>NC_053395.1:149317077-149917077 GCF_905171765.1 Bufo bufo | reverse complement strand
TGTGGGTGGCGCTGTTATGGAGAGGGGGATCTGTGGGTGGCGCTGTTATGGAGAGGGGGATCTGTGGGTGGCTCTGTTATGGAGAGGGGGATCTGTGGGTGGCGCTGTTATGGAGAGGGGGATCTGTGGGTGGCGCCGTTATGGAGAGGGGGATCTGTGGGTGGCGCCGTTATGGAGAGGGGGGTCTGTGGGTGGCGCCGTTATGGAGAGGGGGATCTGTGGGTGGCGCCGTTATGGAGAGGGGGATCTGTGGGTGGCGCCGTTATGGAGAGGGGGATCTGTGGGTGGCGCCGTTATGGAGAGGGGGATCTGTGGGTGGCGCTGTTATGGAGAGGGGGATCTGTGGGTGGCGCTGTTATGGAGAGGGGGATCTGTGGGTGGCGCTGTTATGGAGAGGGGGATCTGTGGGTGGCGCTGTTATGGAGAGGGGGATCTGTGGGTGGCGCTGTTATGGAGAGGGGGATCTGTGGGTGGCGCTGTTATGGAGAGGGGGATCTGTGGGTGGCGCTGTTATGGAGAGGGGGATCTGTGGGTGGCGCTGTTATGGAGAGGGGGATCTGTGGGTGGCGCTGTTATGGAGAGGGGGATCTGTGCACTGTTATGGGCATAACAGTGCACAGATCCCTTTCCCCATAACAGTGCACAGATCCCTTTCCCCATAACAGTGCACAGATCCCCCCTCCCCATAGCAGTGCACAGATCCCCCCTCCCCATAGCAGTGCACAGATCCCCCCCTCCCCATAGCAGTGCACAGATCCCCCCTCCCCATAGCAGTTCCATAGACCGATCCCCCCTACCCATAACAGCCCCGGCCCTGCTGCTCACAGCATCTTTATTTTACCTTACAATCGTGAGGCTCCAGTAACTAACAACTCTGCAGGCAGAGCGGAGGGCGGCGTAACGTCACTTACTCACGTGACGCACCTGCTCCGCCCACTTTATGAATGAAGGAGGCGGAGCAGGCGCGTCACGTGAGTAAGTGACGTTACGCCGGCCTCCGCTCTGCCTGCAGAGTTGTTAGTTACTGGAGCCTCACGATTGTAAGGTAAAATAAAGATGCAGTGACAAAGTAAACCGCCCGCCCGCAGATGGTGGGTGACAAATCCCACACCCCATATTTTCGGCCGATATGTAACAATATCGGCCGAAGTGGATTAGGTGCATTTTCGGCCGATATTTTCGGCTGCCGAAATTTCGGTGCACCCCTAGTTTTGGGGTGTCTTTTTACATATACCCATGCTGGGTGAGATAAATATCTTGGTCAAATGCCAACTTTGTATAAAAAAAATGGGAAAAGTTGTCTTTTGCCAAGATATTTCTCTCACCCAGCATGGGTATATGTAAAATGACACCCCAAAACACATTCCCCACCTTCTCCTGAGTACGGGGATACCAGATGTGTGACACGTTTTTGCAGCCTAGGTGGGCAAAGGGGCCCATATTCCAAAGAGCACCTTTCGGATTTCACAGGTCATTTTTTACAGAATTTGATTTCAAACTCCTTACCACACATTTGGGCCCCTAGAATGCCAGGGCAGTATAACTACCCCACAAGTGACCCCATTTTGGAAAGAAGAGACCCCAAGGTATTCGCTGATGGGCATAGTGAGTTCATGGAAGTTTTTATTTTTTGTCACAAGTTAGTGGAATATGAGACTTTGTATGAAAAAAAAAAAAAAAAAAAAATCATCATTTTCCACTAACTTGTGACAAAAAATAAAAAATTCTAGGAACTCGCCATGCCCCTCACGGAATACCTTGGGGTGTCTTCTTTCCAAAATGGGGTCACTTGTTGGGTAGTTATACTGCCCTGGCATTTTCCAGGGGCACTAATGTGTGGTAAGTAGGTAAATGACCTGTGAAATCCTAAAGGTGCTCTTTGGAATGTGGGCCCCTTTGCCCACCTAGGCTGCAAAAAAGTGTCACACATGTGGTATCGCCGTATTCAGGAGAAGTTGGGGAATGTGTTTTGGGGTGTCATTTTACATATACCCATGCTGGGTGAGAGAAATATCTTGGCAAAAGACAACTTTTCCCATTTTTTTATACAAAGTTGGCATTTGACCAAGATATTTCTCTCACCCAGCATGGGTATATGTAAAATGACACCCCAAAACACATTCCCCAACTTCTCCTGAGTACGGCGATACCAGATGTGTGACACTTTTTTGCAGCCTAGATGCGCAAAGGTGCCCAAATTCCTTTTAGGAGGGCATTTTTAGACATTTGGATACCAGACTTCTTCTCACGCTTTGGGGCCCCTAGAATGCCAGGGCAGTATAAATACCCCACATGTGACCCCATTTTGGAAAGAAGACACCCCAAGGTATTCAATGAGGGGCATGGCGAGTTCATAGAAATTTTTTTTTTTTGGCACAAGTTAGCGGAAATTGATATTTTTAATTTTTTTCTCACAAAGTCTCCCGTTCCGCTAACTTGGGACAAAAATTTCAATCTTTCATGGACTCAATATGCCCCTCACGGAATACCTGGGGGTGTCTTCTTTCCGAAATGGGGTCACATGTGGGGTATTTATACTGCCCTGGCATTCTAGGGGCCCTAAAGCGTGAGAAGAAGTCTGGAATATAAATGTCTAAAAAATTTTACGCATTTGGTTTCCGTGAGGGGTATGGTGAGTTCATGTGAGATTTTATTTTTTGACACAAGTTAGTGGAATATGAGACTTTGTAAGAAAAAAATAATAATAATTCCGCTAACTTGGGCCAAAAAAATGTCTGAATGGAGCCTTACAGGGGGGTGATCAATGACAGGGGGGTGATCAATGACAGGGGGGTGATCAATGACAGGGGGGGTGATCAATGACAGGGGGGTGATCAGGGAGTCTATATGGGGTGATCACCACAGTCATTGATCACGCCCCTGTAAGGCTTCATTCAGACGTCCGGATGCGTTTTGCGGATCCGATCCATCTATCAGTGCATCCGTAAAAATCATGCGGACGTCTGAATGGAGCTTTACAGGGGGGTAATCAATGACAGGGGGGTAATCAATGACAGGGGGGGTGATCAGGGAGTCTATATGGGGTGATCACCACAGTCATTGATCACGCCCCTGTAAGGCTTCATTCAGACGTCCGGATGCGTTTTGCGGATCCGATCCATCTATCAGTGCATCCGTAAAAATCATGCGGACATCTGAATGGAGCTTTACAGGGGGGTAATCACCACAGTCATTGATCATGCCCCTGTAAGGCTTCATTCAGACGTCCGGATGCGTTTTGCGGATCCGATCCATCTATCAGTGCATCCGTAAAAATCATGCGGACATCTGAATGGAGCTTTACAGGGGGGTGATCAGGGAGTCTATATGGGGTGATCACCACAGTCATTGATCATGCCCCTGTAAGGCTTCATTCAGACGTCCGGATGCGTTTTGCGGATCGGATCCATCTATCAGTGCATCCGTAAAAATCATGCGGACATCTGAATGGAGCTTTACAGGGGGGTGATCAGGGAGTCTATATGGGGTGATCACCACAGTCATTGATCACGCCCCTGTAAGGCTTCATTCAGACGTCCGGATGCGTTTTGCGGATCCGATCCATCTATCAGTGCATCCGTACAAATCATGCGGACGTCTGAATGGAGCTTTACAGGGGGGTAATCAATGACAGGGGGGTAATCAATGACAGGGGGGGTGATCAGGGAGTCTATATGGGGTGATCACCACAGTCATTGATCACGCCCCTGTAAGGCTTCATTCAGACGTCCGGATGCGTTTTGCGGATCCGATCCATCTATCAGTGCATCCGTAAAAATCATGCGGACATCTGAATGGAGCTTTACAGGGGGGTAATCACCACAGTCATTGATCATGCCCCTGTAAGGCTTCATTCAGACGTCCGGATGCGTTTTGCGGATCCGATCCATCTATCAGTGCATCCGTAAAAATCATGCGGACATCTGAATGGAGCTTTACAGGGGGGTGATCAGGGAGTCTATATGGGGTGATCACCACAGTCATTGATCATGCCCCTGTAAGGCTTCATTCAGACGTCCGGATGCGTTTTGCGGATCGGATCCATCTATCAGTGCATCCGTAAAAATCATGCGGACATCTGAATGGAGCTTTACAGGGGGGTGATCAGGGAGTCTATATGGGGTGATCACCACAGTCATTGATCATGCCCCTGTAAGGCTTCATTCAGACGTCCGGATGCGTTTTGCGGATCGGATCCATCTATCAGTGCATCCGTAAAAATCATGCGGACGTCTGAATGGAGCTTTACAGGGGGGTGATCAATGACAGGGGTGTAATCAATGACAGGGGGGTGATCAGGGAGTCTATATGGGGTGATCACCACAGTCATTGATCACGCCCCTGTAAGGCTTCATTCAGACGTCCGGATGCGTTTTGCGGATCCGATCCATCTATCAGTGGATCCGTAAAAATCATGCGGACGTCTGAATGGAGCTTTACAGGGGGGTAATCAATGACAGGGGGGTAATCAATGACAGGGGGGTAATCAGGGAGTCTATATGGGGTGATCAGGGGCTAATAAGGGGTTAATAAGTGACGGGGGGGGGGGGTGTAGTGTAGTGTAGTGGTGCTTGGTGCTACTTTACTGAGCTACCTGTGTCCTCTGGTGGTCGATCCAAACAAAGGGGACCACCAGAGGACCAGGTAGCAGGTATATTAGACGCTGTTATCAAAACAGCGTCTAATATACCTGTTAGGGGTTAAAAAAAACACATCTCCAGCCTGCCAGCGAACGATCGCCGCTGGCAGGCTGGAGATCAACTCTCTTACCTTCCGTTCCTGTGAGCGCGCGCGCCTGTGTGCGCGCGTTCACAGGAAATCTCGGCTCACGCGAGATGACGCCTATTGGCGTTAGTGTGACCTGGGAGCGCCGCAGAAATGACGCCTTTCGGCGTTAGCGTGGCGGGAAGTGGTTAAAGGGCTTCTGTCAGCAGAAATAACAGTATTAACCTGGCTGACATTGGCGATGTGATGTGCTAATGTCAGCTGACCCTAAATAGCCTAGTCTAGTTTTCATACATGCCCCTGTTACTGCAGAAAAATAACTTTTATTATATACAAATTAACCTCTAGGAGCCGGAGGGGGTGTTCCTCCTGCTCCTAGAGGCTCCATTCTCCCACTTCTGTTCACACCCTCCTAGACTTGATTGACAGGACCAGGCAGCGTTCACATCCTCCTACCTGGCCCTGAGTGCAGGTGAAATCTCACGCCTGCGCCGTGTCGTCTAGTATTCGGCACAGGCGTAGTAAAGGAAGGACGCTCGCTGGCCGCCGACTCCCTTACTGCGCCTGCACCGAAAACATCACAGTACACCCCGAAGAAGACACTCTCTGCAGAGCGATGCCGGCTGGTATCTTCTTCCAGGTGTACTGTGACGTACCGAGCCCAAAACTAAACAGCACGGCCAGGGGCCAACTGGGAGCTTAACCCCTTAAGGACTCAGCCCTATTTCACCTTAAGGACTTGGCCATTTTTTGCAAATCTGACCAGTGTCACTTTAAGTGCTGATAACTTTAAAACGCTTTGACTTATCCAGGCCATTCTGAGATAGTTTTTTCATCACATATTGTACTTCATGACACTAGTAAAATGAAGTCCAAAAAATTAATTTTTATTTATAAAAAAAAAAAACTAATTTACCAACAATTTGTAAAAAATTGCAAATTTCCAAGTTTCAATTTCTCTACTTCTATAATACATAGTAATACCTCCAAAAATAGTTATTACTTTACATTCCGCATATGTCTACTTCATGTTTGGATCATTCTGGTAATGATATTTTTTTTTTTGGGGATGTTACAAGGCTTAGAAGTTTAGAAGCAAATCTGAAATTTTCGAGGCTTACATAATAGAGGCTTTCCGAGGCTTACATAATAGAAACCACCCAAAAATTACCCCATTCTATAAATTACACCCTTCAAGGTATTCAAAACTGATTTTAACTTTGTTAACCCTTTAGGTGTTCCACAAGAATTAATGGAAAATAGAGATACAATTTCAAAATTTCACATTTTTGGCAGATTTTCCATTTTAATAATTTTTTTCCAGTTACAAAGCAAGGGTTAACAGCCAAACCAAACTCTGTGGAGGACGCTGTTATGGGGGATCTGTGGAGGACGCTGTTATGGGGGATCTGTGGAGGATGCTGTTATGGGGGATCTGTGGAGGACGCTGTTATGGGGGATCTGTGGAGGACGCTGTATGGGGATCTGTGGAGGACGCTGTTATGGGGGATCTGTGGAGGACGCTGTTATAGGGGATGTGTGCTATGACACATAGGGCCATGAGGGGGGGCAGCATAAGACATATAGCATCTTATGCTGGTCCCCCTCATGGCCCTATGTGTCCCCTCATGTGTCCTAAACTGCGCACATAACTGGCTTTGTGTGTAAAGTATTTTACTAGTGTGTGAAACAAGCTCTCTCCTATTGATAACATGGCCAGCCTCTGTACTCACTGTCACTATGAATGCACTACAGCGAGCGGGAGCGAGCTGGCCGGCCGGCCGGCGCGTGACTGACGTCACTTAGTAACACTCCTCCCACTTCAGGAAGCAGGAGCGTTACTAAGTGACGTCAGTCACGCGCCGGCCAGCTCGCTGCCGCTCGCTGTAGTGCATTCATCGTGACAGTGAGTACAGAGGCTGGACCTGTTATCAATAGGAGAGAGATTGTTTCACACACTAGTAAAATACTTTACACACAAAGCCAGTTATGTGCGCAGGGCCCCTTCATATATAATCGCGGCATTTTCGGGTCGGCCAAATCGCCATATCTCATTTGCCGATTATCGCGATTCGATTATTTTTTCGATTTATCGTGCAGCCCTAGTAGAAACTCCAAAAAAGTGACCCTATTTTAGAAACTACGAGATAGGGTGGAAGTTTTGTTGGTACTAGTTTAGGGTACATATAATTTTTGGTTGCTCTAAACTACACTTTTCGTGAGGCAAGGTAACAAGAAATAGCTGTTTTGGCACAGTTTTTATTTTTTGTTATTTACAACATTCGTCTGACAGGTTAGATCATGTGATATTTTTATAGATCAGGTTGTCACGGACGCTGCGATACCTAATATGTATACTTTTTATTTATTTATGTGTTTGTTTTTATTTTTTTACGGTATTCACCTGAGGGGTTAGGTCATGTGATATTTTTATAGAGAAAGTTATTACGGACGCTGCGATACCTAATATGAATACTTTCTTTTTATTTATGTAAGTTTGACACAATGATTTCATTTTTGAAGCCAAAAAAAATCATGTTTTAGTGTTTCCATAATCTGAGAGCCATAATTTTTTCAGTTTTTGGGTGATTACCTTGGGTTGGGTATGATTTTTGTGGGATGAGATGACGGTTTTATTGGCACTATTTTGGGGTGGGTGTGACTTTTTTGCTATTACACTTTTTGTGATGTAAGGTGCCAAAAAATGGTTTATTTAGCACAGTATTTATTTATTTTTTATGGTGTTCATCTCAGGGGTTAGGTCATGTGATATTTTTATAGAGCCGGTCGATACGGACGCGGCGATACCTAATATGTATACTTTTTTTTGATTTATGTAAGTTTTACACAATAACAGCTTTTTTAAAACAAAAAAAAAAACATGTTTTAGTGTCTCCATATTCTGAGCCATAGTTTTTTTAATTTTTTTGGCGATTGTCTCAGGTAGGGGCTCATTTTTTGCAGGATGAGGTGACGGTTAGATTGGTACTATTTTGGTGGGCAAACGCCTTTTTGATCGCTTGCTGTTGTACTTTTTGTGATGTAAGGTGACAAAAAATGGTTTATTTAGCACAGTTTTTATTTTTTACGGTGTTCATCTGAGGGGTTAGGTCATGTGATATGTTTATAGAGCCGGTCGATACGGACACGGCGATACCTAATATGTATAATTTTTTTTTACTTTATTTGGGGAAAATGAAGTTTTTGTTTATTTTTACTTTAAACTTTTAATTTGGGGGGGAAAATGTTATTTTTTCAACTTTTTTTTTTCACTTAATTTTTTGTCCCACTTTGGGACTCGAACTTTTGGGGGTCTAATCCCCTTTACAATGCATTCCAATACTTCTGTATTTGAATGCATTGGCTGTATGAGTAATACTGTGTGTATTACTCATACAGCTTCCGGCCTGTGAGATCCAGGGGGCTGGATTTCACAGGCTCGTCACCAGAAGGCAGCGCTGATGCCTAAGGAAGCGCTGCCTTCCATGCCATCGGGTCCCCCCTACAGCCGCACCAGGTAAAAGCCGCAAACCGCAGGTCTGAAATGATTTCAGCGGACATCCTGTTCCGATTAACCCCCGCCGCGCCACAATGTAGTTTTAAAGTTAGGACGTACCAGGACATCCTGGGTCCTTAAGGACTCGGCAAACATGGCGTACCGGTACGTCCTAAGTCCTTAAGGGGTTAAAGTAGCCCTGGAAAAAATACTAAAAGTGGCCCTGTTTTGTAGTTAGGTCTAAATTGATGGAAGGCAGCAATACCATATTATGGCACATTATATCACCTCAACAGAGACAAATATCACAGTCCATCACAAAATGCTGGCAGCAGCAGAAAAATACATCCCCAAAAACTCAGGGGGCCCCCTGGGCATCGGCCCACCAGGAAATTACCTTGTCTCTGGCCAATCCGCCCCTGGGCTCGAGCAGCACTCAGGGAAGGCAGGAGAACACTGCCTGGCCCTGTCAATCAAGTCTAAGAGGGAGTGAACAGAGGTGGGAGAACGGAGCCTCTGGGAGCAGGAGCAACTCCCCCCCCCCCCCTCCCCCCGACTCCTAGAGGCTAATTTGCATACAATAAAAGTTATTTTTCTGCAGTAATGGGGGCATGTAATAAAACTAGAGTAGGCTATTTAGGTTCGGCTAATGTCAGCCAGGTTAATACTGTTATTTCTGCTGACAGCAGACATTTACAATATCTATTTATGTGTCTATGTATTGCATTTTTCTACTGTATCATCTAACATCTACCATTTATCTAATATCTATCTCGTATTATCCAACTATCATTTATATATCTATCTCATAATATCTATCCATATACATATGAAATCTATCTAATATCTATCGAAATAGCTATCTATCCATTGTGACACAGTGAGGGGTTGTGTCTAGCAAGGAAGGTATTTTCCTCCCAGCATGTGTGGCTGGGCTGGTTTCCAGCCAGGTGAGGTCAAGTGTGGTTTAAGTGTGGTCCGGGATTTGGCAGCACCTGGCTGTCCTTAAATAGACAGCTGGGCTCAGCAGAGATGTCTCGGTTTTTGGGATCTGAGGCTTTGTGCCGTGCTGGAGAGCTGAGAGCCGCATGCTCCAGAAACAGGCCCCCTAAAGCCTGCTGTGGACTACTGGAAGCAGAAGTGCCAGCAAGATGACTTGTGCTATATGGACTTTCCATTGTGTGTGAATTAACACCAAGACTGCAAAGTTCCGTGCTGTTTTGTGTAATTGCCTCAAGTGTGAATAAATACTGACGTTTTGAGTTAAGAACTCGTATTTTGCCTCAGTACTGCGCCTTCTTACCCTATCTACCTATCTCATTATCTATCTATCTATCTAGTATCTATCTCATAATATCTATCTATCCATCATTTATCTAATATTTTTCTATCCATCTATCTAATTATCAATTTATTTCATATTATCTATTTATCTCATATTATGTATCTATCAATCTACCTATCTAATATCTATTTATCCATCTATCCATCCATTTCTACATGATCCAATTAATTAACTGTATTTGTTTGCTCCTCACTTTGACTTTCTTTGGTCCCTTGATAAGAATTCCCTATGGGAGGCTTTTTTTCCTTCGGATGCTCGGCGGAATGGTTGCCATGACAACTAAGTATGCTCCGTCATGTGGCAGACATTAAATCAGCAGGTAGCATGGTCTGATATGTGGCACTTTACGGTGATGGCGAATAATTACACAAATACAAATGGTTTACAAATGAGTTGCTCAGACAACATTTCAGTGAGCAATTTGTGGACAGACTTAAAAATGGAAAAACGTTATTGGCATTCTCAAGTGGATGTCACCTAAGGGAACAACGTGATGTGACCACTGATGGTGCCATCAACACAACCCTTGTGAGCATAGCCCTACTACTATGACATGTACTGTTTATATACCTGCCCAATGTGACCACACCAAGGTCTGTGACCATATACCTATAGCCTTCACCATATACCAAATCCTTTCTTTATATAAGCACACTTGTGAACGTTAGGGCTTATTGTGCCTATTGTAGAACAGCAACGTCAAAAATGTAGGTCATGCAAATTTGGCATACTATCATCCTATACTTGGCTCCAAAGTTCCTGACAGTCAACATCAGCAGCTCCTACAACAGTGGCCCAGATTTACCAATGTGTCTACAGCTAAAAACCAACTAGGGTTTCTACACTGTTTTCTGATTTGCCTGACAAAGGGGCAGGGATTTGCGGAAAGAGGCGTGGCCTAAGATCCAGGTTTTACCGCCAAAATTGCACCACAGTTCTGGCATAAACTTCTGTCTCAAACTAAGCCAACCAATAGGTGGTATAGAGCCAGGCATGGGATTCAGCCAGCTCCCTCCAGTTCTCCAGATCTGGTTGTTAAAATTACAACTGGATCGGAGAACTGTGTTACTGGCTGACCCCAAATCCTCTGCTATGGCGGTGGCAGGGCAGCTGGAGATGTTCGCCTCCATTGCTTCACGTGTTGCTGATAATTTAGCTCTTTAGTTGGGTGGTATGTGTGTGCAGTGTATTTATGTATGTGTACCATGTATATGTTGTATCTATGTGTATTGTATATTTATATGGTGTATGGGAACCTGTTATTAAAAATTTGAATCCCACCCCTATAGAGCTAGACAAAAGTGTCTTTCCCTGTACCACAGTTCTCATCCAGTCTGACCCCCTGTGACAGACCTGGGGCAGGTCTACAGCTGGTCTAAGCTTACACCATCTACAGGACTGGTAAATCTAGGGCATAGTGTGTCAGTCACAGATGCCCCCATGAGTATCTAATTTCAGCACATGTACCCCCACAAATCCCTCACAAAGCTCCCATGAGAAGAACCTTAGTTATATTTGTGCCCCATAAATGTTTAATTCTTGCCATAGGTGTCCCCAGCTAGTTGTGAGATGGTGGACAGCTGCACTGGTAAACTTGGCCATCTTCATATTGAAGGACTGAAGAAATGTTGTATTTCAAGGGGTGGCCACTTTCTGGCTACTGTTGACCAATGTGTATGTAAGATAATTATAAGGCACTTACTAATAAAGCCTTTGTAGATATTCTGTGCTGGTTACTATATAAGTCATGTCCCCTTGTTGGGCAAATCTTCTGTACTGTCCACACAGAGGTCCGGTCCATAAGATGGCCGCTGGTGGAGGATCATGTGACTGCACTCAACTCCCAACAGCAAGTGTAGATGGCAGGTGCTGTGTATCTGAATGGAGGAGGCTGAGTGATGTGTCTGTTAAAGGTTGAAGAAAATTAGGACCACTTTCCGGCGCTGTAGGCATATAGATCGATCCGCACGATGGCTTGGATGTTTTTTCTTTTTATTTAATGATAATAAAGCTGTCTACGTGTTTCAAGGGCGTACAGCCCTCTTCCTCAGGACAGTATGCTTTACGAAATCGACTACCCTGAAGCTCATGGCGACGAGACAGGACAGGACCAGGCAGCAGCAAGGCTTCCCCTTAAGCCGGTGAGGGCAAACACCAGCAAGGCTTATATAGCTATTGTGACTCCTCACAACAGGATCCGGTAAGCGCAATACGCACCATTTCCTATTATTTTTAGTCCAGATGTACTGCACATGAGGCGCTGTTTTTTGTCTTTTTTTGTTTCTGTATATGAGTGATGTGTCTGGTCACATGACCCTCCAACAGCGGCCATTTTATTGACAGAAACTCAGCACAAAAGACTTGGCCAACAAGGGAGAATACCTTATAAAATAGATAAAATGGCACAGAATATTAACCAAGACTATATTAGTCAGTGCCATTTAGTCATCTCACATACACGTTGATTAACAGGAACCAGAACATGGTCAACACCATTTAATGGAATGGCTACACTTGGAGGATACGGATCTGCAGTGGTGACCATACCTATAGTTAGAGTATACCTGCAATCACACAGCTACAATCCACATTCTACAGGAGTTTCTTACTGGAAAGAATCATTATTTTACCATACTCTGTAGAAATAACCGCACTTCTGCTGATATACCAGTTGGCAAAGATCACCTAGGTTAATGAATCTCCATGCCAGGTAGCATTTTTCATATAGCATCAAAGCTTGTTTACAGCGGATACATTCTACACAGCCAAGTGGATCATGCAAGCGTGACAGGTAGACTGAACACTAACGCTCCCCATTTTATGCTTTAACCCTTCATCACGTTCCTGCAACATTGCACACAAAAAACACATAATGCAGAAATAATAATTCCTATACGGATGCTTCAAAAAAGTAGAAATTAACTTGGGGGGTATACAAAGGTGTTAAAATAAAAATGGGGCTGTCCCATGGCCCCAGACACTCTGCAACCACCCCATCATCTGAAATATTGCCGGGGCCCCGAAGTATTGTAGCAGCCTGTCTCTATCGAAGCTCCATAACTGACTGTGATGACCAAAGAGGCACATAACCAGCGTTCAGGGGCGGACTGAGAACCCAAAGTGGCCCTGGAGAAAATGCTAAAAGTGGCCCCGTTTTGTAGTTGAGTCCAAATTGATGGAAGGCAGGACCAGCAATACCATATTGTAGCACATTATACCACCTCAACAGAGCCAAATACCACAGTCCATCACAAAATACTGCCAGCAGCACAAAGTACATCCGCTGACCGGCCGTGAGGAGGGCTCAGGCGTCCTTCTGGGGATCAGCCCACCGGGAAATTTCCCTGTAAGGTCTAAGGCCAATCCGCCCCTGCTAGCGTTAAACAACTGTTCGCTTTTTTGGCAGCTTTACCTTTTAGTAGCTAATGTGCATGGGCTTTGCTGGCAACAGATAGACAGCTTTTAGAGGTGCCTGTGTATGCCTTATCTGACAGTCTTTTATATATTCATGTGCTGGTTTCTATCATCTCACGTGCAAGAGTTACCAGATCACAACCACTTGCAGATTTATGAGGGAGAATATTCACGCATCCCAAACGAACCTTATAAAGTATAAAGGTCAGATTTAAATACTGATCTACATAGTCAATCCCGTGATTATGCATGCAACAGCCTGCTGCTTGAGGAGCGGTTTTAATTATCATCCGCTTGAAAAGTCTAGACGTAATTAGCTTCTAGTTACGAGTCATGGAGAGAGAGGATGGAGAGGAGATGAATCGATCATCATGACCTCTGTACTCCGCCACTAGCAGCCCCCGATAGATATGGTAGCATGGCGTTATCCCGGTGTTATACTTCATTAAAAATGCTAAATGTGAGCGGCACAAATGTCACCTCACCAGGTCTCATAGGAAAATGAACAAGAGATGCCTAGTGCCAGAATAGGATGGAAAGAACTATGACATGTTAAAATAATATCGTCCTACTAATAGTTTCACACTAGCGGCAGGGGAGTCCGGCAGGCTGGTCCGGCAGGTGAACAGCCTGTCGGATCCGTCCTGCCGCTAGTTCACGTGTGCCCCCGGACTGCCGCTCTGTCCCCATTGGGGCGGGGGCGGAGTTCCGGTGGCAGCACGGCAGCACACGCCGAGAGGAGACCGGACTAAAAGTACTGCATGCAGTGCTGCCTCTCGGCGTGTGCTGCTGCGGGAACTCCGCCCCATTATAGTCAATGGGGACGGAGCGGCAGTCCGGGGGCACACGTGAACTAGCGGCAGGACGGATCTGACAGGCTGTTCACCGGCCGGACTCACTTGCCGCTAGTGTGAAAGTACCCTTAGGGTAAGCTCACATGTGCGTTCAGAAATCTGGCAGGCTGTTCCGACACAGAAAAGCCTGCCGGAGTTCACAGTATCTGGCATAGCTGGATAATGCTGTGAACCGCCAGATCCCTGTTGGTTTCACATTATAATCGATGGGGATCCGGCGGTTTGCAGCATTATCCAGCTATACTGGATACTGTGAGCATAGCTGGATAATGCTGTGAACTGCTGGATTCCCAACGAGGAACCAGCTGTTTTCCGGCAGAATTACCGGCTTTCGCCCAACAAAAAGTTTGCATACAGGACTTTGTGTCTGTCCAAAAGCTGGAATTGGTGCTGGAAACCAGCCAGATCCTCATTAGATCCCACTGTAGTCAATGGGGATCCTGCTGGATTTCTGAATGCACAGATGAAACTAACATGGATGGAACAAGCTAGTCATTACTGAAAATCATTACCGAAACTAAAAGGAAGTGACACAAACTGATGTAAAAAAAAAAGACATCAGTTATTTTTACTGCAAACTGATGCTGAGTATACCTGATGCACAAAACAAGGTTTTTTTTCTGTTTTTCTGATGGATCAGAAGAACGAAAGCTTAAACGGTGATGTGAACCCGCCCTAAGTGGAGTTTGTCTTTAGATCAGAGGTGAACACATTGATGTAGACTGTAGGAGCCTCTTAGACCATTCCAGGATCCTTTCTGATACAACCCAAATACACATCCTACTTGAAAATGTGCAGATTGCATATACAGTCATATAGGAATGATTATCATTATGACCCCACATTCTCCGTTGGACTCCAGCAGTATTTTATTTACGTAAATGCAGCATCATAAAATAAAAATGAATTGCTGGAAGAAAGGGTACATTTTTATTTTTTTATTAAATTTTTTTAATTCATGAGATTGTGGCTATCTGGGTACTATATATGACCATCCTATATTATTTCTCAAATAAAAAAATAAATAAAAATAATTTACTAAAGTCATTATTCAATTCTAATTGAGAAAGACAGCCGGATGACTAGAGAAACATTTTCAAGAGAAAATATACCACGACCTGGATGATTGAGGACCTTCATATACACTCCATTATATCAGCTTTTCAAGCAGTGATTTAGTATTTTGGATGCTGGAGGTCAGATAGAAAAAAGTGAACTGTAATTTATTTTTCTTTAATAATGTAGAAAAAGAAAATCCGATAATTGTTGAAATCTCTCGTCGCCTGAGATGTGAATACTTGATTTTTTGGGTGAAATTGTTTCATTATTTAACAGCACTGGACTTGATGGGATTTCTCTCAAGTATTTCACACCTTCTGTTTGCTGGATTGTGAGAATGTAAAATAGATATTAACAAAATCAGCGACCCGCTGTCAAAGTTCAGTGTCTGCAGCTCCTCTCCTCCAAAGACTATTCTTGCCTTCAAATACTGGATAACTCTCTAAGCAAATCTTACTTAGGGCTTGTTCACACGACCGTGCGAAGCCCGTGCCGGTGCTGTGGACCGCAAATTGCGGTCCGCGATGCACGGGCACCAACCGTGGCCCAGCCGCATGGGGATCACTTGAATGGGTCCACAATCCATCCGTTCCACAAAAAGATAGAGCATGTCCTATCTTTTTGTGGTGCAGAGGCACGGAACAGAACCCCAGGAAGAACTCCGTAGTGCTTCTGTAGTGTTCCGTTCCGTGCTTCCGCTCCGCATCTCTGGATTTGCGGACCCATTGAAGTAAATGGGTCCGCATCCGTGATGCGGAATGCACACGGATCCGCAAATGCGGGCCGCAATATGGCAACGGGCAGCACACGATCGTGTGAATGAGCCCTTAGGCTGTTACGGTAGTGGAACAGCCTGCCGGGGTTCACTGTATCCGCCTTAGGCCTCATGCACACGACCGTTGTCGGAAAATGCACCGTTTTGCAGCCGCATCCGTGATCCGTGTTTCCTGTGCGTCAAAAAAATATGACCTGTCCTATTTTTTTGACGGACAACGGTTCACGGACCCATTCAAGTCAATAGGTCCGTGAAAGAACACGGTTGCACACAAGATTGGCATCCGCGTCCGTGATCCGTAGGTTACTTTCATACAGACGGATCCGAAGATCCGTCTGCATAAAAGCTTTTTCAGAGATGAGTTTTCACTTCGTGAAAACTCATATCCGACAGTATATTCTAACAAAGAGGCGTTCCCATAGTGATGGGGACGCTTCTAGTTAGAATATACTACGAACTGTGTACATGACTGCCCCCTGCTGCCTGGCAGCACCCGATCTCTTACAGGGGGCTGTGATCCGCACAATTAACCCCTCAGGTGCTGCACCTGAGGGGTTAATTGTGCATATCATAGCCCCCTATAAGAGATCCGGGGCTGCCAGGCAGCAGGGGGCAGACCCCCCTCCCTCCCCAGTTTTAAATTCATTGGTGGCCAGTGCGGCCCCCCCTCCCTCCCTCTATTGTAATATCATTGGTGGCCAGTGTGCGGCCTCCCCCGGCCCCCCTCCCTCCCTTTATTGTATTATCATTGGTGGCCAGTGTGCGGCCCCCCCTCCCTCTATTGTATTATCATTGGTGGCCAGTGTGCGGCCTCCCCTCCCTTCCCCCCCCCCCCCCCCCCCCGATCATTGGTGGCAGCGGAGAGTTCCGATCGGAGTCCCAGTTTAATCGCTCTGGGGCTCCGATCGGTAACCATGGCAACCAGGACGCTACTGCAGGCCTGGTTGCCATGGTTATTTAGCAATATTACAATATTAGAAGCATCATACTTACCTGCTGCGCTCTCTGTGACCGGCCGGGAGCTCCTCCTACTGGTAAGTGACAGATCATTAAGCAATGCGCCGCACAGACCTGTCACTTACCAGTAGGAGGAGCTCCCGGCCGGTCACAAACAGCGCAGCAGGTAAGTATGATGCTTCTAATAGTGCTAAGTAACCATGGCAACCAGGCCTGCAGTAGCGCCGTGGTTGCCATGGTTACCGATCGGAGCCCCAGCGATTAAACTGGGACTCCGATCGGAACTCTCCACTGCCACCAATGATCGGAGGGGGGGGGGAGAGGGGAGGCCGCACACTGGCCACCAATGATATTACAATAGAGGAAGGGAGGGGGGGTCGCACACTGGCCACCAATGATAATACAATAGAGGGAGGGAGGGGGGGGCGGGGGAGGCCGCACACTGGCCACCAATGATAATACAATAGAGGGAGGGAGGGGGGGCCGGGGGAGGCCGCACACTGGCCACCAATGATAATACAATAGAGGGAGGGAGGGGGGGCCGGGGGAGGCCGCACACTGGCCACCAATGATAATACAATAGAGGGAGGGAGGGGGGGCCGCACACTGGCCACCAATGATATTCAAACTGGGGAGGGAGGGGGGTCTGCCCCCTGCTGCCTGGCAGCCCCTGATCTCTTACAGGGGGCTATGATACGCACAATTAACTCCTTCAGGTGCGGCACCTGAGGGGTTAATTGTGCGGATCACAGCCCCCTGTAAAAGATCGGGTGCTGCCAGGCAGCAGGGGGCAGTCATGTACACAGTTCGTAGTATATTCTAACTTGAAGCGTCCTCATCACTATGGGAACGCCTCTGTGTTAGAATATACTGTCGGATCTGAGTTTCACGATGTAACTCAAATCCGATGGTATATTCTAACATAGAGGCGTTCCCATGGTGATGGGGGCGCTTCAAGTTAAAATATACCATCGGATTGGAGAAAACTCTGATCCTATGGTATATTAACTCCTGACTTTACATTGAAAGTCAATAGGGGACGGATCCGTTTGCAATTGCACCATATTGTGTCAACGTCAAACGGATCCGTCCCCATTGACTTGCATTATAAGTCAGGACGGATCCGTTTGGCTCCGCATGGCCAGGCGGACACCAAAACGACTTTTTTTTCATGTCCGTGGATCCTCCAAAAATCAAGGAAGACCCACGGACGAAAAAACGGTCACGGATCACGGACCAACGGAACCCCGTTTTGCGGACCGTGAAAAAATACTGTCGTGCGCAGCCCATTGACTATAATGGGACCAGGCAGGAATCAGGCCTGTTTCTGGCACCAATTTTTGCCTGTCCGAAACAGGCCGGATCCGTGTCAGGTCCCATCATGGGAGGAATGATATACAAAGTGTTTAGTACCCAACCCAAGGAGCCATAAAGCCTAGAAATGTATTTTTGGTGCCTAAATTTTAGAGCTGCTATTGCAGTTTACTGAGATCTTACAGTCCGGCTAGAAAAACTAAACATCCCCACTGGCTCCTGGAGTCTACAGTAGTCTGTCTAATCCTCATCTAAAACCTTTCTAGGAAAGCTCGCTTAATTTAAGTCCAACGAGAATTTCCAGCTGCAAAATTTACAACAAACTAATACCCAACCAGACATGCAAAATGCAGGTTAATGCAGATGCCAGAATACATTCAAGTACAGAATGATCCAACATTAGTATAATGAAGATTATGTGCACATTCCAAAGTCAGAAAAGTGGATGGGTATCTGAGGATATGAAAGGATGAACTTCGCCTCCAATTAGCGGATTGCAAAGGCAGATATTTCACACCACTGAATTGCAGATTTAGAGAAGAAGATTAAGGGCTTATTCAGACGGCCGTAGTGCTTTGCGGATCCGCAAAAATGCTGAACCGTTCTTCTGCAAAAAAACGGAAGGTGTCTTTTTAAAATATTTTATATAAATATTTCTGAGGTGTAGTTAAAACAAAAGGTGACATGTATATAAAAAGATCCTGTCAGATTGCATTGGCGCCATTTTCTCTTGCTTTGACTACACAGAGAGCTTTGTGGGAAACTTGTGCTTGGTCGGCATCTGTTTCGGACTTTATTTCTTTGTGTTATCATGGCTAATGTACGAAAGGATCTTCTGTAATGGCTAATTTATCAGAGATTTGGAACCGAGAAGGAGGAGGCAGTGGGTTCATCCCATTGTCTCCCAGCGCCTACAAAAGGGCCACTTTCATAGGCGCAGCATTTCACCTGAAGAAAGACTTCTAGTCACGTTGAGGTAAGGTTATTTGTCTAGCCTTAATTTAAACTTAAAGGGGTTCTGCAGTTTGTTTTAACTGATGATCTATCCTCTGGATAGATCACCAGCATCTGATCGTCAGGGGTCCTACACCCGCCTTCTCACTGTTTACCGCAGGCCCAGTGACGTCACGACTAGTATCAATGGCCTGGGTGGGGCTAAGCTCTATTCAAGTGAACAGAGCTTAGCCCCGCCCAGGTCATTCATACAAGTCGTGACATCACTGGGCCTGCGGTAAAAAGTGAGAAGGCCGCAGCGCTCCTGGAGCGCCGCTGCCTTCTCAAACAGCTGATCGGCGGGGGTCCCGAGTGTCAGACCCCCGCCGATCAGATGCTGATGATCTATCCAGAGGATAGATCATCAGTTAAAACAAACTGTAGAACCCCTCTCAGGCTCCTGCACACGAACGTGTGCACCCCGTGGTTGTTCTGCGGCCCGCAAAATGCGGGCCGCAATGCACAAACACAGTCCGTGGGGCAGCCGCAGCAGATCGCGGACCCATTCACTTGAATGGGTCCGCGATCCGGCCGTTCCGCAAAAAGATCCGTAGTGCTTCCGTTCCGTGCTTCCGTTCCGCATCTCTGGACCCATTCAAGTAAATGGGTCCGCTTCCGTGATGCGGAATGTCCGCGGAACGGCACCCGTGTATTGCGGATCCGCAAATGCGGTCCGCAATACGGCAACGGGAAGCACACGTTCGTGTGCAGGGGGCCTAAATGTGATTTTTTTTTTTTTTTTTTTTTTTAGCTTTCAGGAAATGATAATTGTATTGTTTCTCTCCACAAGTTCCTTGCACCTGGGAACTGTTTTGCTTCATTGCATTATGAGTATCTGCTGGGAATCTCAACAATATCTGGGATCGTCTGTCACACATGGAGAGTGTTCATGTCATCCTTGCAAATGAGTCTGCAAAATGCCACCCTGGTGATACAGGCATGTGTGATTTTACACAACTTCACCAGGATTCATGATGCACCCTCTGAACCTGAAGTGGCCCCTTTTCCGACACCCACATCTGTTGGATTAGACCATAATCAGGAGGGAAGACCTGGATCTGCTGGACTAGCAGTTCGAGAACTTTTTGCTGATTACTTCATTAGTATTGAGGGTGCATTATCATGGCAGATGGACAGCATTCGTGGTACTCGTAGATAATTCATGGGTTTTGGCTATATAAATTGATTTAAATTTAAATTTTTAGATAGATAGATAGCCCCCATATTTTTAGATTAGGGATTCGCAAGAGAATGAGGACCCTTGACGTGGGCTTGTGAGCTAAGGTTTTTTAGAAAAACATAAAATGTTTCTTTTAATGATTTTGTAAAAAACTGACTAATACCTCATTGCCTGACCCCAACTAGAGTGTGTATGGTCTGTACTAGAGCGGAGATGGCTAACACCTCTGGCACTCCAGCTGTGGTAAAAATAAAACTCCCAAAATGGAAACTTGTTTGCTGTTTACAGAACTCCATAGAAATGAATGGAGCATGCTGGGAGTCGTAGTATCACCACAGATAGAGTGCCAGAGGTTGCATACCCCTGCACTAGCAATTCTAACACATGTTATACCAATTTTGATTGTAAATTGTAATAAATAAATACAATTTTTTTTTGTTCATGAAACAAAAATATTTATTTTACAGCACAAAAAAATAAATAAATCATAATTCATAAAGGTAACGGGTGAATGAATATGGCTCTGTAGAAGAGGGAGAGGCCTCAGGGAAGACCCGTGTAGCCCTTTGACCCGGACACATAGCAGGCTGAAAGGGCTGCTGCGGCATTGGAGAAGCAGCTGGGATATGCAATTGTTTCCTGGCTTCATTCAGAAAATTATAAACATGTAGGGCCTGCAAAAAGCTCCAATACCGCTGTGACTGAAGCTACACACATATGTTAGCGGGATCGTGGGACCCTTTGCAAAAAAGGCCCCATTCCCAACATAATAGAGTCCTCCTGACACTCAGGCCTGTTTCGGGATAAATACTCGAGAACCTGACTGTCTACCAGGTCTCGAGTATTTGATCCCGAAACAGGCTGAGGAGGAGTAGGACGTTTTCGCTATGTAGCGCGCCTGTCACCTTGCGGAATCTCTGGTGTATTTGGTATCTCCGCCGGTGGTGTTCCAGGCATAGGAGGAGTTGGTGCCGGGGAGGAGGGCTCCTGCGGGGACATGACCAGCATACTCTCCGCTGACTGGCTTTCTGCAGGTTCCTCTTCCTCTTTATAAGGAATTAAAAAAAAGAAATTGAAATAAATTACTTGACAATTGGAAAGTTGTTAAATCTAAAAAAACAAAAACATACGGTCTAAGATCAAATATTGGTTTTAAAAACTGGAGCTGTTTTGTGTAGAGGTAAGGTTTCTTTTTCTGGCCTCCACTATCCCCACTTCGCCCTTTCAGGGAAGTTTCCTCTCTTCTGAACTGATCCCGGCAGGAATGCCATCTTGTCTTGAGATTTTTTTTTTTACTGTGAAATAAAAATAAAAAACAATTAAATAATTTTGTTCATTTTTGTGTGAACAAAAAATTGAATGATGAAGATGTCAGTTTAATCTAGTCTACATGCATGTAGCTTATAGCATGTGCAGCATGCTCAGAGAAGTTTGAAAACTTCTCCGAGCATGCTGCACGTGCTAGACATACTAAACCCTATTTTAATGTAAAAAAAAAATTAAGTTTACTTACCAAGTCATTTATGGACCTTGGCATCTCCCTTTGCCCACTCGTCTGGCATCAGTAATCCAGCCAGTTCGTACCATGACCTATCCTTATGGACACGGTCGTGGTACAATTCGAAAGGTGTGTCCCACAGTTCCACTCTCTCCCGGATGAGCACAATCATACGCTCTACAGAGAAAGCCATGTCTGCCAACTGACAAAATGGATTTTCTCTGTCTGATTTTGTCTAGACAGACCTGTCTGATAAAGTATCAATTTTTATTTGGGGCTGGGTCAATAAAATTGCAGACATCGATCCGCATAAATGCGGATTACATACGGAAATATTTCTGTAGTAATCCGCATTTTTGCAGACTCATAGACTTTTATGGGTCCACGGAACGTTTATTTTTGCGGAGCCGCGGTACGGAATAACGGATGCAGACAGCACACGGTGTGCTGTCCGCATCTTTTGAGGGCCCATAGAAATAAATGGATCCGCAGACCTTCCACAAAATTGCGAAACGGGGGCGGATCCGTTCATAGGGTCGTGTGAATGGGCCCTAAACAAGACACCAAAACCAGACACATGGATTAACGTTGCTACTGCCAAGATGACCCCAAACTTGGGTGCACCAAATCTACCAGATCTTATCTGGCTCCAGTTAACATAGGAAGCGCTCTTGCCTGTCGCCACAAGGGCTTCTTACAGTCACTTCAATCATACCCGCAGCATTAACGCCATATAACTGATCATGTTAAAGTGTATTCTTGTCAGCTAAAAGCATGCTGTATTTTAATTTCTGTTTTATGTATTATTTTCGAGCCTTCTGGTAATACACTGGGGCAATCACCAAATGTGGTCAGAGTGGTATTAACATATTCTAATCCTTAGGGGACACATGCCAGCTGTGCAGTTCAAATGGGAAAATGTCTAGCATTTGAACTTCCGTTTTGATGCACATAGAGGCCTTTCTAGCAAATACTAAAAAGTCTGGTCCTGTGGAGTGACCGTATGGTGCCAAGCTTAAAACAAGTGAACAGTGAAGCTAGAGGGATATATCATGGTCTGAATCATAACTTTACAGCTTGGAACAGACATGTTCAGAACCTTTTGAGGTCCACTGCCCTTAAAAAAAGGAGAGTATGACATTATTATTATGTTTCTAGAATAGGATATCATACAATTTACTACTGTACATGCATGTACAATTCTGCTTATATATCTTTCTTATATCAGGGTAGTAATATGTGTCTAAAAAAAATTTTAATAGTACGTCCCAAAGTCTTGTGTAATGGATATAGTATGTCTCCTCTGCATCCTTTCATTTCTGTCGACAGGACTTTCTTTTCCGTCGGATCCGTTATGCTTGCTCGTAGACCTCCATTGTGACGGATCAAAACGGAAGGCCTCTAAGGGTTTTCATTTTGAATTGCCTCTTATAATTCCGTTGGTATTGGTAACGCTGATGTAAACTCGCCCTTAGCGCAGGTCCTTCACAATCAAGAGAGGGGTGATTGCCTCTGCATGTGCAAGTGGATGAGGTGAGTGATTTATTTTTAATTAAAAAAAAACAAAACATTACAGCTGGGGACCACTATGGGGGACATTTTTACAGTTGGGGGCCACTATGGGGGATATTATTAGCGCTCGGGGCCATTATGGGGGACATTATTACTGATGGAACCACTATAGGAGACATTATTACTGATGGGGGCTATTATAGGGTACATTATGTATACAGGGTTGGGATCTCTCTAAAAAAAAAGGCATGTTTTTCATGGCCATTTTTTACAGCCTTGAAAAACGAATGCAAAACGGCCATTAAAAACAGACAGACAGAAAATGGACGCACAAATGGCTGAAAAATGGTTGTGTGTCTGTTTTTAATGGCCGTTTTTTTTATTCGTTTTTTGCATTGTCGTGTGCATGTAGCCTAACTGCACATGTGCCCCTAAACCTGAGTTGACTGAGACCAGTGGTTTGCCAAGAGCTAGATATAGGAGCGGGATTTGTATCACAGTATAGGTAGATTATGATATAATTATATATATGGATACATGAAGATGTATGAATATGTACAACACAAGGATCTGACCAGGCTATTTAGACATAGGGATAAAACTATAAAAAGGATCTTTTTTCAAATCTCATAGCTGAACCTTTGGTCTGGACTCTGGAGGATAAATGCCATGCACAATGTTTGTTTAGCGATGGGCTAATGTCAGCTGAACCTAACTAGCCCATTCCTACTTTTATCTACGCCCCGTTACTACAAAAATATAACTTTTATAATATGCTAATTAGCCTCTAGGTGCAGGGGGGGGCGTTGTCCCTGCTCTTAGAGGCTCCGTTCTCCCACCTCTGGCCACGCCCTGCTACACCAGATTGACAGGGCCAGGCGGCCTTCATCTCCTACTGCCAGCCCTGTGCGCTGGGGAAATCTCACGCCGTTCAGTATTCGGCGCAGGCGCAGTGAGGAAGCTGGCAGCCTGCGAGCGCCCTTCACTCACTGTGCCTGCGGCGAATATTGAACGGGACGGCGCCGGCGCAAGATTTACACGGCAGACAGGGCCGGCATAGGAAACCAAAACTGCCTGGCCCTGTCAATCTAGTGCAGCAGGGCGTGGCCAGAGGTGGGAGAACGGAGCCTCTAGGAGCAGGGACAACGCCCCCCCTGCACCTAGAGGCTAATAAGCATATTATGAAAGTTATATTTCTGCAGTTACGGGGGCATAGATAAAAGTAGGAATGGGCTAGTTAGGTTCAGCTGACACTAGCACATCGCTAATGTCAGCTAGTTTAATAGGGTTAATTCTGGTGACAGAAACCCTTTAAGGTTAGGTTAGACAATAAGATTTGGCCACACTGCTGAATTCTTGCTATTTGTAAGCCGGTCTAGGAAGTCCACACAGAACAATTTGACACCCTGGAGGCAGAGAGCACAGTGGTGGGCGCTCATTATCAGTCCGTGACTTATCAATATGTCTATACAACTTTATTTACAGATATGGAGATTCTCATCAAATCAGAAGCCATTCTTTATAGATTACTGCACAAATACCATTATGTTTATGTGTAATGCATACTGCAAGGAAAAATCAATCATCATCGATTGAACAGAGCAGTGGTGGTAAGTCACATTATTCAGTAGATTACGTCCAGCAGCTGTTACAACCTATTGCCACAAAACAACAGGCAACAAGCAATCACTGTGTGGTTCTATCACCTACTCTGATGCTTAGTCTGCTCAGATCGCGTTCTAGAACATTTGCCCCCCATTAAAATAGTACCTCTCTTGTGTCTGTCCCACATAGAGATCCTGAAAAAAGTCCAGCGCATGCGCCCTGCTCTGCCCACTATGGACAGCAGTGCGGTGACTGGAGCTTGCGTAAAATCTCCAAGCCAGAGGACGAAGTAGGAGAGGAGG
This sequence comes from Bufo bufo, assembly GCF_905171765.1. Classification (NCBI taxonomy): domain Eukaryota; kingdom Metazoa; phylum Chordata; class Amphibia; order Anura; family Bufonidae; genus Bufo; species Bufo bufo. The sequence continues at coordinate 149,892,048 of NC_053395.1, read as the reverse complement.
GTGGGCCAGAGGACTGCAAGGGGAGCGGTTGTCTGGGCACATAGCTCAGGGGCCTGGGCACTTGTGGCCGTAACTCCGCCCCTGGGCACTTGTGGCCGTAACTCCGCCCCTGGGCACTTGTGGCCGTAATTCCGCCCCTGGGCACTTGTGGCCGTAACTCCGCCCCTGGGCACTTGTGGCCGTAATTCCGCCCCTGGGCACTTGTGGCCGTAACTCCGCCCCTGGGCACTTGTGGCCGTAACTCCGCCCCTGGGCACTGGTGACAGTTTATTTGCATAACTTTATTAGAGATGAGCGAATTTCACGCTTTGCTTTGTGGTAAAAGCAGAATTGCGTCATGGATTCTGTTACCACGGACCATAACACAATTCTATGACGGAATGACTTTAGAGGAATTCCGTTATTCATTCCGTCAAAATAGAAGTCTTTGTCCTGCATAACGGATCCGTCCTGACTCCCCCGCATAACGGAAACGGGACGGATCCGTTTTGCAGCCCATAGACTTCTATTATCACGGAATGAATAACAGAATGCCTCTAAAGGCATTCCGTCATAGAATTGCGTTATGGTCCGTGGTAACAGAATCCATAACGCATTTCTGCTTTTACCATCAAACGAAGCATGAACGAATTTCAAAATATGAAATTCGCTCCTCTCTAAACTTTATAAAGTACTTTTTTCAGGATCTCTACGTGGGACAGACACAAGAGAGGTACTATTTTAATGGGGGGCAAACGTTCTGTAACGCGGTCTGAACAGTCTAAAACGCTCAGAGTAGGTGACAGACTCCCTATAAGGGTTCATTCAGTTTTGCGGAACAGGTGCGGACCCATTCATTTCAATCGGGCCGCAAAACGCTGTCTGCATGTGTGGTTCCGTTCCGCGGCCCTGCAATTGCGAACTGTCATAGTGTCGGCCATCTGCGGTCTGCAAAATGCGGAATGCACACAGGCTAGTATCCATGTTTTACTCACTGCAAAAAACTATGGCCTTCTGAATGAGCCCTAAGGCCAGGTTTCCACATTCTTGTTTTCTGATTCCGTTTTTGATGCCAAAACCAGGTATGGATCATAAAGGAAGGGTAAGTAGAAGCCTCCTGGTTTTGGCTCCAAAATCTGCATCAGAAAACTTGAATGCGGTAACCTAGCCCAAGGGTATGTTCACACAACAGCTAATTCTGCCAGAAAAAAAAAATAGTGAATTCTGTAGCAGGAATCTATGGCACTTAGGGCCAGTTCACACTGAGCTTTTGTTGCTCAAAATCTGATCCACAAAATGCCTCAAACCAGCCTGCCATTCATTTCAATGGGAAGCAGCACTTGCTTTTTTTTTTTTTTTTTACACGTGGAAAAAAGAAGCAGCATGCCCTATAGGGGCAGAATCAGTGCTGAATCTCCCAATGAAATTAATAGGAAACGCCATGTTTTTCGGCGCAGATCTGCTTCAAAAATCTTGAAAATGCTGTGGTGTCACATACCCTTAACACAAAGCACCCCTTATGATCTTCTGTTCCTATACAGGAGCGATCCGTACCATTGAAATGAATGGGACAGCTTGGGTGTAATTACACCTGCTCACAGCTGCAGATTCAACGACTAGAAGGTAAACAGTGAAGGGAGGCAGCGCAGGCATGGCGCGCGCGCCTTCTCTTCAAACAGCTGATCGGCGGGGGTGCCGGGTGTCGGACCCCAGCCGATCTGATACTGATGACCTATCCTGAGGATAGGTCATCAATAAATATAACTTAGACAACCCCTTTAATTGAATGCTGTGGCAAGGGTGACAGTATTTTGTACTGCACTGTGGTATTTGGTTCTGCGGGGGCGGTATTTTGTCTTGAGTTATGGTATTGGCCCCGCCTACATCTGTTGTCCCTATCTACTTGCATTGACCCACCTTCTGTCGAATTTGGACCCACCTACAACATGGGGCCACTTTTAGTTTTTTTCCAGGGCCACTTTAAGTTTCCAGTCTGTCTCTGGCTATGCTTTAAAGCTAGCCTGTCATGTGGAATATGCCTCCATATATACAGGGAGCTGAAAAAGATTCAGTATAACTTCTAGTACATTATTATAATTGTGTACTTTCCCTTTCCCTGTATGAGTTTACAGAGTTTCCATGCAAGACTAACAAATGTGACAGATATGGAGCCGCCATCAAAATTACTGAACACATTGTATCACAGCCTGATATAAAAATAACGTGCTAGTGAGCAAACAACAGCTTAGCAGTCTGCGACAAAGAAACGGAAATGACAATACATAATCAGGATGGTATTTCATAGGATATTACAAAACTAATCCATTCACTCACTAAGCAGCTAAATAAAAGAGGGCACTACGGAAAGCACTCTGAGTGAGATGCATGATTTGTCTGGGCATACTACACCTAAAGGGCGCAGAAAGGCAGACATAAGACAGAACACGGAAAACATTGGGAACTTGTGATTTGGCAGAGCTCCTGTAATGCAGAGAGATAGTTCGTTATTCCTCAGTCAGATTAAAGGGGTATTCCCATCTTGGACATTGGGAGCATATCACTAGGAAATGCCCCCGATGTCTGATAGGTGGGAGTCCCACTTCTGAGACCCACACCTATCGTAGAACGGAGCATGCAAAGAGCAGTAGGCCGCACCGTGTGTGCGCGTCCGCCCTCCATTCATCTCCACGGGACTGCCCCATAGAAGTGAATGGAGTGGTGGTCACGCTTGCGTGGTGCGCATTCCATTGATTTCATTGGGACTTCCGAAAATAGCAGATTGCGCCGGTCGGCTATTTTTGGCAGTCTCAAGAAAATGAATAGAGGGTGGCTGCACATGCGCGGTGCACCCTCCGGCACTTTGCGGGCTCTGTTCTAAGTATAGGTGCGGGTCCCAGAGTTGGAACCCGCCGCACCTATCAGACATTGGGGGAACTTTCTAGCGATATGATCACAGTGTACAAGATGGGAATAACCCTTTAGGGCTACTTTCACATCAGCGCTTATAGGAGCAGAAGAATGAAAATAACGGAAGTGCCGGATTCAGCACATAACTGACACTAATGGAACCTAACAGATCCATTGACCATAATGAGATACGTTCAGTTTCCGTTCAGGAGATATTTTTTTGTTACCAGAAATAAAAGTCCTGCATGGAGGACTTTTCTCTCCGCTATTTTTGATAATTTATATGATGGAAGCCCCGAACGGAGCCTTTGACGCAGATGTGCAAAATTCCAAGTTTAGTGTCTCCATGTCATCTGTGACTCATTGACGTATAAATCAGCCCTGATTGCGTATCGGCTACGTTTTTATGCATTCATTAACCAAGCAAGGAATGCTGGGAGACGTTGGCTCTGAAGGCTGCTGGCCTACATTATACCTCCATTTTCTGTTGTAAGAACACGCCATTTAAGAAACAGAAGTGTGAGCCACCAGAAGACCAGTGGATAATGTGGAAATCTGCAGCATGTCAATTGAATTATTGATTCTTAAAAAAGTTTCTTAAAGTCTTACTGACCATTTAAGCTCATTTTCAGCAGGCGCACAGCTTATTTAGCAATGTTCTCAATTCAAGTCACTTAGAGACTTGTAAATTCCGTTTTTTTTCTGCAAAGCATCCATGTAATTGATTTAAAATGATACAACAAGCACATATTACCATATGAATCTGGGAAGGGTGAGCTTCTATGAGGGCCTTTATTGAATAGCAGTGCAATCAATGTCTATCTCTATACTTTTTATGAGCCCACATATTTCATTTGCTGCTTAGGCGAACCTCAAGTGGCTTGGGCTCACCATTCAGTGACCACACAGGACTGTAACACGGGGATGTGTAATGCACTGTAGACTTCTTCAGCAGATATGGAATGAAGCAGAGTTTCTTCTAGACATAGATTAATGATGTGCAAGATTCTATTCCTGGGAAGAAAATGAGCTTCCTAGAGTGTGTGATGAACTAGCGAGAGAGGGGGATTTGGATAGCTGGATTGTTAAACACGAGCGCTTTAATAAAGACCACCCTTCTTTTCAGTGGATATGAGATTATGACTACTGCAGAATAAGAAGAAGACTACAAGATAAGCAACGGAAGAACACATTACACGGATGGATAGTGTTTATGTAACAATGTCAATATCCGTGGAAAATGTCCTCTGATGCGATAAACTACATCGTTCAATTAATTGATGTCTACTCTTAAAGGGAATCTGTCAACAAGGAAAACGTCTCAAAAAACTGTAACGGTTGGGTAAATCCTCTACATAATTTCGGCAATCCGCTGCTAGCTATAGAGATTATTAAGACGGAGTCTTAAATGCTAGTCTCAATAAATGTGTTCCTAAATTTCATAAAACGTGGCAACATTGGATCCTCTTTCAGGGCTCTCCAAATTACAGATCTTTATTGACCTCATAGGCCTGGAGTTCTCCCATCCCTCTCAAAAAAGGATTTTAGTTTTTTTCTCTCTCCTCTCTTTTTTCTTCCCTTTCCTTGGCACCTTCTTGTCTTCTCTTCTTTTCTCCTTCTTTCTTGCACTGGCATATCTACTTTACACCTGGCTTCACCGAGTGAGGCTTTTTTGCTCGTCTACCAGAAATAGCCAGACAATGGCCACTTTGACATGTGTGTCATGTTTTTCCAGTTCTACATTTGTGTTATTACTTGTTTTTCGCTTGTGAGACATTACTGTTTAACCTGTTATTTCTAATATTGAAATTCACAAAAAAAGAAAGCCTGGAAAGCATCTTGTGCTGTATGCGAATACATACTGAGGACTCCTAAGCCCTGTGATATAATGAAGAGGACTTGTAAGTGCTTCACTTCGACCTTTGCCTTCTCACTGAGGAGGAATAAAGGGTAGTACAAAGATAAAGCTGACATGTTCTGAAGCTGTGTGTTTTGAGTGGTCCAGCCTTCACAGCCGTTCAGGGGGTGATTTTGGTGATTACATTCAACAAACAATCCTTACAGAACAATCTTCTCTGGGGCATCACAGCCGATCATCATCCAGTCTCCATTTATGTCCAATCTTGAAGATAACATCCAGGCACCCAAACCTGGAGCAGGAATTAGTATAAAAGTACACTTTTGCACTGCTTGCAGCGTTTTGGTGTCCGTCTGCCGAAATTGAGCCAAACGGATCTGTCCTGGCACACAATGTAAGTCAATGGGGACGGATCCGTTTTCACTGACACAATCTGGCACAATAGAAAACGGATCCGTCCTCCATTGACTTTCAATGGTGTTCAAGACAGATCCGTTTTGGCCATGTTAAACATAACAATTCCACATACGTAAGTGACCGCAATTAAAACTTAACATTTAATCAGTAGCTCATTAAAATAAATAGGCCCAGATATGAAAGTTAATGAAAAAGAAATACAAACAGATGTCGCACCAAAATGCACAGGATGCGACCACTAAGGCTGGGTTCACACGGGCGTTGCGGGAAAATGTGCGGGTGCGTTGCGGGAACACCCGCGATTTTTCCGCGCGAGTGCAAAACATTGTAATGCGTTTTGCACTCGCGTGAGAAAAATCGCGCATGTTTGGTACCCAAACCCGAACTTCTTCACAGAAGTTCGGGTTTGGGATCGGTGTTCTGTAGATTGTATTATTTCCCCTTATAACATAGTTATAAGGGAAAATAATAGCATTCTAATTACAGAATGCATAGTATAATAGGGCTGGAGGGGTTAAAAAAAAAATAATAATAATTTAACTCACCTTAGTCCACTTGATCGCGTAGCCCGGCATCTCCTTCTGTCTCCTTTGCTGAACAGGACCTGTGGTGACGTCACTCCGGTCATCACATGATCCATCACCATGGTAAAAGATCATGTGATGGATCATGTGATGACCGGAGTGACGTCACCAAAGGTCCTTTACCTGTAATTAATGCTCACCACAGGTCCTGTTCAGCAAAGGAGACAGAAGGAGATGCCGGGCATCGCGATCAAGTGGACTAAGGTGAGTTAAATTATTTTTTTATTTTTTTTAACCCCTCCAGCTCTAGTTTACTATGCATTCTGTATTCAGAATGCTATTATTTTCCCTTATAACCATGTTATAAGAGAAAATAATAATGATCGGGTCTCCATCCCGATCGTCTCCTAGCAACCGTGCGTGAAAATCGCACCGCATCCGCACTTGCTTGCGGATGCTTGCGATTTTCACGCAACCCCATTCACTTCTATGGGGCCTGCGTTGCGTGAAAAACGCAGAATATAGAGCATGCTGCGATTTTCACACAACGCACAAGTGATGCGTGAAAATCACCGCTCATCTGAACAGCCCCATTGAAATGAATGGGTCGGGATTCAGTGCGGGTGCAATACATTCACCTACCGCATTGCACCCGCGCGGAAATCTTGCCCGTGTGAACGCAGCCTAACTGTTTCACGATAATTGTATGGTCTACAGATAGCAGAGAGTACAGAGGGATGGATGTTGGAGAGAATAAGATACTGGGTCTCTGTCCCTATATATCCCTGTGTCTCACAGTATCCCTTATTGTCCCTCAAACAGGCAACAGTGACTGCCCAGTTTCGTCAAGTAATAAGGAAACAGAAAGGGAAAAGGGAGAGAGTATTGTCAATTCAACACAATTGTCCCATAGTCAAATCAATACAATTGTCCCTTGTCCTGATGCGTTTCATTGGTCAACACCAAATCCTCAGGGGACCAGTCTACAGGGTACTCTTATAATGCTGAAGGAACATATTTAAATTGTTTACAAAGCAAAAGCAAAGCAAAACCTTATCCACTTAGCTGTCTAATAGTAGCCCCTCATGGTTCAGTGGTCTACATTCATCTGATGCCCTGCGTGTGGCAGCACAAGGTACGGTATCCTGCAGTGGCAGCAACTGTATGAGCGTCTCAGGAGACCGCATTTAAAACCCCGCTGGATCGCTCAAAATCCGCCATCTCCTGTCACATGATCGGTCACAAGGCCGACCACGTGACCAGTCAGGATGACCTAAACCACCACGTGATCGGAAGAGACTGGCCTGGGAGTACCTCCTTCATATGTGGAGCCGCTCCCCACGTCGTGTCAGAGCTACGCGGAGAGAGGGGTGGGGATGTGGGAGGCGGCTGGCCCTAAATCGCCTCCCACAACCCGCTTGTATGATAAAGTTATAATATGCCGAGCACAACATTGCAGTACCTATGCGCTCAAGGCAAGAAAAGGTTTTGCTGGCAGGTACTAGTTACAATCAACGATGGCAATATAAACTCAATAGCTTAGGATAACAAAAAAGTTACCATGAGGAGGCTCAGTGGTAACTAGTAAAAATAATCATGTTTCCACAGGAGAAAGCATCCCATAGAAACATGCCCACTTGCAAACATATGACACAGAAAGAAAGAGAGACACCATGGGTAGGGATTGAGAATACTGAAAAAAGTAGAAACCAAAAAGAGCCATAATGAGGTGATGAGTACATGTCTATAGGGAGAAAGGGAGTAGAGGGAGTAAGGGGAATAGAGGGAATAAAATCCAGGAGGTGTCCAGCATGTACCTAAGAGTATTTGTAAAAATGTACAGAGATATGACCTACAAATGGTAGATCTGCTTAACCGCTCAAGGGGCCAATAGACCCCTATAGAGATGCGTATGGTGGTATACTGGGCAAATAACAATGGGAGAATGGTACACTAGCGAGGTTGTATAGTGTTAGTGTGTTAAAAATAACAACCAAAAAGTAATTGTTCATTTAATCCCCTTGGGTGAACCGTTTTGAGTTCATAGATCCACCTCCCGGCTCCAAGGCCGGACTCTTCCGATCACGTGGCGGTTTAGGTCATCTGACTGGTCACGTGGTCGGCCTTGTGACCTATCATGTGACAGGAGAGGGCGGGATTTTAAGCGATCCAGCAGGGTTTTAAATGCGACCTCATGAGACGCTCATACTTTGTGCTGCCACACGCAGGACATCAGATGAATGTAGACCACAGCTGAACCATGAGGGGCTACTATTGGACAGCTAAGTAGATAAGGTTTTGCTTTGTAAACAATTCGAAGATTGTTGCAAATATGTTCCTTCAGCATTATAAGAGTACCCTGTAGACTGGTCCCCTGAGGATTTGGCGTTGACCAATGAAACGCGTCAGGACAAGGGACAATTGTATTGATTTGATTATGGGACAATTGTGTTGAATTGACAATACTCTCTCCCTTTTCCCTTTCTGTTTCCTTATTACTTGACGAAACTGGGCAGTCACTGTTGCCTGTTTGAGGGACAATAAGGGATACTGTGAGACACAGGGATATATAGGGACAGAGACCCAGTATCTTATTCTCTCCAACATCCATCCCTCTGTACTCTCTGCTATCTGTAGACCATACAATTATCGTGAAACAGTTAGTGGTCGCATCCTGTGCATTTTGGTGCGACATCTGTTTGTATTTCTTTTTCATTAACTTTCATATCTGGGTCTATTTATTTTAATGAGCTACTGATTAAATGTTAAGTTTTAATTGCGGTCACTTACATATGTGGAATTGACATTTTGAATATAGTTACCGCAGGTATATCAGGCTTTGACAATAGCAACTTGGTTGTGTGTTTTCCTTATGTTAAAGATAATAATACAAACGGATCCGTTCATGACGGATGCATGCGGTTGTATTATCTGAACGGATGCGTTTGTGCAGATCCATGACGGATCCGCACCAAACGTGAGTGTGAAAGTAGCCGTAGATGTTCCCTACATCTAAGATGGATCCCTTGACAACAAGCTGATCACAAAGTACCCCCCTCTATAGGCTCATGACTCCAGGGTACTCACAGGCTAAATTCAATCTATCTCTGCCTACCTAACCGGAATGACTAGCCCCCTTCAGCGTACCTCCTCCTCAGTAGGAGCGACACTGAAAGATGCTGGTCAACTGCGGTGATGGAGACTGAGGGACGCTCAATCTGCGCTCATCAGCTCTCACTTTCTAGCTGTGCGCATTTTAGTATCAGGTAGGAAAACTTTCAAGAAGGATATACAGCTTTTCCACCAGCCTCATCAGGTCTAAGGGATGGATGCACTATTGTATGCAGCACGAATTGTGAAGTCTGGTGACATATCCTCATTAGGCATTACATGCCTACAATTGTACAACTGAAATCAATGGGTTGTCTACGTGATACAGGAAAGGCCCTCCAGAGGGACACTTTGTAACCACTTTGTTCCCCTTCTGGCCAAGAGAGGGGGATTCTGAACAGACGACCTCCCCCCATGCCATTAACTCAGAATTCGCTAACAGTATATAGAAATTGTTTTTCTAACCAACCCCTTTAACTTACAAGTCAAACCGTAGAATAAAGCTAAAGTTAATTGCTGAGGGATCCAACATTTGGACGCTCATGGTCAGCTGACATTGGGTGAGTTTCTTCAAGAAAGAGGGATGTCCTAGGAGGAAGACCCATTTTAATGTGCATTTCTCTATGTTATTTTCACATCTGACAAAGTAATACACCTATCTGCTACCCGATGAATGCTCTTTTGGCACGGTTACTTCATTTCCTCTTCTCCCTCTTTTTACCTATTCTTCATTCCCCCCCATCGCTTCTCTCAATTTTTCTTTTCTTGGCTTCCTTGCTTCTTGATCAGGTTTGCAGCAGATGTAACCCTTTACCCGCCAGGTCACTTTTCCAAGTAAGAAGTCCTCTTGACCATCTCCAGAATTTATGCCCATTACTTTACGTTATGAGGCAAATTGCTCTTCTTCTGGTGTGTACTTGGATTTTTGGTAAAAGCATTAAAAAGCTCTGTCACCAGGATCACCCCTATTAAACCAAGCACATAGCCTGGTAGGGGTGATCCTGCAGGATACCTTCCTCCTCACTGTCGGCACCACGGTTGTTAATAAAATCGTACTTTTATTCCTTTGCTCGCAGGCGATTTCGAGCACCAGGAGGCTGGCTTTTTCAGTACGGGCACCGCTATGTGACACTTACCGACGTCTAAACACGGGGGGTCCCCTTGATGAACAGCGCTAGTGTACAACTTTGACTTGGTCTAGCGCGGTCAATCAAGGGGAGGGGGGTGTTTAGACGTCGGTAAGTATCACACAGCGGTGCCCATACTAAAAAAGCCCGCCTCCTAGTGCTCGAAATTGCCTGCCAGCAAAGGAATAAAAGTACGATTTTATCAACAACCGTGGTGCCGACAGTGAGGAGGAAGGCATCATTTTAAACTGCAGGATCACCCCCACAGGCTCTGTGCTTGGTTTAATAGGGGTGATCTGGTGACGGCTTTAAGTACAGTATACTATACACATTCAAATCCTGTATACGCTGATTCAGACATCCAGTTATTGTGGTCTGAAAGCAGAGGACAATTATGCCCAATCACCAGCCATGGTTTACAGAGCTGGATGTGCAGACTTTCTCTTCTATGGACTGCACTATAGGGATGCCGTTTTCTTGTGTAGGCCTCATCAATAGATTTCATGCCATGTTTACCGTTTGGAGGCTAACCATGATGTCCCCAGGCACAAGCTTTCAGCAGTTAAAGAGGACCTTTCACTAGTTTAAAAACTAAAAACGAACTATATCAGTGGGCAGAGCGGCGCCCAGGGGTCCCCCTGCACGTACTAGTATGTCTGGGCGCCGCTCCGTTCGCCCGGTATAGGCTCCGGTGTCTGCGCTCCCTCTGTTGTACGGGGCGGAGTTTTTGTATTAGGGTTGTCCCTTGCTGCAGCGCTGGCCAATCATAGCGCACAGCTCATAGCCTAACCCGACATCCGGTGCAGATCTTAAAGTGTACCGAAACCTTCAAATGCACATTATTAAAATCAATTTTAAATGTGAAGAAAATGATTTTTGTAATATATACACTATTCTTTTTCTTTAGATAGGCACTTGAAGGGGATGTGGTATGCAGGCTATTAGCAGAGCGAGCGCAGGAGCTCCATAGCACATTGCTGCTAAGGCATTCACCAGGGAGCCGGCCAGACACATGTACAGTACCCCAGGCTTGAAAAGAGCAGTGGTGGTCCAGCCTGTACAGCAGTCAGTGCGGCCGCAGCGGAATCCATACTACAGTACGTGTAGCAAAGTGCGATAGGCACGTGAACTTCATGTGCCTAATTCACTAAGAAGTAAAAAAAATAAAAATATGTAAGTATATAAAAAAAAAAATGCCATCACATTTTTTATGGATTTCAATAAAGTGCATATGAAGGTTTAGGTACACTTTAAATCTGCAACATGTATATTGCAGATATCTACTGCGGATTTCAACTTTGCAATGAAGGTGAAATCTGGGGCAATCCAGCAGCATATCTATGATAATTTTTGCACCATTTGGTGTGAATTTTTCTGCTGCAGAATATTGGACAATCTGATCAGCCAGCATGACCTGCTACTAGTCTGCAAAAGTAGTAAAACATAAAGAAATACATATTTCTATTGTTGTAATCATACTGACCCATAGAATAAAAGTGCCATGCTGGTTTTCTGCAATTTTGATATTGATGGTCTATCCTCAGTATAGGTCATCAATATCAGATAGGCGAGGGACCGACTCCTGGCACCCCTGAAGATCACCTGTTCCAGTAGGCCATGGCGGTCTGTGAGTGCCACTGCCTCCTCAAAGCTTACAAAGCACGGCGCCTTCCATTGGATAGCAGCTGTGCTCAGTACTGAACGAATGGGACTGAGCTGCATCTTGGCCATGTGACCAGTGAACACAATGTCGCTGTCCTAGGAAGTGGACTAAGTGCTCACTGGAGCATCGTGGACTCTTCAAACTGCTGATATGATAATTGATGACCTATTTTTTTTCCCTATGCACAGTATAGTCTTATGGCATTTACCACTGAGACCAGCGACTGGCTACAGCAGTCACATATGGTACATCGCTGCATCTTCATTGCAGCCAAATATATGACCCAATGGTTACAATGACAGGGAGCATAGGAGCGGCAGAGCTGGGAAGGAGGGGCTTGGATATATATTAATTTAATATTTAATAGCTTTATATATATCAATAGCTTCCTGCCTTAAAATATATAACTCAGACAATCCCTTCAAAAAATGAGACCCATTTCAGACCATTATATATATATATATATATATATGGCCTACAACCAAATAAAAAAAAAGATTTTGGGTAGAGATTAATGATCGCCGCTCATGAAAAAGAAAACTTGTGAATATGTTAAAACCTCCACTCATTCAGAAAAGTTGCAAGATTTAGTATAGTAGAAATAGTATAAAAAAAAAAAACACAACTACCTCTGGGGGGAACACACACACTCACTATTGAGCTAATCTCCACTTTCAATTAATAAAAAATTTGAAAAATGTGCATACTTGAGGTAAAAGTATTTCTATTTTGGATATGTTTTTGTACTACAAAAAAAATTAAATAACAAAAATTATGAATGCAGCCGTCATCCAGCATAAATAACACTGTTTGTACTCAATCTCAGAAACTGTAATTAGTGCACTTCCAGTATGCCTAAAGGGAAACACAGGAGTCCTCCCACCTGACGCCCCTACGTGTGCACAACACCGCCAGTCACTTGTGTCCAGCACCGACAAGGACTCTTAGCTTCCTCGGGGCCTTCCAGCTAATCCTCAGCACAAGCCGTCTATTAGCTGTCTGTTAACCTACATGCCGCCTTGGGACTTGGAGAAAGAGGATAGCTTTTCATCACATTACATAACGATGCATGGCACGGCAGAGTGTGCAATTTATTACCGTCTTGTTTACTTGACAATACCGCTAAGTTTGAACAACACCCATAAATTATGTATAGGCCATTTATAAGTCATAATTAGTTGCTGCTCAGGTTTCATCGTGCCAGGAGCGTTGTAATCTAACTCTTCCACGGCTGGAGACGGATACTGTAGTCACATCAAGCTGATTTCTATTTGTGTAGCACATAAAAATAAATTACAGAGCAGCCGCTCTACAGCCGCCAAAGACTGAATCACATCAAAGGTCTCAAATAAAAAATAAGAAAGTAATAATCAAGCAAATTTATAAAAATGGTGAGAAAAAAAGGTGCAAATGTTATCAGACCTGAGCCATGGGCACCCCACAAGGAGCCACATGCGGAGTGGAGATGACACTTATTGGACAGAGGTGAGAGGGTCCATGGAGTCCTGCCCCTACCTCTGCTATATTACCAAGGAGGAGCTGGAGGTCTGTAGCCTAAGGCCTCTTTCACATGGGCGTTGCGGGAAAATGTGCGGGTGCGTTGCGGGAACACCCGCGATTTTTCCGCGCGAGTGCAAAACATTGTAATGCGTTTTGCACTCGCGTGAGAAAAATCGCGCATGTTTGGTACCCAAACCCGAACTTCTTCACAGAAGTTCGGGCTTGGGATCGGTGTTGTGTAGATGTTATTATTTTCCCTTATAACATGGTTATAAGGGAAAATAATAGCATTCTGAATACAGAATGCATAGTAGGTGATCAATTGAGAGTAAAAAAAATACTAAAATTAACTCACCTTCTCCTCTTGTTCGCATAGTTCCCGGTCTCTTCTTTAATGATGAGCTGTGGGCTAAAGGACCTTTGGTGACGTCAGATCACATGCTCCAATCACATGGTCCATCACCGTGGTGATGGACCATGTGATTGGAGCATGTGATCTGACGTCACCACAGGTCCTAGCCGGTAGTTCATCTTTTAAGAAGTAAAGAAGAGACCGGGAACTACGCGAACAAGAGGAGAAGGTGAGTTAATTTTTTTATTTTTTTTAACCCTCAATTGATCACCTACTAAGCATTCTATATTCAGAATGCTATTATTTTCCCTTATAACCATGTTATAAGGGAAAATAATACAGTGAATAGACTGTCACCTAGCAACCATGCGTGAAAATCGCACCGCATCCGCACTTGCTTGCGGATGCTTGCGATTTTCACGCAACCCCTATGGGGCCTGCGTTGCGTGAAAAACGCAGAATATAGAGCATGCTGCGATTTTCACGCAACGCACAAGTGATGCGTGAAAATCACTGCTCATGTGAACGGCCCCATAGAAATGAATGGGTCGGTATTCAGTGCGGGTGCAATGCGTTCAACTCACGCATCGCATCCGCGCGGAATACTCGCCCGTGTGAAAGGGGCCTAAGGCCCCCTTGCACACGAACGTGTGCGCCCCATGGTCATGGTGCGGCCCGCAAAATGCAGGCCGCAATGCACGAGCACAGTCCGTGGGGCAGCCGCAGCGGATCGCGGACCCATTTACTTGACATGTTCTATCTTTTTGCGGAACGGAAGTACGGGAGGAAACCCCACGGAAGCACTCCATAGGGTTCCGTTCCATGCTTCCATTCCGTACCATTCTGCATCTCCAGATTTGCGGACCCATTCAAGTGAATGGGTCCGCATCCGTGATGCGGAATGCCCATGGAACGGCACCCGTGTATTGCGGATCCGCAAATGCGGTCCGCAATGCGGCAACGGGAAGCACACGTTCGTGTGCAGGAGGCCTAATACAGTAGCAGCAAAGTCAATGAGATTTTAAGAAATCTCATCCACACGTTGTACAAAATTTTCTGCAACGGAATCAACATATAACTTGACACGAGCTGCAGAGGGTGGAATCTACAGCAAACCCACACAATTTATTGCAGATTTTGCTGCTACAGAATTCCACTGTGGGCAATCTGAAGAGTATACATCCATTAGGACGAATCTGAAGTTTTACAGTCAATGGTCAGATGTTCAGATATTGCTAGCATCTAAAGCTGGCCACACACATCAGATGTAGGTTCGCCAAACCTGTCAATTTCAGCATGGGAGGTCAACCGTGTAATGTGGAAGGGGATCTCCTGACTGTCTTGGATTTAAGGGTACTTTCACACTAGCGTCCTTTGATCTGGCAAGCAGTGTACAAACAGAAAGGTTGTTTTTTTTTTACGGATCCGTTAGGTTAGACGGATCCGGTGAAATACCGAATCAGTTTCATCCAGAATAACGAATCCGGTATTGAAATTTTTCAAAAATCAAAAGCCCTGCGCATGCGCAGACCGGAAAACCGGTACCGGATCCGGCATTAATACATCTCTATGGAAATGAATGCCGGATTTGGCAAGTGCGGTATTGTTCCGAGATTTTGTCCGGAGAAAATACTGCAGCATGCTGCTGTATTTTGTTCGGTCAAATACCGTACAGTGACTGAACTGAAGACATCCTGATGCATCCTGAACGGAATGCTCTCCATTCAGAATGCATTAGGACAAAACTGATGCGTTTTTTTCCAGTATTGAGACCCTTTACCGGATTTCAATACCGGAAAAGAATAACGCTAGTGTGAAAGTACCCTTAATTGTATGAATCTCTTGGTCTCGGACAGATAGCTCACTGCCAGAGAAGTCTGACACATGCTTGCTCGACCTAGCCGAATAGGCAAGTGTATGAGGGGAACGGAAGTGATAGCTGTCAATTGCCCGAGCGCTCAGCCGACAGCCATCTTATGTGTATGGCCGGCATCAGAGCTCAGGTGTCAATAATGTAATGGGTTGGCATGTTTTATAGGCTGCAATACACACTGGGAAACAGTGTCTTCACGCCTTGCAAGTTTCAGGAGTAACATTACAGAACAAGTACTCCTCTATGTACTGCTGTAACCTATACGCCGTGTTGTTTGCTTTGTACAATGTCCATGACTGATGTGGAGGTCAAGTTTCAGAAAGTTTAATGATAGCTCACGAAACTTAAGCCTGGACTTTTCAATCAAGAAAAAATTAAAGTTTGTTGGGTAGAGATAAGCCTCATTCACACGTCAGTGTTCCACGTACGCGTGCTGTTCGTGTTCTCGACATCGCAATTCATTCTGGGTGTATTCACACATCAGTTTTTTACTACGGTCTGTGGGTCCGTGTTTTTAGCATGCTCTATTTTATCCTTGTTCACTGATCCATCACGCCCATTATAGTCTATGGGTCAGTAAAAACCACGGATGCAAAACGGATGCCATCCGTGTTTCACAGATCATTAGGAAGAGATGCTTTGACAATTATTTTTCAGCTGTGCAGTGTCAATGAAATACGGATGACACACGGACAGCAAAAAACGGACACACAGACCAAACACGGATCCTTCACGGAGGCATCACTGACCACCTTTTCAATGATTTGAGCACAGACGTCAATGAGGCTTAATTCAGTATACACTTGTGAAAAGTGGGTGCGGCTAGTTGGGTTAATTAGGAGTACGCTATATTTATCAAATGTGATTTGTTAAAAATTCATAAAAAAAGATGCAATCTTACACTAGTCCTGGGGGGAAGAAGGATGTAAAAAACTGGAGTAACATCTTGGGACAAAAGTTATTTTTTAAGATGTACCAAATTTACCAAACAACGTGCCCTCACAAATCATGGCAATGCAGAGTCAAGAGAAAATGGGGGAAGTTTATCAAAACTGGCATTCCCATTCCCCCTGTGCGCTGAAGTAAGATGCGCCTAATTTAGTAGCGGTTGCCTGTTAACAAATTAGTTGCATCTCTGGCACTCTCTGCGCCAGCAACTAGCGTAGAAATCGGCTGGCGCAGACCGGAGCTATGACTTACACTAGTTTTGGGTGTAAGTTATAGTAAATCCGTCGGGAAGCCCCTCCCCTCTGCTAAGCCCCACCCCTTATCTTATCAGGAAACTGTTGAGGATATGTGAAGTCAGTGGGGGACATTTATTGTGCTATTTACACCACTAATGTAGCGTAAAAAGTCGCAAATTATGGCTCACGCCGTAATTGCGCCATAACTGTCGACTTTATTACGCCATAATAGCTTTGTAAATGTCCCCCACTGACTTCAAATATTCCTCTCATGCTAAATTCCCTGCACGGAGTTATATTCTGCACGTTGCAAACATAAGCTTTCAGTTTCTTCGATTAGCGCCATGTACTGGCACGAAGCTTCCCAGTGCTATAAAATTAAACATGCCGCGAGGACAAAGCTGATTTCAGTCTGACTTAAACAAATCAATGTGTGCTCGGCCACCTGCAGCCAAAGAGGCGAAAGCTACATATGGGGAGCGAGGCTGGAAGCGGCCAATACAGAATAATCCACACCACAGTATGCACACCATTATTTTATCAATCCGTAAAGCACTGCTCTCCAGTGTACGTGTAGTCACCCTTACTCACCCCATCTGCAGCTCTGGTCTCTTCCATTTCTATGGGTGGGCAGCAGCTCTTCACATGTGACCATCAAGAACCTGCATCTCACAGGAGTGCATTGTAGTCAGCTCTTGTTAACCACTTCTCCTGCATAGAAAATAGTCCCTCGCACACAGCTCCAGCAATTCCATTAATAATTGCCACTATGGGTAACCCCCCCCCCCCCCCCCCCCGAATAATTTCCTTCTTCACTATCTAGAAAGGGGGGACCCATAGTGGCAAATATCTTATTATCTAGAAAGAGACATAGCTGTATAGTTCTATGGATGGATGGATGGATGAATGAATGAATGAACGAACGACCAGTGTCTGGGACGCTTCACTATGAGATCACTACAGCACTGGGAGGTGAAGGGAGCAGGGGAGCTGCTGAGCATGTCGGTCCATCACTGAATCCAGGAGAAGGTGGACCAGATTTCAGTCATAAAAACACATAAAAACTAACAATAGTTTTATTGCATAATATTTCACTTGAAACGCTCTATTGATTGCATACATACCGTAGGAGTCACCTAACCATTACATGCTGCCATACATAGGACTTCTCTCATTTCCCTTTGTTAAGGGCAGATCATCGTTCTGTACATGGATTAATTTTATTTTTCTGTGATTTTTTATGTCTAACATTTTCACAGTTTTAATGTGTTTCGATGTATGTGGTTGTAGTGGGTAATGACTGCATGCCCAGAGGGGCGGATTCAATCAAATACATATGTTTTGTATGATGTACTTGTATGTTCTTTCAGACTTATGTGCTGATGAAGGTCATGTTGACCGAAACGTACATTCACCCTATTCTTGTGATTCAGTACTGAACTGCACCATATTATAGTTCTATTTCATATGGCATTTGATGTAAAATGCAGCAAGAGCCATGGTATTTCCTTACATACTACAGCTATTTGAAACTAGCGTCAGTGTGCCCGTGCATGGTGCGATCCCGCTAAGGGACCCGCATTTGGTTGCTAGATGACAGGCTGAACGTGTACTTGTTATTTGTTCAATTGGCATCTCGCCCAGACCACATGGTATATGACCACCCTACCTATGAAAGAGTTACCACTTTTTCATCCAAGAATAATGGGTATGGGTGTGTTTATATTAATCATTTTTGGGGCACAAATTGACGCAAACCCCCCCCCACCCTTCCCCCACAAAAACGACAATTGTAAGGCCTCTTTCACACAGGCGAGATTTGCGCGCGGGTGCAATGCGTGAGGTGAACACTAAATCCCGACCCATTCATTTCTATGGGGCTGTGCACATGAGCGGTGATTTTCACGCATCACTTGTGCATTGTGTGAAAATCGCAGCATGCTCTACTTTGTGTGTTTTTCACGCAACGCAGGCCCCATAGAAGTGAATGGGGCTGCGTGATGGTGATGGATCATGTGACGGACCATGTGATGAGCACAGTGACGTCACCACGGGTCCTTTTCCTCAAACAAGTGGATGAGGTGAGTACAATTTTTTATTTTATTTTTTAACCCCTCCATCCCTATTTTACTAAGCATTCTGTATTAAGAATACTATTATTTTCCCTTATAACCCTGTTATAAGGAAAAATAATAAAATCTACACAACACCTAACCCAAATCCGAACGTCTGTGAAAAAGTCTGGGTTCGGGTTTGGGTACCAAACAAAACGCTTTGCACTCGCGCAGAAAAATCACGCATTTTCCGGCAACGCACCCGCATCCTTTCCCGCACGTCACCCGCAACGCCCGTGTGAACCAAGCCTAAATACACCCAAAATTGGGTAAAAAGTGTGGTACCAGGGGTATGACTTTACACTGAATCTGAAGGAATCTGCACATAACTTCACATGTGGTTTGGATCTTAAATCCGCAGCATGTCAAATCAAGATACAGATTTGCGCCAGATTGCAGCAAAGCTGCAGCCAAATGCACAGCAAAATTCACACATGCAGTGCAAAAAAACTCTGTATGAATAGGCCCTAAGACAGACAATGACTATCTGTGAGTGCCTCTTCACCTCTGCTCTCTTGCCTGCTGCGAACTTCTGCCAGCTGCAAGCACACACTCGACCAAGTCCCTGACCCCGCAGATATTCCCAGGTAAAGCAGGATTATCTAATCTTCATAAAAAGTAACCTGACCATAGTCATGTTAATGTAGTCATCTGATAACAATGATATCCTTTATATAGCACCAACATATTCCGCAGCGCTTCAAACAAAACCACACAATCCATGGCAACAAACAAGTCAACATATAAAACAAGAAGAATGATGGCCCTGCTCGCAAGAGCTTACATTCTATGAGGAGTTAGGGGTGATACAGAAGGTAACAAGTGCTTGTTTTTTACAATGGTCCGGCCATCTTAACACAATAGGGGATTAGATATAAGGCTGCATGAGACAGTCACCAGCCGATAGCTGTAGCGTACACCGTATGGGGTGTGGTGGATACTGATGGATGATGGATCAGGTTCTGAAGAATGAGGTTGGGGGGGTTGAGAAGAGTTAGATTAGGGGATGTGATAGGTCCCCCTAAAGAGGTGCATTTATAGGGAGCGCATAAAACTGCGGATATTGTGAATTAACCTAATTGCTTAAGGTAGGGTGTTTCAGAGAATTGGTGCAGCCTGGGAGAAGACTTGAAGATGGGAGTTTTGGGTTATGGTGGATGTACATGCACCAACCGACCCGGAAATTATGGGGATAATTCCTGATAATTGCCTGCTCGTGGAGGTAAACAGCAGTCACCTCCACTGTATGTAGAAATAATCACTCGGCACTCTGGAAGACGGTGGTGCTCGTATCCTGGGTTGAAGGCCCAAACATCCAAGTACATAAAGTGGATTTACACTCAGTTTTTGATGCAAAACATTCTTCACTTTATTGCCTTAAACAAAATAAAAGCAGATTTGATATAATGTACTGCATGAAAGATCATTTCGCACGATGAACGAGCGTTTTGCTTGGTGATCGGCAGAACATTTACATGGGCGGATTATGAGGAACGAGAGTTCATAGTAATGTTCATTCCTGATAATTGCCCATTCGTCTTAAGTCATTTGCAAAGTGTAGAGCACGGTTAGGATGGCAGGCAGAGATTAGTGAGGAGATATAAGGGGGTGCAGCACCATTATGTTCACATTATAGCAAACAAGAAGGAAGTTGTGGTCTTAACAGCCATTCAATTACTTTATGGAGATTAGATGAAGCCGGAAGAGGAACAGCAATGTGAACAGTACTATAGGAAGTCTTAAGCTGGCCATATACATTATACTTTTGTCGGACAACAGCGGGTTCAGTCGACACAATAATGTACAAACCGGATTCCAAAAAAGTTGGGACACTAAACAAATTGTGAATAAAAACTGAATGCAATGATATGGAGATGGCAAATGTCTATATTTTATTTGTAATAGAACGTAGATGACAGATCAAACGTTTAATCCGAGTAAATGTATCATTTTAAAGGAAAAATACGTTGATTCCAATTTTCACGGTGTCAACAAATCCCCAAAAAGTTGGGACAAGTAGCAATAAGAGGCTGGAAAAAGTAAATTTGAGCATAACGAAGAGCTGGAAGACCAATTAACACTAATTAGGTCAATTGGCAACATGATTGGGTATAAAAAGAGCTTCTCAGAGTGGCAGTGTCTCTCAGAAGCCAAGATGGGTAGAGGATCACCAATTCCCACAATGTTGCGCAGAAAGATAGTGGAGCAATATCAGAAAGGTGTTACCCAGCGAAAAATTGCAAAGACTTTGCATCTATCATCATCAACTGTGCATAACATCATCCGAAGATTCAGAGAATCTGGAACAATCTCTGTGCGTAAGGGTCAAGGCCGTAAAACCATACTGGATGCCCGTGATCTCCGGGCCCTAAACGACACTGCATCACAAACAGGAATGCTACTGTAAAGGAAATCACAGAATGGGCTCAGGAATACTTCCAGAAACCATTGTCAGTGAACACAATCCACCGTGCCATCCGCCGTTGCCAGCTGAAACTCTACAGTGCAAAGAAGAAGCCATTTCTAAGCAAGATCCACAAGCTCAGGCGTTTTCACTGCGCCAGGGATCATTTAAAATGTAGTGTGACAAAATGGAAGACTGTTCTGTGGTCAGACGAGTCACGATTCGAAGTTCTTTTTGGAAATCTGGGACGCCATGTCATCCGGACCAAAGAGGACAAGGACAACCCAAGTTGTTATCAACGCTCAGTTCAGAAGCCTGCAGCTCTGATGGTATGGGGTTGCATGAGTGCGTGTGGCATGGGCAGCTTGCATGTCTGGAAAGGCACCATCAATGCAGAAAAATATATTCAGGTTCTAGAACAACATATGCTCCCATCCAGACGTCATCTCTTTCAGGGAAGACCCTGCATTTTTCAACAAGATAATGCCAGACCACATTCTGCAGCAATCACAACATCATGGCTGCGTAGGAGAAGGATCCGGGTACTGAAATGGCCAGTCTGCAGTCCAGATCTTTCACCTATAGAGAACATTTGGCACATCATAAAGAGGAAGGTGCAATAAAGAAGGCCCAAGACGATTGAACAGTTAGAGGCCTGTATTAGACAAGAATGGGAGAGCATTCCTATTTCTAAACTTGAGAAACTGGTCTCCTCGGTCCCCAGACGTCTGTTGAGTGTTGTAAGAAGAAGGGGAGATGCCACACAGTGGTGAAAATGGCCTTGTCCCAACTTTTTGGGGATTTGTTGACACCATGAAATTCTGATTCAACATATTTTTCCCTTAAAATGGTACATTTTCTCAGTTTAAACTTTTGTTCCGTGATTTATGTTCTATTCTGAATAAAATATTAGAAGTTGGCACCTCCACATCATTGCATTCAGTTTTTATTCACGATTTGTATAGTGTCCCAACTTTTTTGGAATCCGGTTTGTATGTGGGGAGCTTCCAACTCTTCCCCGACAGATGATGTCGGGGAGACAATGAACAGGCGAAATGCCGATTCTTTTGTTCTCCAGCAGCTTTCTCTGTTCTCCCCATAGCATACACAGACGTGTATATGTATGGGGAAGACGGGGGAGAGATAGCCATCGGCCGAATGGCCTACAGCTATTGAATGTGTATGTGCAGTTCAAGACACAAGACAGTAAAGCTGCTTCTGGCATACCACCACAATCTAGATAGGTGCAGAGTACAGATGACTCTGCTGTATTACATGACCACGGTGCATGCAGAAAATCCACAGTGCAATGCAGTACCAGCAGCTAGGTAAAAATCTCACCAACTTGCTGCTGAAAGCTGCCACACAGAGATTAACCTGTGGTTTGGATTCTGAAATCAGCATCATGGCAACTGTTTGTGCGGATTTTCACTGCAGATTTCAACCTTTTCAAAGAGGTATCTCCCAGGGAAATAGAACCATCTCGCTAGGGCCACCTCTTGGAAGTGGCTCCCTATGAGTCAAAGTCCGACTTATCAACAAGCCTTGGGACATGACAAGGGAAAACAGCCAAGCCAAGGTGGTGCTCGTGAGATGGTTCTCTTTCCCTGGGAGATACCTCTTTGCATATTATTGTCCCATGGAGCATTGCTACACAGTCTCCATACACAGCTGGTATGTCTAAGTTGCAACATTTGCGATGCAAAGTGTGAAATCTGGGGCAAGCCCAAAACAAAAGTAACACATACAGATTTTTGATGCGGAAATGCAACAAAATCCGAACTGAAAATCTTCCTAATCTACATTGCAGTGTGCATGTACCTTTAATACTAGCTTTCATGTGACCTTCCTGTCCTGAGCCACCTTTACATGCTGACAGTAATGATATCTTCTGAACCATCAGTGATCTTATGACAGGTTCTGCTGACATTTGCATTGTGTAAATACAGCACAGGGAGGTTTACAGCGTTTATCTCTCTCCTGTCCTCATTTGCTTTCCATTTGCACATCTTGCACTCTACAGATTTAGTTCAAGGGGGTGTCCAGAAAAGTAAAAAAAAAAGTTACATAGAAACATAGAATGTGTCGGCAGATAAGAACCATTTGGCCCATCTAGTCTGCCCTATATACTGAATACTATGAATAGCCCCCGGCCCTATCTTATATGAAGGATGGCCGTATGCCTATCCCATGCATGCTTACACTCCTCCACTGTATTTGCAGCTACCACTTCTGCAGGAAGGCTATTCCATGCATCCACTACTCTCTCAGTAAAGTAATACTTCCTGATATTACTTTTAAACCTTTGACCCTCTAATTTAAAACTATGTCCTCTTGTAGCAGTTTTTTCTTTTAAATATTCTCTCCTCTTTTACCTTGTTGATTCCCTTTATGTCTTTAAAAGTTTCTATCATATCCCCTTTGTCTTGTCTTTCTTCCAAGCTATACATGTCAAGGTCCTTTAACCTTTCCTGGTAAGTTTTATCCTGCAATCCATGTACTAGTTTAGTAGCTCTTCTCTGAACTCTCCCCAAAGTATCAATATCCTTCTGGAGATATGGTCTCCAGTACTGCGCACAATACTCCAAATGAGGTCTCACTAGTGCTCTGTAGAGCGGCATGAGCACCTCCCTCTTTCTACTGGTAATGCCTCTCCCTATACACCCAAGCATTCTGCTAGCATCTCCTGCTGCTCTATGACATTGTCTACCTACCTTGTTGGTCTCCAATCCATTCTGAGAACAGGTGTCTATTGTAAAGAGAGGTAGACACACATGCATAGTTACTCCCCATTACAGGCTATATGAGAAATAAGTCAGCAAACTCAGTGCAGGGCCAGACTGGCATATACCCTATACCCATACGCCCAGGGGGCCACCCAAGACCTCCTCTTGGCCACCAGCCGGGTACATAAAGATCTGATGCTCCCAGCATTAATTCATGTAGGAGCATCAGGCACTTATACACCTGGCTGTCAGCCGCAGGTTTCCTCCTGAATTCAACGGTATTGCCGTCCTCAGGTCAATGATACAGTTTCATACTGTGGTGCAGGTGGCAGTGTTTGTGTTACAGGGGCGGTATTTTGTCCTGCACTCCAGTATTGATGGCCCCGCCTACTTCTGTTGACCCCGCCTACTTCTGTTGGCCCCGCCTACTAGTCTTGCCCCACCTTCAGGACCTACTTATAACATGGGGCCACTTTAAGTTCCCAGTCCGTTCCTGGCTCAGTGGACTCAGCAACACTAATGGTGGGACGTGGACTGGGCGCCCTCATTCTGAGGATCGGTTGTTCGGCCCCCGCACACATGTGACGTCTATAGTGTATACAATCAATATGCCATAAACATTTGTGTTGGGAGAAAACCCCTTTAGGCAGAGTTCACCCCACTGCTATTGATTTCCATTAGATGAGCAGAACAATGACATTAACGGAAGTGCAGTATGCGGCACATGACTGATCCAAACAGAGCCTTTCGGTTTCCGTTCGGAAGTCCACTTTTCAGTGTAGAAACAAGTTCTGCATGCAGGACATTTCTCTCAAAATCAGCGACGAAAGCCCATACTGAGCCTCTGACCCAGATGTGAACATGCCCATATGCTGATTAACATTGTATTTAGCTTCACAATAAACAGAAGCTGATGATGTCATTCCTGAAATATATTTATTGACAATTTTAACTTTATTATCCAATCAAATGGAGACGTGCACAGTCTGATGACATCACTTTGTGCTGTGAGCCTGTAGGCAGACAACCTGTGCCTGGATTTACAGGACCAGCCATTTCTTCTTGTGCATTCCTTTACAACCCCCACAAGACATGATCTCATTAAACCAGTTAATTAAATCTGACTTTCCTCTAAGAGTCTTTAGGTCACCACTGTACGTCTTCTGGATAAGCTACTTTTAAAGTATACCAACAGGAGTAATACAATAATGACCGGACCCAAGGTGGCCAAGCATCTATGTCTGCTCTGTACAGTCCACGTCATAGCAGAAACGTCCACCAGAGATGTGAACATCTAATGAAGACACAGGGCCCTCGTTACAAAGACGTATCTCCATAGCTGAGCTGAGTAGATTCATTTCCTCCTCAGTAATGAGACTCTTAGCTGTTAATGAGGTTTACTCGAAAAACCTTCTGCTCGATACATCTAATCATTTATCTATCTGCTGGTATTACCCGAAACCATAAGCATGCCCCCAATACAAGGGTTATGCCTACAATGATCAAAGTGATCAAATGGCACAGAATTAAAGGGGTTGTCTAGGACTAAAAAATA
Source organism: Bufo bufo (assembly GCF_905171765.1). Lineage (NCBI taxonomy): Eukaryota > Metazoa > Chordata > Amphibia > Anura > Bufonidae > Bufo > Bufo bufo. The sequence continues at coordinate 149,866,754 of NC_053395.1, read as the reverse complement.
TGGCTGCCTTCATCCAAAAACAGCACCATACCTGACCACACATTGTGTACAATGGAGCTGATTTGCAATACAAGACACGACCCACGGACAGGTGCGGTACTGTTTTTAGAAGAAAGCAGCTAAGTTTATCTAGCCCTGGACAACCCCTTTCAGATCGGGCATTTCTGGTAGGGGAAATCACAGACCAGAATCAGAGGAGCTCTACGTGATATTTCAGGAGATGATTTGTAGATATAACGTTTAATAATATAGAAATACTTTTCCAATACTCTCTTTATCTCCTTCCAGGTACATAAAGTCTACTTCTTTACGCAAAAATGTGGAACGCACACAGCCTGTATCTGTGTTTTGCGGATGTGCAATGTGTGGCCTGCAAAAACGGATATGGTCATGTGAATGAGCCTTTAGTGTGTGCATTTTTGCCGTCTGGATTGTATCCGGATTGCAAGCATTTTTCACGCTCGTGAAGGAAAAATGAAAAATAACAATCTACATCTCCCAGCAAACATCAGTGGAAAATACATTTTATCCGGATGTCTTCCGTTTCTCACACAAGTCCCATTCACTTCTACGGAGCCAGAACGGTGTGAAAAAACGCAGAATAGACCATGCTGCGATTTTTCCAGAATGCGGCAATGATGTGCACAGAGCCATTGAAATGAATGGGTCAGGATTCAGTCCGGATGCTATGAGTTATCCTCAAGGACTCTCCCGACCAGTCTGTTAAGAATCCCAGTTCTATGGAGCATGGAGAAGTTGTGGAAAATTTCTTGCAACAAAATCTGCAGCATGTGAAAAAGCTCTAACTAGAAATAGCAAAGTATTATTAATGGGAATTGCTTCTAAAGAACAAGATCTGCTAGTTAAAGGCTAAATTTCCTTATTTTTATCTTTTTTTTATTTGGGGATTTATCACCATGGAATGCTGATAAATAATACAGATATGTCATCTAGCGTTCTGACAACTTCCTACCAGCTAATCATACACTTTCACCTACTTTCTTATCAGTAACCATTACCAAATGTTTAGAAGCATGTCCAGGATTTAAACATCAGCTAGGGCCCCCCCCCCTCCCCCATGATTTACTGCCACCGCATGGCGCCCATGGCAGTCTATGGGCTCTATGTCGGAATGTCTCTGAGTTCATATAGGGGCACAGAGTCATTTGCAGTTTGAATTTGTAGGAATCCAATAAAAATAAAGGGGCCAAGTTCAATCAGACGCCATGTAACCCAGCTAGTCTTTACTAGTAGCACTTCTTCCAGGGCAGATTATTGCTGCAGTGACGTGCCTCCATAGTCTGAAGCCCCCAGTACAGCCTCTGTGCTCACGGCTCTGCTGAAATAGGAGATAAAAGGAAGGTACACACTTCAGAGGGCAAAACAAAGGGGGAAATCTGAAGGAAGGGAAACTGCAACAAGACATGCTGCAGATCTCAAAATTCTCCCAATTGGTCTCCCAAAAGATGGTGATCCCAACTATCCAACCCCCAACACAGGGATTATCTAGGACTATACATAGTGGTTTAGCAATTAAAGGGGTTCTCCAGGAATTAAAGGGGTTGTCCGGGTTCAGAGCTGAACCCGGACATACCTCCATTTTCACCCAGGCAGCCCCCCTGACTTGAGCATCGGAGCAGTTCATGCTCCGACGCTCTCCTTTGCCCTGCGGTAATTCGCACAGGGCAAAGGCATTTTCAGGAGATCCGGTGACGAACTGGGCTCTCCATGGGGCTGCCAGGAAGCCCGGTGACGTCACCGGCACTGATGGGAGGGCTTTAGAGCTGCCCTAGCCAGTAAAACGGCTAGGGCAGCGCTAAAGCACGCCTATCTGAGCCAGGGTCGTCACCGAACACACTGCCGGGCAGAAGGCTGGTTTCACACGTGCGTTGCGGGAAAAGATGCAGGTGCGTTGCAGGAACAAGCGCGATTTTTCCGCGCGAGTGCAAAACATTGTAATGCATTTTGCACGCGCGTGAGAAAAATCGGCATGTTTGGTACCCAAACCCGAACTTCTTCACAGAAGTTCGGGTTTGGGTTAGGTGTTGTGTAGCTTGTATTATTTTCCCTTTTTAGGGAAGATAATAGCATTCTTAAAACAGAATGCTTAGTAAAATAGGGATGGAGGGGTTAAAAAAATAAAATAATTTAACTCACCTTAATCCACTTGTTCGCGCAGCCCGGCTTCTCTTCTGCCTTCATCTGTGAGGAAAAGGACCTGTGGTTACGTCACTGCACTCATCACACGGTCCATCACATGATCCAGCACCACGGTGATGGACCATGTGATTGGAGCATGAGATCTGACGTCACCAAAGGTCCTTTAGCCCACAACTCATCAGTAAACTCAACTCAAAGGTCCTTTAGCCCACAACTCAAGTAAAGAAGAGACCGGGAACTTCGAGATCAAGAGGAGAAGGTGAGTTAATGAGTTTATTTTTTTAAACCCCTCCAGCCCTATTGTACTATGCATTCTGTATTCAGAATGCTATTATTTTCCCTTATAACCATGTTATAAGGGAAAGTAATACAATCTACACTACAACTAACCCAAACCTGAACTTCTGTGAAGAAGTTCGGGTCTGGGTACCAGTGTCGGTTTTTTATCACGCGCGTGCAAAAAACATTGCACCCGCGCGATAACAACTGAACATCGGAACGCAATTGCAGTCAAAACTGACTGCAATTGCATTCCTACTCGCGCGGTTTTGCCGCAACACACCGGGACGCATCCGGACCTAATCCGGACACGCTCGTGTGAACCCAGCCTAATGCGTTTTGCACTCGCGTGAGAAAAATCGCACCTGTTTAGTACCCAAACCCGAACTTCTTCACAGAAGTTCGGGCTTGGGATCGGTGTTCTGTAGATTGTATTAATTTACCTTATAACATGGTTATAAGGGAAAATAATAGCATTCTGAATACAGAATGCATAGTAAAATAGCGCTGGAGGGGTTAAAAAATAAATAAATAATAATTTAACTCACCTTAATCTACTTGATCCCGCAGCCGGCATCTCTTCTGACTTCTTTCTTTGCTGTGTGCAGCAACAGGACCTGTGGTGACGTCCCTCCGGTCATCACATGGTCCATCACATGATCCATCACCATGGTAAAAGATCATGTGATGGATCATGTGATGACCGGAGTGACGTCGCCACAGGTCCTGTTGCTGCACACAGCAAAGAAAGAAGTCAGAAGAGATGTCGGCTGCGGGATCAAGTAGATTAAGGTGAGTTAAATTATTATTATTCTTTTTTTAACCCCTCCAGCGCTATTTTACTTTGCATTCTGTATTCAGAATGCTATTATTTTCCCTTATAACCATGTTATAAGGGGAAATAATAATGATCGGGTCTCCATCCCGATCGTCTCCTAGCAACCGTGCGTGAAAATTGCACCGCATCCGCACTTGCTTGCGGATGCTTGCGATTTTCACGCAACCCCATTCATTTCTATGGGGCCTGCGTTATGTGAAAAACGCACAAAATAGAGCATGCTGCGATTTTCACGCAACGCACAAGTGATGCGTGAAAATTACCGCTCATGTGAACAGCCCCATAGAAATGAATGGGTCGGGATTCAGTGCGGGTGCAATGCGTTCAACTCACGCATCGCATCCGCGCGGAATACTCGCCCGTGAAAGAGGCCTTAGTGTTAAAAAAATGGCTTTTTTTTGTTTTACAAGTGCTTAAATGCTCTTGAAAAAAAATGTGTGTGAAAGAGTCCTAATAAGGCTTGCATCAGGTCTGCAGGCACAGGGACATTTTACTGTCTATTGGATCATTTCTAGGAGAAGGCACCTTTGCCAGAATACAAATCTTCTAAGACAATTTCAATGCTCTCAGTAACCAGCTAAAAAATCCCAGTATACCAAATGACAAACTCTAGAGAGTCTAGAAGAGAGTACAAAGCAAAAGCTGGCGCCAAATGAATAGGGTTGTATTTAATCCCATGGACAAGACCATGGGGGCAGTGATGGCCAGTTCGCAGTGTTCGCCATCTTAACTCACAAGTCCGGCGATGCACAGGTAAGCCCTTACCTGTGCCTGCGCCGCGAGACGGTCTGAAACAAGTGCGGTCACCGGGAGCAGGCAGTTCAGAGAACAACCCGATCAAGGCCCCCCGGCGGCTGTTCTCGGAACTGCCTGCTCCCGGTGACCGCATTTGTTTCAGACCGGTGTTCTGCCAGATCTCTATACCTTGCGAAAAGTCTATACCGGAAGTGACGAGGCCGCACAGGAATCAGCTGGAGGAGGGTGTGAGCAGCGCTGCACAAGCGCACATCCACTGGCTTAGGAAAGAATCGTTGCAGCGCCGCGATAGAAGTACTTCATGCACCGCGCGTGCACACTTAGGGGTATAGAGATTTTGCAGCGCAAAATGTTGCATCAGACCTCCCTACCCCTGAGTGCGCGCGCACGCACAAATCATCAGTTGCAGTTTATCATGATTTGATCTGATGATTTGTGCGCGCATGCGCACACAGGGGTGGGGAGATCTGATGCAACTTTTTGCGCTGCAAAATCTCTTTACCCCTAAGTGCGCACGCGCGGTGCACGAAGTACTTATATCGCGGTGCTGCAACGATTCTTTCCTAAGCCAGTGGATGTGCGCTTGCGCAACGCCACGCACACCCTCCTCCAGCTGATTCCTGTGCGGCCGCGTCACTTCCGGTATAGACTTTTCGCAAGGTATAGAGATCTAGCAGAACACCAACTCGCGGCGCAGGCACAGATAAGGGCTTACCTGTGCATCGCCGGACTTGTGAGTTAAGATGGCAGCCCGCATGTGTTCGTTGGCGAACACTGCGAACTAGCCATCACTGCATGGTGGTTATTTTCTATATTAGGAGTATTTCTGGAGCAGATGGACCACCCCCCTTTCCCCAATGTTTTTATTGATTGTCTCCATACTGCTTCTAGGAATCTCCTTCAAATATACAGTACAGACCAAAAGTTTGGACACACCTTCTCATTCAAAGAGTTTTCTTTATTTTCATGACTATGAAAATTGTAGATTCACACTGAAGGCATCAAAACTATGAATTAACACATGTGGAATTATATACATAACAAACAAGTGTGAAACAACTGAAAATATGTCATATTCTAGGTTCTTCAAAGTAGCCACCTTTTGCTTTGATTACTGCTTTGCACACTCTTGGCATTCTCTTGATGAGCTTCAAGAGGTAGTCCCCTGAAATGGTTTTCACTTCACAGTTGTGCCCTGTCAGGCTTAATAAGTGGGATTTCTTGCCTTATAAATAGGGTTGGGACCATCAGTTGCGTTGAGGAGAAGTCAGGTGGATACACAGCTGATAGTCCTACTGAATAGACTGTTAGAATTGGTATTATGGCAAGAAAAAAGCAGCTAAGTAAAGAAAAACGAGAGGCCATCATTACTTTAAGAAATGAAGGTCAGTCAGTCAGCCGAAAAATTGGGAAAACTTTGAAAGTAAGGGCTATTTGACCATGAAGGAGAGTGATGGGGTGCTGCGCCAGGTGACCTGGCCTCCACAGTCACCGGACCTGAACCCAATCGAGATGGTTTGGGGTGAGCTGGACCGCAGAGTGAAGGCAAAAGGGCCAACAAGTGCTAAGCATCTCTGGGAACTCCTTCAAGACTGTTGGAAGACCATTTCAGGGGACTACCTCTTGAAGCTCATCAAGAGAATGCCAAGAGTGTGCAAAGCAGTAATCAAAGCAAAAGGTGGCTACTTTGAAGAACCTAGAATATGACATATTTTCAGTTGTTTCACACTTGTTTGTTATGTATATAATTCCAATGAGAAGGTGTGTCCAAACTTTTGGTCTGTACTGTATGTACTAGACTGGTAAATGTAACCCATTTCTGTTGAATCTTGTTCCGTATTTACTCCTCTGCAACTGAAGTATATTGATATGAGAACTACTGAGAAAGTGACAATTCCCATGATTTTTGAATCCCTCGCCCATTGAATCCCTCACACTGGAGCTTGTAATGATGCAATAATAATGGAAATCATGCAGACTGACTCACTTTGTGGCAAATAAAAAAATTACAATTGATTTGGGGAATACAGAAATAGAAGCAGCATCCAGGCTATTTAGCTGAAGATGGACAACGTAAAAAAAAACGAGCGCACACTGAAGTAAAGCAGGAGAAACACTGAGCAAGTGGCAAGACCAGAAGATACAGCGCGGGCAGGAGAATACAGGCCTCAGCGCCAGGAGAGCTGCAGGCACCAGAAGCCTAGCCAATCCAGGGGAAGGGGGGAGGGACTAAAGCTGAAAGTGGTGTAACAACTGGTGCTCCAAGGGCTCTGGCCAGCCACTCGGTGCTCCAGTTAGGTTATTTGTATATAAATAAAAATACTGTTTTCTCAGTAATGAGGCCATGGAGAGTTATAAAGGTATTGTTTTTATCAGCATGATCAACCTTACCATGCTGTGTGCCTGGTATAATAAGGCTGATCCTGCTGACAGATACTCTGTAAATCTGTCCCTACAATAGGGTCAATAAGGCTCCTGCTTCCTGGCAACTTGTGGCCATGTGACCTAACATCGCAATATCGCAATGCTAATTTGCACCTAATGATAGTGAATGTGGCTGCATTGCAACCCACAAGTTCCTGCGACTGTGACATGACTTATGGCAGAAATCTATAAACCTGCTGGATTTCAACATGACCACATTCACTATCATTAGTTGTGATTTTAGCAGAGCGATATTGCAATCTTTAAGGGTTTTTCCCAATAACCTGTCACAACCAGACAGTTGAGAAGCTCTGACAGGAGCCTTTCAGATCCTCCTCCTTGAATTTCTTTGTTTTGGTTGAGTTCCTCATCTCGTTAGTCTATCTCAGCTGTCATGCAGTTGGACTGATTGCTGCCCTTTAAGTTCCTCCCCAGAATGCAGTAGTGTGCGGCTTATACAACTTCCTGGAGTGTGTGTGCATGCTGTTCCTAGTTCTCAGTCCATAGTCCCCAGTCGTCTGCAAGATAAGTGCTGTTTATGTATTTATGATTTTCTGTTTTCTGGATCCAGGTGACCCTGACTCCCTCCGTGTCTGTGTAGGGAGCCGGTGGTCGTTTCCCCTCACTATTGTAGGGTCTTCAGGTGTAAGATAGTCGAGGTACGTGGATATGCGCCCATCCACCTTTGGGGTGGTCGCATAGGCTGAGCAATAAGGGAGAGCGGCAGGTCTCATGCAGGGGTCTCCCTTTTGTTCCTTAGTTGTGGATCCAGTGAGTCATTGTTTATATTGTATTGTCTTGTTTCCTGTACACCATCCGTGACATAACCCCATTCACAAGATACAAGGATAAAACGTTAGATTTCTGGGGGTCCAATGCTGGGACCTCCGCAAATTATCAGAATAGAGTCGCTGATATTCAAGGAGCGGTGGTGAGGCAGGAACTGTACTCCGCAGTTCCACAAAAGTGAATGGAGTGGTGGTCATGTATGCACAACACTAGTCCATCAATATAGGGAACTCTGGGACTCTTGCTCTGACGATTAGGGGTCCTCCAACGATCAGACACTTATCCACTTATCGTGTGAATAGGGGACAAATCCGTGATAGCGGGAAAATCCCTTTAATGTCAAGCATCCAAGGTCGCCACGCATATGGGCCGGAATTAATGTACTGGAATCTACTGCTAATGTTAATGAATAGAGCTATTCACATGGGTGTATAATTACCGTCAGTATTTGAAATCTACAGCATGTCCGAGTTTTGTGTGTATTTGTTTCTAAATACGCCCATTAAAGTCTATAGGAGTGCGTCAAAAACGCAGGTAAGAAAGAAGTCCTGAAGAGTAAGGGCTTGTTCAAACTAACATATTTTGCGTTCCGTATACGGGACGTTTTTCTGCGTTCCGCATACGGCCCATATACGGAACCATTCATTTCAATGGGCCCACAAAAGATGTGGACAGTACTCTGTGTGCTGTCTGCATCCGTTGCTCTGTTCCGTGGCCCCGCAAAAATTAGGAGTCCTGTCCTATTCTTGTCCGTTTTGCGGACAAGAATAGGCATTTCTATAATAGGCCTCTAGTTCCGTTCCGCAAAATTGTGGAAGGCACACAGGTGCCATCCGTGTTTTGCAGATCCACAATTTGTGGACCGCAAAAAGCGGCACGGTTGTGTGAACGAGCCCTAAATCCTGAAGAAATCCTGAAGCAATACTGATGGCATATCATCAGGAATCTGTGCATAAGGGTGCATTCACACGACGGTATAAATGGATCCGCATCCGTTCCGCAATTTTGCAGAACAGGTGCAGACCCATTCATTTCAATGGGGCCACAAAAGACGTTGTTCCATTCCGCGCTCCCCCAAAAAATTATAGAGCCTGTACTATTCTTGTCTTACGGTCGTGTGAATGTAGCCTTATCCAGAGGCAGAATACTGATGGATTTCCATGCGTTGGTGTGAAAGAGGACTAAGGCCTCCTTGAGACGGGCGTTGCGGGAAAATGTGCGGGTGCGTTGCGGGAACACGCGCAATTTTTCCGCGCGAGTGCAAAACATTGTAATGCGTTTTGCACTCGCGTGAGAAAAATCACGCATGTTTGGTACCCAAACCCGAACTTCTTCACAGAAGTTCGGGCTTGGGATTGGGGTTGTGTAGATTGTATTATTTTCCCTTATAACATGGTTATAAGGGAAAATAATAGCCTTTTGAATACAGAATGCATAGTAAAATAGCGCTGGAGGGGTTAAAAAAAAATTAAAAATAATTTAACTCACCTTAGTCCACTTGATCGCGCTGCCCGGAATCTCCTTCTGTCTCCTTTGCTGAACAGGACCTGTGGTGACGTCACTCCGGTCATCACATGATCCATCACATGATCCATCACCATGGTAAAAGATCATGTGATGACCGGAGTGACGTCACCACAGGTCCTGTTCAGCAAAGGAGACAGAAGGAGATTCCGGGCAGCGCGATCAAGCGGACTAAGGCGAGTTAAAAAAAAATTATTTATTTTTTTAACCCCTCCAGTGCTATTTTACTATGCATTCTGTATTCAGAATGCTATTATTTTCCCTTATAACCATGTTATAAGGGAAAATAATAATGATCGGGTCTCCATCCCGATCGTCTCCTAGCAACCGTGCGTGAAAATCGCACCGCATCCGCACTTGCTTGCGGATGCTTGCGATTTTCACGCAACCCCATTCACTTCTATGGGGCCTGCGTTGCGTGAAAAACGCAGAATATAGAGCATGCTGCGATTTTCACGCAACGCACAAGTGATGCGTGAAAATTACCGCTCATGTGAACAGCCCTATAGAAATGAATGGGTCGGTATTCAGTGCGGGTGCAATGCGTTCAACTCACGCATCGCATCCGCGTGGAATACTCGCCCGTGTGAAAGGGGCCTAAAGGTTGTTTCATAAGGACTAATCATTGGGTCAATTATCAGGGACAAGTGTTTTTTCCCGAAAGTTGGCCAGCGTAGAGGTGCAGACGAACGAGTAAACGCTAGTTTACTAGGGACTGCCATATCTTTCATCCATCAGCCAAAATCATTGTTTGTGCGCAGCAGATTGTCCTGTTTAAACAGGGATTTACTTCCCAGAAACAATTATTCCCTATAGAGATGAGCGATCGTTCATCCCCCATACAGCAGAGGGGATTGCCGCATGTAAATGCAGCTTAGGCCTCACGCACACAATCGTATTTTCTTTCCGTGTCCGTCCCAGAGTACTGTCCGCATCCCGTTTTTTTGCAGAAGTTACTCTGTGTGCATTCCGTTTCCATATGTCCGTATTTCAATTCCGCTAAAAAAAATAGAACATGTTCTATTATTGTCCGCATTACGGACAAGAATAGTACTGTTCTATTAGGGACCAGCTGTTCCGTTCCGCAAAATACGAATGCACACGGACGTCATCCGTATTTTTTGCGGACCGCAAAATACATACGGTCTGCTGCTGATCAGGCAATTATCAGGAACGTTTGATAAATTTGCAATAATTGCCTGGAGAATCATCATGTGAAAATGCACTGTAAATCTAGCGGCTGGCACCAGCTACGGCAACCAAGTCATAAGGAAACAAAAACACACTATAATTTAACTTGGTAACAGAAAGCGAAACTGGTATGGGTGAAGCTGGTGACGTTCCTGCTAATTGGGCATTTTAGCTGAAAAACAGTCAGTGCCACTTTACCCCAGGACACCACTAGACGGAAATAGAAAAGAAAAACTCAGGGACGTGGGGCTGAATACAGAGCAGGAAATTACGGCCGCCTTGTTTAAACATGGAGACATTTCAATTATAATCAGCGGCAGGAGCTGAATTGTATCAGGCTCGTATGTTTCCAGGGAGGAAATGCTTCTCACACTTTGCACAGGGTGGGTCTGGAAAGCAGTGTCCTCATTATGGGGAAACTGATTTGGGAACATTCTTTGTGAGAATGGAAAAAAAAAAAAAGAAGCAGAATATGAAGACGAATACAAGACCGCATCAAATCAGCTCCAGCAATTAGCGGCTCTTTACATTAATATTTTTACATGCAGTATTGTCACAGTATTGTCACCTTGCGTGTTTATTGCCACCGTAATAAAAAAAACAACAATAATGCACAAATGTTACCAGCAATGTATGCAAAGAAGCACAGTCTTGAAAAAGAAAGTCGTGTTTTACAGTTTTACAGTAGGAAAAAACATGGCAGCTTTTTTTTTCTCCAAAAACAGCACCGTACCTGTCTTCAGGTTGTGTACTGTATGGCAGCTGCGTTCCATTAGGCTAGGGCTACATGGCGACATGTATAAGGCAACAGCAAGTCATGCAACAAAAAGGGTACAGCTACACGGCGGCATGCGTCGCTGAAAAGCTGCACAGCATATTGCGATGCAACACACAAAAAAAATCTATGCGACACCATTGACGATCATTACAAAAAATGCTGCATGACTTTTCAGTGACAAGAATGTCGCCCTGTAGCTGTACCCTAAGGCACACGGGTGCGGATGAACACACATAAGATCCGCACAAATTTCCATGCGGATTTATGTGTCTTTCTGCAGCATACCTGCTCCAAAATCCACATTGCGGATTTTGGAGCGGATTTGATGCCGTTTTGCCATAGATCTCACCCTTCAATTGAGAAGGGTGAAATCCGCAGCTAAAACCACAAACCTAATTGACGCGCTATAATTATGATTTGAAATCCATGTGGCGGGTCAATTTCTGCAAGGGATTTGTGTAATCTCATACACTTTGCTGGTACTTTAATACAATGCGGTTTTTCAGCACGGGAATTCGGAAGGAAAAACCGCAAGGTAGAGCTGCAATACCCCTCAAAGGTGTGGCCTTTTTTTTTTGGAAGAAAGCAGTCATATTTATGCGGAACCATTCACTTAAATAGGGCCGCAAAAAAACGGAAATGACACAATATTTCCTAAACTATGCCACAACTGTCCATAGGTTGTATGCAGTACTGCAGCTCAGCCCCACTCGCGTCAATCAAGCAGAGCTGCAATACCAGGCACAGTCTATGAACAGGTGTGGCGCTATTTCTGGAAGAGAGCAGCCATGTTTTTGCTACCTTGTACAACAACTATAGAACAAACAAAAAACACTAACAAATACATTTCCTTGAGTTCTTTGTCATGTGTCTTAGGGCTCATGCACACGACCGTTGTTGTTTTGCGGTCCGTTTTTCACCGATCCGTTGTTCTGTATCTGAGTTTTTTTTCCTCTGATTTAAGTCCTCTTCTGTTCCGTTATTCCACAAAACATATCCGTATGGTTTCCGTAAGCGATCAGTTTTTTGCGGATCGGAAACAGTAACTTATTAATCACCAAACCCATGAGCAATATGGGCTGGGCATAGCATTTCTACAGTATGGATCTGCAATGGGAACCCTATTAAAGGATAGGATTGTGGAACATCTAAAATCCCATGGATTGCAAGATGAAAAACAACATGGGTTTACTTCAGGGAGATCATGTCAAACAAATCTTATAGATTTTTTTGACTGGGTGAATAAAATAATAGACGGTGGAGGTGCAGTAGACATCGCTTATCTAGACTTTAGTAAGGCTTTTGACACTGTCCCACATAGAAGACTTATCAATAAACTGCAGTCATTGAGCATGGACTCCCATATTGTTGAGTGGATTAGGCAGTGGCTGAGTGACAGACAACAGAGGGTTGTAGTCAATGGAGAACATTCAAAACAAGGTCATGTTACCAGTGGGGTTCCACAGGGATCTGTACTGGGACCGATTTTGTTTAATATCTTCATAAGTGATATTGCAAAAGGCCTCGCTGGTAAGGTTTGTCTTTTTGCTGATGACACAAAGATATGTAACAGGGTTGATGTTCCTGGAGGGAAACGCCAAATGGAAAAGGATTTAGGAAAACTAGAAGAATGGTCAGAACTCTGGAAACTGAAATTTAATGTGGATAAGTGCAAGATAATGCACCTGGGGCGTAAAAACCCAAGGGCAGAATATAGAATATTTGACACAGTCCTGACCTCAGTATCTGAGGAAAGGGATTTAGGAGTAATTATTTCAGAAGACGTAAAGGTGGGAAGACAATGTAATAGAGCAGCACGAAATGCCAGCAGAATGCTTGGATGTATAGGGAGAGGTATAAGCAGTAGAAAGAGTGAAGTGCTTATGCCGCTGTACAGAACACTGGTGAGACCTCACTTGGAGTATTGTGCGCAGTACTGGAGGCCATATCTCCAGAAGGATATAGATACTCTAGAGAGAGTTCAGAGAAGAGCTACTAAACTAGTACATGGATTGCAGGATAAAACTTACCAGGAAAGGTTAAAGGACCTTAATATGTATAGCTTGGAAGAAAGAAGAGACAGAGGGGATATGATAGAAACTTTTAAATACATAAAGGGAATCAACTCGGTAAAGGAAGAGAGCATATTTAAAAGAAGAAAAACTACCACAAGAGGACACAGTTTTAAATTAGAGGGGCAAAGGTTTAAAAGTAATATAAGGAAGTATTACTTTACTGAGAGAGTAGTGGATGCATGGAATAGCCTTCCTGCAGAAGTGGTAGCTGCAAATACAGTGAAGGGGTTTAAGCATGCATGGGATAGGCATAAGGCCATCCTTCATATAAGATAGGGCCAGGGGCTATCCATAGTATTCAGTATATTGGGCAGACTAGATGGGCCAAATGGTTCTTATCTGCCGACACATTCTATGTTTCTATGTTTCTATGTAAAATACGGATGAAATACGCATGACATACGGATCTGTTCCGTGTGCGTTCCGTAATTTTTGGGGTCCATTGACTTGAATTGGGCCTCAGACGTTAATTTGCGGACAATAATAGGACATGCACTACTTTTTTGAGGAACGGAAATACGGAAACGGAATGTTCCGTTGTTTTTGCGGACCCATTGAAAGTGAATGGGTCCGCATACGGTCCACACAAAAAAACTGAACAAAAGCAGAAAGAAAATATGTTCGTGTGCATGAGCCCTTAATCTGTTTCTGAGAAATTTGGGAAATAACCAATATGACCAGTATTACACCTCAGAGAGAGGTTGTTCTGTGAGTCATCCAGTTATGAGTCATTTCTAAAAGATGATAGCTTTCCAAAGGTGACAACCCCTAAAGGCACTGATCTACCTTGCTCATCCATTCCTTCTCCTGCTGCACTTCCTCCCAGAAGATTAGGATGTGCACAAGTATCACGAGAAGACATACTAAAACCTATATTACAGCTAGAGATGAGCGAATTTCATATTTTAAAATTCGTTCACACTTCGTTTGTTGGTTAAAGGTGAATTGTGTTATGGATTCTGTTACCACGGACCATAACGCAATTCTATGACGGGAGGCATTCCGTTATTCATTCCATCATAATAGAAGTCTATGGGCTGCAAAATGGATCCGTTCCGTCACAGAATTGCGTTATGGTCCGTGGTAAAGGAATCCATAACGCAATTCACCTTTAACCAACAAACGAAGTGTGAACGAATTTCATGAGCGGAAATTTGCTCATCTCTAATTACAGCATAAAACATGCCACTATCGGTAACCAGTGTGATTAGAGGCAATGATAATCTCACAAAACTGTTGGTTTTTTTCAGCTGTTTCCTAACATCATAAAGAAAATGGTGAACAATTTTAATAAGCTAGCAAAAACAGGTGCATGTTCTATAGAAAAGTGAGTAATTTCCTCGAAAATAGGTTTTGATACTAATGAACGGGCCAGTTATGAAGAAATGTAGAGGTTATTTGGTTTTTAAATTGACGGTTATCTTTATTCACTAAAGTTGCTGATAATTGTAATATCTTTTATTTCCAAATAATCTTGACTTAACTAAAAATGACCACCCATTTGCAATCTGGCAATGTTGAAAAAAAAAAAAAACTACCTACAATGCTCAAAATCATCTACATAAAATGCCACGAAAAGTATGACTATGCAATGCTGTGATGGCTAACCTCCGGCACTGTGGTGAAACTACGACTCCCAGCATGCTCCATTCATCTATGGAGTTCTAAGAACAGCCTAGCAAGTGTACATCTTGGGAGTCGTAGTTTTACCCCAGCTGGAGTGTCGGAGGTTAGCCATCACAGGAATAGGGCATTGCAAATGAAGGGTTGACTCAATATCCAAGTAATAAAAACAGTGGACCATATTTACTAAGGTGTCTGCACCAAAAATCTGTTAAGAAAAGTGCCGCTGGGGCTTAGCGGAAAGTGGGTGGAGCTTTGTGATAGTGAGTGGGCAGGGCTTAAGACGTGCCAGAATGTAAAAAGGGATATTGGCTTTTATACACAGTTCCACTGTGTGGTTTTAGTTTTTCATTGAAGCAGTTTCAGGACATGTGTAGTTATAACAGCGTTTTAATCATCCATTGCACCCAGCCGTGTGCACACATCCTAGCACTAGCTGCAGTATGCTATCCTCACTAAGGGCAGTAAAGTGCTGTGATGGCAGTCATTACTTATAGAGTACTGACCTGCTGGAGCCAGTGCTGCGAGGGCGATGAGTCCGATGCCGCCCTCGCCTCTGGACGACGATTTACAGCAGGGATCTCAAACTGCGGCCCTCCAGCTGTTGCAAAACGACAACTCCCACAATGCCCGGACAGCCTACAGGTATCAGCCTACAGCAGGGCATTGTGGGAGTTGTAGTTTTGCAACAGCTGGAGGGCCGCAGTTTGAGATCCCTGCTGTAAATCGTCGTGCAGAGGCGAGGGCGGCATCGGACTCATCGCCCTCGCAGCACTGGCTCCAGCAGGTCAGTACTCTATAAGTAATGACTGCCATCACAGCACTTTAGTGTTTGAGATCCCTGCTTTACAGGGATTTTTACTGTTGTGCATAGAAAAAGCTCTGCCGATCATCGTCCAGAGGCATCACACACACAAAAATAACACAAACTTAGGCCTCTTTCACACGAGCGTGACGGATTAGGTCCGAATGCGTTCAGTGAAACTCATACCATTTTGCAAGCAAGTTCAGTCAGTTTTATCTGCGATTGCGTTCAGTTGTTCAATGCGTTTTGATGCGTTTTTTTGCTTGTGGATGCGATGCGTTTTTCACGCAGGCCCATTCACTTCTATGGGGCCAGGGCTGCGTAAAAAACGCAGAATATAGAACATGCTGCGATTTTCATGCAATGCACAAGTGATACGTGGAGAAAAAAAACGCTCATGTACACAGACCCATTGAAACGAATGGGTCAGGATTCAGTGCAGGTGCTATGCGTTCACGTCATGCATTGCACCCGCGCGGAAAACTCGCTCGTGTGAAAGGGGCCATAGGGCTCTTTCACACTTGCGTTATTGTCTTCCGGCATAGAGTTCCGTCGTCGGGACTCTATGCCGGAAGAATACTGATCAGGATTATCCTAATGCATTCTGAATGGAGAGTAATCCGTTCAGGATGCATCAGGATGTCTTCAGTTCCGGTACGGAACGTTTTTTGGCCGGAGAAAATACCGCAGCATGCTGCGCTTTTTGCTCCGGCCAAAAATCCTGAAGACTTGCCGCAAGGCCGGATCCGGGATCAATGCCCATTGAAAGGCATTGATCCGGATCCGGCCTTAAGCTAAACGTCGTTTCGGCGCATTGCCGGACCCGACGTTTAGCTTTTTCTGAATAGTTACCATGGCTACCGGGACGCTAAAGTCCTGACAGCCATGGTAAGTGTAGCGGGGAGCAGGGGAGCAGCATACTTACCGTCCGTGCGGCTCCCCGGGCGCTCCAGAGTGACGTCAGGGCGCCCCAAGCGCATGGATCACGTGATCACATGGATCACGTCATCCATGCGCATGGGGCGCTCTGACGTCATTCTGGAGCGCCCGGGGAGCCGCACGGACTGTAAGTATACCGCTCCCCCGCTCCCCGCTACTACTATGGCAACCAGGACTTTAATAGCGTCCTGGGTGCCATAGTAACACTGAAAGCATTTGGAAGACGGTTCCGTCTTCAAATGCTTTCAGTACACTTGCGTTGTTACGGATCCGGCAGGCACCTCCGGCAACGGAAGTGCATGCCGGATCCCAACAACGCAAGTGTGAAAGAGGCCTTATTGTAATAATTTCCCTGCCATTAAAAATAAAAAACACAGACAAGCCACTTAAAGGTGCAGCTGCCTGTAAGATAGGTGATAAAATGTCCGGTCTCAAGAAGAAACAGCTTTATACGTAAACGTAAAATATCGCCTTCTCATTAGTACAAAGTAAAACTGTTGGGAGAGAGTCAGAAGATGTTTGCATCCTAATTTAATCACCAGCCCATTTAGTGACAGCCGCTGATGCCACAGGCAAGGACGGGCAGCGTGCGTCTACGAGATAAAACCACAGAACTCGCAGCCTCCTACAATCTGCTCCTCGCAACTAATTAGCCAAGAAGTACCCAATTTAGGCACTTGTTCACACAGGGGAATAATTGGTTATAGAAATAAACTGCAAAACAGGTATTCAGAGGTGCAGCCTCCACAGAAGGAAATGCTGCGGATATGCCAAGATTTAACAAGAAGCAAGGCACAAAGCCGGTAATCTGCCTCAATCTCCACCATTAGCCGGGTAAGAGCTATTATTACCAGGACCGTCATACTGCAGACCGCGGTGTCATCAATTCATCTTCACACATCGCCCCATCTTAATTTCTGGTTATATTAATCTCTTGAGGGGTCGGCACACAGGCCAACCATACCTATGAAGCTCCATTTACCAGACAACCACCAGGCTGGTATACATTGGCATTATTTCCACTGCATAGAGGAGATTTATTAAAGCCGGTTGTGCTAAATCTCCCCCATAATGTGTAATACATATATGATTGGGCATTGTATGGCACTGTAGAAGGCTAAAATGATGTTTTAATACATGGAAATGAGCCTCTAGGAGCGCTGAGGGCGTTGCCATTACACCTACAGGCTCTGCTCTCTCTGCAACTGCCGCACCCTCTGCACTTTGATTGAAGGGCCAGGCAGTGTAAACATCATCATCACACTTGGACCTATCAATCTAAGTGCAGCTGTTGCAGAGAGAGCAGAGCCTCTAGGAGTAATGGCAACGCCCCCTTTGCTCCTAGAGGCTCATTTGCATACATTAAAACATCATTTTTCTCAGCAGTGCGGGCACATATGAACATGGGACCAACACAGATGTCTTCAGCTGCCAAGTGCACATGTAACAGGTCAGCCAGTGTCATAGGTACAAATCTGCTGACAGATGCCCTTTAAGGACTCACGCACACGAACGTGTGCCGGCCGGGCAGTCCACAATGCATGGGCACGGACCGTAGGGACGCAGCCTGCGGAAACATTCACTTGAATGGGGTCCGCAATTCACATCCGACGCTCCAAACAGAGACATGTACAGAAACCCCACGGAAGCACTTTGGGGTGCTTCCGTGGGGTTCCGTGCCTATGTTCCGCACCGACCTTCCAGATTGACATTCACTTCAATGCAGCGTGCACACGGCTGGTGCCTGTGTATTGTGGACCCCCTGCTAGCGGGCCGCAATACGGTTATGGCCGGGCAACGGCCGTGTGCATGAGGCCTTAATCAGAGAGTTGGAATAGAGCCTCGGAAAGCAGGTCAGTAGGGATCTCTCCACAGGTATTCTGGGATGCAAAAAATCTTGACAACCCCTTGTACCATCTCTAAGCTCTAAGATGGTTCATACAAGGGCCACTGAGAGGAGAGAGCCTGGGGGTAAGAAACGTTGGGGGGAGATCAGGCTAGCTAGAGGAAATCTAAATACAGTTTTCATTTAGCTTCTATTCATTGCAACACCTTTTCAAAATCCAAGAAGAGGAAAAAACTAAAAAAGATGCAGAGTAATCATCCACGTAACACCAGCGATCTGCAAATAGTGCTGATGGATGGGCTAGAAGTGCATGACGCACCATCTGCAGGTACGGAGCCAAATAAAAGTGGTGCCCCGCAGGCTTTACTGCACCGCCAATACCTGACATAGTTTTAAGCACCACTCAGCGGCCAGTACAGACATGCAGCACACGGAGTGGTACAAAATAATACCTAGTCCCGAGGCCTGTGCGAAATCTACAGAAGGCCGATCAGACGTCAGAGCAATCGTGTGTGATAGATAATGACCCCAGCGATAGCAGCTTGTCTCCTCGCTGGGGTTTGTCTTCTCCGGCACTTTTCACCTTTGTAAATTAAAATACCTTCGCCAGCAGCTCGTACTCACAGATGAGGAATGGCTGGAAACAATCCAACATATCTACCCGTTTTCAAAGGATTTCATGTGGGTGTACCAAAACAAAGTGCAATGCAATGACTACATAAGGCCTTTTTAAAACAAACGAGTTTTCTGCGCGGGTGCAATGTGAACGCATAGCACCCGCACTGAATCCTGAGCCATTCATTTCAATGGGTCTGTGTACATGAGCGGTTTTTCACGCATCAGTTTTGCGTTGCGTTTAAAAAGAAACATGTTCTATATTCTGCGGGGTTTTTTTTACGCAGCCCTGGCCCTATAGAAGTGAATGGGGCTTTAGTGAAAAACGCATTGCATCCGGAAGCGCGGGTGCGATGCATTTTTCACTGATGGTTGCTAAGAGATGTTGTTTGTAAACCTTCAGTTCTTTATCATGCTCGTGAAAAACGCATTAAAACGCATTGCACCTGCGCGGAAAACACTGAACGCAAATGCAGACAAAACTGACTGAACTTGCTTTCAAAATGGTGCGAGTTTCACTGAACGCATCCGGACCTAATCCGTATAGTTCGTGTGAAAGAGGCCTAAGTACTGCCAAACAATAGCCACATAATACCACCATACAGTGCCATATATAATACTTTTATTCCCCATAAAAGAACAATTCTGGATCAACATCATTTCTTATAATAGTTTGTTGTGCTGTTCCTCTGTTATTACTCCCAGAAATTTAGGAATCTATTGACAACTAGTAGTTACCATTCTCATTGCCTGGCGGCGCTGACTGGACAGTGTGAAGGTGTGAGCAGAAACACCCCCCAACTAATAA
The DNA here is from genome assembly GCF_905171765.1 of Bufo bufo. Lineage (NCBI taxonomy): Eukaryota > Metazoa > Chordata > Amphibia > Anura > Bufonidae > Bufo > Bufo bufo. The sequence goes on along the minus strand of NC_053395.1, from coordinate 149,847,304 downwards.
CACCCAGCTGTCAATGAATTCATACATTTCTCATAGGAATAACAGAGGAACAGTGCAGCTCAGTATTGTAAGAAAAGATTATCCAGAATTGTTATTCCATGGGGTGTACAACTTTCCCCTTTAAGGGTACCTGCACAGGTTTGTTAACAGAAAATCCGCATAGATTTCCATGCTGTTTTCTGTGCGTTTACAATACCAAACTGCACCAAAAACGCATGTGTTACTTTTGGTTTTCCTGCAGATCTCCCCCTTCCACTGAAAAGGGTGAAACCACACAAAAGAACCGCAGAAACAATCGACATGCTGCAGATTTCAAATTCCGCATGGCAGGTCAATTTCTACACAAAGAAAAAAGCAAAGTCTGCATGAGTTTTGTCTAATTTCACACACTTTGCTGCTACTGTATTACGCTTCGGTTTTTCAGCAAGAGAATCCGCAGGTCGCCTGAAGGCTGTGCTCTGGTGCTCTCCGCCTATGGCGCTAGTAAACAGGACTTTGTTTTCCGTCTTGCATAACGGGACTTCCATTAGGACGGAGCCAAACAGAATGCCTCTTAAAGGCTTACGTTTTACATTCCATCCTATGGATTCCGTTATTTTCCGTTCTAACCCTGTTATAACGGAAAGCCATAACAGACTCCATAACGCAGATGTGAAGCCACCCTTTTACTTGTGCTTTTTACAGCTTGGGCTCCATTCAATATCCTCGGTGGGATAGACCTCCCATATCTGCCCAGGCGGTATCATCAGAGGCATCATTACTGCAGCATGAAACATGTCCCACAACATAGACCAGAACTGAGGACCTCCGATCTGTAATTTATTTTGACGGCTGTACTGTACTGATAAATGACACTGCCTGGATGATTCCCTAGACGGATCTGAAGTGTAAGGGCAGAGCAAGGTCATACTGAAATACAAAGGATAACATCCTAGCTTGCAATCAGAATTGATGGACTTCAATGCTAGCGCACAGACGCAGAGTATTACAGTCATGATTTTGACAGTTCCAGCGGTTATTTTAGTCTTTAGGCCTCAAATCTTCCCAGTGAACATTTCATGGGTTTTCTCATCTGGAAGCCTTCAGCAATCAAGGACATAGGGGGCTCGTCCTCTGCCATCTGTGGTTGTTTCCTGCACTTTAGGCTAGGGCTACACGACGACATTGGTCGTGCCACATTTTGACGCACCAATGTCGCGCAACAATTTTTTTTATGAAAGTCTATGATGTTGCACTGCGAAATGCGACATGCTGTGACTGCGACACGACAGTAGCAAAAAAATCCATCCAAGATGGATTTTTTTGCAACTGTCGCGTCGCAGTCGCAGCATGTGGCAGTGCAACACCATAGACTATCATTATAACTATTGTCGCGCGACATTGGTGCGACAAAACGTCACGCGACACATGTTGCAGTGTAGTTGTGCCCTATGTGTCGCGCGACACATGTCGTCGTGTAGCCCTAGCCTTAGGCCTCTTTCACACGGGCGTTGCGGGAAAATGTGCGGGTGCGTTACGGGAACACCCACAATTTTTCCGCGCGAGTGCAAAACATTGTAATGCGTTTTGCACTCGCGTGAGAAAAATCGCGCATGTTTGGTACCCAAACCCGAACTTCTTCACAGAAGTTCGGGCTTGGGATCGGTGTTCTGTAGATTGTATTATTTTCCCTTATAACATGGTTATAAGGGAAAATAATAGCATTCTGAATACAGAATGCATAGTAAAATAGCGCTGGAGGGGTTAAGGGGTTAAAACAAAAATTAAAAATTTTTTAACTCACCTTAATCCACTTGCTGGCGCTGCCGGCATCTCGTCTGTCTCCTTCTGTGCTTAACAGGACCTGTGGTGAGCATTCATTCTAGGACCTTTGATGACGTCACTCCGGTCATCACATGGTCCATCACATGATTCATCACCATGGTAAAAGATCATGTGACGTACCATGTGATGACCGGAGTGACGTCATCAAAGGTCCTGTAACGGCACTTAATGCTCACCACAGGTCCTATTCAACAAAGGAGACAGAAGGAGATGCCGGCTCCGCGATCAAGTGGACTAAGCTGAGTTAAATTATTATTATTTTTTTAACCCCTCCAGCGCTGTTTTACTATGCATTCTGTATTCAGAATGCTATTATTTTCCCTTATAACCATGTTATAAGGGGAAATAATAATGATCGGGTCTCCATCCCGATCGTCTCCTAGCAACCGTGCGTGAAAATCGCACCGCATCCGCACTTGCTTGCGGATGCTTGCGATTTTCACGCAACCCCATTCACTTCTATGGGGCCTGCGATGCGTGAAAATCACCGCTCATGTGAACAGCCCCTTAGAAATGAATGGGTCGGTATTCAGTGCGGGTGCAATGCGTTCAACTCACACATCGCATCCGCGCGGAATACTCGCCCGTGTGAAAGGGGCCTTAAGCTCCCCTGCACACATTGCAGAACATGTGCGGGTTTTCCACGTGGATTCCCATGCAGAAAAAACACTGTGTATTACGGTATCAGCAAAGTGTGTGACATTACAGAAATCTCATGTACACTTTTCAGATTTTTTTGTGTGGAATCACGGATTTCACCCTTTTCAATGAACGGCACAGGGACTTTATTAAGACCGGCATCTAAAACGTCAGTCTTAATAAACGTGCCCCTATAGGTTTCCTAGAAGGCATCAATTCAATCCTTCTATCATAGTGTAAAAGTAGGTTCTGGCGAAATAGTGACATGTATAAGGACACCCCTCTGGCATGCCTGCAATGGAGACCAGACAAGTGACCTCCTCAGATGACCCCGAACAAGGACGGATCAAGCTTTCTATGCTACATTTCTTCAGACATGTTGTTCCATTCCCTGACATACTGGAGAATAGGTCTATGAACAATACGCAGATTTCAGTGGTTTATCACTTATTTGTGTCATCAGAAAATTACCTATTGTTTAAATGGCGTTATGTTAAACATATTTAATTGTTTTCGTATTTTTGGTGAATTTTTCCATGTGACTATCTATATTTTTTTTAATGCACATAATCCTGCAATTTTCACACTGGCCTCTAGGCCTAAAATATGTTAAGATTTCCTGTCTTTTGAGAGCAGCTACATGACCCATAGACAGTATGGACAGGAGCTGTCCCCATTGACTTTTATGGAAGAGTTGTCTAGGCATGCTCCGTGACCTGTGCAGAGGTCAGGAGGGAGTAGATAAGCTGTTATATCACCTATTGTCAATTCTGTGTTATCTATATATATATATAGAGGTGTTAATTGTCATTTTAATTCTGCCTGTGGTGATAATGGTGATACTGAAAAGTTACCGGCACAGAACAGGAAATTCTGACCTATTATTAGGCCCAGTGCTCAGTGTGAACATTGCAGGATTATATACATTATTTTAAAATAAAGACAGTGACACAGAAAAATAAAAAAATACAAAAAAGTTTTAAAAAAATGTTAAACATAAAAACTTGATTCATTCCCTTTAAAAGGGTTCTCCAACTTTTTAACAAATTTTGACTCCCCCACTGCTCAACTATATCATCACTGGGTCCCATGCGGCTGGGAGGACACATCCCCCAGTTATGAGCTGCGGCAGCACCAGTGACCCCCAGTCTGTGCTGGAAGTTTATAAGCAAGGACGGGCACACAGAGAACACAGTGGTGGGCCAAAGGAGCCAGAACTGAGCAACAGGAAGCTAACCTCAGGGGGTCTAGTGGGTGGGTGCGGGGGAGCAGCCAAAGTAGCTAGAGAACCCCTTTAAGAGGTTTCTAAGAACTTACTGTAAAAAGCTGGAACAGAGTGTCAGGAAGAGTCATGCACTTCCAGAGAAGAGTCCGGGTCATTCATGACTTCCCGCTGCCCCCACCCACACGCTGCAGCCTTTCAACAGAAGAAAACTGTCAGAGCAATAAGTACAGCATTAAAGCTTAGCATTTATGATACGTTCCCTTTGAGGGGATATTCTGGTCTACAGAGTTTGTCACCTAACCACTGGATAGGTGTAAACACTGGGACACCCTCAGTCCTGTCAGGTTCCCCAATGGTAGTGATCAGTGGAGGTCCCACCTATCTGGCATTTATCACCTCTAGATGCCGTAGACCGGAATACCCCTTTAAGGATACTTTCACAAACCTTTGTGCATATAGAACGGAGATGATCTCAACATTGTCAAAGACGTTCAATGCTCCAGCACCCAGCTACTTGAACTTATAGCCACAAGGGTGGAATCCGGTAATATATACGCCCAAACCTAAATGATGCTACACCTAATAACAATATATGTGCACAGAAACTGTGGCTGAAATATAGCTGGAGGATAACATAACAGCAGGAGATAAGAGGCAGTCACGAGTCCGAAGAGGGCAATCACGTTGCTGCGGCTAAGAAATAATGAAACAAGATTAGCGGTAGAGATTATAGATCTGCCAGGGCTCAGGATGTACAGAAAGGGCTCGTGGGTTATGTACATATTACGGCTGCTTAATATGATTAACCCTTTCTTTATACTGCCTTACTGAAGGCAACACATAATTTAGTATATACAGAATAACACTGTTAAAAGGGTGTTACCATCATAGAAAGTGATGGCATATGGCTTTCAGATCAGCTGGGGTTTGACTGGTGAGACCCCCATGATCTTCAGATTGAAAGGGCTGCAACGTGGCCCCTACAGCCTCGCTCCTGGCCACTGACAAGGAACTGCCGCACAGCCCCAGTCACCTGAATGGAGTTGTGCTGTAGGACACACAAACTAGCTCTGTGGTCCCTCCAGGGGGGGCTGGGGGTCTCCACACTCTGACCCCAACTGATCAAAAGTGATGTTTCTGTGATGGGAATACCCTTGTTTCAGCCAGTGAACTTCACCTAGAGCAGGGGACAGCAACCTCCAGCACTCCAGACGCAGTTAAACTACAACTCCCAGCATGCACATTTGCTTGGTCGCTCTCAGAACTCCCATATGAGTGAATGGAGCAAGCTGGGAGTTGCAGTTTCACAACAGCTGAAGTACCAGAGATTGCTGACCCCTGACCTTGTGCCTTGATCCCACATTTTTATGACCATTGATGTGATCATAATTATCGCATAATATATGGCATCAATCTAAAAGATCATACAACCTCTTAAAACATTAAAGGGCAACTCCAGCCAAATACAAACAGCACAGTAATTACCCATTATTGTCCCTAACATGCAACTTTTCACTGAAACCAATTGCCAAGTAGAAACTTGATTGGTGGAAAGTTCTGATGCACAGCACCAAAAGGCCGAGACCTTGGGGCTATCCTGCGTTCCTCCCAAATACACACTTGTATATACCGTAGCCTCATGTCAACCCAACAAGGCAACCAATTTGCTGCTGTAACTGTGGGTATGAAAAAGATAACAGAGGACGGAGCTGAAATCTGTAAATGGAATAGTCATCATATACTGTAAGTCAAAAACATTCAGTACCTTCCTCCTGATTCTTTCATGATCACCAGTTTAAGAACTAACCATTTCTTAAAAGTTTAATCTCCATTACCTACTTCAATCAGAACACTGAGAAGAATACAAAACACAACAAGAGGTTCTGCCGGATCTGGGCCGACGCTTTGTGGACATGCCTTGCCATTGGCATCAGCCATAATACTGTCCTACATGACGAGTCATCAAACCCTAGTTCCAGATGACTACATCCTAGACACCAAAACCTTATTATAGGCATCAAACTCTTCAGCTTGCTATTTACACCAACATCTTAAACTGAAAGGGGGCTTTGATATTGATGGCCTATCCTTAGGTTATCTAATATCTAAGTCCCAGAAAACCCATCTAAAGGGGTTGTGCAGGTTCAGAGCTGAAGCCACACATAACCCCTTCTTTACTGAGAGAGTAGTGGATGCATGGAATAGCCTTCCTGCAGAAGTGGTAGCTGCAAATACAGTGGAGGAGTTTAAGCATGCATGGGATAGGCATAAGGCCATCCTTCATATAAGATAGGGCCAGGGGCTATCCATAGTATTCAGTATATTGGGCAGACTAGATGGGCCAAATGGTTCTTATCTGCCGACACATTCTATGTTTCTATGTTTCTTCACCCAGTCAGCCCATATTAGGGCACTTTCACACTAGCGTTATTCTTTTCCGGCATTGAGTTCCGTCCTAGGGGCTCAATACTGGAAAAAACTGATCAGGATGCATCAGGATGTCTTCAGTTCAGTCCCTCTTACGTTTTTTGGCCGGAGAAAATACCGCAGCATGGTGCAGTTTTCTCTCTGGCCAAAAATACTGAACACTTGCCGGAATGCCATTGAAATGTGTTAGTGCTGGATCCGGCATTAAAATTGCCACATAGACGGATCCATGCGTAGACCTTTATGGCTACATGCACGCGACCGTTGTGTGTTTTGCGGTCTGCAAATCGCGGATCCGCAAAACACAGATGGCGTCTGTGCGTTCCACAATTTGCGGAACAGCACGGACAGTCTTTAATATAACTGCCTATTCTTGTCCGCAAAGCGCGGACAAGAATAGGACAGGTTATATTTTTTTTGCGGTGCCACGGAACAAAGAAACAGATGCGGACAGCACACAGAGTGAATGGAGTTAAAGTGAATGGGTCCGCATCCGAGCCACCAAAACTGCGGCTCAGATGCGGACCAAAACAACGGCCGTGTGCATGAGGCCTAAATCTGTGAAAAAAATAAATACCGGATCCGTTTTTCGGGATGACACTGGAGAGACAGATCTGGTATTTCAATGCATTTGTCAGATGGATCCGCATCCGGATGCGTCCGACAAATGCATCCGTTTGCGTTCAGCGACGGAACTGCCTGCCGGAATCCTCTGACGCAAATGTGAAAGTAGCCTAAGCTGAGTATCGGAGCATTTCATGCTTTGACGGTCTCCCTTGCTTTGATGGCTAATTCTGCAGATCCAGCGACGTACAGGGCTCTGCTACGCGGATATGTGTTCTGTAATCTATTGTGAATGAAATATGGGTCTATGAGATTTGCAGATGATTGCATCCTGTTTTTGTTTACATTTTACACAGCGCCCCAACGTTTCGGATTTGGGGTTGTAGAATAGTCAGCACACAGGCTGAACACTGACCCAATGCAGTCAATGGCCCAATTGATATGACCAATTTTCTTCACAGGTCGCAAAGAGAAAATCACAGCAGACACTACTCTGGTCCAATTTCACTCTAGAGTCGCCTATTATACTCAATGGGTCCATGAAGAAAATGGAGATCACACGGATCCCATCCATTAACGGTCCATTTCATTACGATGGTAGCTAAGAGACGTCGAAAAGATGTGAAAGCAATTTTTTTTATGATCAACGTGAAAACATATTGATGCCATATGGACATATACACTGGACAAATGGAATGCAGTCACAGACGTTATTCATTCCACATGCATGGAGAATTGACGGAACAAGGATGAGATTTACAGCCGCCCCATGGAGAACCATCCTAAAAGCTCAGATAATTCAGATGATGAGACCAATATCTTCCAACAAGCAGCGATTATCAGAGGCGCTGGAGACATTTCTACTAACAAGTTTTATTATTACTTAAAATGGAGGTCTATGGGAGCAATGAGGGGAAAAATGCTGAGATTTAGGGGGGGGGGGGGGAACATTGATACAAAAAATGCAGCTGAAAAACGACATTGCAAAACTGCGCCTGTTTGTCCTGCATTTGATAGTTCCCACAGACTTCCATGTAATGCCTGAGGCTGGTGATTTTGCTCAAAAAATGCAGTAAAAAAATGCACCACAAAGAAAAAAAAACACAAACACCAAAAAAATCTAAAAGAACAAGTACATGCAAAATGGAACTGCCCACAGCAACCAATCCGATTCCAGCAGCTCGTCATTACAAGCAGCTTCACCTAGTACTGCAGCTCTGCCTCCTTCATAGATAGGCTGGCAATTATTATTTATTCTTCGAAAATCCTTTAAGGAAACAAAAAAATTTCACGTTCACACGTCCGTAGTGTATTGCGGAACCGGCCGGCACCCCCATAGAACTGCCTTTTCTTGTCTGCAATTGCAGACAAGAATAGGACATGTTCTATTTTTTTACGGAGCCGCGGCCTGGAAGTTCGGGGGCCGCGCTCCTGAAATGCGGATGCAGAGAGCACATAGTGTGCTCTCCGCATCCATTCCTGCCCCATTGAGAATGAATGGGTCCGCACCCGTTCCCGATATTGCGGAACGGATGCGGACCCATTTGCGGACGTGTGACTCGACCCTAACTTGGTCAATCTACAACTAAATAGCACAAAAATAGTGTAAACACTGAGATAGGCTGAAAAACTTCTGCTAGATTTTGTATTCAGCTTAAAGCCTCTTGCACACAGCTTTTTCAGTATTTTGCGGTCCGCAACAAAAATACGGATGACATCCATGTGCATTCCGTATTTTGCGGAACGGAACAGCTGGCCCCTGATAGAACAGTACTATCCTTGTCCGTTATGCAGACAATAATAGGACATGTTCTATCTTTGAACGGAACGGAAATACGGAAACGGAAGGCATACAGAGTACCCTCTGTTTTTTTTGCGGATCCATTGAAATGAATGGTTCCGTAAACGGTCCGTATACGGCTACACAAAAAAACGGAACGGAAACGGGGAAAAAAAAACGTTTGTGTGCAAGAGGCCTAAAGGGGTTATTCTGGAAAAGATGATGATGACGACTTAGCCTCAGGATAGGCTATCATTATCACATCAACGGGGGTCCCAGTCCCAGCATCCCCCCGATCAGCTGTGTCAGGGAGCCGCTGAGCAATTCAGGCTCCCGGCAGCTTTTCAAGGACAGCGCTGTACATTGTTTAGTGGCAGTGCTTGGTATTTCAGCTCAGCCCCATTGATTTGAATGGGGCTGAGCGGCAACTAGGCCATGTGACCAATGTACAGTGATGTCACTGGCCTAGGAAGACGCGGTGGTGCTCAAGGCCTCTTCTAACAGCTGATGGGTTGGGGTTGCAGGTGTCCCACCCCCGCAGATCTGATACGGAAGAGCTATCCTGAGGATAAGTCATAAATATCTTTTCCTGGATAACCCCTTTAAATGGAGAAATAAGTCTACTTGTGGCAGTTTCATAAAACCAGCGGGGTCACCTAACAAATAAGGAAAGAATAATAGGTACCAGGACTTGTCCTTCAAAAGTGTCACACCGACAACTCAGGTTAAAGATATTTCTCCAGACTTTCTCATTCTATGGAGAGGAGCCAGATATTACTACGTACACAGCGGCTGTATTTCAGGTATGAGAGGGTTAATATCAAGGACTAGCTGTAGACGACTGAGGCACAAGGAATGCTTTACACCGCAGGAAAGCCTGGATCCTATGAGACAAGCCAATTATACCTGCCGGATTTGCAAGCTGTTAATGTAAGCGGAAAGGTTAACTCATGATGTTGTCAGAAGTGAGAAGACGCATATTCCCACACGTAATACCTGTCCTAGAAATGATTCCTATCAGAGGACCAGACCTCCAAAGCCAGGAAGGAAAGGAAGGTCCAATTCGTGTTCCTAAAAGCCCCCTATAGTATCCCATGTAGGAGGCAACAAAACCACCTTTCATGTTCTGGACTCTTTCCATTTATGAACAGAAAATGAGGTTTTGTGGTGTGGTGCCAAAAACAGCAAGTCATTGCACAGAATAGATGTGTGGTCACTTCACTGCAATTATATGGCCACAAGATAATAACCATGAGGTGTTACCTACATAACAATACATCACTCACTCTGTATAACTTATATCTTACCACCGGAGGGGCATAATGTATATGTCATGGCAACTTTACACCTAGAGGCTCTGCTCTCTCTGCAACTGCCATGCACCCTGCACTTTGATTGACAGGGCCAGGCAGGTGTGATGATGTTTATACTGCCTGGCCCTGTCAATCAAACTGGAGAGGGCGTGTTAATTGCAGAGAGAGCAGAGCCTCTAGGAGTAACCTCAACGCTCCTAGAGGCTCATGTATAACATCATTTCTCAGCAACATAAGAACATGAGACCAACACAGATGTCTTCAGCTGCCAAGTGCACATGTAACAGGTCAGCCAGTGTCATAGGGACAAATCTGCTGACAGAGGTCCTTAAATACATCTTTGGATGGGTCAGAGAGCAGTTTTTCGAATACAGAGCACCAAACCTCCAGCACAGTTAAATAATACAATCATGGCAGCCCTGAGACACTATCAGTTCAAAGGGTCACTGAGTGAAAACTTTTCACATGTCACATAGGCATATCAAATGTTTTGACTCTGGGGGTCTGAGTGCTGAGACCCCCAACGACCATTAAAAGAATGAGAGAGAAGCGCTCACAAATCGCGCATGGTCTCCTCGCTAGAAAGTCTATGGCATGTCTCCTGCAATGAGGAGTAAGCGAGAGCTTCTCTATCCTCGTTCTAGCAATCCATGGGGGGTCTCAGCATATGATACGAGTCTATGACATCAAAAGTTATTTGAAAACTCACTGACCCTTTAAGAGCTTAAAGGGGTTGTGTCAGGTTTAAAAGTCGTTCCCTGTCGAGTACAGCACTATCCAGAAGTCGTACAGAGAATGAGTGGCACAGCAGTGTGCGTACTCAACCTGCCACTCTATTCAAACAGCAGTATGGGACCCCCTTTCTAGGAATCAGTGGGGTCCCTTTTACAGAAAGACGTGCTGTTAGGGCTTATTCACACACCCGTATATGTGGATGTAAAAACTGAGAACATTTTGTATCCGTGTTCTGCATTCACAAAGGTGCAAGTTCAGGCATCTGCATACACATACAGTATAGGGGGTCATTTATTAAGATCTGCGTTTTCCACGCTGGTCTTAAGTCTGTCTGTACTGCAGGAGAAGCGCCAAAGTTATGTGGAGACGCAGGCCCCTACATGAGTTTGGCTCTTCCTCCAGCAGGCCGTGTAACAGAATTAACTGTATACCAGCTGGCGTACATTTAAGCCATTTTCTATGCCAAAAGGTTGCACAGAAAATGATGAAAGACACGAGCATGCCGGACCGCCCGCCCTTGCACGAGCGGGGAAAAGTTGCAGAATTTGCTGCAAAAGGGCGTGTGACAAAATCTGCAACCGATCTAAACCCCAAAAGTGGCATACAGTTACAAGAAAAAGTATGTGAACCCTTTGGAATGATATGGATTTCTGCACAAATTGGTCATAAAATGTGATCTGATCTTCATCTAAGTCACAACACTAGACAATCACAGTCTGCTTAAACTAATAACACACAAATAATTAAATGTTACCATGTTTTTATTGAACACACCATGTAAACATTCACAGTGCAGGTGGAAAAAGTTTGTGAACCCTTGGATTTAAAAGCTGGTTGAACCTCTTTTGGCAGCAATAACTTCAACCAAACGTTTCCTGTGGTTGCAGATCAGACGTGCACAACGGTCAGGAGTAATTCTTGACCATTCCTCTTTACAGAACTGTTTCAGTTCAGCAATATTCTTGGGATGTCTGGTGTGAATCGCTTTCTTGAGGTCATGCCACAGCATCTCAATCGGGTTGAGGTCAGGACTCTGACTGGGCCACTCCAGAAGGCGTATTTTCTTCTGTTTAAGCCATTCTGTTGTTGATTTACTTCTATGCTTTGGGTCGTTGTCCTGTTGCAACACCCATCTTCAGTTGAGCTTCAGCTGGTGGACAGGTGGCCTTAAGTTCTCCTGCAAAATGTCTTGATAAACTTGGGAATTCATTTTTCCTTCAATGATAGCAATCCGTCCAGGCCCTGACGCAGCAAAGTAGCCCCAAACCATGATGCCCCCACCACCATACTTCACAGTTGGGATGAGGTTTTGATGTTGGTGTGCTGTGCCTCTTTTTCTCCACACATAGTGTTGTGTGTTTCTTCCAAACAACTCAACTTTGGTTTCATCTGTCCACAGAATATTTTGCCAGTACTGCTGAGGAACATCCAGGTGCTCTTGTGCAAACTTTAAACGTGCAGCAATGTTTTTTTTGGACAGCGGTGGCTTCCTCTGTGGTATCCTCCCATGAAATCCATTCTTGTTTAGTGTTTTACGTATCGTAGATTGCTAACAGTGATGTTAGCATGTGCCAGAGACTTTTGTAAGGCTTTAGCTGACACTCTAGAATTCTTCTTGACCTCATTGAGCAGTCTGCGCTGTGCTCTTGTAGTCATCTTTACAGGACGGCCACTCCTAGGGAGAGTAGCAGCAGTGCTGAACTTTCTCCATTTATAGACAATTTGTCTTACCGTGGACTGATGAACAGCAAGGCGTTTGGAGATACTTTTATAACCCTTTCCAGCTTTATGCAAGTCAACAATTCTTAATCGTAGGTCTTCTGAGAGCTCTTTTGTGCGAGGCATCATTCACATCAGGCAATGTTTTTCGTGAAAAGAAAGCCCAGAACTGGTGTGTGTTTTTTATAGGGCAGGGCAGCTGTAACCAACACCTCCAATCTCATCTCATTAATTGGCCTCCAGTTGGCTGACACCTCACTCCAATTAGCTCTTGGAGATGTCATTAGTCTAGGGGTTCACATACTTTTTCCACCTGCACTGTGAATGTTTACATGGTGTGTTCAATAAAAACATGGTAACATTTAATTCTTTGTGTGTTATTAGTTTAAGCAGACTGTGATTGTCTATTGTTGTGACTTAGATGAAGATCAGATCACATTTTATGACCAATTTGTGCAGAAATCCATATCATTCCAAAGGGTTCACATACTTTTTCTTGCAACTGTATATCAGTTTATAAATGAGCCCATAGACATTCATGGAGAAAACGGACAGGACAAGGAAGTTAATCACTGACGTGTAAATAAGCCCTTTAACCCATTAAACCCATTTGAAAACCAGAGTAGTTTACGACGTACATTTACACTACGATGAGTTGAGACGTGCAGGCATCATAAACTGGTGCTACGTTCAAGTAGGGTATGTATGAGTATGGCAGCAGTTCCAGAATTAATGGAGTGGGCATGTAGGTGGCACATCGCTGGCTTCTCAGGTACGGTGACAGCAGCTTCCTAAGAGGGGAAAGAGTTTCTCGGAGAGGCCTCCTCTGTTTACACAAGTCTTAACTATGCTTCCTTTGCTCACAGCCCTTCTGGAGAGCATCACTTGCAGAGCCACTCCGGAGACACATAAATCAGCCTTATTTCCACCCGCAGGGAAGCCAGAGTTAATTGGATAAAGTAGGGACGGAGCGCTTCTCTGCACTCCCCGTTTCCTTTCTACACAAGTTACATACATAAGGATGACCTGTCAGAAGTTCTGTATTGCACGTTAATGCATCCTAGAGTATGAAAGAGTGGGGGAATGGCTTTAACCTATGCACTCAAGGAAAGCAGCTTTTACTAAGTCTGAGCAGACGTGTTTCAATGGAATTGAGAGTCAGAAAGGCCGTTCAACCGAGCTGGGCAATGGCGAGCCCGCAGATCATACGTGGTAGAAGATTACTGACAGCACAGCTGAGCACCTTACATTTGATTGATTTCTCTAGTACTAGACCCAATCTCCTTAGGTAAGGCAGTACATTTGAGCCTGTTATGTTTTCTCAATGACAGTGATGAATACCATACATAACAATCAATAACACAAGTAGCAACTTTAAAGCTAGAAGGTCCATATCATCAGGGGTGGAGATAGTAACTACTATATCAAGAGAGAAGGTAAGAAAAGAGGAGGCAGAAAGAGAATAGGTAGAAAACCGTGGTCGAGAAAGAAATCACTAATTGTGCACTCTGAGGAGTCTACGGTTTACCCGTAAGCTCCGCCACGTGCTAAATAAAGACTCGCGTGCCACAAGTATTGCTGCGGCGCTGCTTCCTTACTGGTGACTGATTTATCAGCGGCCAAACATGTAAGTAATAAGTAAGGGGTTATCCCAAGAAAAATATATATCACCTATCCCGTGGATGTCTGATCACATGGGATCCCACAGCTAGAACCCCCTACTGTTCTTCCTCACTACATGACCACAAGAAGGAGAAGTTTAAATGGAGAGGTGGTCACACATGTGCTCTGCTGCTCCAGTCCATGCTTATTGGGCTGACTATTCAAACTCTTCCTCCCTGATCATGAAGTAAGAAAGAACAGGGATCTTGAGGACCCTATTCTTTGTGAAGGTCCCATTGGTAGGGCCCCCAGTGATCAGACTTTTACCACTTAGGCTGGGTTCACACGGGCGTTGCGGGAAAATGCACGATTTTTCCTCGCGAGTGTAAAGCGTTTTAATGCGTTTTGCACGCGCGTGAGAAAAATCAGCTTGTTTGGTACCCGAACCCGGACTTCTTCACAGAAGTTCGGGTTTGGGTTAGGTGTTGTGTAGATTTTAATATTTTCCCTTATTGGTTATAAGGGAAAATAATAGCATTCTTAATACAGAATGCTAAGTAAATTAGGGATGGAGGGGTTAAAAAAAAATAATTAAACTCACCTTATCCACTGCTGCCGGGCTTCTCTTCTTCTTTGATGAGCTGGGAGAAAAGGACCTTTGGTGACGTCACTACGCACATCACATGGTCCATCACATGATCCATCACCATGCGTGAAAATCGCACCGCATCCGCACTTGCTTGCGATTTTCACGCAGCCCCATTCACTTGTATGGGGCCTGCATTGCGGGAAAATGGCACAATATAGAGCATGCTGCGATTTTCACGCAACGCACAAGTGATGGGAAAAAAACACCGCTCATGTGCACAGCCCCATAGAAATGAATGGTTCAGATTCAGTGCGAGTGCAATGCGTTCACCTCATGCTAGGGATCGACCGATATAGATTTTTTAGGGCCGATACCGATAATCTGTGAACTTTCAGGCCAATAGCCGATAGTTTATACCGATATTCTGTGAATTTTCATTTTTGAAAAAAAAATAAAAAATCCTACACAAATCTGCTGAAAATGAATATGTTTATTGGTAACGTGTATTTTTATTTTTTTTTGTAAATCTTTCTTTTTCATTTATAATTAATATTATGGTGTTTGTTTTTTTTTTGTTTTTTTTTTACTAACTATTAGCCCCCTTAGGGACTAGAACCCTTGTCCTATTTCACCCTGATAGATCTCTATCAGGGTGAATAGGACCTCACACTGTCCCTGCTGCCCTGTGCTTTGTGCACACAACAGCAAGGGAGCTGACTATGGCAGCCAGGGCTTCAATAGCGTCCTGGCTGCCATGGTAACCGATCGGAGCCCCAGACTTACACTGCTGGGGCTCCGATCTGAACTTCCACTGAGGAGGAGGAGGGGGGACCCTGTGGCCACTGCCACCAATGATTAATGGTGGGGGGGCGCACTGCGCCACCAATGATTAATACTGGGTTTGGGGGGGGGGGCGCACTGCGCCTGCAATGATTAATACTGGGGTTTGGGGGGTGCACTGCGCCACCAATAAAGATAACTCTCATTAATTCATATACAGGAGGCGGGAGCTGGCTGCAGAATCACAAAGCCGGCTCCCGACCACTATGAGAGGTAGCTGCGATCTGCGGTAGTTAACTACCGCAGATCGCAGCTACTTGTCATAGAGGTCGGGAGCTGGCTATGTGATTCTGCAGCCAGCTCCCACCTCCTGTATATGAATTAATGAGACAGTTATCTTCATTGGTGGCGCAGTGGCCACAGCCCCGCCCCTCCTCTTGTCCTCCCTCCTCTCATTGGTGGCAGCAGCGGCACAGGGGGAGGGAGACACTGCTTCCTTCTCCCCTGTGCTGCTGAGGGAACACAGAGAGTGCTGTCAGCAGCGCGATCCTTGTTCCCAATACGTTATCGGTATATTGGCAAAATAGATGCCGATATCGATAACGTTCAAAATCCTGAATATCGGTAAAACCGATAATCTGTCGATCCCTACCTCACGCATTGCACCCGCGCGGAAAACTCGCCCATGTGAAAGAGGCCTTATACTGTGGATAGGTAATAAATATTTTTCATGGTGTAACCTTGTGAAGAACAGGATAAGAGTAGAGTTTTTGTCCCATTAGGTATTGTTACATCGGCTGCCCGTGTCCATCGCTGCTCCAATACATCTATTAGGAATATTACTAATTGAACTACTACTACACCCATTTTTCCATCACTACCACACCCCTCCTTTCTTGGCTCTGTGTGCAGCTGCACGGCTGCTTCTGCATTATGAATTGCAGGAATGTCCTCTCACTTCTTGCCTGAGCAATTAGGTTCCTAGCTTGCTACATTTCTGCACAGGTGTTTGTTCCTGTAGACTGCCTATGTATCGACCTGTGCCTGTTTACCGTCAAATGAATTCTGCCTGCCCTGACTTGGCCTGTTTCTGACTACAATGTATTGCCCTTGGTGTTGTGAACCAGAGTCTCTGAGCCCTATGGATCAGCTGCCAACTACATTGGGTCTATTTCAAGAGGCAGCAGTCTGGTGGCTCCCCTGCAGTGACAACCAGATCCCTGTATAAAGGTTAAACGATAAATACCAGGGAACAACCACAATAACGCCCTAAGGAATAGCCCAAAGTCGAACTGGTTAGTTGGCATAGTGGTTACACCACTATTGTCCATAACAAGTATATCCATGATGGAACTATGATAAAACACTGGGTTAACACACATCTTATAAAGATCAGAAATGTTGCTCTAAAGTGGTCCCCTGCACCATCTCCATATAGTTTTTTAACAAAACATACAGAAGCTCCACATCTTTTTATAAGATTTTCATACATAACAATTCCTGCTTTCCTCAATGCATGTCATTTATCAAAATTGTCAAATCTGTTCACACAGTGTATTTGCACAGTTAGCACTGTTGCCTTGCAGCACTGAGGTCCTGGGCTTGCAGCTGACCAGAGGTCACATCTGCATATACATTCTTCCTGCGCTTGCACGGCTTTCCTCTGGGTACACCAGTTTCATTGCACACTACAAAATTATATAGATAGGTTAACTGGCTTCTTCCAAATGTGGCCCTAGAGTGAGTTTGCTATACAGAAATTAGATTGCCAGTCCCATTGAGGACGGGGAATGTTGATTGTACCGTACAGTGGAATATGTTAGAGCTGTAACCACCTGTTCTTCAAATGTTTTCATTCATCAAGTTCAAGATACAGCTAGACAAGGTTTTGAAGGGGAGTGATGAAAGCCTTTATGTTCTAGGTCTATGGAACAGCCCTTACAAAACATAGAAGGAGATCTACAGTACCTGTCATCCACAAATTACACTATGTGGGGTTTCGCTCTGGTAGATAGGGTAAGAAGGCGCAGTACTGAGGCAAAATACAAGTTCTTAACTCAAAACGTCAGTGTTTATTCACACTTGAGGCAATTGCACAAAACAGCACGGAACTTTGCAGTCTTGGTGTTAATTCACACACAATGGAAAGTTCCTATAACACAAGTCACCTTGCTGGCAGTTCTGCCTCCAGCCACAGCAGGCTTTAGGGGGCCTGTTTCCCCAGCGTGTGGCTCTCAGCCCTCCAGCATGGCACAAAGCCTCAGATCCCCAAAATAGAGACCTCTCTGCTGAGCCCAGCTGCCTATTTAAGGACAGCCAGGTGCTGCCAAAACCAGGACCGGCACTTAAACTCTGGTCGGAAACCTCACCTGGCTGGAAACCAGCCCAGCCGCACATGCTGGGAGGAAAATACCTGCCTTGCCAGACACAACCCCTCACTGTGTCACAACCATCACTGGCATAGCCTGGCAGTGGGCCAACAAATCTCACCTCCAGTCATAAAAACAGCAATTAACACCTTGGAGACTGGATCACGTTGACTACAGTTGGTGACTCACAGCTTCCAGGTTAACAACTTCCCTTTACAAGGTTCATGCCACAAAGAGAAGTGATGGATAAACGCTTAAATCCATTAGATAAACTAGGGAAATAACCAGGAATAATCAACTTCCCCTGGTGCCCCCTTTCCCTCTCACAGCACGCAGTTCTCATAGGCTCAGAGACTGTAGTATGCCCTTTTTCCCCTCTCACAGTAAGCAGTCTCATAAGCTCAAAGACTACAGTGTGCCCCCTCTCACAACACGCAGTCTTACAGGCCCAGAGACTGTTATATGCCCTTCTCCCCTCTCATAGCACGCAGTCTCATAGGATCAGAGACTACAGTATTCCCCTTCTCCCCTCTCACAGCACGCAGTCTCATAGGCTCAGAGACTGTTATATGCCCTTCTCCCCTCTCATAGCACGCAGTCTTACAGGCCCAGAGACTGTTATATGCCCTTCTCCCCTCTCATAGCACGCAGTCTTACAGGCCCAGAGACTGTTATATGCCCTTCTCCCCTCTCATAGCACGCAGTCTTACAGGCCCAGAGACTGTTATATGCCCTTCTCCCCTCTCATAGCACGCAGTCTTACAGGCCCAGAGACTGTTATATGCCCTTCTCCCCTCTCATAGCACGCAGTCTCATAGGATCAGAGACTACAGTATTCCCCTTCTCCCCTCTCACAGCACGCAGTCTCATAGGCTCAGAAACTGTAGTATGCCCCTTCTCCCCTCTCATAGCACGCAGTCTCATAGGCTCAGAGACTATAGTATGCTCATTCGCGGAGAAGCTCTTGAAAAAGGCTGTCCCATCATAAAAACGTATTACTGATCCACAGAAAAGGAGATCGGTATCAGATTGTGAAAATGTGGGATCCTGAGTCCTAAAAACAGAATGGATTGACGGTTTGCATGTCCGCTGCCACTCCATTCACTTCTATGGGACTTCCAAAGACAAGCAGAATACCACGGTCGCCTATCTCCGGCAGTTCCATACAGATGAAGGGACCCCCTGTTCTAGTGGACGGTGGACTGGGGTACCATTGGTTGGATCCTGTGAGAAGATGATAAAGAGACACGATAAGTTATTATGGTGAGATAACCCTTTTAAGATGTGACAACCTGCACCATAACATTTCAACACAAAATAGTGGCACAATTTAAGCCATCCAATTGTGGTCTAAACTTGCCAAAAGTGTGTAAAGATGCACCACATTTATCATCCAGCGTGAGCCACTATGATAAATTTGCGCATCTTAAAAGGGTTGTCTAGCCATTAGGCTGGGTTCACACTTGAGCGCATTTTATATGCGCGTTTAACGCGCGTTTTTATGCACGTTTTTTGCAATAGTAAACGCGCGTTTGACGCGCGTTTGTGTGATTGACTGCAGTGTCCTATGGCCACAAACGCGCGTCAAAACGCCCCAAAGAAGCTCAAGAACTTGTTTGACCGTAGGGCGTTTTTCAGCGCGTTCAAACGCGCTATAAAACGCTCAAGTGAGAACCAGGGCCATAGGGAAGCATTGGTTTTCATGTGTTGAGCGTTTTACAGCGCGTTTGAACGCGCTGTAAAACGCTCAAGTGTGAACCCAGCCTTAATATTGATGACCTATCGTCAGTATATCGTCACACCCTGCACCCCGAGCGCTGCTTCCTGGGAAGTGCAGTGTAATACAAGTACTCACCCTATTCAAGTGAATGGAGGGAGTGCTTGTTATTACATTATACGACTGCTCCAAAGGAGACGAGACTCAGTGTAACGACGAGAAAGCAGTGGTGCTCGCATTGAGTGCCGCCTCCTCGTCAAACAGTTGATCAGCGAGGTGCCGAGTGTCCTAGCGATAAAGCATCAATATTAACGGCTGGACAACCCCTTAAGACTGCCTGGTCTAAGATTACACTTGTCTAAATATAATATAAATATTATTATAAATATCACAAATAAATAATTATAAATATGCCCCAGAGTTCTTTTCTAGACACAACAATATCCAATGCAGGGACCAATGCAAACTACCGTAATGTGACCTCCTACGACAACTAATATAATAACACAAGGACGAATATTATTACTAGGTAAAAAGAGAACAAAAAAAGAGTAAAATCTGGGTGGAGGCACTACAGTCAGGTAAGGCTACCTTAGATATCAGCCAGTCTGAAATGAATACTGTAAGGCCTCATGCACACGACAGTTTTTTTTTTAAGGTCCGCAAAAACGGGGTCCGTAGGTCCGTGATCCGTGACCATTTTTTCGTCCGTGGGTCTTCCTTGATTTTTGGAGGATCCACGGACATGAAAAAAAAGTCGTTTTGGTGTCCGCCTGGCCGTGCGGAGCCAAACGGATCCGTCCTGAATTACAATGCAAGTCAATGGGGACGGATCCGTTTGACGTTGACACAATATGGTGCAATTGCAAACGGATCCGTCCCCCATTGACTTTCAATGTAAAGTCAGGAGTCCCCCCCCCCCCTGTATTTAACTCATTGGTGGCCAGTGCGGCCGGCCCCCCCTCCCCTGTAGTACTGTAGATTCATTGGTGGCCAGTGGGCCCCCCTCCTAATTAAAATCTCCCCCCCTGTCATTGGTGGCAGCGGAGAGTACCGATCGGAGTCCCAGTTTAATCGCTGGGGCTCCAATCGGTAACCATGGCAACCAGGACGCTACTGCAGTCCTGGTTGCCATGGTTACTTAGCAATTTTTAGAAGCATTATACTTACCTGTGAGCTGCGATGTCTGTGACCGGCCGCGCGCTCCTCCTACTGGTAAGTGAAAGGTCTGTGCGGCGCATTACTTATAGCACAGACCCGTCACTGGGTCCGCGAAAAAAAAACGGGAAACGGCACAACGGCCACGGATGCACACAACGGTCGTGTGCATGAGGCCTAAGAGTTAGGTAGCGGAGTGGTCGTCTCTGGGATCGACGAGCACACTCTATGGCGCAAAGATTCCACACAACCGCAGTTCCATCAACTGTCCAGATTTATTGTCAGCGGGTGGTACATAAAATAAACAAAACTCTATACATGTCCGGCTCTAACTATACGATCAGGAACTCCTGACTAACCCGTTGTGCAAGCCTAACACTGGGTACCAAACCTAACCATATCGTTTGTACCACCTGCTATGCTCTCAGAGACTCCCAGCAGTCCTGCTCCCAGGCAGAGTCAGAGCGACGTGTCTGCATTCTCAGCCTTATATCAGGCTAGCACACCTGAGGAGTGATTACCTGACAGCCCAAAACCCGGACCGTCCGGATGGAGTGGGGGCCCACCCTTCTCTCCCCACTCCAGCAACACAGGCCCTAAAAAACGGGTTTTTTTTCTACGTCTGCTGAACATTTCCCTGGTTGCTTTTTTTTTTTTTTAAATGACAGAAGTGAGGAACACATAGACCCCGTCCACTACTTCTCCAGACACTCTGTCACAATACCTATAACAAGGTTTAGGATCGGCTGGGATTTCTACATTGACAAATGTTTCTGCCTCTGACCTCCACAGATATCTGCTGAATAAAAAATAGGACAAGATTGACCTTTCCGAGGTTTAGCATTCAACTGTTACTGAATAATCAGCTGTATAAATGCGCTCTTGATTTGAGGGGAATGTCAATGATAGGCCGCTTTCACACAGTCAGTTTTTGGCCAGAGTTTAATCAGTGATTTCCATCAGTGATTCTGAGTCAAAACCAGGCGTGGTTCAAAAACACAGAACAGGTTCAGATCCTTCCCTTATACCAGGGTTCAGCAAGTGTGCATGCTGGGAGTAGTAGTTTCAGAGCAGCTGGAGTGCCGAAGGTAGCTGACCCCTGCCTTATACCTTATCTCTGTGTACACTCCACTCCAGGTTTTGGCTCAAGATCACTGATGGAAACCACTGACCAACAATGACTGTGTGAAAGCGGCCTTAGGCCTCGTTCACTTTTCCGTTTTTCACAGATGTGTGCGGTCCGCATTTTCCACACGTACCCATTGATTTTAATATGTTTGTTCGCACGTCAGCAGTTTTTCACAGACCACAGGTCAGTGGAAATCGATGGAGACATGCACTACTTTGGTCCGTGATGAAGCCCAAACATGCCTGTTGAAGTCTATGGGTCAGTAAAAAACCACTGACACAATACGGGCGGTTTCCGTGTTTGGTCGGTTGGTAGGAGATGAGCAGTGTCTGTGGAATATGTATGAAAAAAACGGACACACGGACCAAACAAAGCTCCTTCAAGGATGAAACATGTATGGATTTACCACAGACGTCAAATGGACACGGAAATGCGAATGAGACACTTTTCAGAAGCAGGTAGAAGTAGATTACGTACTTGGTGTCAGCGGCATCCTCCTCTCTGCGGTCCCATTCTCATCCCTTCTCATGCTGCTTTGGGAACATTTAGGGGACATCAACACAGACAGATTTTCCACATGTATTGGAAACTGCAAATCTGCTTCAAAATCCATGACAAAACAGTAGCATGCCTCACAGATTTTGCGGCGGCTATGCTATGGATTTCATCCTATTTGATTGCAAAGGGTGAATTTCCGTGTGGATTCCTTCCATATGTTTTTCCCATAGCGTGTGGATGAGATCTGTTAAAATCTCACCCACTTCTCTATTACGTTATATGCTGCGGACATTGCATTTGCAAATCCAGACTACGTGTGAACATAACCTTAGAGGGAGGAAGAAGGCTAAAAAAAAAGTGCTTTAGGGAGTAAAAAGAAGGAAAATGATATTTGCATGAGACATGAGATAATCCTCCATGGGAAATGTATTTATAAGTACTGGCATAACGCCGTCCTGTCCTCCAGCAAACAGGGCTCAGTGCACTAAAACTGTCTATTGCACCTATCCCATTATTATATTGTATCATTATAGTATTATATCGTTTTACTGTATCAGAAACATGTCGTAATGAACACTGACGTGCCCACCACATATCGGCCCTATCTAATCAGAATGAACTCGCGCTTCCTGGATATACATACTTCTGCCTCTTGTAGTGTGGGAATTATTTTAGCAATGACCCTAAAAGCGACAAAATGTCCCTTCAGGAAAGAGAAAAGCCCAAATGCCTGCGCCTCTCTGATCTCTAGTTCTACAGGCTTTTAACATGTTACAGTACATGAGGATTTAATTAGCAGCAATGACAAGCTGCCGGGGCCACGCTGAAAACCTGATGATGTCTTGGTCGCCAAACCAGAGGCTCCCCTTAACCCCTTGTATGCCAAGCACCGCCCATAGAATACACTAGAATTCCAAAGCTCGCTATACGGAAGAGACGAGCAGGCAAATAAATGTATGAAAATAATAGTGGTAATCAGGAAAATCACAGCTCGGGGGCAGCGACCAGCAGCTGTAATCTCCAGGGGTGCAGAGAAAGCAAAGGCTCTGGAAGGAAGAGGGTGGTGGGGAGGCTGGGGGGGAACGATGGAGGCAGAAGGGGCTGTGACAAAGCGCTACACCTCCACATAGTCTGCTGTGACTTTCTATTTCTGGATCCAATAACAAGAGTTTGCTGGAACTTGCCCAGTCCTTTCAGATCGTGGAGAGATCTATTGCGCCCTGGGGTTCCTGCCAGCGACATCCTGAGAAGCCACTTGCATTAACCCTGACGATTCCCACGTCAGAAAGGAAAATCACGATCCCGAGCAGATTTACTTTACACAGCAGACCTGACACAGACGGAGCTCCCATCTCTGCTCAGCGGAGCATCTATTAAATCCCGACCCATTCTTAGTGCTCGTTCAGACAGGGGATATTCCTGTCCGGACTGAACACTGACCCATTATGCTGAACACGTCGCGGATGCTGCGTGTTTTTTCCACAGTGTAAGGCCTCATGCACACAACCGTAGTTTTGTCCCTCATCCAATCTGCAAAAAATGCGGATCGGATGAGGGACAAAACTACGGACCCATTCATTTCACGAGTGATGTCTGCATCCATATGCCCGTTCCATGTCCTATTCTTGTTCATTTTGCAGACAAGAATAGGCATCTGTAACAAAGCGCAGGACCTGCGGAAGGGAAAATGCATAAGGGCAGCATCCATGTTTTGCATATCAGTGATTTGCAGACCGCAAAAACGGATGCGGTCGTGTGCATGAGGCCTAATACTTTGCTTTTTCATTCTGTGTGGAAATTGACCTGCTGTGCAGATTTGGAAATCCGCAGCATGTCAATTATTCGTGTCATTTTTTGTGCAGGTTTCACCCTTTTTAATGCAAGGTTGAGACCTGCAGAAAATCCACATGAAATCTGCAAATAACACATGCGATATTTATGAAATGCACAGAAATCGCACGAATAACCGCACCAATATAAATTTTTTTCAATCACATGCCTGATTTTCACCTGGATCATTGGTCCGGGCAGAGAAAATCTCAGCATGCGCACAGTTGGGCCTCATGCACACGGCCGTTGCCCCTGCCGTGGCCGTATTGCGGCCTGCAAACAGCAGGTCCGCAATATGTGGGCATCGGCCGTGTGCTCCCCGCATCACAGATGTGGACCCATTTACTTGAGTGCTTCTGTGGGGTTTTTGTCCATGACTCCGCACCACAAAAAAATAGAACATGTTGCGGACGGATCACGGACCCATTCAAGTTGAATGGTTCTCGATCCGTACCGGCCGCCGCACGGACGTTGCCCGTGCATTGTATGCACGGAACTGCTGTGTGCATGAGGCTTTGGTCTGATTTTCCCATAAGACCATTGAAGTCACTGGGTGCACTATAAAAACGGACTGCACTTGGACGCCATCATCTGGAACACGGAGACCTCGCGTCTGAACGATGGAATGGTCCATCTCAGCAATGCTCCTAGAGCAGGAATCAGCAACCTCCGACACATCAGCTGTTCTGAAACTACAACTCCCAGAATCTTCCTTTCCCTTCTATGGAATTTACAAAAACAGCCGGGTGAGTGTGCATGCTGGGAGTTGTAGTTTCACAGCAGCTGGTGTGCTGAAGGTTGCTTCTCCTTGTCCTAGAGAATACTGATCACCAAGCTTTTCCATCATGGACACCATATACGTTGCATATCAAATAGGCCATTTTCTGGGAAAACATGGACAGCCTGATACTTTTCCAGTGTTAGAAAGGGGTCAAATATGAGTCGCATTTGTCATAATGATGCGCCCTCACAGAATATCGATGAAAGTGGCAGATCTATAGAAGGCCTATGTAATAACTGAGTATATGACAATCATCATGCTGGGCCTAATGTAGTACACCAAGTAGATGTGCACATCTCAGACCAAATCTCTCAACGTCCTCGAAATGTGGAAGTGCAAGGTCATTGCTGCACTAATGTTTATTGCCCCCATGGGAGCAATGACAGCGGCGAGCTAAAGCTGCTATTGATTAATTTAATTGCCGCTCACATACCGGACAGCTCTGCTAAGCTAATCTTATTGGGTTTAGGCGGCGAGATCTATCCTGATCTGCTTATTTTGCAGCCTAAGAGCCAAACAAAAAAGAAAATATTAAAATTCTCGACTTAAAGCTCTGATCTCCTAGTTAACGCTTTTCGACACCACGTACTATATAGGGGCAGTCCAGGCCACTTCACACCACATATACAGCTGTTGTATACTGGACTACATACTGGACTGCTGGTTCTTCTCTAGGGGCGAGAAAGCGGCATGCCGTACGCTATACATGGGTACAGATATATTCTACTGTCCCCTACAAACACCAACACTTTGCAGAGAGAACTCTTTCATACATTTATTATTTCAGACACTCTTTAAAGGGGATGTCCAGGGCTACAAAAAGATGGCTGCTTTCTTCTAAAAACAGCACCGCACCTGTCCATGGGTCGTGTCTTGTATTGCAAATCAGCTCCATTGAAGTGAATGGGGCTAAGCTGTAATGCCACCCAGAACGTGTGCTCAGGTATGCTGCTGTCTCTGGATGAGGACAGCCATGTTTTTCTAGTCCTTGACAACCCCTTTAATTCAGTGCCATTTGGTCACAAGTATTTTGTGTTGGAAATGTCCAGCTTCAGAGTCTTACAGGGTTCTGGTGCTCTGTGGAGAATGGTGGTAGTCACAGTGATGTAACCCTGGGCCGGGTGGAGTTGACTTTTACTGTAAATGTTCTGATTTGGAGGGTTCTTTGGGGCAGATTTCAATCTTTTCTCCTATTTTGGGCTGGTGTGGTAAATACAGCTCCACCTCATCTGCAGCAGATTTGATGCAGACATTTGTAAGAATGAAAAATCTGTTCCATACGTGTGAATGGGGTGATTTCTGCACAATGTGAATGGACTTCTGCAAGCTCCATTTCAATGAATGGGACAGCTGCAAAGAAATTCTGCAATAAATTTACCCTAAGGCCCCTTTCACACGAGCGAGTTTTCCGCGCGGGTGCAATGCGTGACGTAAACGCTCAGCACGCGCACTGAATTCTGACCCATTCATTTCAATGGGTCTGTGTACATAAGCGTTGTTTTTCACGCATCAGTTCTGCGTTGCGTGAAAATCGCAGCATGTTCTATATTCAGAGTTTTTCACGCAGCCCTTGCCCCATAGAAGTGAATGGGGCTGCGTGAAAAACGCATTGCATCCGCAAGCAAGTGCGGGTGCGATGCGTTTTTCACTGATGGTTGCTAAGGCCCCTTTCACACGGGCGTTGCGGGAAAATGTGCGGGTGCGTTGCGGGAACACCCGCGATTTTTCCGCGCGAGTGCAAAACATTGTAATGCGTTTTGCACTCGCGTGAGAAAAATCGCGCGTGTTTGGTACCCAAACCCGAACTTCTTCACAGAAGTTCGGGCTTGGGATCGGTGTTCTGTAAATAGTATTATTTTCCCTTATAACATGGTTATAAGGGAAAATAATAGCATTCTGAATACAGAATGCATAGTAAAACAGGGCTGGAGGGGTTAAAAAAAAAAAAAAAATCATTTAACTCACCTTAATATACTTGCTCGCGATGCCCGGCATCTCCGTCTGACTCTTTTACTGTATAGGACCTGTGGAGAGCATTAACTATAGTTTAAGGACCTGGGATGACGTCACTCTGGTCATCACATGGTACGTCACATGATCTTTTACCATGGTGAATCACCATGGTAAAAGATCATGTGACGTACCATGTGACGACCGGAGTGACGTCATCCCAGGTCCTTAAACTATAGTTAATGCTCTCCACAGGTCCTATACAGTAAAAGAGTCAGACGGAGATGCCGGCTACGCGAGCAGGTGGATAAAGGTGAGTTAAATGACTTTTTATTTTTTTTTAACCCCTCCAGCCCTGTTTTACTATGCATTCTGTATTCAGAATGCTATTATTTTCCCTTATAACCATGTTATAAGGGAAAATAATAAGGTTCGGGTCTCCATCCCGATCGTCTCCTAGCAACCGTGCGTGAAAATCGCACCGCATCCGCACTTGCTTGCGGATGCTTGCGATTTTCACGCAACCCCATTCATTTCTATGGGGCCTGCGTTACGTGAAAAACGCACAAAGAGGAGCATGCTGCGATTTTCACGCAACGCAAAAGTGATGCGTGAAAATCACCGCTCGTGTGCACAGCCCCATAGAAATGAATGGGTCAGTATTCAGTGCGGGTACAATGCGTTCACCTCCCGCATGGCATCCGCGCGGAATACTCGCTCGTGTGAAAGGGGCCTAAGAGATGTTGTCTGTATACCTTCAGTTTTTTATCACGCGCGTGAAAAACGCATCAAAACGCATTGCACCCGCGCGGAAAAAACTGAACAACGAAATGCAACCGCAGACAAAACTGACTGAACTTGCTTGCAAAATAGTGCGAGTTTCACTGAACGCACTCTGAACGCATCCGGCCCCAATCCGCAACGCCCGTGTGAAACCAGCCTAAGGGCTTGTTCACATGACTGTGCCGTGTTTTGTGGTCTGCAAATTGCGCATCCGCAAAACACGGATGCCGCCCGTGTGCCTTCCGCAATTTGCGGAACGGAACGGACGGCCCTTTATAGAAATGCCTATTCTTGTTCGTAAAACGGACTCATAATTTTCGCAGGGTCAAGGAACGGCGCAACGGATGCGGACGGCACACGGAGTGCTATCCGCATCTTTTGCGGCCCCATTGAAGTGAATGGATCTGCACCCGAGCTGCCAAAAATTCGGCTCTGGTGCGGAACAAAACCACGGTCATGTGAATGAACCCTAATAGTGAAAATCCCGTAGCGGTGAAGGAAGGGTGGCCGTACATGCGTGGTTGCTCTCGGTTCACTTTGGAGGTCCCATTTTTTAGATAGTAGCGGGACTCAGAGACCTATCGGGTAATAATGGTATCTGCTAGCGATATGCCATCAATGTCCCAGAAGGGACAACTCCTTCAATTGTTAACATTCCCAAAAAATAATTTAAGAAATGCATTTAAAGAATATAATCCACTTTGCTCAAATGTACAGCATCAAAAGTCCTCTTTTAAATGTACATACTGAAGCAGTTAGGTCCAGAAGAACTGACCTTAAAGGGGTGGTGCAGGCAGCTTATACTGGTGGTAGTCATCAATATAAATCTCTGCACAACCCCTTTAACCTTGTACATGAGCATGCTGCAAGTAAACAGGGGAGTGCCTGTAGCTGCTGAATAGCTGCGAGGAACTCTGTACATATAGAGGGCATATGTCAGTGGCAGCATGTCAGGGGCAGAGGTTAAGAAGCTGCTGAGGATAAGGGCACATCCATGACGACATCAGACAGCCAGCACTCTCACCTGGAGGTCTCATCTCTCAGGTATCACATGTCACCCCTGGACACAAATCTTCAGCACTGTCGGAGCTGTCCGTGGTCGCCCATTCTCCACATGCATGCCAATCACACCCAGGGCATATACAGGTCTTCTACATGCGTGCCAATCACACCCAGGGCATATACAGGTCTTCCACATGCATGCCAATCACACCCAGGGCATGTACAGGTCTTCTACACGCGTGCCAATCACACTCAGGGCATGTACCGATCTTCCACACGCATGCCAATCACACTCAGGGCATGTACAGATCTTTCACACGCGTGCCAATCACACTCAGGGCATGTACAGATCTTCCACACGCGTGCCAATCACACTCAGGGCATGTACAGATCTTCCACGCGCGTGCCAATCACACTCAGGGCATGTACAGGTCTTCCACACACATGCCAATCACACTCAAGGCATATACAGATCTTCCACACGCGTGCCAATCACACCCAGGGCCAATATCGCGTGCCAATCACACCCAGGGCATATACAGGTCTTCCACATGCATGCCAATCACACCCAGGGCATGTACAGGTCTTCTACACGCGTGCCAATCACACTCAGGGCATGTACAGATCTTTCACACGCGTGCCAATCACACTCAGGGCATGTACAGATCTTCCACACGCGTGCCAATCACACTCAGGGCATGTACAGATCTTCCACACGCGTGCCAATCACACTCAGGGCATGTACAGATCTTCCACGCGCGTGCCAATCACACTCAGGGCATGTACAGGTCTTCCACACACATGCCAATCACACTCAGGGCATATACAGATCTTCCACACGCGTGCCAATCACACCCAGGGCATATACAGGTCTTCCACATGCGTGCCAATCACACTCAGGGCATATATAGGTCTTCAACACACATGCCAATCACATTTTGGGCATGTACAGGTCTTCCACACGCATGCCAATCACATTCAGGGCATATACAGGTCTTCCACATGCATGCCAATCACACTCAGGGCATGTACAGATCTTCCACACGCATGCCAATCACATTTCGGGCATGTACAGGTCTTCCACATGCATGCCAAACACACTCAGGGCATGTACAGATCTTCCACACGCATGCCAATCACATTTCGGGCATGTACAGGTCTAAGTACCACTGTGTGAGCGGGCAGGTAGACTCTTCTCTCACCTGTACAGAAGAGGCGGTGACAAGGCGGCCGGACGTCATATTTGCACGTGAACATCTGAACACGAGATCAGTTTACACCAGGGTCTACTGGGGTCTCACCCATCAGAACAGGGTGATGCCTGGCTCTCACCAGCCATGCCAACTACCTCCATGTACTAAAATTAGCAAAAACGAAATTAAGGATATTACTACTGAACCGGAGAGGCGCTGACAACTCCCCCGCCGCTGAGGGGCGCCTCACAGAGAGGCGCTGGTTTACAGTAAGAAGTTTGGGGAATTGGATGAACCAAGGAAAGCCCTTCACAAGTCCCCAGTGACTGAAGTCACCCACCACAGAGGATGTGACTGGGAGGTGACGTCGGCCGCTCTCCGCACTGGATTTGCAATGTTTAGTCCCACTGAGCGCAGGGACTGGTGGCACGAGATCCAACACTGGCACTGACAGTCACCTGGGGTAGACCCAGCTCTCCCTTAGCTTTGTATCTACATACCCGTGATAAGAGGCACCCGCTAACACCCAGATTTCAGGACATGTGCCCTGCCACCCTGGCTCCACCTTACCTAGGCCCCTGGTTATGACTATAGATGCCAATTCTGATGCAGCGTTGTGGTTAACATTCAGAAGAAGGGCTGGTATCACCTAGGGATGCCAATCAGACTCCAGCAGCGTCACCAGAAGAAAAGCTGGAGACGTGTATTGATGCCAGCCTGCTAGCGCTGATACCAATCAACCTGAAAACCAATCATCTTTCTAGGGGGCTCTGATCCCTGTGGGGGCACTGGCGGACTTCTGATCTCCAGACCAATCAGTCCACCTCTATGGCACATGATAATACGTGGTAAGCACTGGCATGCCAGCTATACAGGGCATCAATTACCTTACCAATAATCTTATACTTTAGATTCTGTAAATGACCTTCACTGAGAACTGCAGACGCCCATGAGAAAAGCAGTAAGACTTTTTTGGAAAACAACTTGCGCTGTGCCAGCTTCAGTGCCCACCCTTACATAACCACCTGTAGTAATAATTACTGAATACTTGCCTTATTATCTAAAGTCACATCCATGGCTCTGCCACTAAGCCAGGTGCATGGCAGCGACCAGCAGAGAAGTCCTGGCTGATTGGCATGATGGATGATATAATAATAGGTTAGTGGGGCACGCAGATTAATAGATGTCCTCCATGCATAGCTGCAGGGTTCTCACATCACTACTACTCTCAGTAGAGTAACTACTACCCCCATGGTGCCCAGTGCCCCAGGGATGAGTAGTGTTGGGTGCGGGCACCTACCTTGATGATGCTGCTCCTCCTGGGTGCTGCCTTGGCCGCTTCCACCAGGCTGGCCTCGGTGACACCGCTCCTACGTTCCCTGCCCCGGCCGTGCTCCGGGCACAGCTCACAAGCCCCGTCCGGCCCCTCTGCCATGGCACTCACAGCCCAGCAACTTCCATTCCCGGCGGGCTCTGTGAGGAGAAGGGTGGCAGCGGGGGGCGGCTCCGTGGTCCAGCTCTCAGCAATGGAGCGGCTGCATGGCGCTGACTGCTGTCACACACACAAAAACTGAGCGAGACTCCGATGTGTGGAAGTGGGAGCCGACCTAGCGCCGCATGAGGTAGCCGGGCACAGCTGGGCGAAGCCGGGGAGGCATCCCTGACCTGATTGGCTGACTTGTTCACGAGCTCGGCGCTCATTGGCTGCCCAGACGCAGAGTAGTAGAGGGGCTGCGGCAACGGCGCGCGCCGATTGGACGCTTGCCTGCCATGGGCGGAGCCGTCCTGTGACAGCTCCATGTGCATGGGAGGGGGAAGTGTTGTGAAGGAGGGCTCGGGGGGCGCGGAGTGACATTCTGCTGTGTGCACGGCGGCGGCGTCTGGAGCGCAATGTCCTTTGTCCTGAGACGGTGCTGAAACCGCTCTTTTGTTTATAGGGCATTGTTCAGACAGATTCTGAAAGAAAATATTTTATTGCAAACGTTTCCTGTGTAAGGAAAGAGAATCAGAGGGACCTTCTGCAAAGAACCTGTAATGTAATACACTTGGCATCTTACTGTTGTTTTACCTGACTCACAAAATAATTACAATATTACAGATCCCACTGTCATACATGTCACATACTACATACATTCATGTAGTAGGACAGCACAGAAGGAGGGCGACCGCTGATTTACACGTCACAATCCGATAAATCATAGTGATCATTATACCTGGACAATAATGTCCTTTCACCAGGCATTTATTATAAATTGTAATAATAAAGCATTCTAATTATATTATATAATTATACATTATTTATATTCTAACGTATATATATTATATCATTTATAATGCATCGGGATCTTTGATATTGTGCTACATATAAACATTATTATTAAGGGCTCGTTCACATCAGCCTTGAGCGTTCTGTTCTTCTGATCCCTCAGAAAAATAACTGCTCTGTTTTAACCCCTATTTGTTAGAATGGTCATCAGTTGTGCTTAGTAACCATCCATAAGGCTAGGTTCACATCTGCACTCTGTAAATTCGGTAGTATGTTCTGGCAGAGGAGCAGGCTACCGGAATTAGGCTAGTTTCACATCTGCGGCAGTCTTCTATGCCGTAACAGCCTGCCGGAGTTCTCTGGATCCAGCATTGCCGGATACTGCTGCCTGCCCACCGGACCCCATTGACTATAATGGGGTCCATCAGAGATCAGGCTGAAACCCGGCAAATATGCTGGAAATAGGTCAGATAAAAATCAGACCACACATTTAGTACTGTGTACAGTCGTGGCCAAAAGTTTTGAGAATGACACAAATATTAGTTTTCACAAAGTTTGCTGCTAAACTGCTTTTAGATCTTTGTTTCAGTTGTTTCTGTGATGTAGTGAAATATAATTACACGCACTTCATACGTTTCAAAGGCTTTTTATCGACAATTACATGACATTTATGCAAAGAGTCAGTATTTGCAGTGTTGGCCCTTCTTTTTCAGGACCTCTGCAATTCGACTGGGCATGCTCTCAATCAACTTCTGGGCCAATTCCTGACTGATAGCAACCCATTCTTTCATAATCACTTCTTGGAGTTTGTCAGAATTAGTGGGTTTTTGTTTGTCCACCCGCCTCTTGAGGATTGACCACAAGTTCTCAATGGGATTAAGATCTGGGGAGTTTCCAAGCCATGGACCCAAAATGTCAACGTTTTGGTCCCCGAGCCACTTAGTTATCACTTTTGCCTTATGGCACGGTGCTCCATCGTGCTGGAAAATGCATTGTTCCAAACTGTTGTTGGATTGTTAGAAGAAGTTGCTGTTGGAGGGTGTTTTGGTGCCATTCTTTATTCATGGCTGTGTTTTTGGGCAAAATTGTGAGTGAGCCCACTCCCTTGGATGAGAAGCAACTCCACACATGAATGGTCTCAGGATGCTTTACTGTTGGCATGACACAGGACTGATGGTAGCGCTCACCTTTTCTTCTCCGGACAAGCCTTTTTCCAGATGCCCCAAACAATCGGAAAGAGGCTTCATCGGAGAATATGACTTTGCCCCAGTCCTCAGCAGTCCATTCACTATACTTTCTGTAGAAGATCAATCTGTCCCTGATGGTTTTTTTTGGAGAGAAGTGGCTTCTTTGCTGCCCTTCTTGACACCAGGCCATCTTCCAAAAGTCTTCGCCTCACTGTGCGTGCAGATTCGCTCACACCTGCCTGCTGCCATTCCTGAGCAAGCTCTGCACTGGTGGCACTCCGATCCCACAGCTGAATCCTCTTTAGGAGACGATCCTGGCGCTTGCTGGACTTTCTTGGACGCCCTGAAGCCTTCTTAACAAGAATTGGACCTCTTTCCTTGAAGTTCTTGATGATCCTATAAATTGTTGATTGAGGTGCAATCTTAGTAGCCACAATATCCTTGCCTGTGAAGCCATTTTTATGCAACGCAATGATGGCTGCACGCGTTTCTTTGCAGGTCACCATGGTTAACAATGGAAGAACAATGATTTCAAGCATCACCCTCCTTTTAACATGTCAAGTCTGCCATTTTACCCAATCAGCCTGACATAATGATCTCCAGCCTTGTGCTCGTCAACATTCTCACTTGAGTTAACAAGACGATTACTGAAATGATCTCAGCAGGTCGTTTAATGACAGCAATGAAATGCAGTGGAAAGGTTTTTTGGGATTAAGTTAATTTTCATGGCAAAGAAGGACTATGCAATTCATCTGATCACTCTTCATAACATTCTGGAGTATATGCAAATTGCTATTATAAAAACTTAAGCAGCAACATTTCCAATTTCCAATATTTATGTAATTCTCAAAACTTTTGGCCAGGAATGTACAGTTCTGGGCTCCTGTGAACAAGGCAGACATAGCAGAGCTGGAGAGGGTACAGAAGAGGGCAACTAAGGTAATAACTGGAATGAGTGGACTACAGTACCCAGAAAGATTATCAAAATTAGGGCAATTCACTTTAGAAAAAAAGACGACTGAGGGGAGATCTAATAACTATATATAAATATACAGAGATCACTCCCATCATCTATTTATCCCCAGGACTGTGAGTGTGACGAGGGGACATCCTCTGCGTCTAGAGGAAAGAAGGTTTCTACACAAACATAGAAGAGGATTCTATCACAGCTATGTCATGGTTTGGTGGTAGTGGACTGTGACACTTGTGCCATGCATACTTGTTGCTGGTGGCAACGTGTTGCTTTAGCATGTTTGGACACTTCCCCTTTAAGTCTGTTGTTCCTTCCCATTTTGGTGTGTACAGGGTTAAGGTGTGTGCAAGGTGGAGCTGGGTGTGGCCTCATGGCTCTTCTTATGTTGGAGTTGTGAGCTTGAGGTCAGTTGTTTTTCTGCCTTTGTAGGAGAAGGAGCTTTGCTCCTCTCTGGATTTGTCACCTGTTCATGAGGGCCTCCTTGTGGAACATACTGTCACATGGGGTGTGGGGGAAATCCCCCACCATACAATGTAGGGAAAATTAGGAAAGCAACTAGGCCTGGATACCAGGATAAGGGGAGCAGGTGACCTCCTAACGCCACCCTCATCCTATCCCTGACCTCCTAACTGTATGAGCTGGCCTCGATGGTAGGGAGTTCATACTCCGGAACCTGGGTCCTTCTGACCCTAACAATCCCTGAAATAGTATTCAGGAATAAGAGTCGACAAGTTCATCCACGACACGGATGAACCGGAGTCTCACACAGGCCTAGCAACTGGGAAGGAGCAGGCAGCAAGCAAAAACACAAAGCAGCAGGTAAAAGCCCAGCGCAAAATGACAAGCACTGGAACAACAGCACTTACCTGCCACAACGACAGGGTGGAACAACTACTGCTTGCTGACTTGTGGTTCCTCCATGTCTAGCAACCATGCCGGGCATTACACCAAACATACCAGACATAGAACCCCAAACTAGACATAATAACAAATCCCTAAAACAAACCCACACCAAACATAACAACAGGTAATGTAGGGAACAAGGAGGAGAACATAGGGAGACATCGCTAAAGACCTTGATGTTCCACAAGGAGGCCCTCACGGACAGGTGACTAATCCAGAGAGGAGCAAAGCTCCTTCTACTACAAAGGCAGACAAACTACTGACCTCTTGCTCACAACTCCAACACCCGCCGGAACAACCTGCCGGAGTTCCTTGTCACTAGTGTGAAACTAGCCTAAAATGAAGAAACTTGGCTTCGACTTCATGAAGGTTTTTGCCTTCCTCTGGATTAACTTGCAGAGTAACAGGCTGAACT
The DNA here is from genome assembly GCF_905171765.1 of Bufo bufo. Classification (NCBI taxonomy): domain Eukaryota; kingdom Metazoa; phylum Chordata; class Amphibia; order Anura; family Bufonidae; genus Bufo; species Bufo bufo. Next base: position 149,811,953 of record NC_053395.1, on the reverse strand, counting down.
GGATGGACAGATGTCTATTTTCAGCCTTATAAGCTATGTAACTATGTAAAAACCTCTGCACACAATGTTTTTTTGTCCAGCTGACTCCTGGCATCCTATGAAGGAATAGCCTGCCAGAGAGGACAGCCACAGGTGTGAAACTAGCCTTACTGCATGAAGCATAGCCTGACGCTACCAGGGCCACCCAATCCCCAGTTACTATAACGAAATCCATCAGGTTTCCAGCCTGAATATGGGATTCATGCCGGATACCCAACGGATCTCATTTATAGTGAAGGGGATCTGGCGGGCTCTGGTAATCTGCTCCTCTGCCAGAACAGACTGCTGGATTTACCACATGTGGACGTAGCCTAGAAGAACAGAACAATGAAAAAAACTGATCTGTCGTAGGGTGAGTTCACACCACTGCTATTGATTTCCATTGTGCTTCTCTGTAGGAGAAGAGTACTGAAACACACGGAGCTGAACAGACTCCACTGACTACAATGAAGTTTGTTCGGTTTCCATTTGGGATCATGTTGTTGTTGTTTTTTTTACTGGACAAAAAAGTCCTGCTTGCAGAACTATTTCGTCCAGTCTTTTTTACAGAATCTGTGACGGATCCTCCAGCGCAGATGTGAACATGTCCTTGTTTTGAGCATCATTTGTGCTCAGTTCCATCAGACATCAGTACCTGTAGTTTTTCTCCCATCAAAAGTAACTGATGTCTGATGGAATTGACACAAACTGAGCAAAACTGATGCTTAACATTAGACAGATCACTTTTTTCACATTTTTCTGTTCTTCTGAAGGATCAGAAGAATGTAAAACTCAACGTAGATGTGAACTCAGCCTAAGGCCTCATGCACACGACCGTTGTGTGTTTTGCGGTCCGCAAATTGCGGATCGGCAAAACACGGATGCCGTCCATGTGCGTTCCGCAAATTGCGGAACGGCGCGGACAGCCATAAATGTAACTGCCTATTCTTGTCCGCAAAACGGACAAGAATAGGACAGGTTATATTTTTTTTGCGGACCACGGAACGGAGCAACGGATGCGGAAAGCACATGGAGTGCTGTCCGCATCTTTTGCGGCCCTATTGAAGTGAATGGGTCCGCATCTAGGCCGCAAATACTGCGGCTCGGATGCGGACCAAAACAACGGTCGTGTGCATGAGGCCTAAGGGTACTTTCACACTAGCGTTTAAGTTTTCCGGTATTGAGTTCCATCATAATTGTCAATGAGGACAAAACTGAACTGAACAGAATGGAGTGCTCAGAAAAATGCTTTCCGTTCCGTTTAGTTGCATTCCCAGACCGGAGAGCAAACCGCGGATCCGTTTTCTCTGCCACAATAGAAAACGGAACCGTCCCCCATTGACTTTCAATGGAGTTCATGACGGATCCGTCTTGGCTATGTTAAAGATAATACAACCGCTGAAATCCACCGTTCTCTCCTGAATAACGCTAAGTACTTGTTTGCCCCCACATACTTACAATGGTACTACACATAATGTCTATAAATGTAAGGGGTTTAAATTCCCCCTACAAGCGTTCTGCGCTATGGAATGATGCTAATAGGAGCAAATGTGATATACTGCAAGCTCAAGAAACTCATTTATTGGCCAAAGATACCGGTAAATGTTCTAACAGACACTACCCACATCTTTATTTTGCATCTTCAGAGGATAAAAAAGCTGGGGTTCTTATAGGGATTAGACGCTCGGTCCAATTTAAAGCACATCAAACTATTATTGATCAAGCGGGTCGATATATTATTCTCCTTTGCTCCATAAACCATGCTGAATATACTATAGCTAATGTTTATGTGCCTAACTCTCACCAAATTTCTATCCTTACAAGGTTCTTTAAGAAATTATTGAATTCTGCCAGGGGTTCCATCATTCTAGGGATTTTAATTTGCCCATTGACCCTTCTCTGGACTGCTCCAAGAAAACGGTGGGTCATCAACCTGCGTTGGGTAAGCTACTCAAAACTACTCCCCTACATGATGTGTGGAGGTACCAGCATGCGACAGAAAGGGATTATACCTTTATGTCCCAGGTTCATATCTCCCAGTCTAGAATCGACTACTTCCTTATCTCCAAAGACCTCCTCCATAAAACCACTCACACCGCAATAGGCAATATTACATGGTCTGATCACGCTCCAACTTATCTCCATATTTCAGATAACTATCCTAATCCTAACCCGCCGCTTTGGCGCCTTAATTCATATTTGCTGAGAGATGAAAACCTATACCAATTATTTTCTAAAGCTTTAGACGAATACTTTATTCTTAATGTAGTAATAGGAAAATGAGCGAGCACTCATACACTTGGCAACCAGATTGACATATGCAGAAAATATTTATTAAATCCCCATAAAATACAAGTAATAAAATTTATAAGAACAATGTAGCAATAATATACAACTGTTGAGGGAAGTGTCATATTTAAGTATATATATGTATATATGCCCTGACATACACTCACCTAAAGAATTATTAGGAACACCATACTAATACGGTGTTGGACCCCCTTTTGCCTTCAGAACTGCCTTAATTCTACGTGGCATTGATTCAACAAGGTGCTGATAGCATTCTTTAGAAATGTTGGTCCATATTGATAGGATAGCATCTTGCAGTTGATGGAGATTTGAGGGATGCACATCCAGGGCACGAAGCTCCCGTTCCACCGCATCCTAAAGATGCTCTATTTGGTTGAGATCTGGTGACTGTGGGGGCCATTTTAGTACAGTGAACTCATTGTCATGTTCAAGAAACCAATTTGAAATGATTCGAGCTTTGTGACATGGTGCATTATCCTGCTGGAAGTAGCCATCAGAGGATGGATACATGTTCTCATTCTGTTTACGCCAAATTCGGACTCTACCATTTGAATGTCTCAACAGAAATCGAGACTCATCAGACCAGGCAACATTTTTCCAGTCTTCAACAGTCCAATTTTGGTGAGCTCGTGCAAATTGTAGCCTCTTTTCCTATTTGTAGAGGAGATGAGTGGTACCCGGTGGGGTCTTCTGCTGTTGTAGCCCATCCGCCTCAAGGTTGTGCGTGTTGTGGCTTCACAAATGCTTTGCTGCATACCTCGGTTGTAACGAGTGGTTATTTCAGTCAACGTTGCTCTTTTATCAGCTTGAATCAGTCGGCACATTCTCCTTTGACCTCTAGCATCCACAAGGCATTTTGTCCACAGGACTGCCGCATACTGGATGTTTTTCCCTTTTCACACCATTCTTTGTAAACCCTAGAAATGGTTGTGCGTGAAAATCCCAGTAACTGAGCAGATTGTGACATACTCAGACTGGCCCGTCTGGCACCAACAACCATGCCACGCTCAAAATTGCTTAAATCACCTTTCTTTCCCATTCTGACATTCAGTTTGGACTTCAGGAGATTGTCTTGACCAGGACCACCCCCCTAAATGCATTGAAGCAACTGCCATGTGATTGGTGGACTAGATAATTGCATTAAAGAGAAATAGAACAGGTGTTCCTAATAATTCTTTAGGTGAGTGTATATGCATATATATATATATATATATATATATATATATATATGTTGAGGGAAGTGTCATATTTAAGTATGTGTGTGTGTATATATACACTGCTCAAAAAAATAAAGGGAACACAAAAATAACACATCCTAGATCAGAATTAATTAAATATTCTTCTGAAATACTTTGTTCTTTACATAGTTGAATGTGCTGACAACAAAATCACACAAAAAAAAAAAATGGAAATCAAATTTTTTAACCCATGGAGGTCTGGATTTGGAGTCACCCTCAAAATTAAAGTGGAAAAACACACTACAGGCTGATCCAACTTTGATGTAATGTCCTTAAAACAAGTCAAAATGAGGCTCAGTAGTGTGTGTGGCCTCCACGTGCCTGTATGACCTCCCTACAACGCCTGTGCATGCTCCTGATGAGGTGGCAGACGGTCTCCTGAGGGATCTCCTCCCAGACCTGGACTAAAGCATCTGCCAACTCCTGGACAGTCTGTGGTGCAACGTGACGTTGGTGGATAGAGCGAGACGTGATGTCCCAGATGTGCTCAATTGGATTCAGGTCTGGGGAACGGGCGGGCCAGTCCATAGCATCAATGCCTTCGTCTTGCAGGAACTGCTGACACACTCCAGCCACATGAGGTCTAGCATTGTCTTGCATTAGGAGGAACCCAGGGCCAACCGCACCAGCATATGGTCTCACAAGGGGTCTGAGGATCTCATCTCGGTACCTAATGGCAGTCAGGCTACCTCTGGCGAGCACATGGAGGGCTGTGCGGCCCTCCAAAGAAATGCCACCCCACACCATTACTGACCCAATGCCAAACCGGTCATGCTGGAGGATGTTGCAGGCAGCAGAACGTTCTCCACAGCGTCTCCAGACTCTGTCACGTCTGTCACATGTGCTCAGTGTGAACCTGCTTTCATCTGTGAAGAGCACAGGGCGCCAGTGGAGAATTTGCCAATGGTGTTTTCTGGCAAATGCCAAACGTCCTGCACGGTGTTGGGCTGTAAGCACAACCCCAACCTGTGGACGTCGGACCCTCATATCACCCTCTTGGAGTCTGTTTCTGACCATTTGAGCAGACACATGCACATTTGTGGCCTGCTGGAGGTAATTTTGCAGGGCTCTGGCAGTGCTCCTCCTGTTCCTCCTTGCACAAAGGCGGAGGTATCGGTCCTGCTGCTGGGTTGTTGCCCTCCTACGGCCTCCTCCACGTCTCCTGATGTACTGGCCTGTCTCCTGGTAGCGCCTCCATGCTCTGGACACTACGCTGACAGACACAGCAAACCTTCTTGCCACAGCTCGCTTTGATGTGCCATCCTGGATAAGCTGCACTACCTGAGCCACTTGTGTGGGTTGTAGACTCCGTCTCATGCTACCACTAGAGTGAAAGCACCGGCAGCATTCAAAAGTGACCAAAACATCAGCCAGGAAGCATAGGAACTGAGAAGTGGTCTGTGATCACCACCTGCAGAACCACTCCTTTATTGGGGGTGTCTTGCTAATTGCCTATAATTTCCACCTGTTGTCTATCTCATTTGCACAACAGCATGTGAAATTGATTGTCACTCAGTGTTGCTTCCTAAGTGGACAGTTTGATTTCACAGAAGTGTGATTGACTTGGAGTTACATTGTGTTGTTTAAGTGTTCCCTTTATTTTTTTGAGCAGTGTATATATATATATATATATATATATAGAAGATGAAAAAGGGCAGCACTCCACTGGATAAAAATAAAACAAACTTTATTTACCCATAAGGCTGTAGCGACGTTTCGGCTCTTACACAGGAGCCTTCCTCAAGCAGTGTGTACACATGAAAACTCTGGATATATATAGTGTTTACAACCAATCATAGCCAATTACATATCAAGTGAACATAATTAATAAAAAATCAAAATACATAATACATTATAAAAATATGAAGTAATAAAACCAACCATGTGGAAACATTAGACCGTGATACATACAATTGTAAAATAGTTCAGTGCATATAAATAATACAATACATTTGTATTACATAGATCATATAATAAGTGCCAGCTGTGAATAATTACATAAAGTGCAAGGTGCTTACTGGTACAGGTGATACACATAATAGACGCAGGAGGGATGGCGGCTGTCATCCATGTTGACATGTGCGATCCGGCGTACCTGAATCGCCACTGCGCATGCCCCTATGACACATAAACTGTGCTTCCGTCTAACCTTAACCTCGTCACATGGTGCATGCGCTCTTGGACTGTAACGCTGGAACGGCCATTTTGGATAGGGGCAGAATGCCCACTGGATTATGCTGCTGCTAAAAGCAACTAATGTTACCGGTACATTGCAGGCTCGGGGTGACAATGACATATCTAGATGCCCGAGTGTCACAGTGGCTAAGTGGACACGAGGGAGGGCCACACCTACAATTGAAGTGGAGCACCCCGCCGTGACTATAAAGCGGCAGCGCATCCACATGTAGATGCAGAGTCGCACCGCTACAACAGTCAAAGTCCACCCATCACCACCTCACTCTGAGGGTTCTCCTCATAACACCCCGCCATACTTGTAGCGGAATAAAAATAAAAAATACAGAAACAGTTATTTGAGGAAATACACAAGTCTAAGTACCACATAGTGCATGTGCAGACGCGTCCAGACAACGCGATCGCACAGCCCACATGAATGTTACGCCACTTCTCCTTATCCCAAATCCAGTGAAGAATTATCTGAAAAAATGAAAAGAAAACAAATTTGCATTAAAAATAAAAATAAAAAACCATGTTTTTGACCAAAGGAGAACTCGCGGAATAAACAGGAATATATGTTTTGTGCACACAAGTCACATATTTTACAGCAAGACAGTCGACATTTAGAATGCTAAGAGAGAGGGCAAACCACGCAGCTAACCCACTCCAACCCTGTAGTCCACATTAAGACCACATGGCTGCAGGGAATTGAGCGTATAAATCCATTTGAGCTCTCTCTTTTTTAGGAGGCCAATTCTGTTGCCACCCCTCCTTGGCATTGGTATATGGTCAATAATATAACACTTCAGATCTTTCTCAGTATGTTTATGCTTGGCAAAGTGTTTAGAGACTGGTAAGTCCAGTCGTTTCTTCCTGACACTAAGTCGATGGTTATTAAATCGTGTCTTGAAATCAGTTGTTGTTTCTCCAACGTATAGCAAATTACACGGACAAACAATCACGTATATAACGTGATTGGAGTCACAAGTCAGATAATGCCTTATCTGATATGAGACTCCAGTTTGTGGGTGTACAAAGGACCTGCCCTTGATGATATATTTGCAATTTACGCAGGACAAACACGGAAAACAGCCGACACTGGCACTAGTCAATGTCCGCTGTCTTGTCACTTTTGAGGTTCCTACGTCTGCCCTAACCAATTGGTCCTTAAGACTCTTGGATCTACGGTAGGACATAATAGGGGGAGAATGAAATTCCTTAACGATGTTGAGACAACCACCCAGTATGTTCCAGTGACGTCGAATAATGTTGTTAATATCGACGCTCTGTTCACAGTGGGTGGAGATAAAAGGGATCCTACTAGTTTTCACTTGTTGCGCTTTCCTTTTGAGGATATCGTCCCTATTAAGTTGACCAACCATTTTCTTTTTCTCATACAACAATTTGGTTGGATAACCTCGTTGCTCAAATTTATGCAATACTGTATCAAGCGTACTATTAGATGTAGTGGGGTCAGAGACTATACGCTTAACTCTCAGAAACTGAGAGTATGGAAGAGATTTTACCATGGATCTAGGATGATTACTATTGTAAGTCAGTAGCGTGTTCCTGTCGGTAGGTTTCGTAAACAGTTCTGTCTGTATTTTGCCCGCCGACAGGATCACGCGAGTATCGAGGAACTGCATCTCAACAGGAGAATGAACCAAGGTGAACTGCAGTGCCTCATCAACTCCATTAAGGTAACCATGGAAATCAAAAAGTTTCTGCAGATCGCCCGTCAAGATCACATCTGTCAAGCCTTTTTGATGATCTATTGATGTATAGAGTGAGGTCACATCAAACGATGCTAATGTCTCCTCCATGTTGGATAAATCCACATTCACAGATGGCGCCCAGCATTTTATATTATCTTTGCTGGAAATTGTGCTCAGACAGAATTACTTCTTATTTCAGGACTCATATTATGTACAAGAACAGGGCGTGGCGATGGGGTCCAACGTGGCCCCAACTTACGCGAATATTTTTATGCGTCGGTTTGAGGAAGATGTCGTCTATGGAAGCCACCACTTCCAATACATCAGGGCGTGGTGGCGGTACATAGACGACATCTTCCTCATCTGGACGGGGGATTTGCCAAAACTTTTTGATTTCCATGGCTATTTAAATGGAGTCGATGAGGCATTGCAATTCACTGTGGTATATTCTCCTGTTGAAATGCAGTTCCTCGATACTCGCGTGATCCTGTCGGCGGGCAAAATACAGACAGAACTGTTTACGAAACCTACCGACAGGAACACGCTACTGACTTACAATAGTAATCATCCTAGATCCATGGTAAAATCTCTTCCATACTCTCAGTTTCTGAGAGTTAAGCGTATAGTCTCTGACCCCACTACATCTAATAGTACGCTTGATACAGTATTGCATAAATTTGAGCAACGAGGTTATCCAACCAAATTGTTGTATGAGAAAAAGAAAATGGTTGGTCAACTTAATAGGGACGATATCCTCAAAAGGAAAGCGCAACAAGTGAAAACTAGTAGGATCCCTTTTATCTCCACCCACTGTGAACAGAGCGTCGATATTAACAACATTATTCGACGTCACTGGAACATACTGGGTGGTTGTCTCAACACCGTTAAGGAATTTCATTCTCCCCCTATTATGTCCTACCGTAGATCCAAGAGTCTTAAGGACCAATTGGTTAGGGCAGACGTAGGAACCTCAAAAGTGACAAGACAGCGGACATTGACTAGTGCCAGTGTCGGCTGTTTTCCGTGTTTGTCCTGCGTAAATTGCAAATATATCATCAAGGGCAGGTCCTTTGTACACCCACAAACTGGAGTCTCATATCAGATAAGGCATTATCTGACTTGTGACTCCAATCACGTTATATACGTGATTGTTTGTCCGTGTAATTTGCTATACGTTGGAGAAACAACAACTGATTTCAAGACACGATTTAATAACCATCGACTTAGTGTCAGGAAGAAACGACTGGACTTACCAGTCTCTAAACACTTTGCCAAGCATAAACATACTGAGAAAGATCTGAAGTGTTATATTATTGACCATATACCAATGCCAAGGAGGGGTGGCAACAGAATTGGCCTCCTAAAAAAGAGAGAGCTCAAATGGATTTATACGCTCAATTCCCTGCAGCCATGTGGTCTTAATGTGGACTACAGGGTTGGAGTGGGTTAGCTGCGTGGTTTGCCCTCTCTCTTAGCATTCTAAATGTCGACTGTCTTGCTGTAAAATATGTGACTTGTGTGCACAAAACATATATTCCTGTTTATTCCGCGAGTTCTCCTTTGGTCAAAAACATGGTTTTTGATTTTTATTTTTAATGCAAATTTGTTTTCTTTTCATTTTTTCAGATAATTCTTCACTGGATTTGGGATAAGGAGAAGTGGCGTAACATTCATGTGGGCTGTGCGATCGCGTTGTCTGGACGCGTCTGCTCATGCACTATGTGGTCCTTAGACTTGTGTATTTCCTCAAATAACTGTTTCTGTATTTTTTATTTTTATTCCGCTACAAGTATGGCGGGGTGTTATGAGGAGAACCCTCAGAGTGAGGTGGTGATGGGTGGACTTTGACTGTTGTAGCGGTGCGACTCTGCATCTACATGTGGATGCGCTGCCGCTTTATAGTCACGGCGGGGTGCTCCACTTCAATTGTAGGTGTGGCCCTCCCTCGTGTCCACTTAGCCACTGTGACACTCGGGCATCTAGATATGTCATTGTCACCCCGAGCCTGCAATGTACCGGTAACATTAGTTGCTTTTAGCAGCAGCATAATCCAGTGGGCATTCTGCCCCTATCCAAAATGGCCGTTCCAGCGTTACAGTCCAAGAGCGCATGCGCCATGTGACGAGGTTAAGGTTAGACGGAAGCACAGTTTATGTGTCATAGGGGCATGCGCAGTGGCGATTCAGGTACGCCGGATCGCACATGTCAACATGGATGACAGCCGCCCTCCCTCCTGCGTCTATTATGTGTATCACCTGTACCAGTAAGCACCTTGCACTTTATGTAATTATTCACAGCTGGCACTTATTATATGATCTATGTAATACAAATGTATTGTTTTATTTATATGCACTGAACTATTTTACAATTGTATGTATCACGGTCTAATGTTTCCACATGGTTGGTTTTATTACTTCATATTTTTATAATGTATTATGTATTTTGATTTTTTATTAATTATGTTCACTTGATATGTAATTGGCTATGATTGGTTGTAAACACTATATATATCCAGAGTTTTCATGTGTACACACTGCTTGAGGAAGGCTCCTGTGTAAGAGCCGAAACGTCGCTACAGCCTTATGGGTAAATAAAGTTTGTTTTATTTTTATCCAGTGGAGTGCTGCTCTTTTTCATCTTCTATATTTCGTTGGATTGGCTTTTATCCACACTGGGCCTGTGCACCCTTTTTTCTAATTTTCATTGTGACGGTGCTGCCATCCCCTTTTTTCTTTTTTATATATATATATATATATGGGCCCGGCCAGGTAGGATGTGTATGCATACATAGAGATGTATGTGTGCCCCCTTGGCAGCATACATCTCTATGTATATAGGGTATATTATAGGGGTGGGTTTCAGGGGTATGGGTACATATATATGTCTATAGATGTGTCCCAGACATCTGTGGATATATATGTACCCCTATGATGTGTCAGTATTTAGGTGGGCTTATTCCTGCCCCCTACGTGTATGCTATGTCCATTCATATATGTTTATAGATGTGCCTCAAGCATCTATAAACATATATGGCCGTAATCCCGCTCAAAAGACGCCTGCTGGGGGCGTGGAGGAGACCGACAGTTGGATAATTATGTCCAACGTCGGCCTCTACAAAGGACAGAGGATCAATAAGATCCTCTGCCCTTTGTCACCATCTCCGGCCGCGCCGGAGATGGTGCGCCTAACAGAGACATGGGAACAAAGAGTTCCCATGCCCATGTGGGTGGCTGACCCCCGGCGCTGATATACAGCGCCGGAGATAGGCGTCCGCTCCACCGGCGGGAGGATCAAAGGATCCCCCCGCCTGGAAGCGCGCTCCGAGATCCTCGGGCCGGCGTGGTGACGTCATATCACCGCGCCGGCCCACGTATTGAGGCCAGCGGTGCGCATGCGCACGGCAGCAATAGGAGGACTGCGAGCGGGCGCCGCCAAGTTTAAATAGACCGGCGGCGCTCCGCTCAGGAGTCAGGTAAGTCCACCAGCGAGAAGAGCATCCCCTGGACCAACGAGCCCCCCTGGACAACGAGCATACCGCTGAGTATATTAACCTCCCTATACCACCAACGATATACATATATATATATATATATGCCACAAACGATATATATATATATTATCCCCCTGCCCTATACCACCAACGATCCCCTGCCATATCTACCTTCCCCTGCATTTAACCCTTACCACCAACGATCCCCTGCTATTCCCCTGCATATCCCTGCCCTGATTAACCCTTACACCACCAACCCCTGTGTTCCCTTGGTTTCCCCCTAAAACCCTTGGTTACCCTTACCTTCCCTTGCCCTGGGCGTAATCCCTCATGTACCCCGCTACCCTGGTAGCTGAGACCCTGGCAGACCTCCAGCAGTAGCCCCTACACTGCCTGTCCCATGTTGCCCCAACATACCCAGCATATATACATACCCCTACCCTGCTGCCCCAGTCTGAAGAGCATTAACCCCTTCAATGCTCTGGTCCCCTGCTCTGCAAGTCTGCAGAGCATTAACCTCCCAGAACCCTGTGTCCCTTGGCCTGCAGGTATTAACCCCTGCAGAGCCACCATTATGTTTAACCCCTTGTACCCCGTAGGGACAGTGATTAGTCAGGCGGGTGGGTTACTGATATTTGTGTGTATGTATTATTGTATTGTATAGATAGTATGTGGGGTGGAATTTGGGATTGTGCTGTGTAGTGTAGTTAGGCTTGTATTGTGTTTATTGTAGTACTGTTTCTATACTGCGGTGTGTACGTCTATATGTATATATATTCATATCCATTGATCCATGAATAAATATAGATATAGCGTATTGTTAGACTTGTATAATTGTATTGGTAATTAATATCCCCTTTAACAACAACATTACAATCACATATATTGTGGTAGATATGATCGATACTATATTCAATAAAAATATATTCAATAGAAATATTCTATAAATTGAATGGTAGAAAATTCAATGTTGAAATATTCGATAGAATATTCAATACCACTCAATAGTGTCGATAAATTCAATAATATATATCACACCAAAAAACTTCAAGTATATGCTGTTATTTGGGATAGAGGGGGTATTATTTTCTTCTGTATGGCCATACAGTATTATCGGAGGCTTTTCAATGCAGGTACATCACTTGTTTCACCTGCATTGAAAAGCCTCCGATAATACTGTATGGCCATACAGAAGAAAATTTCTACAGTAAAGGACTAACTATTCTTATCGTCGAAAGCTGCACCAAAGGAAATTGCGGAACAGAGTGGCAACTCCCGCGATCTTTGGAACTCCCGCGAAATTTAAACCAGCTTGCTGTATGGAGCGACTGAATAAGCCAGCAAATATTTAAAGCTCCATTGAAGCAATAGGAAGACAGCAGACGCTAGACGGTGAGCCAAATATCGATTTAAAGTTTTCTTCAATTCAAAGCTCATATCGACCTTAAAAGGATATGCTATAAGAGACTTTTCACATTATCAGGATTCCTGTGGACACTTTATGAACATATTGCGCTCCCAGTGAATACACCTACAACATTTTCAGTGACATTCAGTTTCCCAAATTGGGATAGAGCGCTAGAAGATAATACCCCCTCTTTCCCAAATAACAGCATATACTTGAAGTTTTTTGGTGTGATATATATTATTGAATTTATCGACACTATTGAGTGGTATTGAATATTCTATCGAATTTTCTACCATTCAATTTATCGAATATTTCTATTGAATATATTTTTATTGAATATAGTATCGATCATATCTACCACAATATATGTGACTGTAATGTTGTATATTATTGCTACATTGTTCTTATAAATTTTATTACTTGTATTTTATGGGGATTTAATAAATATTTTCTGCATATGTCAATCTGGTTGCCAAGTGTATGAGTGCTCGTTCATTTTCCTATTACTACATTTGCCTTTTAAGAGAGGGTGGGGTGATTCCCTCTATATGAGCTTGCAGCACCATACCTTAACTACTTGCTAGTGAGCCACCACAACCTACCACTATTTTATTCTTAATGACACTTCAGATGTCAATATCTCCACATTATGGTGCGCCCATAAAAGCTTCATGAGAGGCCTTTTCATTCAGACTGCGTCTAAAATTAAGAAACAAAGAGATAAACAAATGCAAGAAATCTTAGCTCGAGTAGCGGAGGTGGAAGCGCGATTTAAGGCAGCCCCTACAGATACACTATCAGCTCAACTCACAGATTTGCGCTTTCAACTTCGCTCTTTCCTGCTCTGCAAATATGAAAGGGCCCTAACCCGGTCGAAGGCAAAGTGGTATCACTTAGGAGATAGAGCCGGTGCTATGCTGGCTCGTAAACTGAAAAAAAGGGAGGTAGCCTCCCGTATAGAATCAATGAAGAAAAATAATGGAGAGATGACTACACACCCTGTTGATATTGCGGATGCATTTGCAGATTACTATAGTTCCCTCTATAATTTGAAAAATGACAGCGACACCCCACAACCCACCTCACATACCATACTGAATTTCTTAAAATCAGTATCTCTCCCGAGCATCGCCCCTCAAGATTTGGAATTGCTCAATACTCCCTTCTCGGAACTGGAAGTAGATACTGCTATAAAGTCACTAAAACTGCACAAAGCCCCAGGCCCAGATGGCTTTTCGGGAGATTATTATAAAATCTTTAAAGTAAGCCTACTACCAGGGGCAGACTGAGAACCCTCAGGGCCCCCGGGCAAAATAAATCAAGGGCCCCCTTACAGGCCCCACCCATGTTCTGCTGCAAGCCCCACCCTTGTCCCGCCTCCAGCCACACCCTACACAATCTTTAAAGGGTTTCTACCACCTCGTTTTGAGAAATTTAGCTGTCAGACACTAGCGATCCGCTAGTGTCTGCTCTACCAAACAATGCTATTATAATAGCTTTTTGTGCAGCCGTTTCCATAAAAAACTAACTTTTATCGATATGCTAATGAGCCTCTAGGTGCTATGCGGGCGTCTTTTCAGCACCTAGAGGCTCGGTCTACCTTCACAAAATGCCGCCCAGCGCGTCCCTCCAGCCCGCCTATCTCCTCTGGAATGTGATCCTCCCTCTGAGCCAGCGGACGAATTCTCACGCCTGCGCTGTGCGCGTCTGTCTTCGGCGCAGTTAATGTCTGACCACTCCCTGCACAGACATCTCCACTGCGTCTGTTCCTCGGAGCACTATGACGTCATCGGCGCAGGCGCAGTAGAGATGTCTGTGCAGAAAGCGATCAGACATTAACTGCGCCGAAAACAGACGCGCACGGCGCATGCGCGAGAATTCGTCCGCTGACTCAGAGGGAGGATCGCATTCCAGAGGAGGGACGCGCTGGGCGGCATTTTGTGTGAGTAGACCGAGCCTCTAGGTGCTGAAAAGACGCCCGCATAGCACCTAGAGGCTCATTAGCATATCGATAAAAGTTAGTTTTTTATGGAAACGGCTGCACAAAAAGCTATTATAATAGCATTGTTTGGTAGAGCAGACACTAGCGGATCGCTAGTGTCTGACAGCTAAATTTCTCAAAACGAGGTGGTAGAAACCCTTTAATAAGATTTCAAAGTTAAAGTGACACAAAAGGCACCCAGACCACTTCAGCTCATTGAAGTGGTCTTGGTACAGTGTCCCTTTTGCAAATCGAGCTGCAATGTTCTAGAGAAACTGCATTGTTTACGTTCCAGCAATAAGTCAGCCTCTAGTCGCTGGCAGCCACCTGAGGGCTTCCTGGAGTGAAACAGACCTTTGGTCTGGTATCTGACGCTGGACGTCCTCACACCCTGCATGATGACCACCCTGCATGATGACCTCCAGATTTTTCCCCATAGGAAAGCATTGATTCAATGCTTTCGTATGGGGTGATTTAATCTCAGCGTCCATTAGTGAGCCTCTGTTAGAAACAGTCCCCTCCACCTTGTACTTGTTCCACTGATCTGCTACTTGTGCGCTACGTGGGCATGAGTTCAGTCACTTCGGCACGTGATCCCGCGAGACCCGTGACCTACAGTGGCGGGTCTCGCGGGATCACACGCTGCAGGACTGGATTGCGCACCGAAGTGACTGAACTCATGCCCGCACAGCCCACAAGTAGCGGAACAATTACAAGAGGGGTGGGGAATAGCCAAATTAAAAAATATTTTGAACCAAAAGGTGTGCTTTTGGTGGGTTTTGAACTAATGGTGATCTGTGGATGGCACTGTCGTGGGGGCTCTGTGGATGGCACTGTTGTGGGGGCTCTGTGGATGGCACTGTTGTGGGGGCTCTGTGGATGGCACTGTTGTGGGGGCTCTGTGGATGGCACTGTTGTGGGGGCTCTGTGGATGGCACTGTCGTGGGGGCTCTGTGGATGGCACTGTAGTGGGGGCTCTGTGGATGGCACTGTCGTGGGGGCTCTGTGGATGGCACTGTTGTGGGGGCTCTGTGGATGGCACTGTTGTGGGGGCTCTGTGGATGGCACTGTCGTGGAGGCTCTGTGGATAGCACTGTCGTGGGGGTTCTGTGGATGGCACTGTCGTGGGGGCTCTGTGGATGGCACTGTCGTGGGGGCTCTGTGGATAGCACTGTTGTGGGGGCTTTGTGGATGGTACTGTGGGTGACACATATATAGCACCTTATCTATGCTATATATGTGTCATCCACAGATCCCCCCCATAACAGGGGGCCCGGTGCAGTCACTGTATTCTATCGCACTGGGCCCCGCTCACTGTAATACAAATTTTCATATGTGAACAAGAAGAGAAATCCTCTGCGATCCTCTCCCTCTCTGTACTCACAAACTCAGTAGCAGGCAGGCCGGGCGGCAGCGCAACTCACTGATTTCACACGCCTGCTCCTCCCACTTTATGAATGAAGCAGGCGCGTGACGTCAGTGAGTTGCGCTGCCGCCCGGCCTGCCTGCTACTGAGTTTGTGAGTACAGAGAGGGAGAGGATCGCAGAGGATTTCTCTTCTTGTTTGTTCACATATGAAAATTTGTATTACAGTAAGCGGGGCCCGGTGCGATAGAATACAGTGAGTGCACCGGGCCCCGCTGCCATTACCACATTGTTATTCTGCGGCGGGCCCCCATCCTGGCCGGGCCCTCGGACCATGTCCGAAGTGCCCGACCGGTCAGTCCGCCCCTGCCTACTACCATACCTTACTCGGCTCCTTAATACATTTCTACTCCTGGGTAGCATACCTAAAGAAATGTTATGCGCCATAATCACGACAATCCCCAAACCAGGGAAATCTCATGATATCCCAGCAAATTTACGCCCCATTTCTTTATTAAATAATGACCTGAAGTTATTTTCTAAGCTGTTGGCCCTGAGAATACAGCCCCTCCTTCCTCAATTGGTGTCCACTGATCAGGTTGGTTTCATCCCTGGCCGTCAATGTAGAGACGGAACCCGTAGAGTGATTGACCTACTTCAACTAGCGGATACCTCCGGTGCACCCACGATATTTGTGTCTCTTGATGCTGAAAAAGCTTTCGATAGGGTGCATTGGGGGTTTCTGAAGGAGGTGTTGAATCATTTTGGGTTCCGGGGACCTATTCTGTCAGCTATTTTAAATCTATACTCCCTTCCATCAGCTCGTGTTTTGGCATCCGGCTTTTATTCCAAAAGTTTTGACATAACGAACGGTACCAGACAAGGTTGCCCTTTATCACCGTTGGTGTTTGCGCTGGTGATGGAACCCCTGGCAGAAAGAATCCGCTCGGATCCAGGTATTTTAGGTATACATGTGGGGAATACATCACACAAAATAGGACTATACTAACCCAGAGAAATCTCTACCAAATGTCATGGCAGTTTTAAAGGAATATGCACAAGCTTCTTTCTATAAACTTAATGTCACAAAATCGCATATTCTCCCATTTGCGATTCAAGACCCTCTCAAAAGGGAGCTTCTGGCGAAAGCTCCATTTCAATGGGCGGAGGATGGCATAATATACCTGGGCATTTCACTAACGCCTCGAATACTAAATTTAGTGAGGAGTAACTTCAATTCCCTGAGAACAGAATTACTAGCGGATTATGCCGAATATTCTAAGCTGTCTATGTCATGGATGGCCAGAATTAATGCGATCAAAATGATGATTCTACCTAAGATTCTCTATAAACTTAGATGTATACCCCTTATCATACCACAAAAAGTATTAAGGTAGTTGCAATCGGACCTTTTAAGATTTATATGGGGTAACAAAACACCTAGAGTGGACCGACGAGCCCTGTACCCAAAGTTGAGGGAGGAAGGTTTGGGGGTCCCGGATCTCACTCGTTATTACAAAGCGAACAAACGAGGGAGTGGTGGGCGCCTTCCTCGCCACAGAGATGGCATGAATTAGAATCCACCTACACAAAATTGGGCTCTCTCCCAGGCTTTCTTGCTGCACATTCCTTAGGGGCGCCTAAACTTTCACCCACTCTCTTGACTATGCGGGCGGCAGCTTGGACCTGGTGCCATTATATAGAGGAAGGGAAGCTTTTCTCTCCTACGAGATCTGAGATCCCATTGGTTGCTCTCACGTACGGGGTTCCCGACCTCTCATTGGATAAATGGGAGAAAGCGGGTATTATATGTCTGGGACAGCTATATGAAGGTGATACCATGAAAACATTTAAGACCTTGCATCAAACCTATGGTATACCTAATACTTGTTTTTATCAATACCTCCAAGTTAGGCATATGTTACACAGAACGAGACCTCCCATTGATTTATTGACTAGAACTACCTCTTTTAGTAAGTATTTCATTAGTAAGACAGGTCAGGGGAAAGGCCTGGCGACTGCGTATCATGCACTCGACCCTACAATTAGAAACAAAGCTTAACTTTATGGAGAAGTGGGAAGAAGAGTTGGGGAGCTCTTGGACAGTCGAGGGGTGAAGGGATGCTTTCCATTGGACGATAGCTACTGCCAAATGCATTAATCACATTGAACAAAATAGGAAAATACAGCTTAGATGGTACTTGACTCCAGCCCGTATAGCTCACATGGATCCTGACTACAGCTCAAATTGCTTGAGGAACTGTGGGGAAAAGGGAAGCTTATCCCATATGTGGTGGTCATGTCCTATTATACTCCCATTTTGGAGGAAGATTTTTGACCTTATCTCGACGGTGGCGGGCTTCCTGATACCCCTCGACCCGCCATTAGCTGTGCTATCCATTGGAATAGGAGATCTACCTTATTCCCATAGACCGGTTATAATGGACATTCTCTCAGCTGCAAGGAAGCTTATTGCGACCTCCTGGAAACTGCCCATTACCCCTCAGTTAGCTGATGTGATCTCTCTAGTAAATCAATATATGCAGCATGAATATAAATATGCAGACTCTTACTCTGACCGCTTAAAAGCTCGCAAAAGATGAGACTTGTGGAACTCCTGTCCGTTTGCAGCTAAAATCCCCTCTTTGGCATAATAGTGACTAATAATGTGGTATACATGGTGGATTGACAACTGTGTAGGAAACAACTATATAGTGGCACGCTATAGATTAAACTATATCTTGCAGAAGGATCACAAGTTCTGGATTTCAATGTATTAGTATGTTCTTGAATTGACTATGTTACAATCTGATGTATATGTCAATGATATACTTTACATACTTTAGCGATTGATGTTGGATTATGCAAGTGACATATTTATTACCTGATATTCTTATGTTGGATCAAGTATGTAACATTATAATATATGTATCAAAGGTGCACTTTGCATATGTTAACATTGATACTGGCTTATACAAATGACATATTTACTATCTGATTCTCTTATGCTGAAAAGTCAATAAAACTTGAAAGTTTAAAAAATATAATACAACCGGATCCGTTCATAAGGATGCAGATGGTTGTATTATCAGTAACTGAAGCGTTTTTGCTGGACCCTACCGGATCCAGCAAAAACGCTAGTGTACAAGTACCCTAAGGCCTCATGCACACGACTGCATCCATCATCCGTGTGCTTTCCGCATCTGTATGTCTGTTCTGCAAAAGATAGAACATGTCCTATTCTTGTCTGCAAAATGTGGACCCCTGACTTATTGAAGTAAACAGGACTGCAAAAAATTGTGGACAGCACACACCACTTCTGTATTTTGCGGATCCACTGTTTGCAGACTGCAAAATGCTTACGGTGGTGTGCAACTTGCTGCATGATCAGGGGTACTGAACATGGTGCACATGTAACTACTGTATCTAATGCTAGCCCTTCTGTCTGATTCTTTTCTAGAATGGCCGTCATACACATGCACCAGTGCCCATGTCTTATACACTCACCTAAAGAATTATTAGGAACACCTGTTCTATTTCTCATTAATGCAATTATCTAGTCAACCAATCACATGGCAGTTGCTTCAATGCATTTAGGGGGGTGGTCCTGGTCAAGACAATCTCCTGAACTCCAAACTGAATGTCAGAATGGGAAAGAAAGGTGATTTAAGCAATTTTGAGCGTGGCATGGTTGTTGGTGCCAGACGGGCCAGTCTGAGTATTTCACAATCTGCTCAGTTGCTGGGATTTTCACGCACAACCATTTCTAGGGTTTACAAAGAATGGTGTGAAAAGGGAAAAACATCCAGACTGAAATAACCACTCGTTACAACCGAGGTATGCAGCAAAGCATTTGTGAAGCCACAACACGCACAACCTTTAGGCGGATGGGCTACAACAGCAGAAGACCCCATCGGGTACCACTCATCTCCACTACAAATAGGAAAAAGAGGCTACAATTTGCACGAGCTCACCAAAATTGGACTGTTATAGACTGGAAAAATGTTGCCTGGTCTGATGAGTCTCGATTTCTGTTGAGACATTCAAATGGTAGAGTCCGAATTTGGCGTAAACAGAATGAGAACATGTACCCATCCTCTGATGGCTACTTCCAGCAGGATAATGCACCATGTCACAAAGCTCGAATCATTTCAAATTGGTTTCTTGAACATGACAATGAGTTCACTGTACTAAAATGGCCCCCACAGTCACCAGATCTCAACCCAATAGAGCATCTTTGGGATGTGGTGGAACGGAAGCTTCGTGCCCTGGATGTGCATCCCTCAAATCTCCATCAACTGCAAGATGCTATCCTATCAATATGGGCCAACATTTCTAAAGAATGCTATCAGCACCTTGTTGAATCAATGCTACATAGAATTAAGGCAGTTCTGAAGGCAAAAGGGGGTCCAACACCGTATTAGTATGGTGTTCCTAATAATTCTTTAGGTGAGTGTATATATGGCACATCTGGAGCATTTTCTGGTGCTCTTCACATGTATGCTATCACTATTACAGTGACTCCAAGGTGCAGCATCACCTCAAATATTCTATTATTGGTGTGTTGTAAAGGTACCTGATCTCTGTCCAGATTATGAATGGTTTAGATGCTGGAGACCATTTGCTTCCACCAGGAGTCCAGAAGAGGAGTTCTCTAATTATACAGCTTAGACTGGGGGGATAGCTCTAGAACAGTGATGGTGAACCTTTTAGAGACCCTGTTGCCCAAACTGCAACCCAAAACCCACTTATTTATCGCAAAGTGGCAACATGACTATCTAACCTGAATACTACAGTCCAATTTAGTATAACTTCCATGTACTTTATCATTTATCTATAATAGCCTGCCTGCATTCAGTGCGCTGCCTGTGTCGTTCATAGTGCGTCCTGTGCTGATGAACAGTGATGGCCAGTTCGCCGTGTTCGCCCGCGAACACATACAGGCTGCCATCTTAAATCACAAGTCCGGCGATGCACAGCTAAGTCCTTACCTGTGCCTGCGCCGCGAGCCAGTCTGAAACAAATGCGGTCACCGGGAGCAGGCAGTTCCGAGAACAGCCCGATGAAGGCCCCCGATGAAGGCATATTGGTACACCATAGCCTTTTTACAAGGTGTGGGTGCCCACAGAGAAGGCTCTGAGTGCCGCCTCTGTCACCCATGCCATAGGTTCGCCACTACTGCTCTAGAGTATCACAAATACTTTGTCAGGGTGATCGCCGCAGCATGTGCCCTGGATGGAAAGGCTACGTGACATGATATAAAGCAAAAACACAGTAAACAGTAGAAGAGCCACATACATGTAGCTGTAACTCACTGAGAGCTTGGCCTATTAAACTGTTACTTTGCAGGGGCACACCCGTGGGCATTCTTACTATATGGAGAGACTAAAGGGCCATCATTACTGAGCAGGGCACTAAGAGGAGTACTAATACTATGTTTGTAGGCACTGAGATTGCTATCTGAGTGCGTGGGCACTATTAATGTGTGGGTTACAAAAGTTGGCACTGTTACTTTGTGGAGTACAAATGGGTGCTTGTACTGTGTGGCGCTCTGTTACCATCTGGGGCACAGTATAGGGCATTGTTTGGCACTATTATTTTAGGGGCACTGTCTTTCTGCCAATATTATTTTCAGGGGTGCTGTTAGGGCAGTAAACATTTTTCAGTCAGGTGTTTTTAGTTATGATTCAATTGTAATATATTAGTTGGATGCACAGGATGGTTGATACACCAACCAGGGTGCTCTCAGTCTTGCAGCGTCACCCCGCTGCTGAAAAGGACAGAAATATAGAAAAGATGACTGGGCACACCTAAGATATTTAGTAGCTAGTGTTTATTGGTACTAAAGTATAAAATACAAATCCAATAGGGTGATGTACAACGTATAATTTAATAATTAAAAACGCTACCTCTTGATAGAGCAATAGTCAAGGCAGAAGTTCTGCGTATTCTGTGGCCGAGATGCAGCTGAATTGGTCACTCACTATTGATATTGTGACCCAACAGCCTCACTTCGAACCCAACATAGACAGAAATTCTGAATGATTAAAATGTGAATACATCCAGAAATATAGCGATAAATTGGCAATAAAACGCAATATTAATAATGCTTGTTGAGTGACAATAGGATATAAAATATAAAATCGAGTGATATTGGAATTCACTTGTCCTAAAAGAGTCCAGATATAGTAAAGTCCCACAAATACTAGTTGCCAATTTGAAATGATGCTGTAGAGTGAATTTGCAATAGTCGAATATAGTAATACTTTGCTCCGTCACTGACTCAGCGGTGTCCCGCTTTCAGTCAGGAAAGAATCCAGCAATAGGCAGTAGTTAGTAAAGGAACACTCTTACCGATGTTGGAGGGTTCTCACAAGTAAGAGAAACCTCTGCCGTCTATCGGAACTTGCTCCCGGTTTTCTTGTTGCGGTCAGGTGAATCCCGCAGTTAATGGTATGGATCACCTGTTAGCAGTTGGATTTACTGCACGAGGTCCCGCTTGTTTGGATCTGGATGAGATATCCCAGCTTTTCGGGTAGAAGTTTCAGACCGGCTGTATTACATAAGGCGGCTCAGAGTTGTTCCTTGATAAGTTCAATGCGGTGCACTCGCATAGGGTATATACTTGGGGGGGTCATACCAGACGCGTTTCGGGGTTAGAGTATCCCCTTCCTCAGTGGCTGAGGAAGGGGATACTCTAACCCCGAAACGCGTCTCAAAGTATTACTATATTCGACTATTGCAAATTCACTCTACAGCATCATTTTTCTATTCCAAATTGGCAACTAGTATTTGTGGGACTTTACTATATCTGGACTCTTTTAGGACAAGTGAATTCCAATATCACTCGATTTTATATTTTATATCCTATTGTCACTCAACAAGCATTATTAATATTGCGTTTTATTGCCAATTTATCGCTATATTTCTGGATGTATTCACATTTTAATCATTCAGAATTTCTGTCTATGTTGGGTTCGAAGTGAGGCTGTTGGGTCACAATATCAATAGTGAGTGACCAATTCAGCTGCATCTCGGCCACAGAATACGCAGAACTTCTGCCTTGACTATTGCTCTATCAAGAGGTAGCGTTTTTAATTATTAAATTATACTTTGTACATCCCCCTATTGGATTTGTATTTTATACTTTAGTACCAATAAACACTAGCTACTAAATATCTTAGGTGTGCCCAGTCATCTTTTCTATATTTCTGTTTTTAGTTATGGCTACATATCTGAAGTACAGTATTTGGGGGTTCCATGCAACACATCAAGTACAGTAATAGGGGCAAATGGGGCAGCAACTGGAAGTGAATTGCAGGTAGACTCAAGATAGGGGAGTCTGCGTAGGCTGGGAAAAGGTAAGGAGGCTGCTGAAAAAGCGAGGAGCCAAAGATTTCTGGGCAGCAAACTCTGGTGACACAAATTGAGGGTGAAAGAAGTCATCATGGTGGTCTGGGCCAAATGGCAGGAGAAGTGAACGACTACAATCAGAAAAGATGTAAACTGAGTTATTGAATTTAACTTCAATGTTTGTAATATTGATCTTTGTATAATGTTTTTTTTTTTTCAGTAACAGTACATTAATATTATTGAGTCACTATACAGTGGTAATAATAATGGTCATAGTGTAACAGTATTATTTGGGCCTTGTATTTGAATATAGTGATAGTATTTAATAACTACTGTCTATATCCATATAAAAGGGGGGGGTGGCTTCTTGCCATGGGGCTTGTTCCCCTGATCCTAAAACACCCCCGCCATGTCCCTGGGAGAGCTAGAGATCAGTGGCGTAGCTCTCTTCACACTATATTCTGTATTCATTGAATGTCCCTGTTATTGTTACAATGGGGCATTTTTACTAAGACAACTTGTTATGCCGGTCTTAGTTTCCCCCTTGCGCTGCTGTAGGAGACGGCTAATTTATGACAAGGTTTGCGCCTCATCATGAATTTGGCGCGTCTATGGTAGTATATGCGCATGCTTAACAAACTACCCCAGCCTCTGGCTGCCATAGTTTTTTTGACTACAAATACACCCGTTATCATACGTAAAATTAGTAAATTTGCACAGCCCCCAACACTCCCCTCTCTGCCCCATTCCAGTCAACTGTTGAAAACCAGCCGCATGACTAAATATTGTTAAAAAAAGGAATTTATTTCGCCTAAAAAAGTCGTAAAGCTCTTAGTAAATGTGTCCCAATATTTCTGCATTTGGTTGCCCACATTTAATGTTGCCCTGGCCAACACTTTGGCTAAAACAGTCCCTGTCTACACCAGCAGTCATTACACAGTTTAGAATTTTTCAAAGTACTCCAAATAATGCCATATTGTTCCCAAAATTATCCATAACCTCTGCCTCACCGCACTCATATTGATCCCTTGCACACATTGTGAGTGTCTGTCCATATAATATTCATATAATATACAGCAAAAGAGAGGTTTTTAGTCTCCTTGAAGTCAAAGCAGAATAGATTTGAATAACATATTTGCTTCTTTCTCAAAATGCACTGCGGACCGGGTCCCATGAACACAGTGGTGATAGAGGCAAATGAGTGTGCAAACATTTGGTCACTGCAGGTCGTATTTTATCCTTCTACGACTATTCATGGAATCCACCGCACATGCCGTACCCCAGAACAGGCTCACTGCAAAGGGTTAACTGATGTAATGTTATATATAAAAAGTCTACACACCCCTCTTAAAATTCCAGGTTTTTGTATTGTAAAAAAATCAGACCAAGACAAATTATTTCAGATTTATTTCCACCTTCATTGTGACCCATAATCTGTCCATTTCCATTGAAAAACAAACTGAAATAATTTATAGGGGGGAGAATAAAAATAATAACAAAAGTAAAACAATGTGCTTGCATAAGTGTGAATACCTTCTTGGAGATGTGGTTCTGAGTTGCATTTTGCAGTAAAAGCCATGGTGCATAAACAGTCTTGTCTGGGAGTCTATATTCATGCTGGGGTCTGGTTTGGGAGTCTGTATTAAAGGGGTATTCTGATTATAACAAGTTATCCCCTATCCACAGGATAGAGGAAAACTATCATATCGGTGGGGGTCCTACCACTGGGACCCCCGCTGATCACGACAATGGGGCAATTGAACCCTGTGGAGTCCGCCTGAAATCGATATAGGAGCTGGTCGGACTCAGTTATCTCCTCCGCTCCCATAGAAATTAATAGAGCGTTGGTGTGAATTTCTGGGGGCTTCACAGGGTACAAGGCCCCCATTCTCATGATCGGTGAGGGTCCCAGAGGTAGGATACTGTGGATAAGGGATAACTTGTTATAACCAGAATACCCGTTTAATGTCTGGGGTCTTATCTGGAGGTCTGTATAAACTTTGGAGTCTACTGTAGTCTATGAGAATGTATTAATTCCGGGATCTAGTCTGGAGTCTGTATTAATTCCAGGATCTGGTCTGGAGTCTGTATTTCTTCTGGTGTCTGGTCTGGGAGTCTGTATTAATTCCAGGGTCTGGTCTGGAGTCTGTATTAATTCCAGGGTCAGGTCTGGAGTCTGTATTAATTCCAGGGTCAGGTCTGGAGTCTGTATTAATTCCAGGGTCTGGTCTTCAGTCTGTATTAATTCCTGGGTCTGGTCTGGAGTCTGTATCAATTCCAGGGTCTAGTCTGGAGTCTGTATTACTTCTGGTGTCTGGTCTGGGAGTCTGTATTAATTCCGGAGTCTAGTCTGGAGTCTGTATTAATTCCGGGGTCTGGTCTGGAAGTTTATATTAATTCCGGGGTCTGGGAGTCTGTTAATTCTGGGTCTGGGAGTCTGTATTAATTCTGGGGTCTGGTCTGGAAGTCTGTATTAATTCCGGGGTCTGGTCTGGAGTCTGTATTAATTCCGGGGTCAGGTCTGAGAACCACTTGTTCATCGGGTGAAATGATTGGAGGTGTGGACATCTCAGTCATTGTTCCCGGGTAGCAGATCGTATTGTCTAATCACGCTCTGCCGCCCAGGAGCAATGATTTAGTAGGGGGATGAGCAATAGGAGCAGCGATCACTCGTCCTTAGGGTCCATTCACACGTCCGCAATTTCGTTCCGAATTTTGCGTAACAGAATTGCGGACCCCTTCATTTCTATGGGGCAGCACGATGTGCTGCCCGGATCCGGAATTGCGGATCTGCACTTCCGGGTCCGCAATTCCATTCCCGAAAAAAAATAGAACATGTCCTATTCTTGTCCGCAATTGCAGACAAGAATTGGCATTTTCTATTAAGTGCCGGCGATGTGCGGTCCGCAAAATGCGGAACGCACATCGCCGATGTCCGTGTTTTGCGGATCCGAGGATCCGCAAAACACACCCGGACGTGTGAATGGACCCTTAGTCCTCTTGCACACAAAAGGTTTTTTATTCTGTTTCCTTTACGTTTTTTGCGTTCCGTATATGGACCGTATACGGAACCATTCATTTCAATGGGTCCGCAAAAAAAAGGAAGGTACTCTGTATGCCTTCCGTTTCCGTATTTCAGTTTTTCCGTTCCGTTCAAAGATAGAACATGTCCTATTATTGTTTGCATAACGGACAAGGATAGCACTGTTCTATTAGGGGCCAGCTGTTCCGTTCTGCAAAAAACGGAATGCACAAGGACGTCATCCGTATTTTTTGCGGATCTGTTTTTTGCGGACCGCAAAATACTGAAAAAGCCATACGGTCGTGTGCAAGAGGCCTTACACTGTGGAGGAGAACTACATCTCCACTTAATGAGCAGCCCATTCAATTGAAGGGGGCCATTTTTAACAGCCATTTTTCCAAAGCATCCGTTTAAAAAAAAAAGGCCCTTAAAAATGGACGGTTTTGCCTTTTTTAACAGCTGTTTTTTAAACGGTTATGTAAATGTACCCTAATTATTCCCACATCAGTGATTCGCAGACATGTGCTGTCCATGTCCCCCTAAGACGACACATATATCCATTGTTTTCAATATGTTTAGGCCTCATGCACACGACCGTTGTGTGCATCCGCGTCCGTTCCGTCATTTTTCACAGTTTAGCGGAGGTCCCATTTATTTCAATGGAGCTGTGAAAAAAAACTGATAGTCCTCTGTTTTTTCTCCGCGTCCGTGATTCCAGTCAGTCAAAAAAATATAACCTGTCCTATTCTTGTCAGTGGAAAACGGAGGACGGACCCATTCAAGTCATTGGGTCCGTCAAAAAAAACGGGTGCACAACTGGTATGTCATCCGCGTCCGTGTCTTCTACAAGACCTTGGTGCAATAAAATTACACTTTTCATTAACCTTCCTTTTTTTCCCCTGTCAGACAAAAAAAAAAAGGAAGACACAAGGAAACACAACTGAAGCAAAATCGGACACGGACCACTGAAGCCAAATCACTGACAGTGAAAAAACACTGTCGTGTGCATGAGGCCTTATTCACACATCCTTGTTTTTCCACTACTTTGGTACGTGGTGTGGACAAAACATCACCACTGAGGTCTATGGGTCAGTGAAAACCACTGACAGAACACAGGTGGCTTCAGTGTTTTTCATGGACCATTGGAAGGAGATGCTCTGGAAATCCCTTTTTCAGCCGAGCAGTGCATGTGGAATACGGACCAATCGCAGACCTTTCGGGGCCATTTTGACTGATGAAACAGTGCCCATCTTGTCACCGCCGTGTAAATAAGGGCTACAGCATACTAATATAGATTTATACAAACATTTGCAGAGGTCATAATGGAGCCACAGTCATGGAATGTCAATGACATGAGCACGCTAATTACACATCATCCGTCCAGCATTTTTGCATATCTTACTTGTGTTCTAATTTTTACAAATACATGTCAAATTTACGAAAGACGTGTAACATTTTCTTCTCCAAAGTAACATTGGCCAGCCAGCTATACAACATTTTTAATTACATGCAGTTGCAAAAGTATTCAGATCCAGGTGCTGGTTTGAAAACTAGAATATTTTTTTGTGGGACAACCCTTTAATAACTCAAGTTTCATCCAAAGTTCACTGTAAAGCTGGGTTCACATCACTGTTTAAGTCTCCATTTTTCTGATCCGTGGACCATAATGATGGGAGTACACCCAAAAGACTTGAAGGAAGGACAATGCATACAATAAGAAGTGCTCTATATACAGTACAGACCAAAAGTTTGTACACACCTTCTCATTCAAAGAGTTTTCTTTATTTTCATGACTATGAAAATTGTAGATTCACACTGAAGGCATCAAAACTATGAATTAACACATGTGGAATTATATACCTAACAAACAAGTGTGAAACAACTGAAAATATGTCATATTCTAGGTTCTTCAAAGTAGCCACCTTTTGCTTTGATTACTGCTTTGCACACTCTTGGCATTCTCTTGATGAGCTTCAAGAGGTAGTCCCCTGAAATGGTTTTCACTTCACAGGTGTGCCCTGTCAGGTTTAATGGGATTTCTTGCCTTATAAATGGGGTTGGGACCATCAGTTGCGTTGAGGAGAAGTCAGGTGGATACACAGCTAGGGTCTTCAAAGTAGCCACCTTTTGCTTTGATTACTGCTTTGCACACTCTTGGCATTCTCTTGATGAGCTTCAAGAGGTAGTCCCCTGAAATGGTTTTCACTTCACAGGTGTGCCCTGTCAGGTTTAGTGGGATTTCTTGCCTTATAAATGGGGTTGGGACCATCAGTTGCGTTGAGGAGAAGTCAGGTGGATACACAGCTTATAGTCCTACTGAATAGACTGTTAGAATTTGTATTATGGCAAGAAAAAAGCAGCTAAGTAAAGAAAAACGAGTGGCCATCATTACTTTAAGAAATGAAGGTCAGTCAGTCAGCCGAAAAATTGGGAAAACTTTGAAAGTAAGGGCTATTTGACCATGAAGGAGAGTGATGGGGTGCTGCGCCAGATGACCTGGCCTCCACAGTCACCGGACCTGTACCCAATCGAGATGGTTTGGGGTGAGCTGGACCGCAGAGTCAAGGCAAAAGGGCCAACAAGTGCTAAGCATCTCTGGGAACTCCTTCAAGACTGTTGGAAGACCATTTCAGGGGACTACCTCTTGAAGCTCATCAAGAGAATGCCAAGAGTGTGCAAAGCAGTAATCAAAGCAAAAGGTGGCTACTTTGAAGAACCTAGAATATGACATATTTTCAGTTGTTTCACACTTGTTTGTTATGTATATAATTCCACATGTGTTAATTCATAGTTTTGATGCCTTCATAGTCATGAAAATAAAGAAAACTCTTTGAATGAGGTGTGTCCAAACTTTTGGTCTGTACTGTAGGTTAGGTTATGTTCACATCTGCATATCATGAGGATTTCTAAAATTGTTCCCATTGGTGAGTAAATGTCCTCACAAACATTAGATATGCTGTAAAATATCAACTGTGCCTATAACAGTTTAGTCTTTGGCTCCCGGCTGGTTTCATACAGCTCTATGGTAATCAAAGTTTGCCTCATTGTAAACTAAGAGGGTTCCTGGTGCCGCAGTTGTAATACCGTAGGTGGTTGTATTATCACTGCGTGAAACCACCTGTGATGGAACCAAAGGAATACAGGTAAGGCTACTTTCACACTTGCGTTCAGAGCGGATCCATCTGGTGTCTGCACAGACGGATCCGCTCCTATAATGCAAACGTTGGGATCCGTTCAGAACGGATCCGTCTGCATTATAGTTCAGAAAAAATTCTAAGTGTGAAAGTTGCTCAGACGGATTCGTCCAGACATTACATTGAAAGTCAATGGGGGACGGATCCGTTTGAAATTGCACCATATTGTGTCAACTTCAAACGGATCCGTCCCCAGTGACTTACATTGTACGTCTGGACGGATCCGCCAGGCGGACACCCGAACGCTGCAAGCTGCGTTCGGATGTCCGCCTGCTGAGCGGAACGGAGGCCAAGCGGAGCCATCCTGATGCATTCTGAGCGGATCCGCATACAGTCAGAATGCATTGGGGCTGTACGGATCCGTTCGGGGCCGCTTGTGAGAGCCTTCAAACGGAGCTCACAAGTGGAACCCCGAACGCTAATGTGAAAGTAGCCTAACCTGTCCAGAAAACTGTGCACCCACTTCCAGACTTGGCATTAGCTACCTGGTTCAGCAAGAGCTGACAGACGTGCCCTGCAATAACCCTATCACTACAGGGCCTGCCTACAGCAGAATAATCACCCTAAGGGTCCATTCACACTTCCGTTGTTTCTTTCCTGATCTGTTCCGTTTTTTGCGGACCAGATCTGGACCCATTCATTTTCAATGGGTCCTGAAAAAAAACTCAATGTCTGATTTTTTTCCAGGACCCATTGAAAATGAATGGGTCCAGATCTGTTCAGCAAAAAACGGAACAGATCAGGAAAGAAACAACGGACGTGTGAATGGACCCTAACAGGTGCCATCTCACTAAGAAACCTAACTAGTTAACCTTCTTGGTGGTATTCCACCTTACATTAACTGGGTAGCTGCTAGAAGGTAGAATGGTCAGGCCAAGTAGTCATACTAGCCGAGCCAGAGGTCAAACGTCAAAGCCAAAACAGTAGCCATTAGCAATAACAGAAAGCAGCCATGTCAGAGCCAAGAGAGACATGTACAGAGACACAAAGGCAAGAGAATGGTCACTAAACAGTCCCAGGTCAAACACAGTACGCAAGAAGAAGGCACAGAGCAGGATCAAAAACACAATATAACTCACTATATGCACAGTAATCTAACACCCAGGGACCAGGCCAGGGTTGCCAACCATCCAGAAATTTCCGGAAAGTCCGTAAAAATAGGCAACTTTTTTCCTGTGTCCATAAAAAAAATAGGCGTGTCCGTGATTTTTTTGAGGCTGGTAGTACGTGACTCGAATATTTTGGTGGTAATTATCATAATTTCACAGCTTGCAGTAAATGCCGGTAATGAGTTCTTATCAGTACACTGAGCTATAGACATGTATTACTTAGAATCTTTATCATTCATTATGGTTTTCCAATTTGTCTGTAAAAAAAAAATGTGTCTGTCCGTGATTTTGGGATAAGTTGTCCAGAAAAAAATTTCAATTTTGGTTGGCAACCCTGAAGCAGGCTGACAGTAAAATAACTGTCATTCAGCAATATCACAACAGGATTTAAACAGGGCACAGATCTCAGCGACTGGCTCTCAAGCTGAGCCTTTATCTTCCTCTCTGCGCCATGCCAGGAGCTACAAAAGGTGAGCTCATCTAAACGCTCAGGCTACGTCTTCTCCTGCCTCTTTGCCTGGATTCTGGAGCAGAGATGTTACATAACCTAAGAAATAAACATGTGGTTCTCACTATACTAGTATTGCTCATCTTCTGGCGCCCTTGTTTACTTAAAGAGACAGTTGTAGTCTGTGGGCCTACAGAACCAATTATGGTAACTCACACTTACAGCCCTTCTTGGTTTTCCTTTTTTTTTGTTTTCGTTTTTTACTCCCCACCTTCCCAAAGCTATAATTTTTTTTATTTTTCTGTTCACACAGACATATGAGGAATTGTTTTTTGCTGGACAAGCTGTACTTTCTAGTGGCACCATTTAATGTTGCATATGATGTAATGGGAAGCTGGAAAGAAATTCCAAATGGGGTGGAATTGGAAAACAAAACACAATTTTGGCACAGAGTAGCATAACATAAGTCCATATGCACAGTAGCCAGTGGTCAGTTCAGGTGTACTATTTTTAAGGAGGTGCTGGTCTGTGCTATGCAGAATCACCCCCTCCAGCAAACAGCAGCAAATTAAATTCCTTGCAAATCTAGTCAAATGGTGCAGGAATGTTTTTTTGGCAGTCTCTACACAGTAGCTTACTTACCATGGAGGTAGACTATGCCACTACTATGGGGCCTGTGGTGAGGGCAGACTGGCACTGAACTCCTTATGCTTCCCAACATAATACAATTACATTTTCTCCATGCCACCACTAGGGGGAGCTCAGTGCATACAGATTTTTGCAGCTTACATTGAGTCGGTAACTGTATACATTCCAGTGCACTGAGCTCCCTTTAGTGGTGGTTGAATCGGTCAGCTTTAAAATACACTGTGTAAATGAAGATGATTTAGAACTGCATAGATTTATTAGTGTATTTATGTAAGTAATCTGGTGCAAAAACATTGGAAAATGTGGTGGTCAGAATAGGCGCCATATTTATAAAGCATCTGTTACACTTTTTCCAACAAAGAATTTGAGTAGTGCGGGCTAAAGTGTGACTTTTTTCATAAAGAGAATCTGTCACCTCTCCTGACATGTCTGTTTTATTAACTGGTTGCATTCCCAGTATGATAACAATTCTGGAACATCTATTCTTATGACTCTGTGCCATTCTTCTGTTATTACTATTAGAAGTTTTCGAATGCAATGCCAATAAATGTGTGCAATGAAAGTCCAACTGGGTGTTACCAGTTAGGGGACGGGGGGTGTCCTGGCACAGTCTGACACTGGCAGCACTGATTGGATAATGTCAGACTGTTTAGGAACACATCCAAAACTGGTAATATATCCAGCATACTCTTATATCCAGGGATCTTTCCTCTGATGTAGAGGTTCTCTTTCCTCATCTTCTCCATTCAGACCAGACCGCCATGATGATTTCGTTCAGCCATCTCTCATCTCTGCAGTTTGACAATAGACATCTCAGTTTCTTACTTTTCCATCATCCTCCCACCTCCTGAACACCCAATCCTGCCACCCCCAATACTGTGCCCGCTGTGCTCCCCAACTCCACTGCAGAAACAGTCCCCCTGAAAATACTAGTTACACACAGATAGTGCCTCCTTCAATATCTATTGGATTATCGAAATAATTATCTCCCAGAGCACATAGTATTAACAGTGCCCCAATAGTAATAATGCCTCAATTGTGCCCATACTAGCAATCATGTTCCCCATAGTTCCCAGTAGTAATAATTCTCCTTATAATGTGTGCCAGTAGAAAAATATCCCCTAATGTCTGCCAGTACAAAAATACCTCCTTATAATGTGTGCCATTACCAAAATACCCCCTTATAATGTGTGGCAATAAAAAAAAAATACCCCTATAATGTACACCAAAAAAGTACCCCCTAATAATGTTCGTCAGTGCAAACACTCCCTTACAATGTGTGCCGGTACAAAAAATACCCCCTACCTTTCAGATAAGACCCCCATAACAGATCCCCTAACCAGCCCCCCATATCAGATCCTCAGACCCCCATATCAGATATATCAAGTATCAGACCTCAACTCAGCCCCACAAGTATCAAACCTCAAATCAGACCCCCAAGTGTCAGACTTCAAATCAGACCCCCCCCCCCCCCCCCAATTATCAGACTTCAGATCAGAAAACGCCCCAAAGTATCAGACCTCAAATCAGAAGGACCCCCCCCCCCCCCCCACCAAACCCAAGTATCAGACCTCAGATCAGATCCCTGGAGTATCAGAGCTCAAATCAATAAATTAGCTTACCTCTCCTGCTCCACCGCTCCTCTCGCTGCAACCCCTATAGCTATGCAACTGTATTAGTCAGAAAGCTCACTGGAGGGTCCTTATGCTCCAGTGCTCAAAGGACATTAAAAAGAACAATCGGGGAATTCTTGCCACCCCCGCGCTCCAAAATTCTGCCTTCAGAAAGTTGCAAAATAGGGCTTTGGCAACTTCGTGGGCCATATTTATCATTACATTACTGCACTTTTGTGACTTTTCAACAGAAGTTACACAAAAATATTTTGAGCAAGTGCCGTTTCTCCACCAGCCTCTCCACTTACCCAAAAAGGGGGCTTGGTGAGGGTGGGGGGAGGAGGCAGGGCCGATGGTCCCTGCCACCTTTATCACCTTCTACGCCAGTTTTCTGGCATAGAAGAACACTGAGATCTATGCCAGCCCCTGGACAGCACCAGATTTCAGTTCAGGCACTGCCTAGTTTATGAAGAGATATATGATGTCGGACTATGATAAATCTGCCTCCTTGTGCTTCTTGACTTTTTGCATTTTTACTCCACTCGCTCCATTTTAAAAACTGGTTGGGAAGATGGATGTGGTTAGCTATTTTAATTTGTTCACTCCAGCTTTGTTAGGCCTCATGCACACGACCGTTGTGTGTTTTGCAGTCCGCAAATCGCGGATCCACCAAACACGGATGGCGTCCATGTGCGTTCCACAATTTGCAGAACGGCACGGACAACCTTTAATATATACATGCACAACTTTTGTCATCTTCTGAGCGTAAACCTAACAGACCCCATTATGGTCTATGGGGTCAGTAGGCTCCGTTCGGCTCAGTTATGTGCCCAATCCGTCCTTTCCGTTCTCCTGCTTCTATAACGGAACAGAAGAAAGGAAAGGCCGAATGCTGATGTGAACTCAGCCTAAGATAACCATAACTGCAAATGTTGATAAGATAGCAACACATTCTAGTTAGGGCTTGTTCACACGAACGTAAGGGCTCCGTACCTGTGCTGTGGACTGCAAACTGTGGTCCGCAATGCACGGGCACCGACCGTGGGGAAGCCACATGCCGATCGCGGACCCATATCTTTTTGCGGTGCGTAGGCACGGAATGTAATCCCAGGAAACACTCTGTAGTGCTTCCGTGGGGTTCCGTTCCGTGCTTCCGTTACCTTCTGCACCGCATCTCTGGATTTGCGGACCCATTCAAGTGAATGGGTCAACATCTGTGATGCGGAATGCACACAGCCGGTACCCCGTGTATTGCGGACCCGCCGTATGCGGGCCGCAATACGGCAACGGAAGGGCAACAGCCGCGTGAATGAGCCCTTATGCTAGGTTTACACTGCCATCAGGAGTTCCAGCAGAGAACAGTGTGCCGGAGCTCTCTGGATCTAGCATTGCTGGACAATACCGGAATGTGCACCGGCCCCATTAACTATAATGGGGTCCGGCAGAGATCTGGCCACTACTCGGCAAATATGTCAGAATTCAGCTAAACAAATACCCTGCTGCGTGCAATGATGCAATGCCAGATCCATTGAACTCTGGCAGGCAGTTTTCTGGCGGACTCCTGCCGGCAGTGTCAAAGAAGACTTATGCCAGTGATTGACGGATGTGTGGTATACGTGTTCTCCATGGCCAGCACAAGTACCCACTCATTTTAGTTTGTGTATTTGCACATCGGAGCTTTGGCATGGTCCGTGGGTCCATGGTTTTAGCACAGAAGAATGCTTTATTTGGTCCATGTTCACAGATTCTTCACACCCCTTAATAGTCTATGGGTCCATAAAATACACGGACGCAACAAGGATCACATCCGTGTCTTATGCATGTTTCACTGACCATTAGGAGGAGATGCTATGAAAATTAATTTTCAGATGTAAAATGGACCAAACATGGATCCTTCATGGACCTCTTCACATATGCATCACTGACTGTCTTATCACAGATTTCATCTCGGACACAGACATGTGAATGAGCTATAAGGGCGATGTTCAGGCATTGCAAGCGCTGATGGATGATTCCTTTGCACCGACTTGATTATAGATCCCTGTGCAATTAGGGATGTGCTACTGATAATCGGACATCTTTCATCCTGATGAAATATACCCATCAGATGCTGAACGAGTGTTTTTATACGAGCCAATTATCAGGAACGATTGTTTCCCATTCTTCTGCCAGATTATCGTGCCGTCTAAGGCTGGGTTCACACCTGAGCGTTTTACAGCGTGTTCCTACGCGCTGTAAAACGCCCAACAGGCAAGAACCAATGATTCCCTATGGGAAAGGTTCTCACCTGAGCGTTTTACAGCGCGTACGAACGCGCTGTAAAACGCCCTACGCCCCAAGAAGTACAGGAGCTTCTTTGGGGTGTAGTGTCGCACGTTCCCGTACATAGACTTCCGGGAACGCGCGACAATGGGCTTTCGCTTGCACAGGAGCCGCGTATGTGAGACGCCCGTAGAATTGCATACAGAGCGGCATCCGTTTTTTTTTGGAGGATCCGTTTTTTTCCACAGATCCCTTGTAATAAATGCCTGTCCTTGTCTGCAAATGTGAAAAAAGTAGGACGTGCACTATTTTTTTTGCTGAAGGGAAACACGGACAACGGACACGGAACACAAACGGATGAACTATCAGCATTTTTTTGCTGACCCATTGAAACGAATGGGTCCCCATGCTATCCGCAAAAAAAAACAGAACATAGGCCGAGAAAAACAACGCGTGCATGAGGCCTAATTGGCATGTTTTCTCTACACTTCAAGCTATAGAAAATGGCAGAGCAATCAGGATCCATTTCTGATCTCATTGTGTGATAAAGCATTACAACCTGGGTTTGATATGTCCATCAGACAAGTGACATCTCCTGCATGTATTTATCGCTACAGCAAAAATAAAACGGATTTGCAACCAGCAATGTTTCACTGGCATGATCAGATGTTTAGCATGAAATATTCATATCAATATAATCAATATTTACCAGTACTTAGCCCTATTTTATGATTTAATAATTGGGGTACTTAGTGTGATTTACTTGTCACTTAACATCCCATAAAAAATTCAGATGCACAAAATGTAAAAAATAAAATGAAATACTAAAATAAAATGAATCAATTCCTACAATAAAATTATTATGCATGTATCTTTTTTCTACGACTCTATCAATCTGTCATCATGCCATGGCTTATTTCCCAATATTAATGCATCAGCTTAAACAATTGGAAATATCTTCTCTGCACATTACACATTTACAAAGCATAATGGCATCAGACAGCATCAGTTTACGCTCGTAGATATAGAAAGCTGCTTTCCCTGTGGTCTTTGAGGCCATTGAAGGACGGATATTTTCACTGTATTGATGGCTCACAGGTGACATGGACGTCTCACCACTTTCTACATCCGGGACTTATGGTAATCTAAGGACATTGGCATTTGCCTTGGTTCCACAGACTATTAGGCTAGGTCTATACGACGACATGTGTCGCGCGACAGATAGGGCACAACTACACTGCAACATTTGTCGCGCAACATTTTGTCGCACCAATGTCGCGCAACAATTTTTATAATGGTAGTCTATGGTGTCGCACTGCGACAGTGACGAGACAGTCGCAGAAAAATCCATCTCAAAAGGATTTTTTGCGACTGTCGTGTCGCAGTTGCAGCATGTCGCATTGCGACACCATAGACTATCATTATAAAAATTGTCACGCGACATTGGTGCGACAAAATGTCGCGCGACAGATGTCGTCGTGTAGACCTAGCCTTGCTGTCCAATTAGATTCACTAGGTCCTTTAATAGGAACATGGATGGTTATGACAGGCAAGGAGTCAGACAACATTATAGCTGGATTTACGAAGGCAATCCTACATAAAAGGTTTTTTAGGTAAATGTGATGCTTTAGCTACACACAAATACGTTACGCATAAAAATAAGAGTTATATATTTTCATCTAATGGCAGGAAGTGTGTGTGTAATAAGGGGCTGAAATGTAGGGAAAAAAAGGAAAAAAAGCTAAGGTGCCGTTCACACCATGGCATGGACAGCTATGCCGCTGTCAATAGGAGGCAGCGCTGCCACCGTTCTGTAGTCTTCAATGCTGCCTCCCATTGAGATGTATGGGAGGCAGAAAGGACGCGGGCGCCGGATGGTTTTCAGCGTGGCTGTCTGCGCCAAAATCCCACGTGTAAAATCTGTTGTGTGAAGGGTTCTGTTCAGGAATTTGTCTTCTCATCCTAAGGCCTCATGCATACGACCGTTCAGTTTTTTGCAGTCCGCAAATTACGGATCTGCAAAAGACAGAAGCTGCTCGTGTGCCTTCCGCAATTTGCGGAACGGAACAGGCAGGCCATTGTAGAAATGCCTATTCTTGTCCGCAAAACGGACAAGAATAGGACATGTTATTTTTTTTTGCGGGGCTACGTAACGGAGCAACAGATGCGGACATCACACGGAGTGCTGTCCGCATCTTTTGTAGCCCCATTGAAGTGAATAGGTCCGCACCCGAGCCGCAAAAACTGCGGCTCGGATGCAGACCAGAACAACGCCAGAACAAGGCCTCTTTCACACGACTGTATGGCTTTTTCAGTGTTTTGCGGTCTGTTTTTCACGGATCCATTGTTCTGTTTTTTGTTTCCGTTGTGTTTCCGTTTCTGTTCCGTTATACAGTATACAGTATACAGTAATTACATAGAAAAAATTGGGCTGGACATAACATTTTCAATAGGTGGTTCCGCAAAAACGGAACGGATACAGAAGACATACGGATGCATTTCCGTATGTGTTCCGTTTTTTTCGCGGAATAGAGCCACGGAACGTGATTTGCGGGCAATAATAGGACATGTTCTATCTTTCTGCGGAACGGAAAAACAGAAATATGGAAACGGAATGCATACAGGGTACATTCCATTTTTTTTTTTTTGCGGAACCATTGAAATGAATGGTTCCGTATACGGAACGCAAAAAACGGCCCTTAAACGGAAAAAAAAAATGGTCGTGTCAAAGAGGCCTAAGTCTAATACGTTTGGTATTGCAAAATGCTTGTGAAAGGACCATTCACTATGTATAGAAATATTCTCTCTGCTGGATGAAAACGGAATATCAATTTATTACACAATTCCGAAATACATAAATAACCGACATATAAAAAATTGTAAAAAGAGGATACAAGTGCAGGGAAAATGGCAACACCTGGAGGGAGACCACAGCAGATAAACAGTTCATACAGATGTCCATATGCTAAGTACAAATAATTAAATCAATGTTATTTATGTCTTTTGGAATTGTGTAATAAATTGATATTCCATTATAAGCGGTCTGGTAGTGATTTATAGGTGCAATATTTAGTGGTCTACCAAAGGCTTAGTTGTGTACTCTGTGATGAGAGTGACCAGTTAGGGATGGTGTATCCAGCATGAGGACCCCAGATATCTCAATATCATAGCATCCTCAGTAGGGGATACAATGAGCCAAATTTCTGAAAAAATTAATAATAATTTTTAGTGTAACATTACTGATAGATCACTTTGCCTGAAAGCTGGATATTAACCCCTTTCTGACCTCCTCCATACATGTACAGTGGAAGTCGGGTTTGTAAACATGACGCACACTCAGGAGCTGATTTTTAAACAGCATACACCCACAGCTAATGTCTGTGATCGGCGATAACGCCAATGATAGACATTTAACCCATCAAATGCTATGGTCAATTGTTACTACATCATCTGAAAGGCTTTTCCCTGGGAGCACTGCATTCCCACCTGAACAGCTCCTTTGCACTGAGATCAGGGTAGCTGTTTGTTCACTGTGGTAGCCTTGAGTCTTCTAAAGCACAGTTCCCCAGCTCCAGTCCTCAGGGCCCACCTACCGGTCAGGATTTGAGAATATCCCACAGAATGAACACCTGTGGTAAGTCCTAAGGCATTGACACCCTAAAAACATGAGCGGTAGGTGGGTCCTGAGGACCTGAGTTGAGGAACACTGTTCTAAAGGAGCTGAGGCTGCCACAGCCATAGCAGTTATAGAGTCCTGCCTGTGGCGGGGCTTTACAGAAACATAATCAAATGGTAATTCACTGCAGTCTATAGGACAAGCAATCTAGCTATAGCATATTCATGTCCCTTAGCAGGACTTAAAAAAAGTATAAAATAAAAAAATATAAAAAAGTCCTTCCATCTTCATTCAGCAGGACCTGCGCTGACGTCAGCGCGCTCACCACGTGGTGAGCGCGATGACATCAGTGCAGGTCCTTTTGCAGGTCCTGCAAGAAGAAGAAAGAAGACGATAACGGCTGCGCGATCAAGTGGATGAGGCAAGTAATTTTTTTTATAATTTTTTAACCCTTTATGGACATTTTACTTAGCATACTGTATTAAAGAATGCTATTATTTTCCAATATAACCATGTTATAATGGAAAATAATACAGTAAATGGACTTTAATGGGGTCCCAGGGCTTATCCCATCATCTCCTTAGCAACCATCCGTGAAAATCGCATTGTATCCGCACTTGCTTGCTGATGCGATGCGATTTTCACGCAGCCCCATTCATTTCTGAAAAATGCAGAATATAGAACATGCTGCGATTTTTACGCAACGCACAAGTGATGCGTGAAAAACATAGCTCATGTACACAGCCCCATTGAAATGAATGGGTCAGGATTCAGTGCGGGTGCAATGTGTTCACATCACGCATTGCACCCGCGCGGAAAACTCACCCATGTGAAAGGGGCCTTAGTTGCACCGCTATCTGCGAGTTCGCCCCGCTCATGCCAGGTCTAAAATTGTGGGCAAGGAAGGGGACGGGCTGGCAGGCTCATTTCATTCACCATTCTCTACTCCTGTTTTAGGCATAGAAAATTGTCTAAATGTAAGACAGCTCAGAAGCGGGCTGGATGCGCCGAAGTTATGCCTGCGCCGCCTCTTCATAACTCCAGCACAGGGCCTTTATTGAGACCGGCGTCTAAAACCCCGTATTTTTGCAGACCGGATATACAGATGCAGAAAGCACACAGATTATTTGTGTGCTTTCCGCATCTGTATGTGTCCATTCCACAAAGAAATAGAACATGTCCAATACTTGTCCCCAAAATGCAGACTGCGGACCCATTTAAGTCAATGGGTTCGCAAAAAAAAGCGGATGCAACAGAGACCGTATCTGTATTTTGCGGATCTGCGATTTGCAGGCCGCAAAATGGATATGGTCATGTGCATGGGGCCTTATTGTAAAGCAGTATAAAATAATCAATGATATATATTGGATGATATCATCTTTCTGGAAGTTAATAATAATGCTTAATTTGTTAATATTTAAATCAATGTTTTCAAGTAATGTTATCCAAAGGAGAAGCCGTTTATATGGCTGACTCACTACCCCAGCATTTGAGTTTTTAGAACATGGCACAAGCTTCTGTTGGCAGAGAACATCCACCTCCAGACAGAGCCAGCAGCCTGCATTGCCTTAGAGAGCAAATAACTGGATAACCAGCATTCCTAGTACAGTGTGAGCATGAAGCAGGAAAAGGACGGGATAGAGCGCATATCTCACCCAGGTTTTTCAGATGGAGGAGATTAAAAAGAATATGAAATCTATACTATGCTCAATGAACCTGTTTAACTTATGTTTTGGTAAATCAAGTGCTGCTTCTGGGCCTAAATATGTAATAATTCTTAGGCCTCCTGCACATGACCGTTTTTTATCCCCGTTTACTGTCCGTATACGGAACCATTCATTTCAATGGTTCCGCAAAAAAAAATGGAATGCATTCCGTTTCCGTTTTTCCGTTCCGTTGAAAGATAGAACATGTCCTATTATTGCCCGCAAATAACGTTCCTTGGCTCCATTGAAGTTAATGGGTCCGGGAAAAAAAAACTGAAAACATGCATCCGTATGTCTTCCGTATCTGTTCCCTTTTTGCGGAACCATCTATTTTATTTATTTATGTCCAGCCCAATTTTTTCTATGTAATTACTGTATACTGTATATGCCATACGGAAAAACGGAACAGAAACGGAAACAGAGCGGAAGTGCATTCCCCAACTTTTTGATATATAGGTTGGAAAGATACATCATCTTCACAGACTGCTATGAGCCAGGCATCTGCCAAAAGAATGGTCAAATTAAAAAACGCAGGATTACAGGATTAAAAAAAAAAAAAGAGTAAAAAAAATATTAAAATGAAAAATATAAAAATATGTTTAACATAAAACTTGATTTAAACAATGGATCATTTCTGATGACACATTCCATTTGTTTTTTACAATGTCCATGACAGAAGCCAGCAGCTACAGTTGCATATAACCGCAATTGTATTCCAAATGTATACAAACTATATTGTCTGATGTGGTGTGAACAACGCCTAAGTAGCAGAGCTGAGAAGAGCATAAAGCTGACATCTGTGAACAGGTCTTGTCTTTGATTTATCCTTGTATCAATTTGTTATGCACTGAAAGTTCCAGCACTTTAATACTTGTTGTGCATTTACTTTAGCTTTAAGTAAAGCCAAGTTTTAGACTTTTATATAACTGCCAACAGCAGTAATAGGTCCAGATCCTGACAGTAGAAATAAGCAGACATTTAGACAATGGATCGGATTTATTAATCCTGTCTAACGTCTAAACAGTGTAAATTTATATAATCTAAAGATGTGCCAGCATGGTGGTGGCCGCATCATGATGTTGGATGCTTTTGACAGATGGATGGCAGTAAATAGAGGGGAGTTTATGTGGACTGAAACCTATTTCAGTCAGCCAGAGGCAGGGGTAGATCGTCAATGTAACCCACCGGTTCACTATGAAGTGGGCCTCCGGCCCCCAGCCTCACTTATTGCATTGTAGCTGAGCATTAGGCTACTTTCACATCTGAGCTTTCCCTTTCCGCTATTATTGAGATCCGTCATAGGATCTCAATAGCTTTGGAAAACGCTTCAGTTTTGTCCCCATTCATTGTCAATGGTGTTATGTAAGAGGCTCATGAGGATTATTGTTCCATATGAACCAAGCAAGGAGGTGGGTGGGGGTGGGTGCGTCGTCATCGGTGGACCTAACCAGACAGCTATAAACTCCAGGACAAATCAGTCCTTTCCGATATTCACTTTGCATGTTTCATAGGGTAATTACATGGAATGTGCGGGGAATGGCTGATAAGATAAAGAAAAGAGTAATATATGACTTAGTGGCAAGACATCTCCCCGCTATAGTTGGGCTGTTGGAAACACATTACATTTCAGAAAAAATTGCCCTATATAAGAAAAAATGGTCTTAGCATGAATATCACTCTTGCCATTCGTCCTTTTCACGAGGAGTCAGTGTTTATATCCATAGAAGTGTTGAGTATGAACCTTTAGACCAGCTTATAGACCAGGAAGGTAGATTTATTTTTTTATATGGTCGCTGGAATCAAAACATATGTATCTTGGCTTTTGTGTGCATGCCTCCTCCTTTTTCATCATATGTTCTTAATAAACTGGCTGAATATATGGG
The DNA here is from genome assembly GCF_905171765.1 of Bufo bufo. Classification (NCBI taxonomy): domain Eukaryota; kingdom Metazoa; phylum Chordata; class Amphibia; order Anura; family Bufonidae; genus Bufo; species Bufo bufo. Next base: position 149,769,399 of record NC_053395.1, on the reverse strand, counting down.
TTATAGAGATAAATGTCCTGTCCTAGTCATGGGAGATTTTAATTGTGTCTTAAACAAGGAAAGGGACAGACTGTCTTCTTCTCCCCAAAGCAGGGTAATAACTGGAACCACTACTCTCCTGTCTAGGATCTGTCAGGAAATGTCCCTGATTGACATCTGGCGTTTCCTATACGGTGACAAAGTAGCCTATTCCTGCTATAGCAATTGATATAAAGCTATGTCCCGTATAGATCTAGCTTGAGCTAGTACAGAATTTCTAGACATGATCAAAAGGATGACATATGAAACCCATGGGATCTCCGATCACTCACCAGTATCACTTGTAATTGAATCGCCTGGTACTAGGAATTTTTTCAGGACGTTCAGACTTAATCCCCATTGGATTCAAGTAATAGGTGAGCAGGAGAACTTTGGGAGAGAAATCTTAGACTTCTGGGAACGGAATATTGGATCAACCCATATCCACTATGTTTGGGACGCCTTTAAAGCTTTTTTGCATGGGCTATACTGGGCCAAAAAAAAGAAAGTGTCCTTTTGTAAAACGGAGAAAGCCTTGGAGGGAGAAGTAAAGAGACTAGAGATTGAACTCCATAAAGATAGTAGTGTGGATAAACAAAAAGAGTTACTGGATGCCCGGGAAAAACTACAAAATTATCTATGTCAGAAAGCCCAACACAAGATTTTCTTCTCCGGGCAAAAAGTATTTAGCAAAACAGGGAAGCCAGGAAGATTACTATCTTCCATGATAGCAAATCAACGAGGGCACAACAAAATTAGATGTCTTAGATTGAGAAATGGGACTATAACCTATAATCAAGATATCATTAAACTCGAATTCTCCAGACATTTTGCCGCGGTATACCAATCAGAATTGGATGAGGAGGACAGAATAGGTCCATACTTGGATGGTATTGTGTGTCCAGAGCTCTCCGAATTAGATAGGAAAGCATTAAATAACCCGATCTCTCTTATTGAATTACAGGAGGCGTTAAAGAGTATCAAGGGGAACTCGGCCCCTGGCAGACATGGATTGCCTTTCGAAATCTACAGACGCTTTGGGGATGAGATCCTCCCTGTCCTGCTACAGGTGCTTAATGCCCTCGGATTCAGGTAGCCTCCCCTCGTCATATATGGAAGCTTCGATCTCCCTTATTTAAAAAAAAGATAAGGACGGTATGGAAGTTGGCTCCTACCACCCAATTTTATTATTAAACACAGACTATAAAATTCTAGCTAAACTCCTGGCCAACAGGCTTAAAAAGGTGATAACTAAATTGGTCCACCCTGACCAGACAGGTTTTATCCCTGGGAGACAGTCCAGATACAATATTCGTAGAGTATTCACCAACATTCAATATGGTGAGGGAGAGGACTCCTCTATCCTGTCCTTGGATGCGGCGAAAACCTTTGACAGGGCGGAGTGGCCATTTCTGTGGCGGGTTATGGAGAGGATAAAATTAGGGGCTAACTTCATCAAATGGGCACATATGCTTTATCGGTGATGGAGTTGGCTCTGAGACTATTTATCTACATTGTGGTACCAGGCAGGGATGCCCGTTGTCGCCATTATTATTCGCCCTCTTTCTGGAGCCCCTAGCTTGTAAAATTAGGGAAACAAAGACTATTGAAGGATTTGGAGGTAAAGGGACGGATGACAAAATTTGCTTATATGCGGATGATATTATCATTTTGCAGCGTACTCAAGTTGTGTGTAATAGAGTTTCTGGGTGTAGTAGTGCAATGACACTAACCTGAGACGGCTGACTCTCTGCATAGGCAGGTGATGGTAGGAAAATGTTCGTGACGCCAGTGCCAATTAAACGGTGGCACGCCGTTTGCTGATAGCAGGAATAAATGAGGAACACCGTGATGTTAAAACAGAACTCCAACTTTAGTAGTTTTAAATATAGAGACATTCACGGAAGCGCAGTTCCTTTGCATACAGTCGATTTTTCAATACGGTTGATGCAGGCAATACAGATTGAGCAAGGTGACTACAGAGTGTTAAACACACAGGACTTGCAGTACAGGAGCTTGCACTCTATCTCTGACTGATCCTGAAACATAGCAAATCTTCTCCAAGGCCCAATACCTTAACTCTGGCATATATCCTTGGTTCTCTCTTTATAAAGTACCTCCTCTGTTATCTTGAGTACCTCTTGCTTTTCTGCGCTTTGCCTCTGTCTCCCTCTCAGCTTCCTCAGGCGCTAGAAACTTCTGTACGGTGGTATTCCTGCTTCTGCATATCTATATATTCAGGAGGGGAACCTTCTCCATGGATTCGGAACCCGGTTACAGGGACTGCAATACCCTCTCCTGGTCCGCAGGCTTCAGGCCTGGACTTGTCTCTGACATAGTCTAAGCTCCAGCTTCAGACTACAGGCTGCAGCTTTATACAGACACTTAGACTAGACTCCCTCTCACTTCCCTGACTGGGCCTTATATAAACTAGGGCTCTCTAGCTCCCTCTAGTGACTAGAAGCTGGAATGACACCCCTAGCAGGCCTGTACATGCAAGTATAATAGTAACAGGGAAATACATAGCATTACATTACATGACAATTTATAAAGATGACATATACCAACTTCCCCATAAATAAGGGGGGGACGACAGCACACCAAGTGACACTTTTGTAGTGACGGGCATTACAGTCCCCGTACACTACATACCCCACTGCTTTAAGCTGAGTACGGCCTCGTACTCCATCAGGGCTCGCCCAACTGGAATCTCTACCTGAAACAGAAAAAAGAGACATGCAGGCATACATACATGTAATCCATCTGCATTTACATTCATATCAGGTCCAATTGGCAAAAGTGAAGTGTGGTGACAAGGGGCGTCGTTCTCTTCTCCTCAGGATAGTGAATGGAACTGGGGCGCTGACCTGGCACAGCGTAACATTATAACCAGGATAGTCCATGACAATGAATAAGTCCATAATAGAACAGCAAAATAGATAAAACAGTATAAAAATTCTTGGAGGCTCAAAGAACAAACATGAGTCCGTACCCAGGTTATTTTCCTATTAAATCACAGAGGCTCTCATGCGGTGGAGTCCATCTCTGGGCACATTTCCTTTTAAAAGAGCAAAAATCTCAGAGGCTCAGGTCCTTTTGAGTCTGTCTCCGGGCACGGTTCCTTAGTATGAAGTTGCACAATAAAAGGACAGCAAAGACAAGTGCTGTAATACCCCTGATCAACCTGAAAAGGGGGTGAAGGGTAAAAGGTGCAACTAAGGAACAGGCACAACTTGGCGTGGGGTAGCAAAAGCAGGCAGGAGGTCCTGGAAACAAACGTGGCTTTGTTGGCTTTATTACTTCAGTGGCCAACACCTACCACTGAGCCGTGGATGAACTGGCAGCCGCAACAAAGGACCAGGAAAACGTAGGACTCCTGTCCTGAAAGGGTTAACACCATACTTCTTCGGTGAAATAAATCAAAGGCCTAGCAGGCTGATTCACAGTGGCATATCATAACCACTTGGCTCTGCTGGCAAGTACGGCCTGTAGTAGTCCTCTACAGGAGGATGGGCCCACATAACTGTATTAGGGGGCAGCTGCAAGGTGAAGGGGCCCCTAATAGGTATTGGCCCCATGGGCCTAGGGGTAAACCCTTGGGTGGACCGTACCGGTCCCGGCATGATAATGGTGGGATGGATTGGAGCGGTTACCGCCGCCGCAAGCGGTCCGGTGGGCTCTGCGCAGCTATTCACAGCAACCGGAGGTCTTCTTTGGGGCACTGGCGGAGCGGTGGCAGCAGAAGGTAGTCTATGGGTGGTGACAGGCACCCTTACCACGTCCTTCTTTGGCGGCGTCTGGATCCTGGCGGTCGCGATCTTGCGCAGCTCCAGCAACTTCTCCTCCAGCCGGACAATCTGCTCACCGATGCTCTCCGTGTCAGAGTCGCGGTCATCTGCTGGCGCCGCCGGCGCAGGTACAGGGAATGACGGCTCGGACTCGGCCTCTGCAGGTTCTGGTGGCGCATCGGGTCTCCGACCCTTCCGGATGTTCTCCAAGGTAGCATGAAGTCCTTGCAAGTTTTCCATATCTTGTATGGTCTTCTCCCGACGAGGCAGCTCGGGGGAAGGATAGGGGCTCACCCATTTCTCCAACACGGTTGGCTGCCAGAAGACGTTAGGCCCAATGAAGGAGCTCCGCTCCTGGAAGGCGTGATGGGCCGGCTCTGGAGAGCGTTCCGGTTCTCGCTCGCAGCCAGAGTAGTCTTCTTCTTCTGCCTCCCAGTCCTCAGGTGCTCGCTTGGGACGGGTCACGGCAGTTGCATAAGGGCCTCTCAGGCTCTCGGCAGGGGTGAACTCCACTTCCTCTCCCTCGCGGAGGCTGTGTTGATAGGAAGGGAGGTAGTCTCTCTTGACAGACCTTCTATTCACATATAGGTCTCTGCCAGTCCGATAGTCTTGGATGAACCCGTAGCCACGGGTTTTGTCAAAGGACACCACCACTCCCTTTCTCCTTTCCAGGCGGGGCTGGGTGTTGGTGTGTCTTTCATGGATAGTCTTAGTCAACTCTTCGTAGTAGATCTTGGTCTTGGTATTCCGCTTTATAGCGGCCTCCCGGATCTCCGCCATTAGTGAGGACCATTTGAAAGAGGGCTGAAAAAAGTCTCTCCACAAGCCATAGCAGGGCTCTGGTTCTTTCTCCCTTGGGCAGCAGGCGGGTTTCTCCGGTCCCGGAGAGTAGGCCGGTGGAGCCTCCTCTGGCTCTACACCAATATCAGACATCTTTGCAATCTCAGGTGCGGACGTTGCAGCAGCGCTCTGTTCACTTTCCAACATGCTCGATCCTTCTCTGGAGAGCGATAGGGTCGCGTCAATTAAATCAGCCAGCTCCTCCCCTTGCACTGGGAGGCCGCCCCCCAGGTATTCCAGTATATGGAAGGCGGTGTCCATGCTGGCAGACATGCAAATGTCCAGATAAGCAGTGGCGCCTGACCTTGAACTCCTTCCCGCTATTTCCTCAGAAAGGCGCCAATTTTTCCCGCCTTTTCGGGATGAAGATGACGCAGCAGTTATTTCAGCAAGCTCAGCGGCCATCTTTAGCAAGAAACGCTGTCTATTCACTGACAGCAAGCAGGATGATGAAAAGTCCACAAAACCACACTCCAATGTGGCGATTTTCTTCCTCTTGGTAGCGCAACACTGCACAACGCTTTTTAGAAGTTTTAGGAACACTTTGGGTATATTTTTCAGTCCACAAAGTCCACTTTAATAAAACAGGCAATTTGTCACTTTGGTCACAGGGCAACTGTATAAGGCACAAAGTTCACGCTTCTTGCACTAGAAAGCGTGCGTATCCTGTTCGTGACGCCAAAAGAGAGGTGCAGCGTACTCAAGTTGTGTGTAATAGAGTTTCTGGGTGTAGTAGTGCAATGACACTAACCTGAGACGGCTGACTCTCTGCATAGGCAGGTAATGGTAGGAAAATGTTCGTGACGCCAGTGCCAATTAAACGGTGGCACGCCGTTTGCTGATAGCAGGAATAAATGAGGAACACCGTGATGTTAAAACAGAACTCCAACTTTAGTAGTTTTAAATATAGAGACATTCACGGAAGCGCAGTTCCTTTGCATACAGTCGATTTTTCAATACGGTTGATGCAGGCAATACAGATTGAGCAAGGTGACTACAGAGTGTTAAACACACAGGACTTGCAGTACAGGAGCTTGCACTCTATCTCTGACTGATCCTGGAACATAGCAAATCTTCTCCAAGGCCCAATACCTTAACTCTGGCGTATATCCTTGGTTCTCTCTTTATAAAGTACCTCCTCTGTTATCTTGAGTACCTCTTGCTTTTCTGCGCTTTGCCTTTGTCTCCCTCTCAGCTTCCTCAGGCGCTAGAAACTTCTGTACGGTGGTATTCCTGCTTCTGCATATCTATATATTCAGGAGGGGAACCTTCTCCATGGATTCGGAACCCGGTTACAGGGACTGCAATACCCTCTTCTGGTCCGCAGGCTTCAGGCCTGGACTTGTCTCTGACATAGTCTAAGCTCCAGCTTCAGACTACAGGCTGCAGCTTTAGACAGACACTTAGACTAGACTCCCTCTCACTTCCCTGACTGGGCCTTATATAAACTAGAAAATGCAAATGTGATCGCACACTACATCCAGCACTCTGCCCTCCATGCTGGATGAGACATTGGTTTATATTTTGGCCAAAGCATAGTAAGCCACTCACCGCGTCAAGGCTGTCTCATGAGTGGTCCCTAACTCTTGTTCCTACCTGTTCATGGGCCATGACAGCCACATAAAATCCAGGGAATGCAGGTCAGCATGCAAGCCAAGTACACTTTGCTTGTAACCCCGTCCGGTGCCATTACAGCTTTCATCGGATCCAGGGATGCAAGTACCAACATGCATGCTGAACCCACCATATACTTCTCCTGGAGCCAAATGGCTAATGGTAGGTTCTATACAAGCAGACTCAGTTTTATACTGACTTTAAAACCAGCCTCAAGGACAGATTAACTGGTCAGGTGTGCAATGACTCCAAGGAGATCGCCACGCCTCCAATATATACTACAAAGAAAAAAATAAGGGGTTGGGTCAGCACAACCTGCCTGTAGGTGCAGATCGCTATGGCGAAATACATATACAAACGGAAAATGCAAATGTGATCGCACACTACATCCAGCACTCTGCCCTCCATGCTGGATGAGACATTGGTTTATATTTTGGCCAAAGCATAGTAAGCCACTCACCGCGTCAAGGCTGTCTCATGAGTGGTCCCTAACTCTTGTTCCTACCTGTTCATGGGCCATGACAGCCACATAAAATCCAGGGAATGCAGGTCAGCATGCAAGCCAAGTACACTTTGCTTGTAACCCCGTCCGGTGCCATTACAGCTTTCATCGGATCCAGGGATGCAAGTACCAACATGCATGCTGAACCCACCATATACTTCTCCTGGAGCCAAATGGCTAATGGTAGGTTCTATACAAGCAGACTCAGTTTTATACTGACTTTAAAACCAGCCTCAAGGACAGATTAACTGGTCAGGTGTGCAATGACTCCAAGGAGATCGCCACGCCTCCAATATATACTACAAAGAAAAAAATAAGGGGTTGGGTCAGCACAACCTGCCTGTAGGTGCAGATCGCTATGGCGAAATACATATACAAACGGAAAATGCAAATGTGATCGCACACTACATCCAGCACTCTGCCCTCCATGCTGGATGAGACATTGGTTTATATTTTGGCCAAAGCATAGTAAGCCACTCACCGCGTCAAGGCTGTCTCATGAGTGGTCCCTAACTCTTGTTCCTACCTGTTCATGGGCCATGACAGCCACATAAAATCCAGGGAATGCAGGTCAGCATGCAAGCCAAGTACACTTTGCTTGTAACCCCGTCCGGTGCCATTACAGCTTTCATCGGATCCAGGGATGCAAGTACCAACATGCATGCTGAACCCACCATATACTTCTCCTGGAGCCAAATGGCTAATGGTAGGTTCTATACAAGCAGACTCAGTTTTATACTGACTTTAAAACCAGCCTCAAGGACAGATTAACTGGTCAGGTGTGCAATGACTCCAAGGAGATCGCCACGCCTCCAATATATACTACAAAGAAAAAAATAAGGGGTTGGGTCAGCACAACCTGCCTGTAGGTGCAGATCGCTATGGCGAAATACATATACAAACGGAAAATGCAAATGTGATCGCACACTACATCCAGCACTCTGCCCTCCATGCTGGATGAGACATTGGTTTATATTTTGGCCAAAGCATAGTAAGCCACTCACCGCGTCAAGGCTGTCTCATGAGTGGTCCCTAACTCTTGTTCCTACCTGTTCATGGGCCATGACAGCCACATAAAATCCAGGGAATGCAGGTCAGCATGCAAGCCAAGTACACTTTGCTTGTAACCCCGTCCGGTGCCATTACAGCTTTCATCGGATCCAGGGATGCAAGTACCAACATGCATGCTGAACCCACCATATACTTCTCCTGGAGCCAAATGGCTAATGGTAGGTTCTATACAAGCAGACTCAGTTTTATACTGACTTTAAAACCAGCCTCAAGGACAGATTATCTGGTCAGGTGTGCAATGACTCCAAGGAGATCGCCACGCCTCCAATATATACTACAAAGAAAAAAATAAGGGGTTGGGTCAGCACAACCTGCCTGTAGGTGCAGATCGCTATGGCGAAATACATATACAAACGGAAAATGCAAATGTGATCGCACACTACATCCAGCACTCTGCCCTCCATGCTGGATGAGACATTGGTTTATATTTTGGCCAAAGCATAGTAAGCCACTCACCGCGTCAAGGCTGTCTCATGAGTGGTCCCTAACTCTTGTTCCTACCTGTTCATGGGCCATGACAGCCACATAAAATCCAGGGAATGCAGGTCAGCATGCAAGCCAAGTACACTTTGCTTGTAACCCCGTCCGGTGCCATTACAGCTTTCATCGGATCCAGGGATGCAAGTACCAACATGCATGCTGAACCCACCATATACTTCTCCTGGAGCCAAATGGCTAATGGTAGGTTCTATACAAGCAGACTCAGTTTTATACTGACTTTAAAACCAGCCTCAAGGACAGATTAACTGGTCAGGTGTGCAATGACTCCAAGGAGATCGCCACGCCTCCAATATATACTACAAAGAAAAAAATAAGGGGTTGGGTCAGCACAACCTGCCTGTAGGTGCAGATCGCTATGGCGAAATACATATACAAACGGAAAATGCAAATGTGATCGCACACTACATCCAGCACTCTGCCCTCCATGCTGGATGAGACATTGGTTTATATTTTGGCCAAAGCATAGTAAGCCACTCACCGCGTCAAGGCTGTCTCATGAGTGGTCCCTAACTCTTGTTCCTACCTGTTCATGGGCCATGACAGCCACATAAAATCCAGGGAATGCAGGTCAGCATGCAAGCCAAGTACACTTTGCTTGTAACCCCCGTCCGGTGCCATTACAGCTTTCTAGGGCTCTCTAGCTCCCTCTAGTGACTAGAAGCTGGAATGACACCCCTAGCACGCCTGTACATGCAAGTATAATAGAAACAGGGAAATACATAGCATTACATTACATGACAATTTATAAAGATGACATATACCAACTTCCCCATAAATAAGGGGGGGGGGACAGCACACCAAGTGACACTTTTGTAGTGACGGGCATTACAGTCCCCGTACACTACAATTTTTTTAGGGGTCTATCCTCAGTGATCGAGATTATTAATGACTATGGATCTCTGTCCGAATATAAGATCAATTGGGAGAAATCTGTACTTCTCCCTCTTGATAGATCAGCGCCCAAAGATATTGCTAAAGTACGGGTGCTCTCGACCACTGACCACATAGACTATCTTGGAATCAAAATAAGCGCTAAGTTACAAAGGTTTAATATACTCAACACTATCCCTATGTGTAACACCCCAGAGTTGTGTTACTACACTTCTCTACCCTGCTACAACCTGTTAAGAGCTTTTACATTGTCATCTTGTGTAATTTCACATAATATTCTCACAAATGTGCATTGTAAACCCTGTTTAATATAAATTGCTGTAATTTTGATGTTTACCAGCAGGTGGCAGCAATGTGTTAGCAAGGAGTTAGAGCCAGTTTAGTGTTTCTAGACTGAAATAGTACATTACAGTTTAGCTCCCCCCTCTGTGAGCAGAGTGGATTATTCCCACATCCTGCCTCATGGGAAGGGAAGGAAGTTAAGTTAGTGTGCCAGCCACCCCTGTTAGGGGAAGGCTGCGCGTGTAGGAGCTCCCAGATATAGGGATCCAAAGCCAGAATCTTGTCTCGGCTGAGACATTGATCATCATCCCCAGCCTGAGCCCTTCAGCCTCAGCTGGAAGAAAGCAAGCAGGCCACTCCAGTTCCAGGAAGAAACCATACCCTGTGAAGACAATAGCTGTGAGTACCGTCCAGAGACTAGGAGAAGACATATTCCTCCTCAGCTAGTCAGTCCCCATACAGCAGAAGATAGTCAGTGCAGAAGCATAAATTCCTGCCACAGTATAGAGCTACTAAGCAGACGTCCTTTTCCTGCAAAGCTCCAGGTACATGATAGAGCAGAAGATATATTCCTGCCACACATTGCCAATACCTGCTGGGACCTAAGACTAAAGCTGTATCTTGCTTGGATGAAAGCTACAACCAGTAAAGACAAGTTTGAACGTTACCAAAGGTCTGGATCTCAATTACTGCTGCAAATTCCTCTATTACTCCTACTAGCACCACATTCATTTTATTGCAAGTGAGCCAGAATCCAAGAGTCCAGCCGTACCCAGGTAGGAGACACCGCTGACACCATTACCACTACCATACAGAGACATTACACCACTCTGGCATTCCTAACCTGGGGTGTGAGTTACAACACCTTAAAGGGCCCTGTGTTAGTACCCTGCGCACACTGCAATTGGCGTCACAAACAAAACTATAGACTATTATACCCATATCCTGACCCACTGCATAATTTGGCGTCCGTGTAACCGTACCACGGTCCGGGCTCTATTGCATATGGCTAGTAGCATTAAAGATAAGATAAGGACATGGCAAAAATTGCTGTTATCTCAGGCTGATAGGATAGCCCTTGTGAAAATAGTTTTGCTCCCGATATCATTATATATACTGACCAACTGTCCAATCTGGATCGAGGAGTCTCTCTTCAAATTATTGGAGAGATTATTAAATGACTTAATATGTGGCAGAAAACGTGTAAGAATAAAACAACAATATCTGTGGTTGGCGGAAGGAGACGGTGGTCTGTCTCTCCCTTTCTTTCAGGGATACTATATCGCAGTGCAACTTCAGTGGTGTATGAGTGGGGGGAGAGACCGTCCTCTCCCACTGCTCACCCGTGGATACAAAGGCACTTCAAGAGACATTTTTTGTATACTGGAGTCAGGCTATCTAGGTAAAATGGGGAAAATTTGCCTTATCATTGACATTCTACATAAATATTGGTGAAAAAGCTAATCGATTTTGGGAATAACACATGGCTTGCACTTCACTCCAATTTGGCACAACATACACTTAGCTGAATTCGCAGTAATCCCTGAACAAAATTACTGGATATTAAAAGGAATTCTAACACTATCGCACTTATTTTCACACGGAAAGTTAAACTCCCTAGAGAAGTTACTCCCGGGAACAGAACCTACACCACTAGATACATTTAGATACACTCAAATTAAACACGCAGTAGCTTGCACTAAAGAAAAAATTAACTTTTTGGTTCGAGAACAGAATCTTTTGGATTTCTGTTTTAAAAAGAGTGGGACTACTTTCACTATTTCACAAATATATCATAAGATACAGGTAGAACTACCCACAGTGATAAAATGTAATAGTGTGTCTAGATGGGAAAGGGATTTGGGTGGCATGACATTGAATTGGGGAATAATATATAAAAATATAAAACAATCCTCCATCTCCAGTAAATACCGCCTAATACAATTTAAGATCGTACATCGGCTATACTACACCCCCTTGTCTCTATCCAAGATGTATAGAGAAAAACAGGATAGTTGTCTGAAGTGCCACGGAGAAGCGACAGGTTTCTGCCACCTTCTCTGCAATTGTCCTCATGTTCAGAGCTTCTGGCAACAGGTATATTTAGAACTGGGAAGCAACACGTCACAAATATGGATTCCATGTATAGAACAAGTAATATTTAGCCTATTTGCTAATAGCTTCGATTCAAAACAAGATAAACGCAGATGGCTGGTAGGACTTCAATTAGCAAGAGTCCTGATAGTAAACAAATGGGGATCGAAAAGTAGCCCCGAGATTGCTGAGTGGAGAGCTCTGATGAACAGGCTGGTGATACAGTCAGGTCCATAAATATTGGGACATCGGCACAATTCTAAAAATTTTGGCTCTATACACCACCACAATGCATTTGAAATGAAACAAACAAGATGTGCTTTAACTGCAGACTGTCAGCTTTAATTTCAGGGTATTTACATCCAAATCAGGTGAACGGTGTAGGAATTACAACAGTTTGCATATGTGCCTCCCACTTGTTAAGGGACCAAAAGTAATGGGACAATTGGCTTCTCGGCTGTTCCATGGCCAGGTGTGTTATATTCCCTAATTTTTCCCAATTACAATGAGCAGATAAAAGGTGCAGAGTTCTTTTCAAGTGTGCTATTTGCATTTGGAATCTGTTGCTGTCAACTCTCAAGATGAGATCCAAAGAGCTGTCACTATCAGTGAAGCAAGCCATCATTAGGCTGAAAAAACAAAACAAACTCATCAGAGAGATAGCAAAACATTAGGCGTGGCCAAAACAACTGTTTGGAACATTCTTAAAAAGAAGAAACGCACCGGTAAGCTCAGCAACACCAAAAGACCTGGAAGACCACGGAAAACAGCTGTGGTGGATGACCGAAGAATTCTTTCCCTGGTGAAGAAAACACCCTTCAAAACAGTTGGCCAGGTCAAGAACACTCTCCAGGAGGTAGGTGTATGTGTGTCAAAGTCAACAATCAAGAGAAGGCTTTACCAGAGTGAATACAGAGGGTTCACCACATGATGTAAGCCATTGGTGAGCCTCAAAAACAGGAAGGCCAGATTAGAGTTTGCCAAACGACATCTAAAAAAGCCTTCACAGTTCTGGAACAACATCCTATGGACAGATGAGACCAAGATCATACCAGAGTGATGGGAAGAGAAGAGTATGGAGAAGGAAAGGAACTGCTCATGATCCTAAGCATACCACCTCATCAGTGAAGCATGGTGGTGGTAGTGTCATGGCGTGGGCATGTATGGCTGCCAATGGAACTGGTTGTCTTGTATTTATTGATGATGTGACTGCTGACAAAAGCAGCAGGATGAATTCTGAAGTGTGTCGGGCAATATTATCTGCTCATATTCAGCCAAATGCTTCAGAACTCATTGGACGGCACTTCACAGTGCAGATGGACAATGACCCAAAGCATACTGCAAAAGCAAACAAAGCATTTTTAAGGGAAAGAAGTGGAATGTTATGCAATGGCCAAGTAAATCACCTGACCTAAATCCGATTGAGCATGCATTTCACTTGCTGAAGACAAAACTGAAGGGAAAATGCCCCAAGAACAAGCAGGAACTGAAGACAGTTGCAGTAGAGGCCTGGTAGAGCATCACTAGGGATGAAACCCAGCGTCTGGTGATGTCTATGCGTTCCGGACTTCAGGCTGTAATTGACTGCAAAGGATTTGCAACCAAGTATTAAAAAGTGAAAGTTTGATTTATGATTAGTATTCTGTCCCATTACTTTTGGTCCCTAAAGAAGTGGGAGGCACACATTCAAACTGTTGTAATTCCTACACCATTCACCTGATTTGGATGTAAATACCCTCAAATTAAAGCTGACAGTCTGCAATTAAAGCACATCTTGTTTGTTTCGTTTCAAATCTATTGTGGTGGTGTATAGAGCCAAAAATCTTAGAATTGTGCCAATGTCCCAATATTTATGGACCTGACTGTATTTGAATGCTTGGTCCAACAGGAGTGGCTGTCTGGCTGGGAGTTCCACCGACGATGACCTAGGGTTGGGATATTGGGGGGTTATAGGGAAGGGGGGGGGGCGACCTAAAATGAAAAAATTCGATGTATTATACTGACTAATTGTTAACTGTGAGATGTGACATTTCTACTGGATTTAATAAGTTTTGTATCTTTTTTTATATTTTGAATAATAAAAAACAAAACAAAAACACTTCATTTATATCATATATATATATATACACCGGCATACATGGGCATATACAGTGATTAGTATGGTTATTTACATATACAGTATGACTTAAGCTAGTAGTCTGGGGCTAAAAGCAAAAAACACCTTATTTATGACATGTGTTAAAAGAGCGAATATAATTAAAATACGAAAAATAAAATAAAAAGACACGTAAGCGTTGTCGGGGGATAATTAACTCAAATATGACATGGGGTGGAGGGTATGGAGGAGGAGGGGGGTTATCTGAGTTATCAGGTACAGATAAGGCAGGGAACCGTATATCTTAGGTGCTAGCGAATTATTATATATTGATTGTTACTTTGTATTGATGGCCCCAGTTTTATTAGTACAGGTGGTTTCATAGTATGGTTTCGTTCATCTCGTTTAGCCCAAAGGGGGCTAATGTATCCAGTTGATAAATCCAAAATACCTCTCTTTTCTGGAGATTATCAAATCTATTAAAGGGATTTTCCGGTATCTGTTCAATGGGTGTTACTTTGAATGGATGTTTTTCCTTTTCCAGGGTAAATGTACAATGTCTAGACAAACTATGTTTGGTATAATGTCTTTGGATGTTATAACGATGCTGATTTATACGGCAATGTAAGGGTTGTGTGGTGCGACCAACATATTGTAGGCCACAGCCACATTCAATGAGGTAAGTGACATAATTGGCTTGGCATGTCATGCGTTGTTTAACCACCTCCGGACCGCCTAACGCAGGATCGCGTTCCGGAGGTGGCAGCGCTGCGCACAGTCACGCATATACGCGTCATCTCGCGAGACGCGAGACTTCCTGTGAACGCGCGCACACAGGCGCGCGCGCTCACAGGAACGGAAGGTAAGAGAGTTGATCTCCAGCCTGCCAGCGGCGATCGTTCGCTGGCAGGCTGGAGATGTGTTTTTTTTAACCCCTAACAGGTATATTAGACGCTGTTTTGATAACAGCGTCTAATATACCTGCTACCTGGTCCTCTGGTGGTCCCCTTTGTTTGGATCGACCACCAGAGGACACAGGTAGCTCAGTAAAGTAGCACCAAGCACCACTACACTACACTACACCCCCCCCCGTCACTTATTAACCCCTTATTAGCCCTGATCACCCCAATCACCCCTGATCACCCCATATAGACTCCCTGATCACCCCCCTGTCATTGATTACCCCCTGTCATTGATTACCCCCCTGTAAAGCTCCATTCAGACGTCCGCATGATTTTTACGGATCCACTGATAGATGGATCGGATCCGCAAAACGCATCCGGACGTATAGACTCCCTGATCACCCCCCTGTCATTGATTACCCCCCTGTCATTGATTACCCCCTGTAAAGCTCCATTCAGATGTCCGCATGATTTTTACGGATGCACTGATAGATGGATCGGATCCGCAAAACGCATCCGGACGTCTGAATGAAGCCTTACACGGGCGTGATCAATGACTGTGGTTATCACCCCATATAGACTCCCTGATCACCCCCCTGTCATTGATCACCCCCCTGTCATTGATCAACCCCCCTGTCATTGATCAACCCCCCTGTCATTGATCAACCCCCCTGTCATTGATCACCCCCCTGTCATTGATCACCCCTCTGTAAGGCTCCATTCAGATATTTTTTTGGCCCAAGTTAGCGGAATTTTTTTTTTTTTTTCTTACAAAGTCTCATATTCCACTAACTTGTGTCAAAAAATAAAATCTCACATGAACTCACCATACCCCTCACGGAATCCAAATGCGTAAAATTTTTTAGACATTTATATTCCAGACTTCTTCTCACGCTTTAGGGCCCCTAGAATGCCAGGGCAGTATAAATACCCCACATGTGACCCCATTTCGGAAAGAAGACACCCCCAGGTATTCCGTGAGGGGCATATTGAGTCCATGAAAGATTGAAATTTTTGTCCCAAGTTAGCGGAACGGGAGACTTTGTGAGAAAAAAATTAAAAATATCAATTTCCGCTAACTTGTGCCAAAAAAAAAAAATTTCTATGAACTCGCCATGCCCCTCATTGAATACCTTGGGGTGTCTTCTTTCCAAAATGGGGTCACATGTGGGGTATTTATACTGCCCTGGCATTCTAGGGGCCCCAAAGCGTGAGAAGAAGTCTGGTATCCAAATGTCTAAAAATGCCCTCCTAAAAGGAATTTGGGCACCTTTGCGCATCTAGGCTGCAAAAAAGTGTCACACATCTGGTATCGCCGTACTCAGGAGAAGTTGGGGAATGTGTTTTGGGGTGTCATTTTACATATACCCATGCTGGGTGAGAGAAATATCTTGGTCAAATGCCAACTTTGTATAAAAAAATGGGAAAAGTTGTCTTTTGCCAAGATATTTCTCTCACCCAGCATGGGTATATGTAAAATGACACCCCAAAACACATTCCCCAACTTCTCCTGAATACGGCGATACCACATGTGTGACACTTTTTTGCAGCCTAGGTGGGCAAAGGGGCCCATATTCCAAAGAGCACCTTTAGGATTTCACAGGTCATTTACCTACTTACCACACATTAGGGCCCCTGGAAAATGCCAGGGCAGTATAACTACCCCACAAGTGACCCCATTTTGGAAAGAAGACACCCCAAGGTATTCCGTGAGGGGCATGGCGAGTTCCTAGAATTTTTTATTTTTTGTCACAAGTTAGTGGAAAATGCTTATTTTTTTTTTTATTTTTTTTTTTCATACAAAGTCTCATTTTCCACTAACTTGTGACAAAAAATAAAAAGTTCCATGAACTCACTATGCCCATCAGCGAATACCTTGGGGTCTCTTCTTTCCAAAATGGGGTCACTTGTGGGGTAGTTATACTGCCCTGGCATTCTAGGGGCCCAAATGTGTGGTAAGGAGTTTGAAATCAAATTCTGTAAAAAATGACCTGTGAAATCCGAAAGGTGCTCTTTTGAATATGGGCCCCTTTGCCCACCTAGGCTGCAAAAAAGTGTCACACATCTGGTATCTCCGTAATCGGGAGAAGTTGGGGAATGTGTTTTGGGGTGTCATTTTACATATACCCATGCTGGGTGAGAGAAATATCTTGGCAAAAGACAACTTTTCCCATTTTTTTATACAAAGTTGGCATTTGACCAAGATATTTATCTCACCCAGCATGGGTATATGTAAAAAGACACCCCAAAACACATTCCTCAACTTCTCCTGAATACAGAGATACCAGATGTGTGACACTTTTTTGCAGCCTAGGTGGGCAAAGGGGCCCACATTCCAAAGAGCACCTTTCGGATTTCACAGGTCATTTACCTACTTACCACACATTTGGGCCCCTAGAATGCCAGGGCAGTATAACTACCCCACAAGTGACCCCATTTTGGAAAGAAGAGACCCCAAGGTATTCGCTGATGGGCATAGTGAGTTCATGGAAGTTTTTATTTTTTGTCACAAGTTTGTGGAATATGAGACTTTGTATGAAAAAAAAAAAAAAATCATCATTTTCCACTAACTTGTGACAAAAAATAAAAAATTCTAGGAACTCGCCATGCCCCTCACGGAATACCTTGGGGTGTCTTCTTTCCAAAATGGGGTCACTTGTGGGGTAGTTATACTGCCCTGGTATTCTAGGGGCCCAAATGTGTGGTAAGGAGTTTGAAATCAAATTCAGGAAAAAATGAGGAGTGAAATCCGAAAGGTGCTCTTTGGAATATGGGCCCCTTTGCCCACCTAGGCTGCAAAAAAGTGTCACACATCTGGTATCCCCGTACTCAGGAGAAGTTGAGGAATGTGTTTTGGGGTGTCTTTTTACATATACCCATGCTGGGTGAGATAAATATCTTGGTCAAATGACAACTTTGTATAAAAAAATGGGAAAAGTTGTCTTTTGCCAAGATATTTCTCTCACCCAGCATGGGTATATATAAAATGACACCCCAAAACACATTCCCCACCTTCTCCTGAGTACGGAGATACCAGATGTGTGACACTTTTTTGCAGCCTAGGTGGGCAAAGGGGCCCATATTCCAAAGAGCACCTTTCGGATTTCACAGGTCATTTTTTACAGAATTTGATTTCAAACTCCTTACCACACATTTGGGCCCCTAGAATGCCAGGGCAGTATAACTACCCCACAAGTGACCCCATTTTGGAAAGAAGAGACCCCAAGGTATTCGCTGATGGGCATAGTGAGTTCATAGAACTTTTTATTTTTTGTCACAAGTTAGTGGAATATGAGACTTTGTAAGAAAAAAAAAAAAAAAAAAAAAATCATCATTTTCCGCTAACTTGTGACAAAAAATAAAAAGTTCTATGAACTCACTATGCCCATCAGCGAATACCTTAGGGTGTGTACTTTCAGAAATGGGGTCATTTGTGGGGTGTTTGTACTGTCTGGGCATTGTAGAACCTCAGGAAACATGACAGGTGCTCAGAAAGTCAGAGCTGCTTCAAAAAGCGGAAATTCACATTTTTGTACCATAGTTTGTAAACGCTATAACTTTTACCCAAACCATTTTTTTTTTTACCCAAACATTTTTTTTTTATCAAAGACATGTAGAACTATAAATTTAGAGCAAAATTTCTATATGGATGTCGTTTTTTTTTGCAAAATTTTACAACTGAAAGTGAAAAATGTCATTTTTTTGCAAAAAAATCGTTAAATTTCGATTAATAACAAAAAAAGTAAAAATGTCAGCAGCAATGAAATACCACCAAATGAAAGCTCTATTAGTGAGAAGAAAAGGAGGTAAAATTCATTTGGGTGGTAAGTTGCATGACCGAGCAATAAACGGTGAAAGTAGTGTAGGTCAGAAGTGTAAAAAGTGGCCTGGTCTTTCAGGGTGTTTAAGCACTGGGGGCTGAGGTGGTTAATGGGGAATGTTGTACCATTGTATTTAGACGTGAAGGTGGTTTGGTTGTGTGTAATTATCTTACAGCACAGGCACCTGTTTGCTCTACATCTGAAAGTTCCTTGTCTTAGGGATTTTCATATTAATATCTTTCCCGTATCTTGTCTGTTTTTGTGCTGTTTCGGTTTGCTGGGGGCCAGAATGCTCTTAGTTGGTGCCCGCCTATTTGTAATCCTGGATGTTTTTGGTAGGTGCTTTGCTAGATGTGGGTCCTGTAGCAATATGTGCCAGTGTTTCTTGAGTGCTTCCTGATGTGTTTATTTGAAGTACTGTATTGAGTGATGAAGTTTATATGATCAGGTCCTTCTCGTTTTTTTGGAGATGTATCCAGATGTTCCTTCTGTGTGTTTAACATACACCTATCTACTGCATTTTTGATTAGTTGTTTCGGGTACCCTTTATCTAAAAATCTTTTTTTGAGTATTTGGGACCGTGTTAGAAAGTCATCATTGTTAGTGCAATTTCGCCGAATTCTCTTATACTGGCTGTAAGGGATGTTCTGTAGCCATTTTTTATAATGGAAACTGGTGAAGTGAATATAACTGTTGGTGTCGACTGATTTAAAGTAGGTTTTAGTGAGTAAAGAATTGTTGGAGTTTGTGGCCGTAATGTCTAAAAATTATATTTCCTTTCTATTAAAAACAGGGCTGAAAGTCATTCCCCAATCTGTATTATTCAGAGACTCACTGAAAGCTTTGGCCGACACTTCGTCTCCATCCTAAATAATAAAGATATCATCTATGTATCTTTTAAAGTAAATTAGTTGGTCTTTATATGTCAGATGGTTTGCAATATGTATTTTTTCTAATTCCCCCATAAATAGATTAGCAACAGATGGCGCTACCCGTGTCCCCATAACGGCACCTTTACATTGGTGGTATATAGTGTTATTATATATGAAGTAGTTGTTTTCCAAAATAAATCGTAAGCTGTCAGCAGAAATTGAGTTTGTGGTGGTTTTAGCGTGACATCTTGTTCCAATACTGTCTTGATACAATTGATCCCTAGTTCGTGCTGGATATTAGAGTATAATGCTGTGACATCTAAGGTGAGGAAGGCATAGGAGTCCTGCCATTCAATTGTATACAATTCCCTGATTAATTGACTTGAATGGTGAAGATAGCTGGGTAGTTCTTTAATGTGCGGTTGGAGGTATAAATCAACATAGTGGGATAAATTACTAGTAGCACACCTGGTGTTGGATACAATTGGTCGGCCTGGGGGATTAATTATGCTCTTATGTATTTTAGGGAGGTGGTAGAAGTAAGGGTTACAGGGGATACGTGGTAATAGATACATTTATTTATATATTGTTTTTCATAAGCGAACTTGATTAAAGGGATTCTGTCACCTCGTTTTAGGTTATAGAGCTGCGGACATGCACAGCTAGATCGCCACTAGCATGTCCGCAATATACCTGTCCCACAGCGCTGTGTCCTTTTATTTAGTTTAAAAAAGATTTTAGAGATATGTAAATGAGCCTTGTAAGGAGCCCAGCACCGCCTGCGTCCTCCGAATCTCATCCTTTCTTCACAGTTCGATTGCCGTAATCTCGCGATGCGCGAGCTTGCGCATGCACAGTGCCGGTATAGTGTTCCTTCCCTGTGCTGACATCAGCTTCAGGGAAGGAACTGCGCATCGCGAGATTACGGCAATCTAACTATGAAGAAAAGAGAAGATTCGGAGGACGCAGGCGGTGCTGGGCTCCTTCACAGGGGGGGCATGGCTGGGCTCCAAGAAGGTTAGTACAGCCCCTTGGGCTTCTTACAAGGCTCATTTACATATCTATAAAATCATTTTTTAAACTAAATAAAAGGACACAGCCCTATAGGACAGGTATATTGCGGACATGCTAGCGGCGATCTAGCCGTGCATGTCCGCATCTCTATAACCTAAAACGAGGTGACAGAATCCCTTTAAATTATTTAAGTTTATACTAACCTCCGAGAATGGATTATGTGCGACCTTAGTGTAATAGGATGCATCACTAAGGATCCTCTGGGCCTCCATTTCGTAGTCACTGTATTTCTGGATTATAATACCCCCACCCCTCTTTAGCCGCAGGGCGGATAATACATTTTTCATTATTCTTTAGATCTTGGAGTGCTTTTTGTTCATGTTTTGTGAGATTTCCTTTATATTGGAGCACATTAGGCTCATTAGGAACCTTTTTTAGGTCTGTGGTAACGAGATCGAAGAAGGTGGGGATACAGTGGCCCTGGCTCTGTACTGGGAAGAAGTCTGATTTGGGGCGGACTTCCTGATGTCTATACTTCTCCCTGTCTGTGGGTGATTGGTTCTGAGTATTACCGAATTCCAGATCGAAGTGTCTCTTTATGGTGAGATTACATCTGAATTTCTGAATATCAATAGACAACTCAAAAGGTATGGGCAAAACGAAAGCCCTTTCTGTAATAGACTATTTTCAGATGAAGTGAGTTTATGATTAAACATTTTTACGGTTTGCGTAAGTTTTTTTTGTCTCAGATTGTGAGCTTTTATCTAAGTGCTTAGTGAGGAGCTTTAGTCTAGCTTCCCTTTTTTATTTTCCTCCCCTTGTTCCACGAGTTCTAATTTTCTTTTTTGTGGCGTTGATTTGAAATATTGTGTTATCCGTGAGTATCCCTTTATTGGGGGAGGTTCTTTTATCCTGTTGGGCACTAAAAAAGGAGCCTAATGTGCTCCAATATAAAGGAAATCTCACAAAACATGAACAAAAAGCAATCCAAGATCTAAAGATTAATGATAAATTAATTATCTGCCCAGCAGATAAAGGGAGGGGGGGGGGGGGGGGTATTGTAATCCATAATTACAGTGACTACGAAATGGAGGCCCAGAGGTTCCTTAGTGATGCATCTTATTACACTAAGGTCGCACATAATACATTCTCAGAGGTTACCGGTAGTAAAAAGTTAAATAATTTTATCAAGTTCGCTTATGAAAAACAATATATAAATAAATGTATCTATTACCACGTATCCCCTGTAACCCTTACTTCTACCACCTCCCTAAAATACATAAGAGCATAATTAATCCCCCAGGCCGACCAATTGTATCCAACACCAGGTGTGCTACTTGTAATTTATCCCACTATGTTGATTTATACCTCCAACCGCACGTTAAAGAACTACCCAGCTATCTTCACCATTCAAGTCAATTAATCAGGGAATTGTATACAATTGAATGGCAGGACTCCTATGCCTTTCTCACCTTAGATGTCACAGCATTATACTCTAATATCCAGCACGAACTAGGGATCAATTGTATCAAGACAGTATTGGAACAAGATGTCACGCTAAAACCACCACAAACTCAATTTCTGCTTGACAGCTTATGATTTATTTTGGAAAACAACTACTTCATATATAATAACACTATATACCACCAATGTAAAGGTACCGTTATGGGGACACGGGTAGCGCCATCTGTTGCTAATCTATTTATGGGGGAATTTGAAAAAATACATATTGCAAACCATCTGACATATAAAGACCAACTAATTTACTTTAAAAGATACATAGATGATATCTTTATTATTTAGGATGGAGACGAAGTGTCGGCCAAAGCTTTCAGTGAGTCTCTGAATAATACAGATTGGGGAATGACTTTCACCCCCATTTTTAATAGAAAGAAAATATAATTTTTAGACATTACGGTCACAAACTCCAACAATTCTTTACTCACTAAAACCTACTTTAAATCAGTCGACACCAACAGTTATATTCACTTCACCAGTTTCCATTATAAAAAATGGCTACAGAACATCCCTTACAGCCAGTAGAGGAGAATTCGGCAAAATTGCTCTAACAATGATGACTTTCTAACACGGGCCCAAATACTCAAAAAAAGATTTTTAGATAAAGGGTACCCGAAACAACTAATAAAAAATGCAGTAGATAGGTGTATGTTAAACACACAGAAAGAACATCTGGATACATCTCCAAAAAAACGAGAAGGACCTGATCATATAAACTTCATCACTCAATACAGTACTTCAAATAAACACATCAGGCAGCACTCAAGAAACACTGGCATATATTGCTACAGGACCCACATCTAGCAAAGCACCTACCAAAAACATCCAGGATTACAATTAGGCGGGCACCAACTAAGAGCATTCTGGCCCCCAGCAAACCGAAACAGCACAAAAAAAGACAAGATACGGGAAAGATATTAATATGAAAATCCCTAAGACAAGGAACTTTCAGATGTGGAGCAAACAGGTGCCTGTGCTGTAAGGTAATTACACACAACCAAACCACCTTCACGTCTAAACATAATGGTACAACATTCCCCCTTAAACAACGCATGACATGCCAAGCCAATTATGTCACTTACCTCATTGAATGTGGCTGTGGCCTACAATATGTTGGTCGCACCACACAACCCTTACATTGCCGTATAAATCATCATCGTTATAACATCCAAAGACATTATACCAAACATAGTTTGTCTAGACATTGTACATTTACCCTGGAAAAGGAAAAACATCCATTCAAAGTAACACCCATTGAACAGATACCGGAAAATCCCTTTAATAGATTTGATAATCTCCAGAAAAGGGAGGTATTTTGAATTTATCAACTGGATACATTAGCCCCCTTTGGGCTAAACGAGATGAACGAAACCATACTATGAAACCACCTGTACTAATAAAACTGGGGCCATCAATACAAAATAACAATCAATATATAATAATTCGCTAGCACCTAAGATATACGGTTCCCTGCCTTATCTGTGCCTGATAACTCCGATAACCCCCCTCCTCCTCCATACCCTCCACCCCATGTCATATTTGAGTTTATAATCCCCCAACATCGCTTACGTGTCTTTTTATTTTATTTTTCATATTTTAATTATATTCGCTGTTTTAACACATGTCATAAATAAGGTGTTTTTTGCTTTTAGCCCCAGACTTTTGGCTTAAGTCATACTGTATATGTAAATAACCATACTAATCACTGTATATGCCCATGTATGCCGGTATATATATATATGTTATAAATGAAGTGTGTGGCGAAAATAACCTCGCCACTGGGTTTTGGGGGGGCCTGGTTGCCAGCCTCTTGCCCCAGGATTATGGGCCCTCTCATCAGCCCATGCAAAACTTGGACCCCATGGCGATTTGACTGTGTTTGTGGCATCTGAGCGCTCAGATCCAAGCCATATGGGGATATGTGGGGTTTTGAGGTGTGTGACAGAACCATCTGTCTGTGGAATTGTATTGTATGTTATGTGAGGGTACCCAGATAGCTAATTTTATTGTATTTGTGTATTCTGAGTGCCATTCACCTAATGATATGCACTCAGACTTGAGCTATCTGGGAATATGTTAAATGTCTGTGTTTACTGTAAGGGTTGTGACATTGCATGTTTAAATGGTGATTTCTGTCCTGTTGTTCCCACATGTGTATTGGCGATTTCCCTTTGTCCTGAGAGATAATTGAATTACTCCTCGGGTGTCTCCAGGGCAGAGAGGAGGAAACCATGATGCATTGTGGGGATGTCTTGTGTCTGTGTATCCTGAATTGCTGCATATCTGTCCTCTGTCACAGTCTTCCATCTGGTCCCCTAGGGGTGTGTCCACCAGATGGGGACCTGCATGAATACGGGCGGGTAGCCCTCAATAAAGAGTTCCTGTTTTTACACTCAACATAGAGCCTCGTCTCATGTGTGTGGGGATTGCTATACGTGTATACTCCCCTGGCTATTACTCCTAGCTCTTGTAAGAGCTGTTCCTGTTCCTGGTTCCTGTGGTGGTATCGGTGTCGAGTGGAGTGTTTGGAGTCCTCGGGAGGCACTGGGAGCATTTATCAACGGAGGTACCCGGTCGGGGTGCTAGGAGATCCGTTACAAAGTGTTTTTAACTTTGTCCTTAGCCCCAGACTTTTTACTTAGGTTATATTGTGTATATATGACCAACTACGTATATTAGCCACTTTAGATGCCACAGTAAAACTTAATGTACCAATTCCCACATTCCCATATATATGCCGGTATATATACATCATAATGAGGTGCTTTTAACTATTTTTTTGCCCCAGACTTCTGACTTAAGGTATACTGTATATATAAATACCCATATATAGCCACCCAAGATGCTACAGTTTAATTTGAGTTATCTACTACGCCCTTCTAATATATAGTACCCACTCCTGCTGCCAGATCGTGGCTCATTCCGGTCAGCAGAGTGAGCGCACAGCGAGGTCTGAACACAAGACGGGGGCGTGTCTACTCCAGCACTAGTGAAGGAAGTGCGACCTGTAGATTGCCAACAGTCAATACAGAGTGATGCAGTCTGCATCAGGAGCACCCCAACTAGCTCTGTCACTCCCGGGGCGCCCCTCCTGCAGACACCCCCCCTCCTCCAACCCCCCTCCTCTCCACATGTTGGCGCCAAAAACACTCACAAACACTATATATACAGTCTTGTGAAAAAATTAGGACACCCTTTGAAAGCATGTGGTTTTTTGTAACATTTTTAATAAATGGTTATTTCATCTCCGTTTCAACAATACAGAGAGATTAAAGTAATCCGACTAAACAAAGAAAACTGAAGAAAAGTCTTTTCAAGATCTTCTGTAAATGTCATTCTACAAAAATGCCTATTCTAACTGAGGAAAAAGATAGGACACCCTTGCCCCTAATAGCGAGTGTTACCTCCTTTGGCTGAAATAACTGCAGTGAGACGGTTCTTGTAGCCATCTACCAGTCTTCGACATCGGTCTGAGGAAATTTTACCCCACTCCTCAATGCAGAACTTTTTCAGCTGTGAGATGTTTGAGGGGTTTCTTGCACGTACAGCCCTTTTCAAGTCACCCCACAGCATCTCAATGGGATTCAAATCTGGACTTTGACTTGGCCATTCCAGGACTCTCCATTTCTTCTTTTTCAGCCAATCTTTGGTTAATTTACTAGTATGTTTTGGGTCATTGTCATGTTGCATGGTCCAGTTCCGCTTCAGCTTTAATTTTCTAACTGATGGTCTCACATGTTCTTCAAGCACCTTCTGATACACAGTAGAATTCATCGTGGATTCTATGATGGTGAGCTGACCAGGTCCTGCTGCAGCAAAGCAGCCCCAAACCATGACACTTCCACCTCCATGCTTCACAGTTGGTATGAGGCTCTTTTCTTGGAATGCTGTGTTTGGTTTACGCCAAACATGTCCTCTGCTGTTGTGTCCAAATAATTCAATTTTGGACTCATCTGTCCAAAGAACATTATTCCAGAAGTCCTGGTCTTTGTCAACTTTATCGCTGGCAAATGTCAGTCTGGCCTCGATGTTTCTCTTGGAAAGCAAAGGTTTCCTCCTTGCACACCTCCCATGCAAGTTAAACTTGTACAGTCTCTTTCTGATTGTAGAGGCATGTACTTCTACATCAACAGTAGCCAGAGCCTGCTGTAGTTCTCGAGATGACACTTTAGGGTTTTTTGATACCTCTTTTAGCATCTTGCGGTCTGCTCTTGGGGTGAACTTGCTGGGGCGACCAGTCCTGGACATGTTGGCAGTTGTTTTGAAAGCCCTCCACTTGTAGACTATCTTCCGGACAGTGGAATGGCTGATTTCAAAATCTTTTGAGATCTTTTTAAATCCCTTCCCAGACTCATAGGCTGCTACAATCTTTTTTCTGAAGTCCTCTGACAGCTCTTTTGCTCTCACCATGGTGCTCACTCTCACTTCAACAGTCAGGAGCACACCAAACTAAATGTCTGAGGTTTAAATAGGGCAAGCCTCATTCAACATGCAGAGTAACGATCTACTAATTATGTGCACCTGGTGTGATATACCTGTGTGAGATCTGAGCCAATTTAAGAGGGAATACATGTGAGGGTGTCCTATCTTTTTCCTCAGTTAGAATAGGCATTTTTGTAGAATGACATTTACAGAAGATCTTGAAAAGACTTTTCTTCAGTTTTCTTTGTTTAGTTGGATTACTTTAATCTCTCTGTATTGTTGAAACGGGGATGAAATAACCATTTATTAAAAATGTTACAAAAAACCACATGCTTTCAAAGGGTGTCCTAATTTTTTCACATGACTGTATGTATGTTGTCTGTTACACATGTATTACTGTCCTGATGAAGGGGTTATTCACCCCTGAAACGCGTAGACAATAAAGTTATTGGAATTATATGCTCGACTTTGATGGTTTCCTTGGCAGCGCCCACAGAAGAGGTTCATCTGGTTTCTTTCAACCCACGTCCAAGTATTTTATATGAACATAGGCTGGTTGAGGTGCTGTACATTGTACATATGTATGTAGTGCAGTAAGTCTACTGTGTTATGTACCACTTGTGCAGGAGATAGTAGACTAGGGGCCCACTTTGCTCAGGGACCCACTGGGGGATTCTTCTGTGCCCCTATGGGCCAGTCCGAGTCTGACTATATACAATACATATTGCAGGCCACCGGTGGTCCTGCCATTATGTGTGGGTCATGACCAGAATGGAGATGCTGCTGGTAGGTATGATGTCACATGAAGAGGCAGGGTCTCATTATATAGTGGGTGGAGCCTCCAGATTAAGGGAGAAACTTCAGTGAACGTTGGTAAAGAGAGGAGAGGGTAGCTACAGGTTGTTATCTAGATGGGAGCAATGATTTCTGTTTGAGCATGGCTGAAGTAAGGGAAATGATGCTATTTACATGGGACTGTAGGTTGGAGGGGCTAAAGGGGGGATATTGATGTTATTTACATGGGACTGTATGTTCGAGGGGCTGATGTGAGGAAAGTGATGCAATTTACATGGGAATGTATGTAGGAGGGGCAGATGTGAGTGAAGGGAGGCTGTTTACATGGGATTGTATGTTGGAGGGGGCTAAAGGCAGGAGAGTAATGTTGTTTACATGGGACTTTATGTTAGAGGGGCTGAAGAGTGATGTTATTTACATGAGACTGTGTGTTGGAGGGGCAAGTGACGCTATTTACATGGGACTATATGTAGAAGGAGCTGAAGGGAGGGCAGTGATGTTATTTACATGGGACTGTATGTTGGAAGACCTGAAGGGAGAGGAGTGATGTTATTTACATGAGGCGCTCATTCATCGGGTGAAGGGCATCTTTTATCAGGATGAAAGATGCTCGATTATCCGCAGCACATCCCTAGATGTGGTTCCAATAATGAATAGAAATGAATGAGGCAGGAACAAATCCATCCTCCCGTCTTCAGTTTACATTGGTCTGAGTACATCAGGCAGTGTAATATGCCCTTTACACAATCTAAAGATGAGACACCTCTATCACAGTGGCTGACGCTGTATGATAAATGTGTTGCAGTACTAGACACTTGTCTAACTTTTCTCCCATTGTACAGCAAGAAAAACGAAACAGGCGCGCTGGGCGCAGGGAATTCTTCTTCTTAGCGCATTTGCTTCATAAATAGTTTGAGAAAACTTGATGCACCAGAAATGCACCAGAGGTGCAGGCGCAGTCATATTAGTAAATGTGTCCCATCGTAGATGCACATGCCCTGCACAAACACCTAGCACCTCTGTGATCTGTATATGTGATGTTATGTTATATAATAACACAAGAAGTAGAATTAGGCTTCTTTCACACTGGCGTTTCTGGGTCCGCTTGTGAGATCCGTTTCAGGGCTCTCACAAGCGGCCCAAAACGGATCAGTTCAGCCCCAATGCATTCTGAATGGATAAGGAGCCATTCAGAATGCATCAATTTGGCTGCGTTTGGCCTCCATTGCGCTTTTTAGATGGTCACTAAAACGCAGATTGCCGCCTTTTTGGTGACCGTCTGACTATGCGGAGCAAAACGGATCCGTCTAGACTTACAATGTAAGTCAATGGGGACGGATCCGTTTTTCACTGACACAATATGGTACAATTGAAAACGGATCCGTCCCCTATTGACTTTCAATGTAAGTCAAGACGGATCCGTTTTGACTTAGACTTTTTTTTTTTATGAAAAAGGCAAACAGATCCGTTATTAACGGATACAAGCGTTTGCGTTATTGGTGCGGATCCGTCTGTGCAGATACAGACATTCTTCTTCAAGATGCCGTGAAGTCATTGTTTCATACTGTATAAGGGATGTATTTTAAATAGTCAGGAAAATAACATTGTATCTGTCAAATGACTTAGTGTGAAACTGTCTTTATCAAAATGTGTGTGATGCTGTAATTTTCTATGTTGTCATTGCCACCTAGTGGTATTAATAAGAAGTGACCTCACACTTCTGACCTTTTTGTATATTTTTTGTGAACGCATTTCAAGCAAATAAAAATGCTAAATAGTAAATAATGTTTGAGAAAAGGTGACACAACACAAATGATAGTTTTCTATGCTCAACGCTAAACCCTTTAAAGGGGTTGGACCATCATGCACATTGGTAGCATATCGCTAGGATATGCCATCAATGATAGGTGCGTGTCCCACATTTAAGACCAGGGGCGGATTGGCCATAGACCTTACAGGGAAATTTCCCGGTGGGCTGATGCCCAGAAGGACGCCTGAGCCCTTCTCACGGCCGGTCAGCGGATGTATTTGAGGATGTACTTTGTGCTGACGGCAGTATCTTGTGATGTCACGAGGGTGTCAAGAGCCACGCCTGACTCCGTTATACCCGTGGTCAGGAAGTCGCAGCGGGTGGCTGCGCGCTCGATGAACAAAGACAGTGCTGTTTCGTAATGGTAGCTTTCTGGGTTTGCCTTGCAAACCTTTTTGGCTCACTCAGGGATCCGTAGCTTCTCCTCCTCAGCTGTTTCTTGTCCAGCAATCCCAACCTCCTTATATTCCCATCTCCCACTTCTCTGGTTGCCAGATATAGAGCTTCCTGCCTGGACTTCTATACTGACCCACTGGAGCTGAGTAGCTGTGTTCCCTGGTTGTTGTTCCAGAACATTACCCTCCGGATCCCTGTTGGGCCTTGGTGGTCTGTTGTTGTCGCCCACCTGGGATTATATGTTTGTCTGTATTGTCTGTCCTCTCCTTGGTGTTTTCCTCTTAGTGTCAGTGGTGCGGACTAGTGATCCCACCGCCCCAATCACTACTCAGGGCTCATCCTAGGGAAAGCCAGGGTTTAGGCACGTGATCGGCGTACGGGTGAGGAACCCGTCTAGGGACGTCAGGGCAGTCAGGTGCCAGCCGCAAGGTGAGTCAGGGGTCACCACCTTTCCCTCTCCCTTGGACAGGGCCTTCCCATTTCCCTCCCTTTGCGTGACGCCGGTCATTACATTATATCTGGCCCTTATTTTATGTAGGTAAAAAAAAAAAAAATTCTTTCTACCTACTTAGAATCCAGTATGGATCCAATTGCTGCTTTGTCAAAGCAACTTCAAGGCCTGTCTTTGGAGGTGGCAGGATTGAAGGCGTCAGTCCTCCAGCAACAGCAGCAATTGCAACAGCCTGCAAGCCCAGCGGTTGCTACAGGTAACCAGGTTGTTGCGGAACCCAAGGTTGCTCTTCCTGACAGATTTTCTGGGGGAAGGGACAAATTTGTGACGTTCCGTGAGGCCTGTAAATTATATTTTAAACTGCGCCCTTACTCCTCTGGTAATGAAGAACAGCGGGTGGGGTTTTTTATTTCCCTGCTGCAGGGGGACCCGCAATCCTGGGCGTTCTCTTTACCCACTGATTCCCAGGCTCTCCGGTCAGTGGATGAATTTTTTGGGGCCTTGGGTCTCATATATGATGACCCTGACCGAGTCGCACTGGCTGAATCAAAATTATGGAGACTCCTACAGGGAGAGCGGCCAGTAGAGGAGTATTGTGCAGAGTTCCGTAGGTGGGCTACGGATACCCAGTGGAACGACCCGGCTCACAGGAGTCAGTTCTGCTCCGGGTTATCCGAAAGGATTAAGGATGCGCTTGCGCTGTATGAGACTCCCTTTTCCCTTGATGCGGTGATGTCCCTTTCTATCAGAATAGATAGACGTCTTAGGGACAGATTGAAAAATCCGGAGCAATTGGTAACCCCTCCCAAGCAGCAGTTAGTCTGTACGGACTTAGACGAGCCTATGCAGCTAGGAGGAACTATTCGTCAGGTCCATCCTCCTGAGGCTCGCCGTAGGCGTGGGGTTTGTTTTTTCTGTGGGGAGAGGGGTCATTTTATTAATGTCTGTCCTTCCTTCCTCAAAAACAAAAGACCGTCGGAAAACTACTAACCCCAGGCTGTGTGGAGGATGTCAGCCGGGGGGTATACGTTTCCTCCATACGAACATCGCAATTTGTGTTGCCAGCGGTTGTTGTTTTTGGCGTTAAGACGGAGACTATTTCTTTTTTTCTAGACAGTGGAGCAGGAGTAAATTTGATAGATGCCCATTTTGCCCACACTATGGGTTTGTCTCTCTGTACGCTACAGAGACCTATTCCCATATTTGCTATTGATTCTGCTCCTCTGTCTCAGAGAAACCTCACAAATTTCTATAGAAAATTCATTAAAAATTATTCGGTGATTGTAAAACCCCTTACTGACATGACTAGGAAGGGGACTGATTTTTCTAAATGGTCTGACGCCGCTAAAATTGCTTTTTCCTCTCTAAAAGAGAGGTTTACCTCGGCACCTGTACTAATCCAACCTGATGTCTCCCAGCCTTTTATTGTTGAAGTAGATGCGTCAGAGGTGGGAGTGGGGGCTGTGCTGTCTCAGGGTCCGTCTCCTGGCAAATGGCGTCCTTGTGCTTTCTTTTCTAAAAAAACTATCTGCAGCAGAGAAGAACTATGATATTGGCAATAGGGAACTATTAGCTATTAAACTAGCGTTTGAAGAATGGCGTCACTTTTTAGAGGGGGCAATCCACCCCGTCACTGTGATTATGGACCACAAAAACCTTCTGTACCTCGAATCAGCTAAGCGTCTCACCCCTAGACAAGCTAGGTGGTCGCTATTTTTTACCAGGTTTAACTTTTTTATTACCTATCGTCCTGGGGCAAAAAATACCAAGGCAGATGCATTATCGCGTTGTTTCCCTGGAGGGGGTAATGTGAGTGATCCGGTACCCATTCTACAAAGAGGAGTGGTTGTCTCTGCGGTACACTCTGTTCTGGAGGGGAAGGTGTTAGAGGCCCAGGGGGACGCCCCGGTCTCTTGCCCCTCAGAGAAATTGTTTGTACCGTTGAACCTGCGTCTCGAATTATTAAAGGAACATCATAATTCGGCACTTGCTGGGCACCCGGGTAGTAAAGCAACCTTGGAGCTATTGTCTCGTCGTTTTTGGTGGCCAAGGTTGCGCCAGGATGTAATGGATTTTGTGTCTTCTTGTTCTACTTGTGCACGCGCGAAAGTCTCTCATACACGTCCTGCAGGGTCTTTATTGACACTTGTCATTCCTAATAGGCCATGGACACATCTGTCAATGGATTTTATCACTGACTTACCTTTGTCTGCGGGTAAAACAGTTATCTTGGTAGTAGTGGACAGGTTTAGCAAAATGGTACACTTCATTGCGTTACCCGCAATACCTAATGCTAAGACTCTTGCTCAGGTATTCATCAGTGAAATCGTGAAGCTTCACGGGGTCCCTTCCGATGTTGTTTCGGATCGGGGAACCCAGTTTATTTCAAAATTTTGGAAAGCTTTTTGTTCCCGTTTGGGGGTACACTTGTCCTTTTCCTCAGCTTTCCATTCTCAGTCGAATGGACAGACTGAGCGTACCAACCAAAACCTTGAGACATATCTAAGATGTTTTGTGTCTGAAAACCAAGAGGTGTGGTCATCATATTTACCGTTAGCCGAGTTTGCCATAAATAATCGCCATCAGGAATCTACTGGTAAGTCACCATTTCTTGGTGCATATGGTTTTCATCCCCAATTCTGTACTTTCAAAGAGGGGGGGTCTTCTGGGGTTCCCGAAGAGGAACGGTTTTCATCATCTCTTTCATCGGTATGGCAGAAGGTGCAAGCTAACTTGAAAAATATGGGAGGTAAATATAAATGCATGGCTGATAAGAGACGGTCTCCAGGTCCGGACCTAGGAGTGAATGACTATGTGTGGTTGTCTACTAGGAATATTAAATTAAAGGTTCCCTCTTGGAAACTGGGTCCTTGGTTCATTGGCCCTTACAAAATAGTAGCCATCATTAACCCCGTGGCTTTTCGCCTGGAGCTACCTCAGACTTTTAAAATCCATAACGTCTTCCATAAGTCGTTACTCAAGAAATATGTTCCACCTCTAGAACCGTCACCGCTGCCACCCCCTCCTGTTGCTGTGGATGGTAATCTAGAGTTTCAAATATCCAAAATTGTTGATTCTCGTCGGGTCCGCCGCTCTCTTCAATATCTGGTGCATTGGAGGGGTTACGGTCCCGAGGAAAGAATGTGGGTTCCAGCGTCTGAGGTAAACGCCGCTAGGTTAGTTCGGGCTTTTCATGCCTCTCATCCTGAGAGACCTAGTCCTGAGTGTCCGAAGGCCCCTCGTAGAGAGGGGGGTACTGTCACGAGGGTGTCAAGAGCCACGCCTGACTCTGTTATACCCGGGGTCAGGAAGTTGCAGCGGGTGGCTGCGCACTCGATGTACAAAGACAGTGCTGTTTCGTAATGGTAGCTTTCTGGGTTTGCCTTGCAAACCTTTTTGGCTCACTCAGGGATCCGTAGCTTCTCCTCCTCAGCTGTTTCTTGTCCAGCCATCCCAACCTCCTTATATTCCCATCTCCCACTTCTCTGGTTGCCAGATATAGAGCTTCCTGCCTGGACTTCTATACTGACCCACTGGAGCTGTGTAGTTGTGTTCCCTGGTTGTTGTTCCAGAACATTACCCTCCGGATCCCTGTTGGGCCTTGGTGGTCTGTTGTTGTCGCCCACCTGGAATTATATGTTTGTCTGTATTGTCTGTCCTCTCCTTGGTGTTTTCCTCTTAGTGTCAGTGGTGCGGACTAGGGATCCCACCGCCCCGTTCACTACTCAGGGCTCATCCTAGGGAAAGCCAGGGTTTAGGCATGTGATCGGCGTACGGGTGAGGAACCCGTCTAGGGACGTCAGGGCAGTCAGGTGCCAGCCGCAAGGTGAGTCAGGGGTCACCACCTTTCCCTCTCCCTTGGACAGGGCCTTCCCATTTCCCTCCCTTTGCGTGACGCCGGTCATTACATGTGATGACTGTGGTATTTGGCTCTGTTGGGGTTATATAATGTGCCACAATATGGTATTGCTGGCCCTGCCTTCCATTAACTTGGACCCGACTACAAAACGGGGGCCACTTTAAGTTCCCTGTCTGCCCCTGTTTAAGACCCCTGTTTAAGACCCACACGTATCTCTGCAAATTGAAGGAGACCGGACCACACATGCGCGGCCGCCCTCCAATTATTTTCTATGGGAGTGCCGAAAATAGCCGAGTGGTACGCTCAGCTTTTTTCAGAAGTCCCATAGAAATGAATGGGAAGCGCACCGCGAAAGAGCAGACACCACTCCATTCACTTCTATGGGGCTGATGGAAATAGCCGAGCCAGTGCTCAGGTACTTTCATCAGTCCCATAGAAATAAACAGAGGACAGCCACGCATGCGCAGTATACTCTCCTTCACTTTCCAGGCTTTGTTCTAGAAATAGAATCTCTGGGACGCGCACCTATCAGACATTGGTGGCATAGTCTAGCAATATGCCACCAATGTGTGACATGGGCCAACTACTGAACTTTAAAAGAGAGTTCCAGGATCTGCCAAAATGTGACAAGGGCTTAAATACAATAAAGTAATAAATAACACAGTACTCACCTTGCTCCCCAATTTAGGTACTTCATATAGTCGGCTGCAGCAATGACATCACTTCCACAAAGCGTGACACACCAGTTGGGGGGGTGTCCCTGCAAAGTCTGACAATGGCAACAGACAGAGTGAGATTCTGCAGGTACACCCCCCCCCCAACTGGTTACCACCCCTCTGTACCCTTACTGCAGACTGATGGCAATTCATTCATAACTTCTAGTAGAAATAATAAAGGAATGGCACAACATACAGACATAGGAATAGATGCTCCAGAATTGTTATTACATGGGGAATGCATGTAGATATTAAAGCAGGCATGTCAGGAGCGGTGACAGGTCCTCTTTAAGCAGTTTGTTTGCCTCCATAGACTCCTTGACACCTACTTTACCCCCTGCCTCACTCATCCTCACTGAGCTCCTGCTGTCTCCTTTCCTCCTTCATTCATCCAGAGCTCCTGTCTACTTATTTTCTCCCCCTGTTCCACCCTCCTATCTCCTATTGCTGCTACTCTGCACAGACCTCCTACTTCTTGTATTAATCCCCCTCAGAGCCCCTTCCTTCTACTTGCTGTGTGCACCCCTCTTGTCCATACAGGGCCCCAGTCACCTGTCTCACCCCTCTGCCTTTTATTAGTGTCTAAATCGCATGTGTAGTAAGGACCTTCTAACATCACAGGGTCATGTGTCTGTGCCCCCCTACCCTCTACCATGCCCCCTTATATTCTGCATTGTGCCCCCTTACCATACCCTGTACAGTGCCCCTAGTCATACCCTGTACTGTGCCCCTAGTCATACCCTGTACTGTGCCCCTTTATACCCTGTTATCCAGTCACTGTATAGCAGTGTTATCCAGTCACTGAATGGCGGCGTTATCCAGTCATTGTATGGTGGTGTTATCCAGTCACAGTATGAAGGTGTTATCCAGTCACTGTGTGGCGGCGTTATCCGGCCACTGTATGGGGGTGCTATCCAGTCACTGTATGGTGGCATTATTCAGTATTCATTATGCGGTGTTATCCAACCACTGTAGAGTTCCATTATAAAAAAATATTATAATTTTTTTTTACTGAACTCTGCAGGATACAAAAGTGTGGTGTGCTATGTTTTTGTATTCCTTTTTTTCCAACGTATGCATTCATCAGATGGCAGAAACGTGATGTGAACTCACCCTAACATATGCACACATGCAAATGCCAGGATGGTCATATTTAATTTTCTTACACTAGGTGAGGGGCCCCATCTTTTTTTTTATTTATTTTTTTATAAATTTTATTACAGGAAGACAGAGTTATACAAGTTATTACTTGATTACAATAGTCAACGTATACATGTACATTACAGATCTGTCATTGTTTACAACTATCATCCTATAAAAAAATGAACGTTTTTCTGCAATAATTGAGCAACAATAGCAATCTCCCTCTGATTCCCATTTTATTATTTTCTTACCCCTTTTCAATCTTTTAACTCATAACATGTAAGACTACTTTCACACTCGCGTTTTGGGCGGATCTGTCATGGATCTGCAAAAACGGATCCGTTACAATAATACAACCCAATGTGCCCTTCACTTGTTCCATAAGGCACCACTTAGTTTCTTTGAACGGTGACACCTCCTCCTATAATTCCTTACTGGACATAGAGTGTAGCATGAATGTTTTCCATTTGTAGAAAAAACGCTTGGTCGCCTTTTCTTTTTGTTTTTCTGTGTCTAGTCTCTCCATATAGAATATTTGTTTCATAGTACCAATCACTTCCTCAAAACTAGGAGAGGTGGGGGATAGCCAGTGTCTCAGTGTATTATTTTTACCGATACTAATAAAAGATGTACTCCCTTGATACCTATTTCCTTTGTTGAGTTTTTAGTAGGTTCCAATGGGATATAGTGGAAGATGCATTGTTGTGGGGAAAGTGGAATATCTATGTCCAATACCTTCTTAATATATTCAATAGCTGCTTTCCACAACTGGTTTAAGTTGGGGCATTCCCATAGACCATGTAATAAGTTAGCTTTCTGTAGTTGACATTTTGGACACCATCTAAAGTAATGTGCCTGTATGAAAGGTCGAAAGCGTATGTAGCTTTATGTATTATTCTAAATTGCTTCTCTCTCCACAACTTGCTACTGATAGCTTGTCTTACTTTTTCCATACCTGCCCTACTTTTAGGTGTTAAAGCAGGATCCCCTAGCTCAGTCTCCCATTTTTTGAATACTCCGTCTCCCAGTGGAATTGAATGTGTATTCAGAATTTTCCGATATAGATCAGATAATGAGCCTACTTCTCCCTCCTTACCCATCAAGGCCCCAAACCACACAATTCTTTCATGGTGCCCCAAGTTATCTGCTTGCGCTTTGCAATATGAAGTTAGTTTTCTAAAAGGCAGGAAATGGGAATTCAGGAGCTGGAATTTACCTTGAAACTCCTGCCAAGAGAGTATCATTGTTCCTGACGGTGATAAAAGTTGTCCCAACTTGTTAATACATTCATCCCTCCATTTTTCAAACATTTTGGATTGTCTCCCTTGCAGGAAGGCCGGCAAGGACCATAGTGGCATATATGGTGTAATAAACATAGGTAGTCTATATATTTTCCTGACCGCTCTCCATGTTGCTGTTGTATCTTTTATCAGAGTATAAGATTTGACCAAAGGTGGTGTGTCTCTAATTCTGGTATGTAAAATTGCCACTAGGTCCCAAGGGGCCACCAGTTCCCTTTCCAAAGGAGTATTCGAGAACTGTGATGTATCCCAAATCCAGTGCCTAACATGTCTAGTGAGGGCTGCCAGATTATATCTCCTTATGTTGGGTAGTTGTATTCCCCCCAACCACTTCAGCAAGCATAGTTTTCATAAGCTATCCTAGGTCTTTTCTTTTTCCATAGGAACAAAATAAAGGCTCTTTGTAGTTTGTTAATATCTATGTGTCTTATTAATAAAGGTATTGTTTGCATGGGATAGAGTAGCCTAGCGAAGCTAACCATTTTTAAGAGATGAGCTCTGCCTAAAAGGGAGAGCTATAAATTTGACCAACTTTCCGGCTCCTGTTCTATTTTCTTGATTAAGGGCAGATAGTTCAACGCATATAGTGAAGATGGTTGTTTGCCCATCTCAATGCCCAGATATGTCAGATGTTGTGTTTTCACCTCTACTTCCTGGGAAAAAAATGGAGCCACCTGGAGGCCCTCGGAGATATAGCAATTGACTCTTGTTTACATTGATCTTATATCCAGTGACTTCCTCATAATATAGCATGGTTTCCAGCACTTTTCCCAGGTGTTTACTTGGGGGATTCAGAAACAACAAAATGTCATCTGCAGAACAGGTAAGTTTAAACTCTCTTTTTTTCCACTTGAATTCCTTGGAATGTATCTGATTGGATCATAAAGCAAACCAGTGGTTTCAAAGCAAAATTGAAAAGAAGGGGGGATAGGGGACAACCCTGTCTGGTGCCCTTGTAAAGGTTAAAGTGCTCCGATAGAAAGCCTGGAATGCTCACTCTTGCTTGTGGCCTCTCATACATACTGTTCAGCATTGATCTGAACGAGCCCCTGATACCAAATGCATCAAGAATCCACCTAAGCCATTCCCAGTTCATATTATCAAAAGCCTTCTCCGCATCTATAGATAGAAGGGCAAGGTGGCTATTTTTTACCTGGTTGTGGAGAAGGAAGTCCTGAACTGCTAATACCGTTACTATGTTTGTTACCGCCGCTCTCCCCTCCCTTCGTAAATCCAACCTGATGTGGTCCTATAAGTTCTGGCAAATAACCTGCCAGTCTATTTGCCATCAGTTTTGACAAGATTTTCAAATCTTGGTTAATTAGTGAGATAGGCCTATAGGAGCTAGTCAAAGCTAAATCTTTGCCTTGTTTGGGGATGACTTTTATGTGAGCCATATTACCCGATGGCATTATTTTCCCTCCCTGTAGGCAGGAAATAAATATGGATATTAGGGTCGGGGTAACTTCTAGACCCAGTGCTCTGTAAAATTCTGTTGGATATCCATCTGGTCCCGGCGCTTTCCCATTTCTCAACGACTTAATAGTTGTCGTAACCTCTTCCTCTGTGTTCTGGGCATTGATGTGGCTCAACATGTTCTCCGAGGTCTGGGGCAAGCCAACCTTGGCCAATAGTTCCTCCATCCTAGCTGTATCATATTGTTCCTGGTGATATAGTTTAGCATAGTACTGTCCAAAATATTTTGTTATGCTTTTTGGATCAGTTATTTCCCCCTTCATCTTATTGCGTATATGTCACGGCTGTGTCATGTCCTGGTGGTAGTGGACCGTGACACTTGTTCCGTGCATGCTTGTTGCCGGTGGCGACGTGTTGTTTTAGCATGTTTGGACACTTCCCCTTTAAGTCTGGGGTTACTTCGCATTTTGGTGTGTACGGGGTTAAGGTGTGTGCAAGGTGGAGCTGGGTGTGGCCTCATGGCTCTTATGTTGGAGTTGTGAGATTGAGGTCAGTTGTTTGTCTGCCGTTGTAGGAGAAGGAGCTTTGCTTCTCTCTGGATGTGTCATCTGTCCGGGAGGGCCTCCTTGTGGAACATACTGTCACAGTGGGGAGTGGGGGAAACCCCCCACCGTACAATGTAAAGCAGACGGACAAGCAACTAGGCCAGAGGCTGGTATTAGGGAGCTGGTCACCTCCTATTGCATCCCTAATCCTCGACCTAACTCCTAGTTGCTTGTCCGTCTGCTTTACATTGTACGGTGGGGGGTTTCCCCCACTCCCCACCGTGACAGTATACCATTAATTCTAGTGTAGCATTTCTGTGTTTTTGTGGGCTGGGCTAGCATTTTACCGGCCTTATTGCCTTTACTGACCTTTGATCTAAAAATAATTTAGTTTTTTGTTCTAGGTAATAATCATAGGTATGTTTTGCTGTCACCCCCTTAGTTTTGTTTAATTCTGTGGGCTCTGCTAAAAAGGCTGTTTATGTATCTCATTCCTTATCTGTAGCTTGTTTATAATGGGCTTGTATGTTATTTTTAATTATCTGTGTGTATGAAATTATATTCCCTCTTATGACTGCTTTTGCCGTCTCCCAATATAACAGATATTCTTCTTTGTGAATTGCGTTATTGTCAGAATTCCCACCACCATCCCCTCAGTCTATCTATAAATTCTTCATCAGTGGCTAAATAGCTAGATAGTCGCCATATATAGTCTGTCCCTCTAGGTGTATTTTCTGTTATCTCCATAAGTACCGGTGCGTGGTCCGATATTATCGTATCTGTTATTTCTGCCATGTTTGTTTTCCGCATAAGTTCTGGTGAGGCCAATACATAATCTATCCTCGACCGTGACTGTTGGGCATGAGAATAGTGTGTAATACTCTCTTTCTGTCGGGTTATAGAATCTCCAGACATCTGTTAGGTTTGTAGAGGTCAGGAATGAGTTCAAGTGTGTATGTCACTGATGGTTTTGTGTATGTCCCTCGTCTATGGTGTCGGCGGTCTTCCTGTATATTTCAAACCACATTAAAATCTCCCGCCACCAATATTTGCCCCATTTCTTCCTGCAGGATTGCTGTTTCCAGTTCCTCAAAGAAGGGCGCCTGGACTGAATTAGGCCCATATACATTATATATAGTGAGCTGTCCTGCTTCTTTTTCTATTTTCACCTTTAATAATCTTCTCTTGTCATCATGCTGCACTAAAATTATTTTATGGCTTAAACGTTTGTGAACAAGCTTTAAGACTCCTGCTTTTCTACCTTCGAAAGGAGAGCCAAGTACCAGCCCAAAGACGTTTCATGCGCCAGAAGTCAGCCTCCTCCAGATGTGCCTCTTGCAGTAATGCAATATCTACATTTAGACGTCTAAGGTGTCTAAGAATCATTATTCTTTTTTGTTCGAGGATCTCTCATAGATCCCACTCGTGTCTTATTATACTTATTTATACTTTCTTCTCTTGAGAGTCATTTACTTCCTTCAATGTCTTGTTCATTTAATGTTAGCCCTTTTTGAACGAGGTCTTTGAACCTGTAAACCATCCGTGTAAAGTTTTCCTGCACGCAATGTAAATGAGGAAAGATGAGTCCAACAGACGCAACACAAAGGAGATGTGTCCGACGTCTTCAAGTACATTATGCTGATCTCCTCTCCTCTCCATTGACTGAGAGCTCTATCGGTCTTTCTATTCACGCCAAATCCTGCGCCTGCACATCCTGACTTTCATTGTGCGCCTGCGCAGTAGGTAAATCCTCTCTTCCCACTGGCCTCAATATTTTTTTTGCACATGTGCTGTTGTTATTTAAAGAAGAAACAGGGCATTAAAAAAGACCCCTTGTGCAGGTGCGAGATTTCGAGTATGATTTGTAATGCAGTGGGTGGCTAATAGAAGCCAAAGGCAGAGTAGGTATAGGTGTGGTGACGTGGAAAACCTAATTATAATAAACTGCAGGAGTTTTGCTGCGTACTAGAGATAAAACACGGCAAATAAAAAAATTAGGGTGTGGGAAAGATAATGGAAACAGAAATTAGATTAAGTGTACAGTTTATGTGGTGAAATGTTGGTGACAGGCTCACTTTCATCCCAAATCTCCTGCATATGGGACCCCACTCATCAAGTCTATACATTAATGACCAGGAGGTGGATTTATGGGATTACAATAAGGGTCCATTCACATGACTGTAAGTGTTTTGCGGTTACCAAATTGCAGAACGCACAGGGCCAGCCCTATGATAGAAATGCCTATCCAAGCTCTATCTTTTTTGCAGGCCCGCAAAATGGATGGGTCCACACCCATTCTGCAAAATTGTGGAACAAATGAGGACCCAGAAATACTGTCATGTGAAAGGACCCTAATGCTTCATCTACTATGTTCATATCATGGAATGTCGATTTTTGCTATCAGTTGTACTGTACCCAGAATATGTCACTCCTATTTCCTGTATCGGTATAAGTTTATTTGTGCATCTCCCCAGTGGCCTGGTAATGCCATCTTAGGCTACTTTCACACTTGCGGCAGGACGGATCCGACATGGTGAACAGCATGTCGGATGCGTCCTTCCGCTATTTCGCCGTGCCGCCGGACCGCCGCTCCGTCCCCATTGACTATAATGGGGACGGGGGCGGAGCTCCGGCGCAGCACGGCGGTGCACGGCGAAAGCCGCCAGACTAAAAAGTCCTGCATGTCCGACTTTTTAGTCCGGCAGCTTTCGCCATGCACCGCTCTGCTGCGTCGGAGCTCCGCCCCCGTCCCCATTATAGTCAATGGGGACTATAGTCAATGGGGACAGAGCGGCGGCACGGCAAAATAGCGGAAGGACGGATCCGACATGGTGAACAGTATGACGGATCCGTCCTGCCGCAAGTGTGAAAGTACCCTTATCCTCCTAAAATGCATTATGCAATGAGTCTGTATATTTTGTGCTGTTACAATGTAGAAATCTATCAGTAGAAATCTATCAGACATAAATGTAGTCCTGAACTCATATACATACTGTTATGATGTATCAGGAGCTGCATGTCAATATTAAAGGGGTTTTCCAGGATCACAGTTTTTAACAGATATGCTCATGTAATAACCAAACACAATGTAACAGCACTATGCTAATTTAGCTGCTTACTTCATGTACATCTTTCCCATATTTTTTTTCTTTTACAATTTGCACCCTCCTGACCCATTTTTTTTTCTATGTAAACAAATCACTCTGGATGGTTTACATCCTATACGTAGCACTTCCTGTTGCTGTATCCAACCAAACCCATGATGCACTTCTTCCTTCTCTGCCACAGCTCCAGCACCGCCCCTAACACCCAGCTAGTTTATAGCTCCTCCCATCCAGCTAGTTATATAGACACTCCCCTATCACTGCCCCTAACAACACCCAGCTAGTTGATAGCTCCTCCCACCCAGCTAGTTACATAGACACTGCCCCTGTTGCTGCTTTGACATGCCCATGTGCAGCAAGCTCATAAGGAGCCAATGCAGAGAATGGGAGTAGCAGTGGCCCTGATTAGTTGTTGTGTCACTGTGTATTCCCTCAAACCATCGTTACCTGGGGGTCAGTGCAGTGGAAAGGTGGTTTGAGGAATCATCCCAGAAGTAACAGCATAAAAGTCTCTCTACATAGTGCAAAATACAGTGCAGTTTCGGTCACCAGATGATGAGGTATGGTGGCTGGTTACGTGGCAATTAAATGGCACTTACAGGCACTTGTAGGGATAGGTTCCACAGGTGTGGTACAGGCCTAAAATTAGACTGGTCTGGAAGAGGTCTAGGTGATGGGTGTCTGAGCCGTAGTCCCTCACCTGCAGCAGGGTGTGAAAAGCTGTGGTTTTGCTGACCACTCTGCTGACTAAGCATGATGAATCTTTTTTGGAAATCAGTATTCTTAATTCTGGCAACCTCCCTGAAGTAATGGTCTCACAGGAGAACTGGTTAAGATCCCTTGGAATAGGAGCTCTGACATGCACTTTCAATCTCCTGACTGTCTGGACTCAAATTCCCCCTCCTGGAAGGAAGTAGGAACAACCCACTCCTACCAAGAGGGAAGCAACAGGGTGGTTAACCCTGTTCCTGCCAACCATACCTACCCTGCTGGAGTACATGGCACAACATACTATTACATATAACATAATACATAATATAACAAGCAATGGTACTGCACATGGACATAACATCAAAGAAAATAAGAAACAGGTTCATGGACATGGCCATGTGACCACAGTCCAGAACAGAACAAAGCAAAAAAGCTAAAAGAAGTTCAATACAAAATTACAGCTACCTCCAATGATTGGTTTGGATGTTGGTGCCAACCGGAATACCGCTTTAATCAGATACCTGTCACTTGCTATTAGGTGCTGTGTTACTTTTGTATTTATGCTATATATGAACATTTGTTTATATGTTTCCTTATATGTGGTTTTGATGCCTGATGAAGGGCGTATCCAAAACGTTGCATATTGAATTACAATATATTTATACAAGAGATGATTTTATTTATGCCATCAATAAAAATCACTTGAAACAGACCTGCTAAGGAAGTGTATGTGGAGTGGGAAGTGATCAGCCTCCTGAGAACACACACCCAACTGCCTGAGTATCAGACAGACTAGGGCATAATCCTACTACTCGCTCCTGAGATAACAACTATGTGAGAATGTACTGGAGTTCATGCAAATATTTTATACGTATTTTTTTTTGCATGAAATATAAAGTCTGGGGTGTAGCTATGGGGGGTGCAGAGGTAGTAGTGGCATCCAGAGGTCCCTCCCCCACATAAGAAGACTCCCTGTTAAAGATTTTGCATTGTGGCCCTGGAGCTTCATGTAAAGTTTTTAACTTTTGTAAAGTTATAAATTTACAGCTATAATCCTATGAAAATTCATATCCATATTGGAGGTCACTGGATCAGCCCTGACAATTTTAACCACTTCCCAACCAGAGCTATACATGTACGGTGCTGGGCGAGGCTTTAAAATTGGTGCCGGTGTTCTGTCAAATCTCTATACCTTGCGAAAAGTCTATACCGGAAGTGACGCGGCTGCACCGGAAGTGACGCAGCCGCACAGGAATCAGCTGGAGGACGGTGTGCGCGGCGCTGCGCAAGCGCACATCCACCGGCTTAGCAAAGAATTATTGCAGCGCTGCGATAGAA
The DNA here is from genome assembly GCF_905171765.1 of Bufo bufo. NCBI lineage: Eukaryota > Metazoa > Chordata > Amphibia > Anura > Bufonidae > Bufo > Bufo bufo. Next base: position 149,725,569 of record NC_053395.1, on the reverse strand, counting down.
GTACTTTGTACACCTCTCGTGCGCACTTAGGGGTATAGAGATTTTGCAGCGCAAAATGTTTCATCAGATCTCCCTACCCCTTTAGTGCGCAGGCGCCCACAAATCCTCAGTTGCAGTTCAGCTACTATGTGGTGACCTCGGTATCCAGCACTCAGCTCTGCGGTAAGGATGAACTGCAACTGATGATTTGTGCACGCGTGCGCACTCAGGGGTAGGAAGATCTGATGAAACATTTTGTGCTGCAAAATCTCTATACCCCTAAGTGCGCACGCGCGGTGCACACCCTCCTCCAGCTGATTCCTGTGCAGCCACGTCACTTCCGGTATAGACTTTTCGCAGGGTATAGAGATTTGGCAGAACACCGTCTCGCAAGCGTGCCAGGTGCCTCTAGCTGCCGTGTGCATGATGTTCTAAACAGCAGACACTCCGGACTAATGTATACGATCGACGATAACGTTAATCGCATGCCTTTAACGTGACCACTGCATCCGGGAGAGCAAAAACGTGGAAGGGTACACTTTCAGGTGTGTACCAGCTCCCTGTAGCAAGGATTGGGGGAGCCAGATGGTGTGCGCTGCAGCCTCTGTACTCCGAAGTGATACAATGCTGCTGCACATTAGTTCCACAGGAACACAGTGTAATCCTCATAGACTCCAATGCTAATGCATTGGAATCTATTAGACAAGCAATCTGATAATTGCTTGTTATAGTTCCCTATGGGAACTATAAAAAAAGTGTAATAAATAAATAAAGGTTTTTAAAAATATTAAAAAAAATATATAAATTCAAATAACCCCCCTTTCCCCAAAATAAAAATACATAAACTCCCGTAATATTAAAATATAAAAATATTTATCCCATGCAGCAAACAACAAAACAAAACAAAAAAAGGCAAAATGGCTGATTCGTTGTTTTTTGGTCGCTTCACCTCCCACTAAAAATTTTATAAGAAGTGATCAAAAAATCATACACATCCCAAAATCGTATCAAAGTACAGATCACCCAGCAATAAATGAGCGCTCACAATTTTTTTCAAAGTAATATATTTTTTTTCTGTATTAAAACGCAAGAAAAACTATACATATTGGTATCGCTGTAATCGTACTGACACGGAGGATGAAAGTAAGAGGTCCGTTTTACTGCATAGGGAACACTGTAAAAACAAAACCCATAAAACTAATTTTTTTCCAATTTCTTTTTTTCCAATTTCACTCCATTCAGAATTTTTTTCCAGCTCCCCACTACATTGTATGCAATATTAAATTGTGGAATTAGAATGTACAATTTGTGGCGCAAAAAACAAGCCCTTATATGGCTACGTGAACAGAAAAATAAACTATTTATGGCCCTGGAAAGGCAGTGAGTGAAAAACGAAAACGCAAAAAAAGAAAAACACCTCCGGGGCTGAAAGGGTTAAAACAAAAGGCATTGCTAAGTAGACAAACAACATGTACGTGTGCCAAAATCTAGATCTGTCCTACAAATAAAGTGTACCTGTACTGTCATAAAACATTTAATATTGCCATATCTAAGGTTTTGATCAGTGGCGGCGAGGAGAGACAGACTCTATGTGAGCGCTTCTCTCTTTTCGTTCTAGCGATCGCTGGGGGTCATAGCGCTCGGACCCCCACCAATTTAAATTTGGCAAATATATCAAAAGCTTATAAGATATAAAAAAAATTCAAAATACATTATTTCAGACATATAAATGAATCACCTATACGTGGGTCCAGCAACTGGACCACCACCAATTTCTGGGACCCAGAAATTCTGGGTACCAAACACGCGCGATTTTTCTCACGCGAGTGCAAAACGCATTACAATGTTTTGCACTCGCGCGGAAAAATCGCGGGTGTTCCCGCAACGCACCCGCACATTTTTCCGCAACGCCCGTGTGAAAGAGGCCTTAGGCTGGGTTCACACGAGCGTGTCCGGATTAGTTCCGGATGCGTCCCGCTGTGTTGCGGCAAATCCGCGCGAGTAGGAATGCAATTGCAGTCAGTTTTGACTGCGATTGCGTTCCGATGTTCAGTTTTTATCGTGCGTGTGCAATGTGTTTTGCACGCGCGTGATAAAAAACCGACTGTGGTACCCAGACCCGAACTTCTTCACAGAAGTTCAGGTTTGGGTTCGGTGTTGTGTAGATGTTATTATTTTCCCTTATAACATGGTTATAAGGGAAAATAATAGCATTCTGAAAACAGAATGCATAGTAAGTGATCAGTTGAGGGTTAAAAAAAAAAAAAAAATTAACTCACCTTCTCCGTTTGTTCGCGTAAGTCCCGGTCTCTTCTTTACTTCTCAAAAGATGAACTATGGGCTAAAGGACCTTTGGTGACGTCAGATCACATGCTCCAATCACATGGTCCATCACCGCGGTGATGGACCCTGTGATTGGAGCATGTGATCTGACGTCACCAAAGGTCCTTTAGCCCATAGTTCATCTTTGTAAAGAACTAAAGACCGGGAGAACTACGCGAACAAGAGGACAAGGTGAGTTAATTTTTTTTATTTTTTAACCCTCAATTGATCACCTACTAAGCATTCTGTATTCAGAATGCTATTATTTTCCCTTATAACCATGTTATAAGGGAAAATAATACAGTGTATAGACAGTCACCTAGCAACCGTGCGTGAAAATCGCACCGCATCCGCACTTGCTTGCGGATGCATGCGATTTTCACGCAACCCCATTCACTTCTATGGGGCCTGCGTTGCGTGAAAAACGCAGAATATAGAGCATGCTGCGATTTTCACGCAACGCATAAGTGATGCGTGAAAATCATCGCTCATCTGAACAGCCCCATTGAAATGAATGGGTCCAGATTCAGTGCGGGTGCAATGCGTTCACCTACCGCATTGCACCCGCGCGGAAATCTCGCCCGTGTGAACGCAGCCTTAGAAATATGAAAACGCAAGGAGGAAGGTGTCCTAACAACATAGCCGCATATTTATTAAGACTGGCATTTTAGACATCGGTCTTAATAAAGCCCAGCATAACTTTGGCAGATCCAGAGCCAGTTCTTAATGTAAGACAGCTTCCTTGCTTTCTTACATTTAGGCTGGGTTCACACTTGAGCGCATTTTATATGTGCGTTTAACGCGCGTTTTTGTCGCGCGTTTTTATGCGCGTTTTTTGCAATAGTAAACGCGCGTTTGACGCGCGTTTGTGTGATTGACTGCAGTGTCCTATGGCCACAAACGCGCGTCAAAACGCCCCAAAGAAACTCAAGAACTTGTTTGAGCGTAGGGCGTTTTTCAGCGCGTTCAAACGCGCTGTAAAACGCTCAAGTGAGAACCAGGGCCATAGGGAAGCATTGGTTTTCATGTGTTGAGCGTTTTACAGCGCGTTCGAACGCGCTGTAAAACGCTCAAGTGTGAACCCAGCCTAAGGCCTCTTTCACACTGGCGTGTGTGGCCGTTGCCGCATTGCGGGCCGCAATACACGGGTGCCGTTCCGTGGGCATTCCGCATCACGGATGCGGACCCATTCACTTGAATGGGTCCGCAAATCCGGAGATGCGGAATGGTGCGGAACGGAACCCTACGGAAGCACTACGGAGTGCTTCCGTGGGGTTTCGTCCCGTACTTCCGTTCCGCAAAAAGATAGAACATGTCCGATCTTTTTGTGCAACGGCCGGATCGCGAACTCATTCAAGTGAATGGGTCCGCGATCCGCTGCGGCTGCCCCACGGACTGTGCTCGTGCATTGCGGCCCGCATTTTGCGGGCCGCAGCACGACCACGGGCCGCACACGCCAGTGTGAAAGAGGCCTAAAACAGCCATAGAAAATGGTAAATGAGACTGGTCTGCCAGTTTATCACCTTCCCCGCCCTCGCCATGCCCACATTTTTAGTCCTGGCATGAGCTGGGGAAAGTCGCAGATTGCCTTTACGCCGCAATCTGCACCAGAAATGCACCTAATATAGGGATATTTCTGTTTAATAAATCACCCCCATAATTTCTATGCGGATTATGGTATCCTAGTATGCCTGAAGTTCCTAGTCTAAGGCTGAGTTCACACGGGCGTTGCGGGAAAAGGTGCGGGTGCGATTTTTCCGTGCAAGTGCAAAACATTGTAATGCGTTTTGCACGCGTGTGAGAAAAATCTGCATGTTTGAAGTTCTTCACAGAAGTTCGGGCTTGGGATCGGTGTTCTGTAGATTGTATAATTTTCCCTTATAACATGGTTATAAGGGAAAATAATAGCATTCTGAATACAGAATGCATAGTACAATAGCGCTGGAGGGGTTAAAAAAAATAAAATAATAATTTAACTCACCTTAATCCACTTGCTCGCGCAGCCGGCATCTCTTCTGTCTTCATCTTTGCTGTGTGCAGGAAAAGGACCTGTGGTGACGTCACTCCGGTCATCACATGGTCCGTCACATGATCTTTTACCATGGTGATGGATCATGTGATGATCGGAGTGACGTCACCACAGGTCCTTTTCCTGCACACAGCAAAGATGAAGACAGAAGAGATGCCGGCTGCGCGAGCAAGTGGATTAAGGTGAGTTAAATTATAATTTTTTTTTTTTAACCCCTCCAGCGCTATTTTACTAAGCATTCTGTATTCAGAATGCTATAATTTTCGTTATAACCATGTTATAAGGGAAAATAATAATGATCGGGTCTCCATCCCGATCGTCTAGCAACCGTGCGTGAAAATCGCACCGCATCCGCACTTGCTTGCGGATGCTTGCGATTTTCACGCAGCCCCATTCACTTCTATGGGGCCTGCGTTGCGTGGAAAACGCACAATATAGAGCATGCTGCGATTTTCACGCAACGCATAAGTGATGCGTGAAAATCACAGCTCATGTGCACAGCCCCATAGAAATGAATGGGTCCAGATTCAGTGCTGGTGCAATGCGTTCACCTCCTGCATTGCACCCGTGCGGAATACTCGCCCGTGTGAACTCAGCCTAATAAAGCTTTTCAAAGAAGGTGATAAAAAATCATCTACTGTTGGCAGTCTGTTCCTGTAATGATAAATGAAACATGCCCACTATGCTCCAGATGCTGCTAAATAAGGGAAGAGGGGAACTAATGAATAGATACAGGGTTCCTAAATAAATACACCAATAAACTAAAATGCTATCCTAGATACTGGCTCAGGATGAAATGAAATACTCCAGTAGAATGCTCACCAGAGGTAAGGACAAGTGAACTTCAAACAGAGTGATGCCGTCTGCAGGGAAAGTGTCCCAGATGAGAAATGGATAAATAAACCGTCAAGGCTGAAAGATGTGACAAGGGCCCAATATCTACCCGATGGCTATGTGGCTGCAGCAAGGGATACATAGAAAAAAAATATTATGAAAAATAGAATGAAAAATATACTGTATTGTTTGCCCTGTAGGATGAACTTTTCCCCCCAAAAGTGGAGGAAAAATGTCAGTACATCTTATAGGGGGGAATATTAATAAGCACTTCCATTATGGAAGCGCTCATCAGTACAGCAGGATCAGGGAGCGGTGAATGCAGCATCCATGTCTGTACTCACTGCTTCCTGGTGTTCTCCTCCAGGCTCTGCATGCTGTGCTGTGGATGTCGGTGACCTCACACTGTGCGATGTTGAGTCACAGAACAACGTAGCAGGAAGAGCACTGGATCTCAGGAGGGGCGGAATTGATTTAAAAATATATTTTTTTACTGATCTGAGGTCTGATGAGGAGCTGTGGTCTAATCAGCATTGGGGATGTAATCTGAGGTCTGTACTGCGATCTAATTAGCATTGGGGTCTGATCTGAGGTCTGATTGGGGGTACAATTAACATTTGGGGTCTGATCTGAGGTCTGTTTGGGGGTCTGATTAAAAATAGGGGTCTGATCTGAGGTCCGTTTAAGGGTCTGATTAACAACGGGGGTCTGATCTGAGGTCTGTTTGGGGGTTCTGATTAACATTGCGGGTCTGAGCTTAGGTCTGATTAACATTGGGGGTCTGAGCTTAGGTCTGATTAACATTGGGGGTCTGAGCTTAGGTCTGATTAACATTGGGGGTCTGAAGTGAGGATTGATTAACATTGGGTATCTAATCTAAGGATTGATTAACATTAGGGGTTTGATCGGAGGTCCGATTAACATTGGGGGTCTGATTGGTGGTCTGATCTGAGGTCTGATGAAAAATATTTTTTTTATTCTTATTTTCTCCTCTAAAAGCTAGGTGTGTCTTATGGGCAGGTGCGTCTGACGGCAGGTGCGACGAAAAATATGGTAACTGCCAGATAAAATAAAATGCTGCTGCAGATGAACTTATCAAGTCCCAAATATTCAGCGAAGCCAAAATCGTGCCTCAAGTTGCATGTACGCTAAGCCAGCTTCACAAGCATAACCATGTCAGAAAAGGCAGGTGTCGTTCTGAGTGCATCTATAGCCAGCAGCTCTGATATGATTCTCTACTGCCCAAAACGGAAGTGGTTAATAGTACATCACCCGTAATTACCTAGGGCACGTGGACTTTGGCCTTGTTTGTCCCCATCTTGCTCCGGTTTCCATAATATTTCATTCTCCACACACTTGTATGCAGAACCTTTGGAGTAGGGGTTCCTATTCAAATAATTGATGTAGCCAACTTGGTCTGGTCCTCCTCTCTCCAAAGACCCCATAGCATCTGCCTAGTCTGATTCTGTAGTAGGTACGCCTTTCATGGTAGCCTATAATACTGTATGTTCTCCTTGGCGTAATGAGCTAAATCACATCTCATAGTATTTTGGTGATCAGTTGGACCAATAGGTGACTAATATGTTGGGCTTGATAAATCCCCCCCTCCCCCAAGGAACTGAAAAAATGTCATGTCATGTCAAAAATGTATGAGCGCCTTGTGCATGACATTCTTAATTTGTTCTGCACTGTTGTCAGATGGGCTACAATTTCCGTATTAAGAGGCGCACATCTCTTAATAACTGTGGCACCGGTCTGTCCATGTGCCAGAACTCAATCCTACTACTCCAATATTATTCTTGAAATGATGGCTGTAATTTCCAGTTGAGGGATACAGGGTTAAAGATACAGTTGACCAGACGATGTCCAAGTGTGAAGGGTATATCAGCAATAGCCCCTCCCCCACCTTCTTGGCTCCTTCCTTTATCTCTTTATGGAGTACTGCAGAAATGGAAATGTTTTTTACTTAAAAAGAAGGTGATTCTCTGAAACTTTGACCCAGCCCTGTGAGGAGGGGAGCCCATGTAATAGCTTCCTCTGTCTTATAACTCTAGACTGAGCTAGGCCGCATCCAGGATCCACACCTAACTTCCTGCAGGGACTGAATCAAGATGATTAAACCCGACTGATCCATACAAAGATATGTTGGGTACATTACAAGTTGTGAAAAAATAAAATAAATTAAGGGTACTTTCACACTTGCGGCAGAGGATTCCGGCAGGCAGTTCCGTCGTATGCAAACTGATGGCATTTGTCAGACGGATCAGACGGATCCGGATCCTGATCCGTATGACAAATGCAGTGAAATGCCGAATTCGTCTCTTTGTCATCCGGAAAAACTGATCCGGCATTAATTTTTTTCACATTTTTGCGGTCTGAGCATGCGTATATCACTCAGCTATACAACCTACAAAAATACACGAGTCTCCATGTATAGAACTGTATCAACACCATATACATATATATTTTATTAGTACATCACTTCATAATATCTATTCACATGGTTGACAATACACAACATTTATGTTGACAGGATAATAAAGTGCTAGTGCAAGATTATCATAGTCAGTAAATAAGCTACTCAAAATATATAGCTAGCTCAAATACTGTGAGATTTTTGATATCTGCAGCCAAGTTTAGTACCTAATAGATACCCAAACTACATCCATCCATAGTAAAAGAACAGATCACACCAGTGAACAATTGATAAATAACGAGACTAAATACATAGATACCATATAAAAGGATCACCACAAAGACTGTATAAGTGGAAAACAGAAACTCACCCAGCTGAGTACACAAATGATAAGGGGAAGCAACACGCGAAACGCGCGTCGGGGTGTGGACTGGTGGTGCATTTCTGTGGTGGGAATCTCTTCTCGTGTCAGTATAGTGCTCATGGTTATGACTTACAATTTAGCGCTGTGACTTACTCACACATCATTTGTGTACTCAGCTTGGTGAATTGCTCCTGGTTCCTTTTCCAGCAGGCTCCAATTCTAATTCCCTCAGCTCGGCGCTAGAGAGGATAGAAACTAGCTGCTATGATGTCTTCCATATACTGCACTCAGAGAGATCCTGCTCCTCTATTTTTATTTCACACACAAAGAAGCAGCAGCATGGGGGACATACAGCAGAGCTGAGCAGTGTAGCTGTGAATCCATCACTGGGCACCTACTAGAAGTAGCAGTGACTGTCTCTGGGTCTGTATCTGTGTTCAGAAACTTCCTCTTCCCATCTCCAAAGACATTCAGGGGCTCCAACTGTAACCTGATTTCCCAATAAAAAAAAATCACAGAATAAAGTGGTCTAAATGGCAAAAGATGCTCAAAACCACTAATGCTGTAGCGCATTTCTATCCAGGGGAGCAAATCCTGCCCATGTGATCCATTGCTAACAGCAATCCCCAGCAAAAATGCATACAATGGAGGATGCCCGTATTTAAGACCTGTGTAGGATGTTTTTGTGGTACATGTGGTCCGCTGCCGGCATCCTCTATTGTATGCATTTTTGCTGGGGATTGCTGTTAGCAACGGATAACATGGGCAGGATTTGCTTCCCTGGGTAGGAATGCAGACAGGGTCAGCAGAGAAAGATCCCGTCCGCTGGCCCTGTCAATCAACATGTGCGGAGGGGGCGTCTTTAGGATAGGAGGATGCGGCTGCTACCAGCAAGTAGCCGCCCTACTTGCTGGTAGCAAAGTAATTTGCATATTTTAAAAGTTCGTTTTTAACTGAATCTGCTGAACCAAAATGATTAATTACAGTATGTATGCATAAATCGCAGTATAGGGATTATAAGTAACCAAAAAAAAAAAAATAATGTTTAGTGGGGTGACAGAAGCCCTTTAATTTTGATCTATGGGGAACATTCAGGGTATGGCCTATTTGTCTAAAACTTATCAACTGCAAAGTATGCCAGCCCTCTGTGCCCCAAAACGTCAAATCACTCATAGCTGGCTTCAACTTGAGCTATCATTTATGCCAGTTTTTGGCCATACCCCATCCTATTAAAGTGGTTATCTTATGATTAATGTAAAAAATGAGAATCAGACTGCATATAGTACATGACCATTCTTATTCTAACAAAGCTAGAACCAGCCCTGTACCTCACATTGACCCAAATGAAATGTATTCAGATCCGTTTGCTGGTTTGAAAAAAGTAGAATGTTTTTCATGGGACATAATTTTTGTGTCACACCCGTACCAGCTCCACTTTGCGGGAAATTGACGAGTGCGGATTAAAACTGCAAGTGATGGCAAATAGGTGCAGTTCTTGCCAGCTCCCCTCTCCAATATCATTGGTACAAAATATGTCATTGACCAGGCAGTGCGGTGAATGGTGACCTTGTTTCTTCTTAGTGGTGTGTGCACAGCTCAATTATTTACATGCAACACTGACCTGGAACTTCTCATTTAATGGCATATGACAGCCATGAATTACAAACTGACCGTCCCCTGTAAGTATGCTGCGCGAAATATCGCTCCCAATCATCCACTAAGCAAATGAGCAGAAATGAAATGCAATACACAAGATGGGCACAAGGTGGCGATGTTGCGTTATAATTGCCGGGAGCTTACGCTGTGCATGGAAATGCGATGCAGGACGTCAGGGTACTGGGCTATCACAGGAAGACCTGGCCTGGACAGCAGTGGGAGGAGCTTAGCAAGAGGTGATTTATCAGGCGAGCGACAGCGGGCGGAGCCTGGACAAACCAGACGACGCATGCGTAGAAATTATGTCCTATGCGGGAATAAGCCTGACAAAGCATCATGGGAAATGTAGTGAAATTGTACTTGTGCTATTGCACAGTGCCCAGCAGCTTGTTTATAAGGGGGTCTTAGATAAGTCAGCTGTGATGGCACTAGATATTCATTCATTTATTCTGCTGCTAGCCAGATAAAATGATGTGATACAAAATTCTGCAAATGTCTTTAAACTTATTTTACAGATGTTTACAGTATTTTTTAAAGGGGTTGTCCAAGACAGTATGTAAGATATAAAATGATGGTGTACTAACCTTATTGCCCAACGCCATTCTCTGCAGCGCGCCTCCCTCCGCTTCTTGTTTCCAGACTGCACAGTGATGTGGCGGTATATGGCATGTGACTGCTGCAGCCAATCACTGTCCTCAGTTGTCCAGAGAAAAGAAATAATCAGGTTGGCAACCGCGGTCTCCTCCGCGGCCACTTTTTACATGATGTGATCATAGAGGAAAGACGTATCAGTTAATAGAGCCCATTTTCAGACACGGAAACATATCCTATGTCAGAGAGCAGGGTGATGTTTATTAGATTTATTGGGCAGATAATATCTATCACTTGTTGGGTCATTAGGACCTCTGGGACAAACTGTGGAGAGATAGGGTTCCCTCAGTGAGGCCACCATCGTATGTACACAGAGATTAAAGGGGTTGTGCTGCGGCTTGATATGGATGATCCCCAGGATAGGTCATCAGTATCAGCTCGGCAGGGCTCTGACTTCCTGCACCCCCCGATCAGCTGTTTGAAGGGGTAGTGAAACTGCTCCTGCTTTAAAATGACCTGTGTGCTGTCCAATTTGCAGCGGTTGCGCCATGTATTTAACACTGCCTATCCTAATCACTTGAATAGGACGAGCGGTTGTGCTACGTCTAAAAGCGAGACAATGCGCAGGTCATTTTGAAGAGGAAGTAGTGTTTGCATGAGCCCCACTCCCCCTTCATACAGCTGATCAGCAATCTGATATTGATGACTTAGGGCTCATGCACACAAACATATTTTTGGTCTGTGTCCATTCCAGTTTTATTTGCGGCCTATATGCGGAACCATTCATTTCAATGGGGACGCAAAAAAAACACAAATGGCTCCGCATGCATTCTGTATCTACATATCTACAAGGCTGTTCCACAAATAAATTGAACATGTCCTATTCTTGTCTGTTTAGGCGGACAAGGACAGGCATTGTTACAATGGATCCGTAAAAAAAAAAACGGAACACGGAAATCACACGAATGTCATCCTTTTTTTTTTTTTTTTGGAGGACCGCAAAACACATACGGTCCTCCAAAGCCCTTATCCCGAGAATATGTTATCCATATCAAGACATTGCACAACCCCTTTGAATGTATAGATGTGCGTGGCTCCGACAATTCTAGTCTGTGGGATATATGATTTGAATATTGTAGGCCTGCTCTGCCGTTTCCTGAACTCCTGATGTAATGGCCTCGTTCATCTCAATGGTTCTTAGAAATCCTTGCCACCAAAACAACCCAATTGAGATGAATGGAACTGATTATCAGGCCCAGAAATTTCTGCAGCGAATTGCCCCCAAGTGAATTCACCTATATGAGTGGGTCGTGTGTAGTGTACGGGAGTTGTAATACCCGTCACTACCAAAGTGTCACTTGGTGTGCTGTCGTCCCTCCTAATTATGGGGAAATTGTTGTATGCCAGTTTTATAAAATGTAATGTAATGTGTGTATTTCCCTGTCACTGAAACTTGCACTTACAGGCCGGCTAGGGGTGTCATTCCAGCTCTTAGGCATTAGAGGGAGCTAGGGAGCCCTAGTTTATATAAGGGCCAGACAAGGAAGGGAAAGTCAGTGTAACCTGTAGTGATGGGAAGTTCGGCTCTTTTAGGTGAATCGGTTCATTTGAATCAGCTCATTCAAATGAACCGATTCATGAATCGGATCTTCGGTTCACTTGGTGAGTCAGACTGCTGAGCTGACTCGTAAGTGCTAGCCCCGCCCCTCCCCGCCCACCAACCAATCACCGACCACAGCTGAGGGGGCGAGGCCAGCACAGCACACTGCAGCTCTGACTCGAGTCCTCTGAGCCGTCTGTACAGGGAGTCTAAAGGAATCGAATGAGTCACAAGAATCTAAAGATCCGACTCAGTCAGTGACTCATTCGATTCAAGAGCCGAGAGTCACTAGAACAGGTTACATTACACTGAGGCTGTCGGCTCTTGTTGCAGCAGTGATAAGGAGCAGAGATAAGAGAAGGGACAGATGACACAGTTTAGATTACAGGATGAATTACATTAACCCTTTAGAATCAAATTGGCTTCTTAGGAGATATATATGTTAAAGGCATCTCATGTAAACCCACCCTTAGTTATATAGCTACTGAATGAGATGCCTTTAACATATATATCTCCTGAGAAGTCAATTTGATTCTAAAGGGTTAATTTAATTCAACCTATAATCTAAACTCTGTCATCTGTCCCTTCTCTTATCTCTCTGCTCCTGTCCCTTAACCTTATCACTGCTGCAACAAGAGCCGACAGCCTCAGTGTAATGTAACCTGTTCTAGTGACTCTCGGCTCTTGAATCGAATGACTCAATGAATCGAATGAGTCACTGACTGAGTCGGATCTTTAGATTCTTGTGACTCATTCGATTCCTTTAGACTCCCTGTACAGACGGCTCAGAGGACTCGAGTCAGAGCTGCTACTGTGCTGTGCTGGCCTCGCCCCCTCAGCTCTGGTTGGTGGGCGGGGAGGGGCGGGGCTGGCAGAAGCAGCTCTTCCACTCTAAGATCATATTACTGACTCCTCCCGAGTCCCTCCCTCAGGCTCCTGCTGCCAGCGTGAGGTGGTGAGCTGAGCGTCTGCATTCATTGTCTGTGTAGAAGAGCCGTTTCAAACGGATCGGATCATTCAAATGAATCGACTCCTCCGGTTCACTGAAATGAATCGATTCAAATGAACGATTCGTTCATGAACCGGACATCACTAGTAACCTGATCTAGTGTGGAGTGCAGAAGTCAGTCTAGACCACAGCTCAGAAGTTTCTAGAGCCTGAGGAAGTTTCCAGAAGCTGAGAGAGACAGAGGCAAAGATCAGGAAAGCAAGAGGTACTCAGAAAGACAGAGGAGGTACTGATTAAAGCTATAGCCAAGGATATAAAGCCAGAACTAGGTTAATGGGCCTTGGTGAAGATATGCTATATTCCAGGATCAGACAGAATTAGAGTGCTAGCTCCTGTGCTGCAAGTCCTGTGTTCAACACTCTGTAATTACCCTGCTATAACTGAATTGCCTGCATCGACCGAATTGCAAAATCGACTGTATGCTAAGGAACTGCATTTCCTATATTGTCTCTGCTTGCGAAACTACTAAAGTTGGAGTTCTGTTTTAAGACTACGTTTCCTCAATTTATTCCTGCATCCGCAAACGGCGTGCCACCGTTTACTTGGCACTGGCGTCACGAACTATTTCTACCTATACCTGCCCTTGCAGAGAGTCAGCTGTACCAGGTTAGTGTATATTGCACTACATCACCCAGAAACACCTACTACACACAACTTGAGTACGCTGCACCTCTCTTTTGGCGTTCCACGAACAGGATACGCACGCTTTCTAGTGCAAGAAGCGTGAACTTTGTGCCTTATACAGTTGCCCTGTGACCAAAGTGACAATTTTCCTGTTTTATTCAAGTGGACTTTGTGGACTGAAAATCGTACCCAAAGTGTACCAAAAACCTCTAAAAAGCGCTGTGCAGTGTTGCGCTACCCAGAGAAAGAAAATCGCCGCATTGGAGTGTGGTTTTGTGGACTTTTTACAATCCTGCTTGCTGTCAGTGAATGGACAGCGTTTTGCTAAAGATGGCCACCGGCTGCCTGGAGTAAAGTTTCCCGCGCCGCTGAGGACATTCGTGGGCGGATCCCTGCAAAGACACAGAGAGTCCCGCCCCTCTTCATCATCGCACCGCTGCGGCCCTGCTTCTCCTGCGTCACCGCGGGCTCAAGACGTCCGGAACCTCGCGAGACTTGGCCTGCGCAAGACCAGCGATACCGGTAAGCACTTGTAACCGGAGGGAAGGGGATTGTTCCGGCCCCTTTAGTCGCCAGCGGCCACCTCTCAATAGACTACCATGTCAGAGCCAGGAGTGCCTGAGCAGCCGGCCCCGGGAGAGCTTGCGGCTCCTAATCATCCTACAGCCCCCAGCATGATGCCCTTTACCATGCCTTACTATTTCGGGGCCCCATGGTTCCCCCGCTACAGGGGAGAGACCCATACCCTAAGGGACTTTAAAGAAAAGTTGCTGGCACTATTCCGATTGTACCCTATAAATGCCGACCAGCAAATGGAAATCATGCTGGCGCAACTGGAGGGAGCGGCCCGTAGAGAAGTGTTATCCTGGCCTGCTACTGAGCGGAGTACTCTAGAACAGATATTCACCCGCCTCAGAGCCACTTTTGAAACTAGGACTGCCTCAGAGATAAAGATGCACTTCTTTGGCAAGAAACAGAAGTCCGGTGAGTCCCTCCGTGACTTTGCCCTATCACTTCAGGAGGCTTTAGAGGCTGTAATCCAGATAGATCCCAAAGAGGCTGATAACCGGGACCAGACCCTGAGGGAACAATTTATCAACGGGGTGTCTAGTGAACAAATAAGGACCCAGTTAAAGATGCTGTCCGCCCAGCACCCTAACAGTGCCTTTCTGGACTTTAAAGAACTGGCTATAAAAATTCTGGGGTCCACAGTATCTCCTGAGTTGAGCGCCCTATCTGAGTCATCAGCCTGCAAGCCGAAACCGCTTGTCACTAACCGAGCTGAGGCCAGCCAAGCTGTTCAAGTGTCAGCTACTGATACTATTGCCATGCTGACAGAGCAAGTAAATCACCTCACTAAAAGTCTAGAGAAAGTGTGCAGAAAAATAGAGGAATGGGAAAAACCCATAATGCTAGAAGAAGAATTCCTGTCACCTCCTAGGCCGTTCCCACCTCCTTACCAAGAGACTCACCCCAGGGATCCTGGGAGGCGTAATAGAGGTCGCAAGAAGCCCGTGTGTACATACTGCAAAAAGCTGGGACACACAGAATCCACGTGCTGGCAGTTAAACGGGCAACCCCTGAGGCTGAGGACCACCCCTCGGGAGGTAGAACACTAGGTCCAGAGGATCCAAATTGGATGCCACGTTATGTAGGATTCCATCCTAAAATCAATATAGAGATCAACGGGGTCCCCTTTGAAGCCCTATTAGATACTGGGTCTCAGGTCACTACTATTCAGCTGCCTGCATTTGAAAAGTTCTGGGGCACCAACCAGTTGACCCAACCGCCTGAATCCTGGGTGGAAATTATCGCCAGCAATGGCAAACCAGTAAAGGTTCATGGATACTGGGAACCCACCCTGCAGGTGGGAGAAGTAACCCTGCCTCAACAGGGAGTGATCGTAGTACAGGCCGGTGACAGAGGAGGACATCCTGTCATTCTAGGCACCAATGTTTTCAAAAACTGTTATTCAGAAATACTTGCTGTATTACATCAGACTTTGCCCACTGCTTCCTCTGCATCCAGGAGGGTGATTCAAAAGACTATTACAGTGTTAAGTGCCCAGCAGAGGTTTGCTAATGGGAAAGGAGAAATTTGTACTGCCAGGATCCGTGATATTAAGCCTGTGACTTTGCCTCCTAATTCTCAAACTCTTTTGTGGTGTCCTGCTGTCCTGGGAGTCGAAGGCCGAGATTATCCAGCCCTGGTGGAACCACTCCAGATGGAGGATTATCCTTATGTGAGAGCTGCCAAGTGCCTGGTGAACGTCTCCCAAGGTAAAGTACCTGTCCGTCTGATTAATCTGAGTAATCATCCTGTTGTGCTTACTAAGCATTGCCCTGTTGCCCAGCTGTCCCAGGTGTCCTTCCAAGACATCATTCGTCTTCCAGTGACAGAAAAGCCGCCAGCTGCAGACAGCAGATGTTCGCCGGTGACCCAGCCACAAGTGCCCTGGTGGGAAGAGCTCCATGTAGGGGACGAGACTACCCCCCAACATCAACAAGAAGGGATTCTACAGCTTGTCAAGGAGCACCACCAGGCCTTCAGTAAGCATGCTACTGACTATGGAGAGGTTAGTGTCATACAACACACCATACCTACTGGCTCTCACCCTCCTATCAAGGAGAGATACAGACCCTTACCACCTACTTCATATCAGACTGTAAAGGAAATGATCCAAGAGATGAAAGACTCTAATGTGATCCGGGACAGCCGTAGTCCGTGGGCTGCACCCCTGGTTCTTGTAAAGAAGAAGGACGGTAGTATCCGTTTCTGTGTGGATTATAGGAAAATTAATCAAATAACCCACAAAGATGCATACCCACTGCCCCGCATTGAGGAGTCACTAACTGCTCTGGGCTCTTCTGCCTATTTCTCCACATTGGACTTGACCAGCGGCTACTGGCAAGTACCCATGGCCCCTGCAGATAGGGAAAAGACTGCTTTCACTACTCCCATGGGCCTGTTCGAATTCAATTGTATGCCGTTCGGGCTATGTAATGCCCCAGGAACTTTCCAGAGACTAATGGAACGGTGTTTGGGTCACAAAAACTTCGAAACAGTGCTGCTGTATCTTGATGACGTCATTGTGTACTCAAAAACATATGAGGACCATCTGAAACATTTGGCAGAAGTATTTGAAATCCTTATCAAATATGGCTTGAAGGTAAAGCCATCCAAGTGTCACCTGCTCAAACCTGCAGTAAGATACCTGGGGCATATAGTAAGCGGAGAGGGAGTGCAACCTGACCCTGATAAATTGGCAGCTGTCTGTAATTGGCCGGTTCCTACTACTGTCAAAGAGGTGAGGAGTTTCCTGGGTTTTGCCGGCTACTATAGACGTTTTATCCCCCATTTTGCTCAAATAGCTGATCCTATCCAGGAGCTCTTGAGGGGGCAACCCAAAAAGAGTCCTAGAACTCCTGTGCCCATTGAGTGGAATGAGAAAAGAGAGATAGCGTTCCAATTGCTAAAAAAGAAACTGACCGAGCCTCCAGTGTTAGGTTATCCAGATTATAGCAAGCCCTTCCATCTCTATACTGATGCTAGCAAGCGAGGCCTGGGAGCTGTGTTAGCCCAGATCCAAGAGGGAAAAGAGAGAGTGATAGCATATGCAAGCCGCTCCCTGAAAGGAGCTGAGAAAAATGACCAGAATTATAGTTCCTTCAAACTAGAGTTCCTGGCATTAGTGTGGGCGGTGACAGAAAAATTCAAGGATTATCTAGCCGCCACCCCGTTCATTGCATTCACTGACAATAACCCTCTGGCGCATCTAAATACAGCTAAATTGGGGGCCTTGGAGCAGAGATGGGCCTCTCGCCTTGCCAACTATAATTTCTCTGTAAAGTATCGTGCTGGACGTACTAATGATAATGCTGATGCTTTATCCAGACTTTCCACAGAGACAGCTCCTGATGATGTACGAGATGCTTGGGAAGATGTAGAGATGCCGGCTTTCTATAACAAATTTGCTCAACAGGATCAGGCTCGAGCTACCAATAACAGAGCTGCAGTTCCTTCACCCTCCAGTAGGCCTGAACCTAAAGAAGAAAGGTGGGTGAAACTACAGTCTGAAAGTAGAGTGCTGGGTGAGTTGTTGGACTTCATTACTAGTGGCAGAGCCCCTGAGAGGATCCGGCGTAAGAGTGCAGATCCTGAGCTCATGAAACTGTGGAGACAGCGCCATCAACTCTTCATACAAAAGGGCCTATTGCTACGGAGAAGCCTAGACCCAGTGTCCAACGAAAGAGTACACCAGATTCTCATACCCCGACGAGATGCAGGTATGGTGTTGGAGATGTACCACAATCAATCCGGTCACTTTGGGGTCCAAAAGACTGAGGCTACTATCCGCCAGCGGTTTTACTGGGTGGGCATGAGAGAAGACATGGAAAAGTGGTGTCGAGAGTGTGTAGCCTGTGCCTTGAAACGAAGTGAGCACCATGATCAGAGGGCACCACTGAGACCCATTGTAAGTACCCGTCCTCTTGAACTTGTCGCCATCGACCATGTAAAACTGGAGCCTAGTCGCTCAGGGTATGCTTATGCCATGACTATTATTGACCATTTCACAAAGTTTGTTGTAGCAGTGCCTGTGAGAGACCAGACAGCCAAGACTACAGCCGAAATGTTCTGGAAGCACTTCCTCCTGCCCTATGGATGTCCAGAAAAGATCCTCACCGATCAAGGACCTGCTTTTGAGTCCCATCTGTTCCATGAACTGTGCCGCTTACACAACTGTAAGAAGATCCGGACGACGGCCTACCATCCTCAAGGTAACGGATTATGTGAAAAAATGAATCAGACCTTGATAGAGATGCTGAGGGCCGTGCCTCCTGAGAACAGAGGAGATTGGCCCAGTCTGTTGCCACAGCTCATGTTCACATACAATCATACTATACATTGTTCCACCGGGTATACCCCTTTTTACTTGATGTTTGGGCGCCAAGGAACATTGCCTGCTGATCATTCATTGGACATACATGTGCCTGATTGCATTAACCCATTACCTAACACCGACTGGGTTGCTGAGCACCAAAGGCGATTAGATGCAGCCAAAGCCATTGTTCAGGAACGTATGGACCTTGCTAGAGACCGACAGCAGAGAGACTATGATCAGGCAGCCCATGCAGAACCCTTGACCATAGGGGCCGTGGTATGGTTAAAGAATAACCGTCGTACCAGCAAATTGGACAGTAAGTGGGAGCGAAGTCCCTATGTTGTCACTGCAATCCCAAATGTTGGAACTCACACTTATGAGATCACCCGGGAAGACAAGGGATCCCAAATTGTACACCGAAACCGGTTGAAGCTCTGCCTGACACCAGAACCTAGTGCCGAGAGTTCCGGATCTGAATATCCTGTGTCAGAGTCAGCAATACCGCCCGAGGATCCTATGCAGGCTGTCAGTAATCTCAGGTATGACGCTGATCCCATGCATTGGCTTCTGACACCGTGGTTGAACTTGCTGGTGCCTACTCCGGCACCTACTGTAGTTTTACCTCCAGAAGAGCCGGTTCAAGATGCCCTGGATCCAGTTCCCCCTGTAGTGGATATTGTTGTTCCTGTTGTTCCAGTTGTTCCTGACCGAGGTCTCACGGATGGAGACCCTCCTGTTGCTCCTCTCCCTTCTACCTCGTTGCTAAGGGAAGAGGAGACCCCTGTGTTGAGAAGGTCTACCCGGATGACCAGGGGACGTCCGCCAGTCCGTTTAGGAGACTTTGATTATTCTGGTGGTGTCTCCTCCCAAACAGTTGCCACGGGCAATACCTTGTTGGACATTTGTGCGCAAGAATGGACTCCCCCACGTGAGCCCTTGCCTGTGCTACACCCACAGGAAACACCTGGGTAGTTCCGTTATTATGCTGTCATTTTATTGTGCAACTTCCTACTAAGGAAATGTGCCCAGAGATGGACTCCACCGCATGAGAGCCTCTGTGATTAATAAGAAATAACCTGGGTACGGACTCATGTTTGTTATTTGAGCCTCCAAGAACTTTTATACCGTTTTCTACTGTTTTATCATGGACTTATTCATTGTCATGGACTATCCTGGTTATAATGTTACGCTGTGCCAGGTCAGCGCCCCCGTTCCATTCACTATCCTGAGAGAAGAGAACGACGCCCCTTGTCACTACCCTTCACCTTTGCCAATTGGACCTGATGTAAATGTAAATGCAGATGAATTACATGTATGTATGCCTGCATGTCTCTATTTTCTATTTCAGGTAGAGATTCCAGTTGGGCGACCCATGATGGAGTACGAGGTCGTACTCAGCTTAAAGCAGTGGGGTATGTAGTGTACGGGAACTGTAATACCCGTCACTACCAAAGTGTCACTTGGTGTGCTGTCGTCCCTCCTAATTATGGGGAAATTGTTGTATGCCAGTTTTATAAAATGTAATGTAATGTGTGTATTTCCCTGTCACTGAAACTTGCACTTACAGGCCGGCTAGGGGTGTCATTCCAGCTCTTAGGCATTAGAGGGAGCTAGGGAGCCCTAGTTTATATAAGGGCCAGACAAGGAAGGGAAAGTCAGTGTAACCTGATCTAGTGTGGAGTGCAGAAGTCAGTCTAGACCACAGCTCAGAAGTTTCTAGAGCCTGAGGAAGTTTCCAGAAGCTGAGAGAGACAGAGGCAAAGATCAGGAAAGCAAGAGGTACTCAGAAAGACAGAGGAGGTACTGATTAAAGCTATAGCCAAGGATATAAAGCCAGAACTAGGTTAATGGGCCTTGGTGAAGATATGCTATATTCCAGGATCAGACAGAATTAGAGTGCTAGCTCCTGTGCTGCAAGTCCTGTGTTCAACACTCTGTAATTACCCTGCTATAACTGAATTGCCTGCATCGACCGAATTGCAAAATCGACTGTATGCTAAGGAACTCCATTTCCTATATTGTCTCTGCTTGCGAAACTACTAAAGTTGGAGTTCTGTTTTAAGACTACGTTTCCTCAATTTATTCCTGCATCCGCAAACGGCGTGCCACCGTTTACTTGGCACTGGCGTCACGAACTATTTTTACCTATACCTGCCCTTGCAGAGAGTCAGCTGTACCAGGTTAGTGTATATTGCACTACATCACCCAGAAACACCTACTACACACAACTTGAGTACGCTGCACGTGCACATCTCACAATTCTCTGCCTGGGCTGCCTCGCCTGTGGACCTCCTGAAAGGTGAAGGCCCCAGAGGCAGGTTATCAGAAGTGAGGAAACCCCTTGAAGGGAAAAAAAAAAACTGCATAAAAGTGCAGAAGGAAATGATGTTTCAGTGGACTGTCTACTGTATACTTCTTACCTTGCCCAAAGTGTTAAAAAAAAACTGTTTAGTATTTGCAGGCCCTCCCAGTGTTAGGCGTCTTGATGTTCCTGGCAGTGGAAATATGAGCTATGTGTTTGCAGAGCTGAAACTGAATACAGCACTTTACCCATAGATCTCAGACGCTCTACACTCCCCGTACTGAACGGTATTATATCATATACTGTACATGTAGATACACCACACGCCACAGTATCATATACATGTAGATACACCACACACCGCAGTATCATATACATGTAGATACACCACACACCGCAGTATCATATACATGTGGATACACCACACACCGCAGTATCATATACATGTGGATACACCACACACCGCAGTATCATATACATGTAGATACACCACACGCCACAGTATCATATACATGTAGATACACCACACACCGCAGTATCATATACATGTAGATACACCACACGCCGCAGTATCATATACATGTAGATACACCACACGCCGCAGTATCATATACATGTAGATACACCACACACCGCAGTATCATATACATGTGGATACACCACACACCGCAGTATCATATACATGTGGATACACCACACACCGCAGTATCATATACATGTAGATACACCACACACTGCAGTATCATATACATGTAGATACACCACACGCCACAGTATCATATACATGTAGATACACCACACACTGCAGTATCATATACATGTAGATACACCACACGCCGCAGTATCATATACATGTAGATACACCACACACCGCAGTATCATATACATGTAGATACACCACACACTGCAGTATCATATACATGTAGATACACCACACGCCGCAGTATCATATACATGTAGATACACCACACGCCACAGTATCATATACATGTAGATACACCACACGCCACAGTATCATATACATGTAGATACACCACACGCCGCAGTATCATATACATGTAGATACACCACACGCTGCAGTATCATATACATGTAGATACACCACACGCCGCAGTATCATATACATGTAGATACACCACACGCCACAGTATCATATACATGTAGATACACCACACGCCGCAGTATCATATACATGTAGATACACCACACACCGCAGTATCATATACATGTAGATACACCACACACCGCAGTATCATATACATGTAGATACACCACACACCGCAGTATCATATACATGTAGATACACCACACGCCGCAGTATCATATACATGTAGATACACCACGCGCCACAATAACTGCCCTGCATGATAAGTGTGGCCAACACTTCCCAATAATTGTAATGTCCTCAGGTAGGGGTGTAGCTAGAACTGACTGGGCCCCACAGCAAATTTTTTACAGCCCCACCTCCCGCCTCACTTACTTACAATAAAACATTTGAAAAAAATCATCTTTGTATCACCAGGTCAAGGAGGGCATTCTATTATGAGGCAGGGGCCAGGGCACATACCTGCCGAATTTGAATAAAGGAAGCAGTGTCGTATGTATAGTGATAAAAAAAATCTCATTTTTATTCAAATCAGTAGCATAATCGGTACAAGTAGAGTCAAAAAGGGACAGGACATGAAGACTGAGCCTCTATGGGGGTGAGTATAACCATGAACAGCAGATCACACAACTATATTGCAGAAGCTAAAGACACAGGAGTGGTTGCGGGTGTAGGATGTTGTTCCCCAGTTAATAACAACTACCTTCCTATTGGTCTAAGCTTCTAACATATGGACTCTGTTGGAATTAGATGTCTAATATCGTTAAAAGATTTGGAAGACCTGTCACCCCTCCTCCTCCTCCTCACATGTCTGTTTTAGTAACTACTTGCTTTACAGGTTCTACAGCTCTGGAGCATCTATTCTTACCAGTGATACTGTTGGGTGTGTGTCCCTGCACAGTCCGACACTGGCAGCACTGATTGGATAATGTCAGACTGTGCAGAGACACAGGTAGCACTCAGCTGGAACTTTATTCATAAACTTCTAGCAGGAATAGTAGAGGAATGGCACAATATAGAGTCATAAGAATAGATGTTCAAGAATTGTCATTTCATGTGGAATACACTCAGACATATAAGTTGTGGTGACAGGTCCTCTTTAACCCCTTGACAACTCTCCCTGTACATGTACCATACATTAATATATATAGGGGCTAGAATATGTGATCTTCAGATCACTTTTAGCTTACATTGCAGTGAATTACCGCTGCATTGTAAACCCAATTTTCTGTTATCCTGTGGAGCCCTGCCACCTGCAGGCATCCATAGGAACTACAGCTCTGATACGCTGGGTTTCTTCAGATAGAACCAGTGCATCAGAGAAAATGAACAGCTTTCCCGATTGCCACGTGGGGGCGCTGGTCCAGGCCTGGAAGTGCAGAGCTTCTAAGTTTTCAGTGCTCAGATGCCTGGGTCACATTTGAACATCGGCATTTGCAGTGTTAAATTTCTGTCATCGGCGTTATCGCTGATCGCAGACACTAGCCCTGAGTCTCTGCTGTTTAAAACCTGCTGCGCCCACAAGTGCCCATTTTTAAAGACCTAACTTCCACCTTACATGTACGAGAGATGTCCAGAAAGAAATAAAATACATTGTGTGCTTGAAGGAGTCCTTAAAGGGGTTTTCTCATCTCAGACAATAGGGGCATATCGCTAGGATATGCCCCCATTGTCTTATAGGTGCGGGTCCCGCTGGCTCGGCTATTGCCGTCTGCCCCATAGAAATTAATGGGAGCATGGGCCGTGCATGCGCAGCACGCTCCCATTCACTTCTATGGAAGAGGCGGGGATTAGCGCTTGGTGGTGGACGGACCCCGGGAAATCTGGGGTCCTCCAGCCACAGCGCTCCCCGCTCTGTCCCACCGCTGGGACCCGCACCTATAAGACAATGGGGGCATATCCTAGCGATATGCCCCCATTATCTAAGATGGGAATACCCCAATTTAAAACAATGTACATGTCAGAACACAAGATATGCTCTGATTTTATAGCATTATGCTTTGCAATTAATTGCTTAAAAAAAAAGGCCTCATGCACATGAATATATGTATTTTTCAGTCCGCAAAAAACGGATCTGCAAAAAATACAGATTACGTCCATGTGCATTCCGTATTTTGCGGAACGGAACAGCTGGCCCCTAATAGAACAGTACTATCCTTGTCCGTAATGCGGACAATAATAGGACATGTTCTAGTTTTTTGCAGAACGGAAATACGGACATATGGAAACGGAATGCACATGGAGTACCTTCCGTTTTTTCTGTGGACCCGTTGAAATTAATGGTTCCGTATACGGTCCGCAAAATAAACGGAACGGTCACGGAAATTAAATATGCTCGTGTGCATGAGCCCTAAGGGTGAGTTTACACCTAGGTTTCTGCTTTTTTTTTTACACTTGTATTTTTAGTGGCATTTTTTTAAACCTTCGTTTTTTTGGTTTGTATTTTGCAGAAAATACCGGCTCCACATGTTAGCTGAAAGTCTATTGGAAATATGAAATGCAGGAGGACACACATTAATTTTTTGCCACTGACATCCTCACATTTCATGGACTGAACTATCCGCTGTAGGGTAGCTCCGCATATTTACATAGTTGGAAAAAGGCCCAGGTCCATCAAGTCCAACCTTCAACCATATAACCTCAGTGCATTTGCTATTAGATATGCCTCTAGTGTACCTTTCTATATACTTTATTAAAACCTATTGTAAGTGCCCTAAAATTAATTTTTCCCAAATAATTTTTTGTAACGTTTTCCCAGCGCTAGAACCCGTACTCCTGTACACTGCTATGTATAACAGTATGGACTCCCCTGCGGCCGGATAGAGCATTGTTGCTCCTGCCTGTATCAGGGCTGCTTTACTAAAGCCTGGGGTAGATTGGCTTTGTCTGGCTGGGCAACAGCAGAGGAGCGATGTCTTGTGTGAGCTCCTGCCCTGTGCCTGCGCGCTCCACTCTGTTAATAACCTGGACCGTTGTGCAGCAGGCACAGGGCAGGAGCTCACACAAGACATCGCTCCTCCGCCTCGGACCGTTCTGCTAAAGCCTTACATAGCCAAACATGAAGAGATGTCCTGAACTCAGATGTTTGCAGATGCAAAACTCGGATGCAACGAGGTCCGAGTATTTGCATCTGCACAACGGGCAAGAACATGTGAATAAGCTCTTATAAAGGAGTAATATTGCATCAGGATCACGGCTGAAAAATCTACCTCTAAATTTGCATACTAATGGAGACTCTGGACACAGATACAGTCGAATTCGGGAAATGCTACAGCCTTCCAACTGTCCCCTCGGATTTGGGGTGGGTTGGGAGGAAAGAGTCATGTGACCTGCCGCTGGTGGGCCCGGTCCATTGCATGATTTGCCCTATTGTCCCCCCAACAAGTGCATGTAAGTGATCCTTAATTAATGGCGATTGTTAAAATGTCTGGAGAAGAAGACCAAGCTCTGTCAAAGGTAAGTGATAAATGTCAAGAGTGCAGCCCGCAGTGCTGAGAGGTTAACCTTTAACTAGAAAAAGCCTGGAATTCCCCTTTTTGCCTCCTCCGGTATCGGCACAGCTAGTCTCTGTCACTATTGTACAGTATTTCGCTGGAGGTGACCTCACCAGTTTCACTGTTAAATGATCGAAACGAGCACAGAAAAACACTAGGACCAACTTAAGTACGGTGCAATGAATATAGATGACTGTTCAGATTATCTACCCTCCAAGCTGTTTCGAGGAAGTGCATAAATTGAAATCCCTTTGTGTGATGTTATTACAGTCAGGTCCAGACAGAAGAAGAAGAACACAGCCTATAACAGCAGGATGGTGCCACCATGGCCGGTGACCCAGCCTGAGGGTAGGGGCAGCGTTACTATTCTGGACAAAACTTATAGGTAGGTGGGAAGCTGAAATTGTCCATAGCCCCGCAGGTTACTGGATAGATTGTACATATGTTAAAGAAAGAAATTCACATACTGTATTTCAGCTTCCCACCTACCTATAAGTTTTGTCCAGAATAGTGACGCTGCCCCTACCCTCAGGCTGGGTCACCGGCCATGGTGGCACCATCCTGCTGTTATAGGCTGTGTTCTTCTTCTTCTCTCTGGTACCTCTGTTCATAACTCACAGCAAGCGTAACACACCATGGTATATGCCACCCTTCCTCACCTTGTGCCAAGTTTAGTAGTCATTTCAGGCCTGCGTCACGCACAATTCAACAGTATGCCATGCTCAAATGTGGCGGTGTGGTTGATGAGTGTGAAGGTTGATAAAAGAATAGATCCCGTTTAAAGATGACTTCCCAGGTTACTGAATGTTCACTTTTGAGGCTCCCCTATTCTGCCTGGACCAAGCAGCACATCAGTAATGGAAACCAATACTGGTCCACTGCCTGTTTTATACATATATAGGCGCTAGTGCTATAGGCAACACAACTTAATCCCTAGGATAGTGGATGGTGGGAGAATTTTAAAGCCCCATAAACATTAGACTATTGTCATCTGAACCCCTAGGATAGTGGATGGTGGGAGAATTGTAAAGCCCCATACACATTCGACTATTGTCATCCATTTTTAGCACAACCAAGCAAAAATGGGATGTGTACAGTGGAGACGGGCGAGTCGGCTGACAGCTATTGAGGGTGTGTGGTCAATTTTATTGGCATGTTTAGCTGTCTGAATCTGTCAAGTCTAACATTGCAGAAGCTCTCATTTGAAATGTCCAGAAACATTTCTTGTAGATGTATAGTTCACATCAAATCTTTTAAATGATCCCTGCACTTTCAGTCGGATGTTGCTTCTGACACCTTCAAAGCACAGAAAACGGACACTTGTAAAGTTCCTGGAGTTCTAGGGTTCCTGACTCTCCTGCAATCCTTCTGAAGAGGACGTGTGATGGACGCCTCAATCAGCAGCTCTCCTCCTATCAGTGCTTCGGCGAGAGCGTTGGCTACACAATTGGAGGTGAGTCCTCACCTGGCACGGTTTGGCCCCTGAAATGTCTGAGGCTCTGTTCACATTGCTATTTGGGCTTCTGTCACTTTTTGTGCAACATGGATACAGCAGTATTTTTGCTGCCAAAATGACAGAAGCCGCCCTAGAACCCCCCCACAATTCACAATATAGGTCCGCGGGGTTCACCAATGACATTTGGATCCTGTAGCACAGATCTGGAACAGCATCATGACTTTCGTAAATGGAAGCTATGATACCGGTATAAACATAGCCTAATGCGTGTGCTCTTCAGAAAGACCCAAGAGATGAGAACAGTATCTCTGAACTCAAGGTGCTCTAGTTCATGAAGTTTTAACCCTTTATGGGAACCTTGTAGATTTATAGTTGCTTTTCAGTACTGTCAAGAAACAGAGTCCAAATGTTAAGCTGTTAGGGCTCATGCACACGACAGTATTTTGCGTTCAGTATACTGGCCGTTTTTAGGGTTCAGTATGCGGTACATATACTAAACCATTCTTTTCAGTGGTTCAGAAAAAAAAACTGAAGTGTCTCCGTGTGCATTCCGTTTCAGTATTTCTGTATTTCCGTACCGTGAAAAGATAGAATATGTCCTATTCTTCATGTAGTGTACGGGAACTGTAATGCCCGTCACTACAAAAGTGTCACTTGGTGTGCTGTCGTCCCCCCTTATTTATGGGGAAGTTGGTATATGTCATTTTTATAAATTGTCATGTAATGCAATGCTATGTATTTCCCTGTTACTGTGACACTTGCATGTACAGGCCTGCTAGGGGTGTCATTCCAGCTTCTAGTCACTAGAGGGAGCTAGAGAGCCCTAGTTTATATAAGGCCCAGTCAGGGAAGTGAAGGGGAGTCTAGTCTAAGTGTCTGTCTAAAGCTGCAGCCTGCAGTCTGAAGCTGGAGCTTAGACTATGTCAGAGACAAGTCCAGGCCTGAAGCCTGCGGACCAGGAGAGGGTATTGCAGTCCCTGTAACCGGGTTCCAGATGCAAAGAGAAGGTTCCCCTCCTGAACATATATATATGCAGAAGCAGGAAGACCACTGTTCAGAAACTTCTAGAGCCTGAGGAAGCTGAGAGGGAGACAGAGGCAAAGCGCAGAGAAGCAAGAGGTACTCAAGATAACAGAGGAGGTACTTTATAAAGCTAAAACCAAGGATATACGCCAGAGTTAAGGTATTGGGCCTTGGAGAAGATTTGCTATGTTCCAGGATCAGTCAGAGATAGAGTGCAAGCTCCTGTACTGCAAGTCCTGTGTGTTTAACACTCTGTAGTCACCTTGCTCAATCTGTATTGCCTGCATCAACCGTATTGCAAAATCAACTGTATGCAAAGGAACTGTGCTTCCGTTCATGTCTCTATGAAACCTACTAAAGTTGGAGTTCTGTTTTAACATCACGGTGTTCCTCATTTATTCCTGCTATCAGCAAACGGCGTGCCACCGTTTAATTGGCACTGGCGTCACGAACATTTTCTACCATCACCTGCCCTTGCAGAGAGTCAGCCGTCTCAGGTTAGTGTCATTGCACTACTACACCCAGAAACTCTATTACACACAACTTGAGTACGCTGCATTCAGACCCCCTGACGAAGGTACGCCGAAACGCGCGTTGGGGTAGCGCCACCCTGGGTTCTTCTTGCACACGGTTCTTGTTTTGGTGAGCCCCTGTCTCCTGCTGCCCTCCTCTGTTCATTCATTTTTTGTATTTCATTGGTCTGCAGTATATTTCCACCTTTTACCTTCCGTCTGCATACCAATTACCACTCATAGAGGTGATATGCGTTGACGGGTGTCTCACCTGGTACCTCATTGTTCCAGTATTTTGCACATGGGTTAGACTATTTATTCAGCATTAATTCCCATGTTTTATATATACATTGTACCGTGCTTTTCTGATCCGTGTGCTTTTTCTCCCAGGGTGGCGTTTTTCTTTTTCTGTCCTCCGCTCCTATTTCATCATGTTTATGGCATCATATTCATTTATTGCTTCTATTTATGTCATTTTTTAACAATGTTTCAATAAAATGTACTTTTTTGGTATCATGAGCTCCTTTTCTTTTGTTTCTCATGTCCTATTCTTGTCCGCAAATCACGGTGCTTGGCTCCATTCAAGTCAATGGGTCCTCAAAAAAACCGGAACACATACGGAAATGCATCCGTATGTCCTCCGTATCCGTTCCGTTTTTGCTGAACCATCTATTGAAAATGTTATGCCCAGCCCAATTTTTTCTATGTAATTACTGAATACTGTATATGGCATACGGAAAAACGGAAAGGAAACGGAAACACAACGGAAACAAAAAACTGAACAACGGGTCCTTTAAAAACAGACTGTAAAACACTGAAAAAGCCATACTGTCGTGTGCATGAGCCCTTAAATGAATAACCAACGGACACTCTTTTGACACATATTTGAGGCATAGCAACCTATGGGTATGGATTACATGCGGTTTTTTGGCGCAGATTTTCATGCAGAAAAACCACAGCGTAATACAGTGCCACAAAGTGAATGAGATTTGACAAATCTCATGTACACTTTGCTTTTTTCTTCCATGCGGAAATTGACTCGACTTGTAGATTTTGAAATCTGCAGCATGTTAGGCTACTTTCACACTGGCGTTTTGGCTTTCCGTTTGTGAGATCCGTTCAGGGCTCTCACAAGCGGTCCAAAACAGATCAGTTTTGCCCTAAAGCATTCTGAATGGAAAAGGATCAGCTCAGAATACATCAATTTGCCTCCGATCAGTCTGCATTCCGCTCTGGAGGCGGACACAAAAATACTACCAATGTAAGTCAATGGGGACGGATCCGTTTTCTCTGACACAATAGAAAACGGATCCGTCCCCCATTGACTTTCAGTGGAGTTCATGACGGATCCGCCTTGGCTATGTAAGACATAATACAACCAGATCTGTCCAAAACGCTAGTGTGAAAGTAGCCTAAATTATTTGAGTAATTTCGCACCTTCTGTAGAATAGTTTTACCCAAAAACTTCAATTGGGGTTGTTAAGATAAACAGAAAATCTGCACCAAAACCACGATAAATAGTGTGGATACATGTGCGTATTTTTGTGTGGTTTTGGTGTGGATTTCTTGAGGATTTTCTGCACACACATCTGCCCTGCAGAAGAGCCACGCAAATTTCCATGCGGATTTCGGTCCATTTCTGCACCCAAACCCCAATACATAATAGCGTTTTTTTTTCTCTGTAGATTTGATGCGGTTCTGCAGCAGATCTCACTTTTTATTTGAAAAAGGTAAAAGCTGCAGCTTAAACCGAAAACATAATTGACATGCTGTGGACTTTGAAATCCACATGGCAGGTCATTTTCCACACAGGAAAAAATCCACAAAGTTACACGAGATTAGTTTAAAATCATACATTTTACTAGTACTGTATTAGGCCTCCTGCACACGAACGTGTGCTGCCCGTTGCTGTATTGCGCAATACACGGGCGCCGTTCCGCGGGCATTCCGCATCACGGACGCGGACCCATTCACTTCAATGGGTCCGCAAATCCGGAGATGCAGAATGGTGCGGAACGGAAGCAGGGAAGGGAAACCCACGGAAGCACTGCGGATCGCTTCAGTGAGGTTTCGTCCCGTACTTCCATTCCGCAAAAAAATAGAACATGTCCTATCTTTTTTGCAGAATGGGCGGATCGCGGACCCATCAAAGTGAATGGGTCCACGATCCTCTGCGGCTGCCCCACGGTCGGTGTTCGTGCAGCACGGCCACGTGGCGCACTCGTTCGTGTGCAGGAGGCCTTACGCAGTTTCTCCCTTGTATATTCCGCAACGTGTGCAGGTGGCCTAAGGTATGTCCACAAAAATGCACTGCACAATGTGAGGAGGAATATTGCTCAAAACTCACTCACTTTGCTGGTACTTTGCAGCGCGAATATCCACAACGACAAATCTACTGCATTTTGAATGTAATCTAAATGTGCAGAAAAACAGTACGATCCAAAATTCCTATGTGTTTACAGCCTCAAGGCCATCATATGATCTGTCTATGCGTAAAAACGTTCCATTCTGTCTAAAAGGACGGCACAATCTGACTACACCCATACGTTTCTCCTAAGGTATGTGCACCTTTCAGCTTTACATGCGTAGACATTACATCACATTTAATTCAGTTAAAAAAAAACTGAAGGAATGTGTTGCTCATCTGAGTTCTGCTGCCTCTGTGAGTGAGATGATGTGAGTACAGTACAATAGACCCACAATCAGATAGCGACTGATGCAGACAGTCCAGGTCAGGGGAGCCACCGTCGGTCCAGGAGATGCGGCTGACACAGGCCGCGTTTCCCAGATCGATCTCACACGTAGGCTTTAGTGCTGTTTTTCAGCACTTTTGTGTTTTTAATTGCATTTTTTGCACCTGCGTTTTGTGGTGGGGTTTTTTGCAGTAAAAACTCTAGCTACAGATGTTAGTTGAAGGTTTATGGGAAAAGTGAAAGGCAGGACACAAAGGCTTTTTTCTTCTCCTGGCATTTTTGTTAAAGGGGCGTTATAGGACTAGAAAAAGATGGCTGCTTTCTTCCAAAAACAGCTGTAGACACACTAGGGGAGATTTATCAAAACTGGTGTGAAGTAAATCTGGCTTAGTTGCCTCTAGCAACCAGATTCCACCTTTCATTTTTCAGAACTTCTTTGAAAAATGAAAGGTGGAATCTGATTGGTTGCTAGAGGCAACTGAGCCAAATTTATATAAAGTGTGCCAGAGAAAAACACTACAAAAATGGCAGCAAAAAAAAAAAAAAGGTGCGCTTAGTGCTCATGCCCACGAGCTTACTTGCTCAGTGCCCATGTTGTGGGCCATAAACGGCTGGTCCGCAAAATAAAAGCACTGACTGGGTGCACTCCATTTCATGGATGCAAACCCTTTGACTTGAATGGGTCCGTATCCACCAGATATGACCGAAGGTAGGGCTTCACCTATTTTTTGCAGTGCAGAGTCACGGATCGGTAGCCCACGGAAGCACTATGAAGCCCTTCTGATCCGTGGCTCTGCACCACAAAAAGATAGAACATGTTCTATCTCTGGCCGTAGGTTGCGGATCACGGACCCATTCAAGTCAATGGGTCCACATCCGCAAGCTTAGTGGACATGAGCCCTTAGGCTAGGGCTACACGGTGACAGTTGTCGTGCGACTTATTATCGCACAAAAGTCAAGCAACAATTTTTGGAATGGTGAGGCACTGCAACATGCAACATGCTGTGACTGCGACACGACAGTCACAAAAAATCCATCCAGGATGGATTTTTGTGTGACTGTCGTGTCGCATTCGCCGGATGTCGCAGTGCAACAACATTGACTACCATTACAAAATATGTTGCACGACATTGGTGTGACATCACATGTTGCAGTGCAGTTGCACCCTATATGTCGCGCGACACATGTCAATATGTAGCCCTAGCCTTAGGCCTCATTCACACATACGTGGATTTTCACGGACCGCGAAAACCCGTCCTGCTGAGTACGGCGTTATTGGTTGCTATGCGTGAAAACCAACGCTCATGTACACAGACCCATTGAAATTAATGGGTTCGGAATCCGTGCGGGCACAATGCGTTCGCATCACACATTGCACCCGCGTGGAATACTCGCTCATGTGAAAAGGGCCTAAGGCCTATTGCACACGACCGTATGGCTTTTTCAGTGTTTTGCGGTCCGCAAAAAATGGATCCGCAAAAAATACGGATGACATCCGTGTGCATTCCGTTTTTTGCGGAACGGAACATCTGGCCCCTAATAGAACAGTACTATCCTTGTCCGTTATGCGGACAATAATAGGACATGTTCTATCTTTGAACGGAACGGAATAACGGAAATACGGAAATGGAATGCATATGGAGTACATTCCGTTCTTTTTGCGGACCCATTGAAATGAATGGTTCCGTTTACGGTCCGTATACGGAATGCAAAAAAACTGAATGTAAAAGAAAAACATTTGTGTGCAAGAGGCCTAAGGCCCCTTTCACACGGGCGAGTTTTCCGCGCGGGTGCAATGCGTGAGTTGAATCAGGACCCATTCATTTCTATGGGGCTGTACACATGAGCGGTGATTTTCACGCATCACTTGTGCGTTGTGTGAAAATCGCAGCATGCTCTATTTTGTGCATTTTTCACGCAACGCAGGCCCCATAGAAGTGAATGGGGCTGCGTGAAAATCGCAAGCATCGGCAAGCAAGTGCGGATGTGGTGCGATTTTCACGCACGGTTGCTAGGAGATGATCGGGATGGAGACCCGATCATTATTATTTTCCCTTATAACATGGTTATAAGGGAAAATAATAGCATTCTGAATACAGAATGCATACTAAAATAGCGCTGGAGGGGTAAAAAACGAAAAAATAAAAATAAAAAATTGAACTCACCTTAATCCACTTGCTCGCGCAGCCGGCATCTCTTCTGTCTTCATCTTTGCTGTGTGCAGGAAAAGGACCTGTGGTGACGTCACTCCGGTCATCACATGATCCATCACCATGGTAAAAGATCATGTGACGGACCATGTGATGACCAGAGTGACGTCACCACAGGTCCTTTTCCTGCACACAGCAAAGATGAAGACAGAAGAGATGCCGGCTGCGCGAGCAAGTGGATTAAGGTGAGTTAAATTTTTTATTTTTATTTTTTTGTTTTTTACCCCTCCAGCGCTATTTTACTATGCATTCTGTATTCAGAATGCTATTATTTTCCCTTATAACCATGTTATAAGGGAAAATAATACAATCTACAGAACACCGATCCCAAGCCCGAACTTCTGTGAAGAAGTTCGGGTTTGGGTACCAAACATGCCGATTTTTCTCACGCGCGTGCAAAACGCATTACAATGTTTTGCACTTGCGCGGAAAAATCGTGCATGTTCCTGCAACGCAATCGGACCTTTTCCCACAACGCCCGTGTGAAAGAGGCCTAAGGCTACCTGCACAAGGGTGTGGGCTGTCTAGCAGAAATTCCGTGTGTATTTGCATATGGATTTCTGTGTTTTTTCTCACCAAAAGGGCTCGTTCACACGAATGTGTGCTGCCCATTGCCGTATTGCGGACTGCATCTGCGGATCTGCAATACACGGGCACCGTTCCAGGGCCATTCTGCATCACAGATGCGGACCAAATCATTTTAATGGGTCCGCAAATCCGAAGATACGGAACGAAAGAATGGAACGGACCACTACGGAAGCACTACAGAGTGCTTTCTGGGGTTCCGTTCCATGCTTCCCCACCGCAAAAAGATAGAACTTGCTATTCAAGTGAATGGGTCTCCGATCCCCATGCGCCTGCCCCACGGACGGTGCCCGTGCATTGCGAACCGCAATTTGCGGTCCACAGCACAGTCACGGGCTTCAGACATTCGTGTGAACGAGCCCTAAGGCTACTTTCACACTAGCGTTTTTTTGTGGATCCGTCATGGATCTGCAAAAAAGCTTCCATTACAATAATACAACTGCATGCATCCGTCAGGAACGGATCCGGTTGTATTATGTCTTATATAGCCAAAACGTTTTCTATTGTGCCAGATTGTGTCAGAGAAAACGGATCCGCCCCTATTGACTTACATTGTGTGCCAGGACGTTTGGCTCCGCTTCGTCAGGCGGACAACAAAACGCTGCAGGCAGCCTCCAGAGCGGAATGGTGACGTAATGGAGGCGAACTGATGCATTCTGAGCGGATCCTTTTCCATTCAGAATGCATTAGGGCAAAACTGATCCGTTTTGGACCGCTTGTGAGAGCCCTGAACGGATCTCACAAACGGAAAGCCAAAACGCCAGTGTGAAAGTAGCCTTATTTGCGATTTGATGTGGTTTTGCCATAGATCTCACACTTGCATCAAAAAGGGTGAAATCTGCACAAAAAAACCCACAAACAATTGATGCTGCAGATTTCAAGATCCACACAGCAGGTCATTTTCTGCATGGAACAAAAAGAACAAAGTATTTGTGAAATTTCATACCCTTTACTGGTAATATTTTATGCAGCGGTTTTTCAGCTTGAGAATCCACATGGAAAAAACGCACGTAATCCACAACGTCTGCAGGAAACTTAGGCCAGGATCACATGTGACTGATTAGCTGCATCGTAAATCAGCAGCGTTGTACTGTACCAGCAAATCGGATGAAAAGTTCTGAATCCTCATCTGCACACTGCATAAAAAAACACAGCAGAAAAGCTACGGTATTGTGGATTTGAAAACCGCAGCATGTCAATTTATACAGGAGATTTCTCTTCCGATTTCCTCCTTCTCAATGGAGAGGGTGAAATCTGCTGGCTTTTCCGCAACAACAAACTGCGTGTGATATGGAAACCACATAAAAATGCAGCAAAAACCACAGTGGATTCTTTTGCTGGATTTTCAGTCATTTGTGAACCCAGGGGGCCTTTACACACTGAGGATTTTGTTGCAGAATTTTCCGCAACTGAAAATCAGTTCCATTCATTTCAATAGGGCAGCAAGCACATGGATTTGTACAAGCCTCATTCAGCTGAATAGAGCTGATTTTCATTCCCGGAAAAGGCACCCTTAGGCCTCATGCACACAGACTTTTTTTTTTGCGGTCCGCAAAAACGGTTTCCGTTGTTCCGTGATCCGTGTCCGTTTTTTCTTCCGTGGGTCTTCCTTGATTTTTGGAGGATCCACGGACATGAAAAATGAAAAAAAAAAATCTAAGTCAAGTTTGCCATTAAAATGATAGGAAAAAACTGACACGGATCACAGACGCGGATGACAATCTTGTGTGCATCCGTGATTTTTCACGGACCCATTGACTTGAATGGGTCCATGAACCGTTGACCGTGAAAAAAATAGGACAGGTCATATTTTTTTCACGGCCAGGAAACACGGATCACGGATGCGGCTGCCAAACGGTGCATTTTCCGATTTTTACGCGGACCCATTGAAAGTGCATGAGGCCTTAGGCTGAGTTCACACAGGAGAGTATTCCGCGTGGGTGCAATGCGGGAGGTGAACGCATTGCACCCGCACTGAATCTGGACCCATTCATTTCTATGGGGCTGTGCACATGAGCTGTGATTTTCACGCATCACTTATGCGTTGCGTTAAAATCGCAGCATGCTCTATATTGTGCGTTTTCCACGCAACGCAGGCCCCATAGAAGTGAATGGGGCTGCGTGAAAATCGCAAGCATCCGCAAGCAAGTGCAGATGCGGTGCGATTTTCACGCACGGTTGCTAGGAGACGATCGGGGTGGGGACCCAATCATTATTATTTTCCCTTATAACATGGTTATAAGGGAAAATAATAGCATTCTGAATACAGAATGCATAGTAAAATAGCGCTGGAGGGGTTAAAAAAATTAATAAATAATTAAACTCACCTTAGTCCACTTGATCGCGGAGCCCGGCATCTCCTTCTGTCTCCTTCTTTGCTGATTGTAGGAACAGAACCTGTGGTGACATGATCCATCACATGATCTTTTACCATGGTGATGGATCATGTGATGGATCATGTGATGACCGGAGTGACGTCACCACAGGTCCTTTTCCTGCAATCAGCAAAGAAGGAGACCGAAGAGAAGCAGGGCTCCGCGATCAAGTGGATGAAGGTGAGTTTAATTATTATGAATTTTTTTTTAACCCCTCCAGCACTATTTTACTATGCATTCTGTATTCAGAATGTTATTATTTTCCCTTATAACATGGTTATAAGGGAAAATAATACAATCTACAGAACACCAATCCCAAGCCCGAACTTCTGTGAAGAAGTTCGGGTTTGGATACCAAACATGCGCGATTTTTCTCACGCGAGTGCAAAACGCATTACAATGTTTTGCACTCGCGCGCAAAAATCGCGCATGTTCCCGCACCTTTTCCCGCAACGCCCGTGTGAACTCAGCCTTAGTCCCCTTTCACACGAGCAAGTTTTCTGCGCGGGTGCAATGCGTGACGTGAACGCATAGCACCCGCACTGAATCCTGACCCATTCATTTCAATGGGTCTGTGTAAATTAGCGTTGTTTTTCACGCATCACTTGTGTGTTGCGTGAAAACCGCAGCATGTTCTATATTCTGCATTTTTCACACAGCCCTGGCCCCATGGAAGTGAATGGGGCTGCGTGAAAAACGCATTGCATCCGCAAGCAAGTGCGGATGCAATGCGTTTTTCACTGATGGTTGCTAAGAGATGTTGTTTGTAAACCTTCAGTTTTTTAGCATTTGCGTGAAAAACGCATCAAAACTGAGCAACTGAACGCAATCACAAACAAAACTGACTGAACTTGCTTGCAAAATGGTGCGAGTTTCACTGAACGCACCCTGAATGCATCCGGATCTAATCTGTCACGTTCGTGTGAAAGAGGCCTTAGGCATTGCACCCGCACTGAATACCGACCCATTTATTTCTATGGGGCTGTTCACATGAGCGGTGATTTTCACGCATCACTTGTGCGTTGCGTGAAAATTGCAGCATGCTCTATATTCTGCGTTTTTCACGCAACGCAGGCCCCATAGAAGTGAATGGGGTTGCGTGAAAATCGCAAGCATCCACAAGCAAGTGCGGATGCGGTGCGATTTTCACGCACGGTTGCTAGGAGACGATCGGGATGGAGACCCGATCATTATTATTTTCCCTTATAACATGGTTATAAGGGAAAATAATAGCATTTTGAATACAGAATGCATAGTAAAATAGCGCTGGAGGGGTTAAAAAATAAATAAAAAATAATTTAACTCACCTTAATCCACTTGATTGCGAAGCCCGGCATCTCCTTCTGTGTTCATCTTAGCTCTGTGCAGGAACAGGACCTGTGGTGACGTCACTCAGGTCATCACATGATCCATCACCATGGTAAAAGATCATGTGATGACCGGAGTGACGTCACCACAGGTTCTGTTGCTGCACACAGCTAAGATGAAGACAGAAGGAGATGCCGGGCTTCGTGATCAAGTGGATTAAGGTGAGTTTAATTATTTTATTTATTTTTTTAACCCCTGCAGTGCTATTTTACTATGCATTCTGTATTCAGAATGCTATTATTTTCCCTTATAACCATGTTATAATGGAAAATAATACAATCTACAGAACACCGATCCCAAGCCCGAACTTCTGTGAAGAAGTTCGGGTCTGGGTACCAAACATGCGCGATTTTTCTCACGAGAGTGCAAAACGCATTACAATGTTTTGCACTCGCGCGGAAAAATTGCGCGTGTTTCCGCAACGCACCCGCACATTTTCCCGCAACGCCCGTCTGAAAGAGGCCTAAGGCCTCTTGCACACAAACGTTGTGTGCCCGTGGCCGTATTGCGGCCCGCAGACAGCGGGTCCACAATACACGGGCACCGGCCCGTGTGCACTCCGCATCACGAATGCTGACCCATTCACTTGAATGGGTCCGCAATCACGGAGATGCGGAACGGAAGCACATATCGGAACCCCACGGAAGAACTATGGCGTGCTTCTGTTGTGTTTCTGTTCGTGCCTCCACACCACACAGTTGTACTAATTTTTTGCGGTGCGGACGGATCACGGACCCATTCAAGTTGAATGGGTCTCAATCCGTCCCAGCCGCCGCATGGACGTTGCCCATGCATTGGGGACCGCAAATTGCGGTCCCCAGTGCACAGAACGGATGCGCAACGTTCGTGTGCAAGAGGCCTAAGATTTATGTGTTTTTCTGCACCATATCCACGTTTTTTGGAGCGGATTTTACGTGGTTTTGCTGCAGATCTCAACCTTCATTAGAAAAGTGTCAAATCTGCAGCTAAAACTGCAAACATAATTGACATGCTGCAGATTTAAAAATCCGCACAACAGGTCAATTTCTGCACCGAAAAAAAATCCACAAAGTGTACATGAGATTTGTGTAATGTCATACACTTTGCTGGTACTGTAATACGCTGAGGTTTTTCCGCATCGGGAATCCGCCACATGTGCAGGTGGCCTAAAGCAGATTTCTCCATGATCAGTTCTTTCCTTTCCATGATATGTCACCAGCACTGCTACCTGTGGCACTAGTCTGTCTGCCCTGTTTGCATTCATTCCTTTTGACTACAGCACCGACCTGTAGACGACTCACCTGTAGACACAGCTTCCGCCCTTGTCATTAACCCTCCCCTTCTCATGTCCCCGTGTCACTAGATACACACAGGCGCAGGTGAACGTGCTCCTATCGCCTCCCACATTCCTCTGTACTCTGACCACGCAATGCTAAGGTGCCAGATCATGGATGTCAGGAAAGGCTGAGGACGTGACAGCACCTGCCAATGTCTGGTATGTGTCTCACATTGATCATGTCCTTGTATCTCCCCGTCCCCCCTCACCCTTCCTCTGTTCACATTAGCTAACAGCCCCTGATGAAGTAACGTTGTGGCGGATCTACAGTGTGGCTTACCGTGCACTATGGGGACATACGGCTGCTCTCTATAGAAGGCCAGGTTTACATTACACTAGGCAGGCCCAAGTAACTTTGATTGGAAAATTGACATAAAGTTCCTTTTCTTCATCTGTTTCTGCCGTTATAATCAGGAATCCTCTGTGTAAATACATTTTGCTGCCTGGGATATTGTTCTGTCGGCATTGAATATATGAGATTCATTTGTCAGTTTACTCTTTTGTGTATTGTGATGACTTTTTTTTTTAAAGTAGGCTAGCCTGCAGTCCTATGTAAATCCACAATGAACACATGATAATATTCTAAGGACCTGTGAAGCTCAGCTCTGCCGCCTCTGACGAGCTCGGTCCTGCTACTTGGGTACTTAACTGCTCTCCGATGACTTGTGCTCTATAATTGTAATGGGTTAATAGGCCATTACATAGTATGGGAGATTTTCCCATCCTCCAGGCAACTGATTACAAATTTTGTCATGACAGCATATTGGGTAAATGGTCGTAAAGACACTTGGCATCATGTTTAGCTACATAAACCAAGCTAGCTCAGACATGTAAAATGAATAATATATGAGGTGTGTCTTTCTGCCTTCGAGGTTTAACATTACCTAGAAATTATCAGAAGCTAATGAACTGGCTGCTTGGCATAGTCTCAGCACGGCTAGATAACGTTGCTTGTGGAGTTGGATTTTTATTATTATATTGTCTGCATGCTTTTTTATCTTTTAAAGAAATTCTGTCTCCAGGAACTACACTGCTTTGTAGGGCTAGCTCAGCTGAATGTAATGATACCTTTCACTTAGGCCTCTAGCGGGCCGCAATGCACGAACACCGTCCGTGGGGCAGCGGATCGCGGGCCCATCCACTTTAATGGGTCCGCGATCCGGCCGTTCCGTAAAAAGATAGGACATGTTCTATCTTTTTGCGGAACGGAAGTACGGGACAAAACCCCACGGAAGCAATCCATAGTGCTCCCGTAGGGTTCCGTTCCGTGCTTCCGTAACGGCGCCCACGGAACGGCGCCCATGTATTGCGGATCCGCAAATGCGG
Organism: Bufo bufo; assembly: GCF_905171765.1. Lineage (NCBI taxonomy): Eukaryota > Metazoa > Chordata > Amphibia > Anura > Bufonidae > Bufo > Bufo bufo. Next base: position 149,685,499 of record NC_053395.1, on the reverse strand, counting down.
CCCGCAATGCGGCCACGGAGCGCACACGTTCGCATGAAAGAGGCCTTAGTGATCTATTGTTTCATTCTGGAGAAAAAGTACTTTTAATCCTATGCAAATGAGCAGTTAAGTGCCAGGAATGAAGTAATGGATCATTAAGTGAAGGGTACCATTCAGCTGAGTTAGCCCTACAAGGCATGGACGGTCATTTACTAAGACCAGCTTTTTATACCGGTCTTAGATTCCCCCCTACGCTGTATTATAAGTTGGCCGTGCGCCTAGCGTAAAAAAGTACTTCAGCCCCTGGCTGGACTCATTTTTTGACTACATTTTCGCCTGTTTCCGGGCGCAAATGTTAGTAAATTTGCGCCCAGCACGGCCCCTGCTCTGCCCACATCCCGTCGAACACAGTGTCAATAATCTAATGACTTTTTTTTTTACAACTAAAGTAGTCGCAAGTCCCTTGATAAATGACCCCTATTGTGTCTGGTGTAACAGTGAATTTCCTGGTGACAACAGATTACCTTCAAAGGGAGGTCTACAGCACAAATATACAATATTACAGCACAGCTGACATGACTACAGACATGCCCATACACCTTTTATAGCTGCCGACAGCTGTCTATGCTAACTCTCCTATACATATACATACTCGGTTTGGCTGAATGTGTGTTTTCAGTGGGGAGAGAGGCGAAAGATGTTGCCAGGCACCTTGGGTGACATCTTATCTCCTGGGAAAACAAGGGGAATGGGCACTGAATTTAACGTGCCCTATCCTTCTGTGCCCCCCACATCTTCTGTCCGGAGCTGCCCATACACATTAGATTTCCATCAGTCCCACCAGAAATGGCAGGTTCAGGCCTTTTCAATAAACACTTCTATCTCATTATATATCAGATCTTAGACCACTTTCACACGGTCAGTATTTGGTCAGAATTTCACATTAGCATTTGCAAGTTAAAACCATGAGAGGGTCCAAAACACAGAAGAGGTACAAGTATTTCCATTATACTTTTTTCGGTAGGATCCACTTCTGGCTTTGACTTACAAATACCAATGTAAAATACTGACCAAATACTGACCGTGTGAAAGTGGCCTTCTGTAGAAGAAAATCTAGACTTGCACTCAAGCCTTTCACTGTTTTTACAGTTACTATATTTAAAAACTCTCTGATTAAATTACGGAAGCAAACCGCAGGAGTTATATAATAACTTAAATAATAATTTCATCTAATGCATGTAATGAGTAGGTGACTGGTTGCTGCCTATATTCTGCTCATTAGTAAAAAAAAATAAAAAATGTCCGGAATAACGCACCAACCTTGGTTGTGCGATAGGTGTCGTGGCCAAGATCGCCGTAGATCCCCAGCCTTACTTCCAATGATTCAAAGACAGAAAGATGTGTAGTACGCAGCCCTGCAGGGTGAGCGATGGTGAGGTCACGGTTAATAGGCAAAATGAGGGTTGCTCTTGGTTACTCACAGTTTATAGAAGACCCTGGGCAGGCGTACAGCAGTGATGGAGAGGCTGGCACATGGATCCTCTGGGGCACTCTCTGTGTATAGGGACCAAGCCAGGGGGTAGGTGAGGTGCCCTAGGTGTTGTAGGTTTAGTGTGCCTGTGGCAAGATCCCTTAAAGTTCGTGACGCCAGTGCCGGTAACGGTGGCACACCGATTTGTTGCAGTAATAATGGAGGAACACAACGTTGCAGTGAACCAAAACTTCCTTTTACTGAAACAGTTAACTATTTACAGTCTTTGGTCAAAAGCTCCATAAGTAAGAGGCAGTAACATGCAGGCTTGACATCAATTGGCAGGTACAATGTTCTTGCAAGATACTCAGAGGGTTAAACACTTACAGATCAGGCTGCACTTTTCCTCAGAATCCTGTCTGTCTTTATCCCAAGGCCCGTATGCCCTATTGCTGGCTTTATCCATGGTTAGGGTAAACTTCCTCCCGTATATGACTCGTTGCTTTGAATAAATCCTTCTGCCCTTCAGCTCTCTGTTTGGCTGGAAACAAACTTGGCTCTGCACTGTATTCTTGTGGGAACTCAGTTTCTCAGGAGGCAGGCTCTTCTCCTGGTGGAAGCTACAGGGAGTGCAGAATTATTAGGCAAGTTGTATTTTTGAGGATTAAATTTATTATTGAACAACAACCATGTTCTCAATGAACCCAAAAAACTCATTAATATCAAAGCTGAATATTTTTGGAAGTAGTTTTTAGTTTGTTTTTAGTTTTAGCTATTTTAGGGGGATATCTGTGTGTGCAGGTGACTATTACTGTGCATAATTATTAGGCAACTTAACAAAAAACAAATATATACCCATTTCAATTATTTATTTTTAACAGTGAAACCAATATAACATCTCAACATTCACAAATATACATTTCTGACATTCAAAAACAAAACAAAAACAAATAAGTGACCAATATAGCCACCTTTCTTTGCAAGGACACTCAAAAGCCTGCCATCCATGGATTCTGTCAGTGTTTTGATCTGTTCACCATCAACATTGCGTGCAGCAGCAACCACAGCCTCCCAGACACTGTTCAGAGAGGTGTACTGTTTTCCCTCCTTGTAAATCTCACATTTGATGATGGACCGCAGGTTCTCAATGGGGTTCAGATCAGGTGAACAAGGAGGCCATGTCATTAGATTTTCTTCTTTTATACCCTTTCTTGCCAGCCACGCTGTGGAGTACTTGGACGCGTGTGATGGAGCATTGTCCTGCATGAAAATCATGTTTTTCTTGAAGGATGCAGACTTCTTCCTGTACCACTGCTTGAAGAAGGTGTCTTCCAGAAACTGGCAGTAGGACTGGGAGTTGAGCTTGACTCCATCCTCAACCCGAAAAGGCCCCACAAGCTCATCTTTGATGATACCAGCCCAAACCAATACTCCACCTTCACCTTGCTGGCGTCTGAGTCGGACAGGAGCTCTCTGCCCTTTACCAATCCAGCCACGGGCCCATCCATCTGGCCCATCAAGACTCACTCTCATTTCATCAGTCCATAAAACCTTAGAAAAATCAGTCTTGAGATATTTCTTGGCCCAGTCTTGACGTTTCAGCTTGTGTGTCTTGTTCAGTGGTGGTCGTCTTTCAGCCTTTCTTACCTTGGCCATGTCTCTGAGTATTGCACACCTTGTGCTTTTGGGCACTCCAGTGATGTTGCAGCTCTGAAATATGGCCAAACTGGTGGCAAGTGGCATCTTGGCAGCTGCACGCTTGACTTTTCTCAGTTCATGGGCAGTTATTTTGCGCCTTGGTTTTTCCACACGCTTCTTGCGACCCTGTTGACTATTTTGAATGAAACGCTTGATTGTTCGATGATCACGCTTCAGAAGCTTTGCAATTTTAAGAGTGCTGCATCCCTCTGCAAGATATCTCACTATTTTTGACTTTTCTGAGCCTGTCAAGTCCTTCTTTTGACCCATTTTGCCAAAGGAAAGGAATAATTATGCACACCTGATATAGGGTGTTGATGTCATTAGACCACACCCCTTCTCATTACAGAGATGCACATCACCTAATATGCTTAATTGGTAGTAAGCTTTCGAGCCTATACAGCTTGGAGTAAGACAACATGCATAAAGAGGATGATGTGGTCAAAATACTCATTTGCCTAATAATTCTGCACGCAGTGTAAAAGCCTGGGCTATCTAGCTGCATGTCAGAAGCTGCACCTCAGCTACTGTCTGGCTAAGGTGACTCTTGGCTTCTGAACACTCAACTCTTCTCTCTGGTCTGGACCTGGCTATATATACTAGCTATATTCCCTAGCTCCCTCTACTGTCTAGGAGGAGGAACTACACCCCTACAGGCCTGGTACACAGGAGATAACATAAATAACATGACAATATACATAAAAATGCCATATAAAATACAATGACCATGTTCCACAGGAGGTGGAGAACAACGTGGCCCAATTGACCCTTGTGTAGTGCCCACCCTTACATAGTGGGACACTACAGATGTCCCTCTAAATTCTAGAAATACATGCTTTGGTAAAAAAAAAAAAAGAAATATGATATAAAAAAAACATGTGCTTGCATCTTGTACTGATGGCTCCCTGCTTCACCATTGTATTCAACTGTATCCATGTCCTGGGGACACAGATGCCATTGACATAGGTGTTGCTGTCCTGGGGCCTCATACAATTGCGTGGTTTGCATAGTGGCCCAAACCACCAATGTCAGTGTACACCTATCAGTTTATGGGGAGCTGCCAGCTTATTATCCCAAGCCGTCAGATTCCTGGCGTAGTATAATAAATGTTTCGGGTCCGCTATGTTCAACCCCACACCGTCCACTACCGTCTCGTTCACTCTTTGGAAGAGTGTCAAGAGGAGCATAAAAACCCCAAAAAGTTGAAAGATTTTGCTCAGGTGGGGCATGCGTGAAACTTGACTGTCAAACTGTGACTTTTTGATGACAGTTTCCTGGTGTAGAGGGGTTGTTGATCAATGTCCCAAGTAGTACTAAAGGATTTTCACATTTTACTGTAGGATATAGGAATTTTTATAAAAATAAAAAAAGTCAGTACATTGTTATTGTACTCGTCTGCATTTTAACAACTAAAGACCCTTCCGAAAATCTTACTGAAGGAGTTCTGTAGACTTTTCTATTTGTGTAAATCAAGCTTTTTAGGAAGTAACAAAAAGCGTTTTCCAGGCTACACATATTGATGAACTATCCTCAGGATTGATTTCCAGGATAGACCATAAATATCAGATCGCTGGTTGTCCCACCTCTGGCACCCCACTGATCAGCTACTACACTACTGTGTTTTCAGTAGCTGGAGGCTGCAGAGAACAGCTGATTTGTAGGGATGCCAGGTGTAGCACCTCCACCAATCTGATATTGATTACCTATCCTGAGGATAGGCCATTAATATGTGGAGTCTGGAAAATGCCTTTAAGCTAAATACTAGAACTTATGGTATGAGTGAGATTTTTGGAGGTACAGTAGGACTAACTTGAACCATCATGATTTTGCCAAGTTAAAGCATAGTGGAGTATAGTGAAATTTACTAGATGCAATGACAGAGACAGTCAACAACGATCCGTCTGTGCTGTACACACTCCTCACAACACTTGTGTGATAAAATACAGATGTATGTTATATGCAAAACCTAGAATGCAGTAATATATGACTCTCTTTATTCTGGGGTCCCTAGTGGAAGACCCTTCTCTTTGACATCCATACACCCTATGCAGACAGAGCATATAGACAGACATTGTCTTTGTGAGACCATTCCTTAAAGAAAAACTCTTTAACAGTTATTTAAAGGAACATTTCCATCAAACTTTTATCTAATCATATATTAACAACTTGTACGTGAATATTCGATGTATTTTTTTAAATAAAAAAATGGGTGGATGGTATTGGGGATCTAATTTTTTTTATTCACTCCATGTATTCTATTTCCTGTCGTGGCTCTTTCATTTCCCCCCGGTATTTGGACTTTTAAAATGGCAAACAGTATCGCCTAATGTTCTTAGCCCACTGTGGACAGAGAGGGAAAGGTGACTGTGGCTCAATAAGAGCATCACACATTACCCTAATCAATGGCATGTTCTTCTGTGGGCATCTTTATCAAGTGACCAATAGAGCTGTCATAATGGTATCTCTATTCTACACCAACTATTATCATCAGAACAACCCTTCAGATAGCAGCTACAGAAGTACAATATTTTGCACTTAATTTTCAATGGTGTAATACTGTCAAAATAATAACTAAAAACAGCCCAAAAATTTTAAAAAAAAATGCTTTCCACAAATATTGAGTTTTAAACAATTAGTCAATTTTGATGGAAGGGTTGTTTAAAATGTGACTGCTGCTAAAACGCTGCCTTCCACATCACAACCTCCTTTTGTGAAGAAGCCGTGGATATTTTGTATCATAAACCAGACCTGTAAATGTAATTATTTATTTAGTATGCAGATAAATATATTATTCTGCTGATCACCAAGATAATGTATTATGTGGTTGAAAGAGTGTTCCTGTAGCTATATTTGATGCTCTCTTAGCTCTGTAAGCTTTGTTGAAATATCTGCCAGTAAAAAGGAACCAATTGCAGAAGGGTAGCAGAGGGCCTTCACCAACGGGCAGCTGTTAACATTCTTCTCACCAGCCACAAGGCTATCATGTGTCCAGTTATAACTTGAAGTCTTGTCGAGGAAGATTATATGGGCACACCGACTCCTTTCTATTACATTACTGAAGACAACTTATGGATCATAAGACATTTCTAGTAGACTGCAAATTAATTTACTTATAGTGTAAATACAAATATAAAAAACATAAAATAAAAGTAAATCATCATGAATCGTATTGAGTTTAGATTAGATTCAGGAGAGGTGAGTGTTAGAGAGAGCATCTGATGGATTTAACACATGACAGCATTCTGCAGCTTGCTGTGTAGTGTAATACATGTGGGCTACCAAAGCCGAACAAAGAAAACTGTTTAGTTGAACCTAATTTCATTTTCATCACTAAATATATACAATTCAAAATACAAAATATTAATATAAAAGTGTCCATAGTCTTTAACATTAAAGGAGTTTTCCCATTAACAACATTAATCACCTATCCATGCAGGGAGTCCAACCACTGGGATCCCAACGATAAGAGAATAGGGGTCCCTAAGTCGACTGTGTGAGTGGAATGGTTGAAATCCAACTATTTGATCCTTATCTCCCCCAACATCTGCCGTCAGGGGAGAGTCGGGAGGTGCCACACACATTAGATGGTCAGCCGGTGTCACCGGTGGGCTTGGCTGACATCTAATACATATGGCCAGATCAAATAAACAACAGCTATATAATCATCCATGAATATCAGAGGGTGTTTTGTTCTAGTTAGTAAAGGTCAATGGAAAATGAGCATTAATGTGCCTGAAATATCTATTAGGCAAAGGGAGTATGCAGCAATCAGTTTTTGGGAGGACTATCACCAACACACACATTCACATTCCAAGAGCTATAACTTTTTAGTTTTTTCATCAATGTACTTGTATGAGGTTTTTTTTTCTGCAGGACAAGTTATAGTTTTTGATAAACCATTTTGGGTACATGTAATGATTGATTAAAGCCAGCTGTTTAGCTAAAACCCCCTTTGTTTACATCAATAAAAAAGTCACATTAGTGGTCACTAAAGGGTTAAACAGTATTGAACCTTTTGAGTGTGATTCTTGTAGCTCTGATGGATGCATTTTTACTACCATTTTGCTGACTCGTCACTTGATCAGGTGATGGGTGTATACTTCTTCAGGAATGTTTGTCATCTGTCCAGTATAGCTAGTTGTCATTAGCAGATCATCAAAGACGAGGTTTACATTGAAATCTTATGCTTATACTATGAAGAAAAGAGGTCTTTTATTATCCTAGAACTTATAATATGATCAGATTTCTCTATTACAGTGTTTAAACACCAAACAATCCGTAATGTATGCAAACAGTATAATCAATATACCTTTGCTCTTTCAACCTTTGACCACGTCTGATAAGAAGTTGCTTTTCTCTGGGTTGAACAGTTTTAAGTTTGCAGAGTCCTTTGTGGATAGTGTGACAAGGCGTTTAACCCTTTTTCCAATTTCTGGAGTCTTTCACTAAGGGGACACAACAATTTTATAACTTCTAATCAATAAGAAAGCATCATGTCCGATGGAGTTGTGTAGTAACAAGTGAACAAGCAACAAATGGCCGTCAGATTTACAGCATAAGGTCAGCTTTACTTATCCAAATGTGAACCTGCTAAAGGGGTTATCTTGCCTGAAATGCCCGAGCCCCTCATACAGATTGTACTTACCTCGCGCCCTGGCACCCTCGTTGCTCCTGATGCCCACACAACCACGGATGTCTTCATCTACAAGATCGGGGGGCAGCCAATAGCAGGTTGCGACGAGAACGAGCCTCCCTAGCATCGCGGGTGACGCTAGGTAGGCTTGTTTCCGTCGCAGCCTGATATTGGCTGCCCTCGTCGCCAGATTTTTTGATTTGGGCGACGGGTAGATGCGGGCATCAGGAGTAACGTGTGCTGGGGAACGAGTTAAGTACTATCTGTGTGAGGGGCCCGGGCATGAAGGGGGGGGGGGGGTTAATCTTTCCACTTACTATTATGAAAGTTGCAGAAAAAAAACAAGTGCTTTCAATAGGTTAGGGACTCAGAGATCAGTTCCTTTTTGTATTTGGCATGGTCTGGCAGATGCAGTAAGCCCTTGAGGAGCCCGTGTAGAGAATGGGAGGGGTAGTGGCTCTGATGAGATTTTGTGTCACGGTGTACTCCTTCTGACCGTCGCTGCCTGAAGATCGGTGTAGTGGAAAGGTGGCTTAAAGAATCAGGCCAGAAATAAACATGTAACAGCCTCTCTTTACTTACTGTAAAATACATAAAACTTGTGGCACATCTAGCAGTATTAAGTTCAAAGTGCAGATTCTGGCACCAAATGAGGCGGTATGGTGGTAAGTTGGATGGCAGTTTACTAGCACTTGCAGGCACTTGTAGCTATAGATGTCTGCTTTGTGATTCAGGTTTGATTTTAGTCTGGCCTAGTGGTTGTTTAGGTGATGGGTGCCTGAGAAGTCCCTCACCTGCAGCAGTGTTTGTAAAACTGTAATTTCACTGATCACTCTGATGCCTTGGTACACTGTAGCGTCTTGGAAGCAGTGTTCTGTATTCTGTCAATTTCTCTGGAGTGAAGATCTCACAGGAGAATAGGATATGGTCCCTAGGAATGGGAGCTGTGGTATGTGCGTCCTCTCCCTTTGCTGTCTGAACTAGAATTCCTGGCAGGTGGTAGGACATGCCCACTCCTACCAAGAGGGAAGGAACAGGGTGGTTAGCCCCGTTACTGCCAACCATTGCTAACCGTTCCTCCTCTTGCTGGAATAAACGGCCAAAACATAAGGACAACATAACAATACATAATATAAAAACATTGCAGATAACCCCAGGTCTGAGATACTGCACAAATGTTATGGTTTTCAACTGTAAAAGGTGTCTAGTGGCACCAAATATGATTGCCATCAGTGATGGTCAGTTTGCATTGTTCGCCTTCATCGGGCTGCCATCTTTTCTCACAAGTCTGACGAGGCACAGGTAAGCCCTTACCTGTGCCTGTGCGCGAGCCAGTCTGAAACAAATGCGGTCAGCGGGAGCAGGCAGTTCCGGGAACAGCCCGATGAAGGCCCCCGGCGGCTGTTCTCGGAACTGCCTGCTCCCAGTGACCGCATTTGATTTCAGACCGGCTCGCACACAGGTAAGGGCTTACCTGTGCCTCGCCGGACTTGTGAGAAAAGATGGCAGCCTGCATGTGTTCGCGGGCGAACAATGCGAACTGGCCATCACTGATTGCCATTAGTCAGCCCAAATTTTATAAAAGGCACATACCGTGCTATTCCACGTTGGCATACTGCAGAGCGCCTATATATGTATTTTTTTTACATTTATATAATTATATTATTATTATTGCCAACTTCTGGCAAGCAACACCACTATGTATGTGCAGATGGCTTCTACTCATTATAAGCATATCAATGATATGCACTTGTATATTAATCATGTATCATGAAGTGCTTGACTTTTCTCAGCTGTCCAGTTATGGATCTTGAAATATGCCCTAGTACATTTAATATCCTATCAAGTGTTTGTGGTGTCTGGTGAATGCTGTGGTGACGACCCCCATTTATGCATAACAGTGGCTTATCCAGCAGAGCTGCTAGCATAGTTTCCAAGTGTCCCTGATATCCAGAGACAGGTCCACTCACGTGCTCCAAGGCTTTCCTAGCTATAAAATATGTTATTTTCCATCAGCGACCAACTGAATTTTCCAGTGACTGAATTGTATATTCGTATAATTGAAGCCATTATAATGCACAGTTTATGTTGTTAGTAAGGGGTCAGTCCTTAAAGAAGGATTATTTTGGTCCAGTATGTGCAGTTCTCCACTGTAGGATAGCTAGAAGAAAATTGTCAGACATCTGCTCACTTTAACAAGGTGGTTTACAGGTCTCATGTGGGGCAAGAGACTTACTGGTTACAGTCTTATGGCAGGCAGCAGACTTAGTGGTTACAGCCTCACAAGAGACAACAAACATATGGTTTCGAAATCTCTCAATAAGTACAGATTTTGCGGGGCCGCGGAACCGAACTACGGATTTAGACAGCACACGGTGTGCTGTCTGCATCTTTTGCGGCCCCATTGAAATTAATGGGTTCGCACCCGTTCCGCAAAATTGCGGAACGGATGCGGACACATTCATACATGAGGCTGAATGGACCCCAAGAGTCAACAACATACTTTTTCTCTGACTTGTTTTGGGTATCGACACACTGGTGATTTGCCCTTTGCAGATGTCACAGTGGCTCCATGGTCTTTATTACAGGCCTGGACTCCTCCACAGGCCAAGATTGCTTACAAGAGGAGTGGGCTAAGCAGCTCCTTTCAGTTCTTATGCTCTGGCCTCAACTTCATCAGCTGCAACCAACCCTAACTAGTCCTTGAGGTGGTGCACCCAAATGGGTGGTGCTACTCACCTCAAGCTGGCTATTTGTAGAAATGGCACTCTCTCAGCTCAGGATTTCAGTTCTGTGTCTGGTGTCTCTCTCAGTCCAAAAAGGTCCTATGCACCTAACGCCATATTATCCAACATCAGTAACACAAATGGCCAGTAAGTGGCAGCATAACCACAGTGCCGTTTACAACACACCTACAGTATATAGTGCTGCATATCAGTGAAATACATGTATATAACAGTGCAGTAGAATATCAGTAGTACAGTTCTCACTCTCCCCAGTGCAGCTCACCTGCAATGTTAATTGCACCCTATTCAAGGCAGTATAGCTCTAGAAGGCCACCTGCACCATCTTCCACCCATGAACAGCTATATCCAGGGCATGTGCCCACAGATTATTTCACCAACCTTAGGTTAGAACCTTTTTAAAGTATCCTTGCTGCCATTTTCTCACCTTAACACATTATGCAAAATAGCACATAACATATTAAGCCTGGAGTATCAATCATAGATTCATATTAAATGTCACACTTATAGCATGCAATACCCATAACAGTTACGGAAACAACATAGTGTGCTGTGCTACGCTATTTCTGTAGCTCCAATGCACCGTAATGGGAACTACTGAAACAACGAGCACCAGCGCGCTCCACTGTTTCCCAGCTGGCTGATAGTCAGAAGTGTATCTCATCTCGCCTTAGTAACGGGGAGATAAGACAAACGGTTTAAGGATTTTAAGCCACAAAAAAGACACTAAATGACGGTGCACACCATATTTGCATCATAATTTGTGCGCCTTGTCACTATTCTAAAGCGGAGAGGAAAGGGATGGGGCGTACCTGAAGGGGTGGCACCAACATATTTATTATAATTTACACATAAATTATTGGTCAAGTGTACATCATCTACTAGCTATATTAGGAGGCACATCTCACTCCAGCGCAAAGGAGATCAAGACTGGAGTAGGAAACGCCAGTCTTGATAAATGGCCTCCATGTGTATTTGTACGCTAATATGTTGATACGACATCCATAGACTTGCTGTATAGACCAACTGCTTTTTTGGCAAGACAACGCCTTCTCTTTAAAAAAGCTGCCACTGTGATTAGTTGATTCGTTTTTAAATAACATTTTGGAATCCACCAAAACTGACAATAACTGTGAGGAATATGGTTTATCATTTAATGGCAGCCCTGATTGTCATTTAAATCACCTTTTGGCATGTACACAGTCAGTGTACATGCAAAATATGTTCTCACCCCCCAGCCATCTGCTGTCAGCTAGCAAGGGAGAAAGCCCCAGGGGTCCAGGCTTCAAGTAGGCCCCAGATGGATAAAGTCACACCCTTAACCAGCCAGTTTGGAGGCAAGCTAATCCTGCAGGAAAACCCCCAGAAGGAGGTCTCAGCCCTTGCCCAGGATCAACGATACCTCCCAGACATGTTGGCACCTACATTTCATAGGGAATTATGAATCGTTCGTCCATCCGAGGCATAACTCAGTTATCTTTTTGCAATCCTGGTGCAAAGTCAAACATCCACTTGGTCCTGCCTTGATGCTAGGATGCCTGGGAGGGGAGATATACATACAGTACAGACCAAAAGTTTGGACACACCTTCTCATTCAAAGAGTTTTCTTTATTTTCATGACTATGAAAATTGTAGATTCACACTGAAGGCATCGAAACTATGAATTAACACATGTGGCATTATAGACATAACAAAGAAGTGTGAAACAACTGAAAATATGTCATATTCTAGGTTCTTCAAAGTAGCCACCTTTTGCTTTGATTACTGCTTTGCACACTCTTGGCATTCTCTTGATGAGCTTCAAGAGGTAGTCCCCTGAAATGGTTTTCACTTCACAGGTGTGCCCTGTCAGGTTTAATGAGTGGGATTTCTTGCCTTATAAATGGGGTTGGGACCATCAGTTGCGTTGAGGAGAAGTCAGGTGGATACACAGCTGATAGTCCTACTGAATAGCCTGTTATAATTTGTATTATGGCAAGAAAAAAGCAGCTAAGTAAAGAAAAACGAGTGGCCATCATTACTTTAAGAAATTAAGGTCAGTCAGTCAGCCGAAAAATTGGGAAAACTTTGAAAGTAAGGGCTATTTGACCATGAAGGAGAGTGATGGGGTGCTGTGCCAGATGACCTGGCCTCCTCAGTCACCGGACCTGAACCCAATCGAGATGGTTTGGGGTGAGCTGGACCGCAGAGTGAAGGCAAAAGGGCCAACAAGTGCTAAGCATCTCTGGGAACTCCTTCAAGACTGTTGGAAGACCATTTCAGGGGACTACCTCTTGAAGCTCATCAAGAGAATGCCAAGAGTGTGCAAAGCAGTAATCAAAGCAAAAGGTGGCTACTTTGAAGAACCTAGTATATGACATATTTTCAGTTGTTTCACACTTGTTTGTTATGTATATTATTCCACATGTGTTAATTCATAATTTTGATACCTTCATAGTCATGAAAATAAAGAAAACTCTTTGAATGAGAAGGTGTGTCCAAACTTTTGGTCTGTACTGTATATCCCCACAGAAACCACATAGCGGCACTAGTTGTAGCCGGAACCCAGGCGGATCAATTGGGCCCGGGACCATCTTCCTGCGACATTCTGATCTGGGGCTATGAGCCCTAAGGGGTTTTATGCGTCATTTTCTGCCAGCACCAGAGAAGGAGCAGTGGACCCTACCCATAGGCGGGGAGGGGAGCAGCCGGCTACAGGTCATAAGCCTATGCAAACCAGCTGGTGGTGTCTTTTCTGAAGGGGGTCACATCGTGCCAATGTGTTTGGAGAGACTGGGAACCAGCTGACATCACTGCCCCCACGTGACTGCAGCCAAGGACAATTCCACCCTCATAACCCAAAGGAACTTTTAGCTTACCCGGTAACTGACTCTTTCTCTGCTTAACCCTGTTCTACCTACACTCACCTAAATAATTATTAGGAACACCTGTTCTATTTCTCATTAATGCAATTATCTAGTCAACAAATCACATGGCAGTTGCTTCAATGCATTTAGGGGTGTGGTCCTGGTCAAGACAATCTCCTGAACTCCAAACTGAATGTCAGAATGGGAAAGAAAGGTGATTTAAGCAATTTTGAGCGTGGCATGGTTGTTGGTGCCAGACGGGCCGGTCTGAGTATTTCACAATCTGCTCAGTTACTGGGATTATCACGCACAACCATTTCTAGGGTTTACAAAGAATGGTGTGAAAAGGGAAAAACATCCAGTATGCGGCAGTCCTGTGGGCAAAAATGCCTTGTGGATGCTAGAGGTCAGAGGAGAATGGGCCAACTGATTCAAGCTGATAGAAGAGCAACGTTGACTGAAATAACCACTCGTTACAACCGAGGTATGCAGCAAAGCATTTGTGAAGCCACAACACGCACAACCTTGAGGCGGATGGGCTACAACAGCAGAAGACCCCACCGGGTACCACTCATCTCCACTACAAATAGGAAAAAGAGGCTACAATTTGCACGAGCTCACCAAAATTGGACTGTTGAAGACTGGAAAAATGTTGCCTGGTCTGATGAGTCTCGATTTCTGTTGAGAAATTCAAATTGTAGAGTCCGAATTTGGCGTAAACAGAATGAGAACATGTATCCATCCTCTGATGGCTACTTCCAGCACGATAATGCACCATGTCACAAAGCTTGAATCATTTCAAATTGGTTTCTTGAACATGACAATGAGTTCACTGTACTAAAATGGCCCCCACAGTCACCAGATCTCAACCCAATAGAGCATCTTTGGGATGTGGTGGAACGGGAGCTTCGTGCCCTGGATGTGCTTCCCTCAAATCTCCATCAACTGCAAGATGTTATCCTATCAATATGGGCCAACATTTCTAAAGAATGCTATCAGCACCTTTTGAATCAATGCCATGTAGAATTAAGGCAGTTCTGAAGGCAATAGGGGGTCCAACACCGTATTAGTATGGTGTTCCTAATAATTCTTTAGGTGAGTGTATATCACCTGTATCTGTAACCTCAGACCACTGTATATATTCTCTGTGTATATTGTGTCATCTAGTGTGCCCTTAAGGTGATTAAATATATAATTTAATCTTGTGCTATCTTGTATCTCGATTACGAATCCCCACGTCCGTGTTTCGGCCTCGTTATAAGCCACCGCGGGTTGGTTTCTCACCCTATATAATCCCGTTAGCGAATCGGGCTTATATCAAACGAGAAGCTGGTGGCAGATTTGCCCGGCTGAGGACACGCTGTTTCACTGAGGCAGTGAAAAGGCTCTCTCAGCTTGTTGCCTCTCTGTGCCCGCGTGGACAAGAGGTGTCTGTGTAAACTCTACCAAGCTGACCTTACCTGCTCCCCTGTAGGTCATAACGCCACGCTTTGGTAACCCATGATCATACCGCGTCTCGTGAGCTCAACATAGGTGACGTCAAGCGGGCACGAGGTCCTGCATTCGTCACAATAACATGTCTTAAAGGCAGAGTCAGAGCTTATAAACGAGGACGATGACATTAGCATGAAAACGATGCCTTAAGCAGAGAAGAAGGGTGGACAGTTTAGTTGTAAAGAGATATCTTGGTAAAGTCATCTCTTAAGGAAGTGGACTGTTAATTCGGTACGTGTCAAAATCAGCAGGTGACATCTGGTACATGAGGGTTCACAAAACGTATGCATAAAGGACACATATCATAAATCCTTGTGAGAGCCCTAATAAACATGTGTCAAAGTCTTGCCCGGCACCCCTCGTCCCTGGAGGCCACCCCCATCATTGTAAAGTAATTCATCTGCTACACTATCTCCTTGTAACATACCGAGGTCGCAAAAGGGGAAGCCCAATAGGAGATAAGCCATAGCTGTATTAAGGAACCCCAAGACCAAGATGAACACCAAGGGAGGCAGGGTTTAGGTAACCCCATAGTCCATTTGGAAAGAATTGTCATAGTCAATAGGAGTATGAAGAAATGTATACAGTATATTCTCCTTATGGCAGCCCTACAAGAAGGCAAATCTACTTTGAGTCATTTGAATTGGGAGGTCCATTCTTGAGGAGTTAAATGTCACTATATTTCTTCAACCTAGCTAGAGGCTTAAAGATAGTAGTGGAAACAGAGGAATGTAATGTTAGGGAATTTGTCTTGTAATTCTGTGAGGGTTAGGGAATGTCGTTGTGGCAAGTTTATTAGGAGCGCTATAGAGGATATACCCCTTCTCTTCCAGTCCCCATATATTGGATGCAAGGTTCCCTGTTGGAAGTTAGGATTTGTTAGTAGGGTGAGGGAGGTAGAATATAAGGAATAGAGGTGTTTGAGAGTGCATATCTAATGGCACACACGCCAGGTTGCCATAAGAAGTGCATTAGATTTGACCTTTTTTGGGAGTGAAGAATATTGCATGTGTAATACATTTGGTAGAGAAATATTAGAGATAAATATGATTAGTTAATTTTAAAAAAGTATAAAATAATAAAAAGGAAAGAATATAAGGGAAGACTAGATGGACTGTGCAATCTTTTTCTACTATCATTCTTCTATGTTTATATTACATTTACGCTACCAGAAAAATTTAAAAGAACAGCTGAAAAATGTAATGTCATTGAGCAGAGATTGACAAAGTGGTGCTTGGTCAATGATCACACAACCAAGGTGGTGCACCCTTTACCGGGAGTCTGTCACATGTTTTTCACCAATATAAGTAAGAGCACTGCCCCATAGAAGATTGCAGACACATCTCAAGCTACCTGTGTGCACTTTTGCCTTTATTCCATGTCTAGGAAAAGCACTTTTATTCAGCTCCTAAGTGCTCAGCTCTGCTGCCCCAAGTGTCCAAAGTTACCCAGACTGAAGAGGGGAGGGCTGCTTTAGCTGCTCATATCTTGGGATTGGTAGCCACTAGAAATATGAACCTTGTTTGAAAGCTGGCATTCCATCCTTTCAAACGATACCAGAATCACAACATTATATCCACTATATCAGAAGATATGGCTGTTAGAAATCGAGGAGTGAAAGCTGTTTTTACTTTCACTTCCAGCTGGGCACTTAGGAACTGTTTTCCAGCAGAATAAAAGTGCTTTTCCTAGACATGGAATAAAGGCACAAAGTCCACACAGGTATGCGTGGGATGTGTGTGCAATCTTCTATTGGGCAGTGCTCTTAGTTATATTGGTTAAAATTAGGTGACAGACTCCCTTTATCTGACTCAGAAAAGACAATTGGACAGGTTCCACAATTTCCTGGACTTTCCAAAGGCTGACCATGGTAGCTAACAGCGCCCCACATCATGACACCTGGTGTTGGTCCTGTGTGTCTCTACACTATGCATGATGGCAGTAGGCCTTTGTGCAAAATGCTTTTGTCACTGAACACTACTGTATGCCATTCATGCCTCCAATGGGTTCTCTCGCGGCACCAGTGCAGACGCTCTTCGCGTTGATTAGAGGTCAGAGGCAAATGAGCTAGTATAGTGCAGGAATGCAGTCCTGCATCAAGTAGATGGTTTCCTATGGTCTAGGCCAGTGGTGGGCAAACTTTTTTGTCAACTGAGCCAAATATCGCCAAAACCACGATTGAAATTTCTATCGAGAGCCACATTTTTAAAACCTAAAATATTGCCTCAACAGTACCAGTGAGGACTATTAGGGCTCATGCACACGACCGTGTGCCCGCCGTTGCCATATTGCAGGCCGCATACGGCGGGTCCGCAATACACGGGCACTGGCTGTGTGCAGCCCGCATCAAGGACCCATTCACTTCAATGGGTCCAGGATCCGGGATATGAGTGCTACAGAGTGCTTCCGTGGTGCTTCTGGCTGTGCCTCCGCACCGCAAAAAAGTAGCGCATGCACTACTTTTTTGCGGTGCGGAGGCACAGCCAGAAGCACCAAGGAAGCACACTGTAGCACTCATATCCCGGATCCTGGACCCATTGAAGTGAATGGGTCCTTGATGCGGGCTGCACACGGCCGTGTGCAGCCCGCATCATGGACCCATTCACTTCAGCATGCGCTACTTTTTTGCGGTGCGGCAGTAGGATGCGGATCGCGAACCCCATTCAAGTGAATGGGTCCGCGATCCTCATGCAGCTGCCCCATGGTCTGTGTCCGTGCATTGCGGACCGCTATTTGCCAAGAATGTGTTTTTACATACTTTTATATGTACTTTCTTTTATTTGGATGTTGATTATTATTTCATTTTATCTTTATCATTTTTTACTTTTATTAAACTTGTCTGCAGATGTGGATGTAATGTGGATGACGCACTTATGAGGGATATCTGTGGATGACGCACTTATGGGGGATATCTGTGGATGACGCACTTATGGGGGATATCTGTGGATGACGCACTTATGGGGGATATCTGTGGATGACATAAGATGCTATATATGTGTCATCCACAGATATCCCCCATAAGTGCCCTCCACAGATATCCCCCATAAGTGCCATCCACAGATATCCCCCATAAGTGCCCTCCACAGATATCCTCCATAAGTGCCCTCCACAGATATCCCCCATAAGTGCCCTCCACAGATATCCCCCATAAGTGCCCTCCACAGATATCCCCCATAAGTGCCCTCCACAGATATCCCCCATAAGTGCCCTCCACAGATATCCCCCATAAGTGCCCTCCACAGATATCCCCCATAAGTGCCCTCCACAGATATCCCCCATAAGTGCCCTCCAGTAAGTAAAGTAATGTATTAGTGGGGGGAAGGGAGGAGGCGGGGACACTTGCGGCGGGGCCGGTGCAGTGCCCGGCGCTGTGCACACACCGGGGGCAGCTCCTACCTTTCTGCTGCAGGACATTTTGCTCCTCCTGAGCGGCGGCCTCTTCACCACTCGTCACATGGCCGGCAGTGGGCAGCCGAACTAGAGCGCCTCTGCCCGCCCTTCTGCTGCTGTGCGCAGCGTGACATCTCCCCCTCCGTCATGCGCCTCCTGCCCCGCCTGCCTGCTTCATTCATAAAGTGGATGGAGCAGACAGATGGGGCAGGAGGCGCATGACGGACATTTTGCAAGCAGCTTGAGCGGCGCGATATGGCTGTGCGGCCGACCACCTGCCAGCCCGCACCAAAGAGCCGCATTCAAGGATCTAAAGAGCCGCTTGTGGCTCGCGAGCCGCACTTTGCTGACCACTGGTCTAGGCAATCACTGCAGTGGCTACTGCAGAACTAATTTGAGAGTCCATGGCTGTCCTTTGAGATACAGCAGCTCTTCTTATACTGCAATCTTGGCATGTACAGTATCTGTCTGTCTTGACAGTCTAGAACTTTCTCTACGCGTGTGAGCGCCCTCTTCCGACTACTGTCACCACCACTGATGCTCTTCAGAGACTTCTGGTCCAACTGTTTCCGAGATTTGGCAGATGGACCATCCAACTTCTTGAAGTCCCACTATATGGCCCTTTTCAAAGTACGTTAATTGCAGAAATGTTGCACACCTTAGTCTAGCAGGCACGGCAAACAGTTCAACAGCAGGTCCCTACTGTACCTCTGTATATTTCCAATTTTATACTGGGGCATTGGTTCTTAGAGAGGGTGATTTTATAAAACTGTGCTGTAGAGAGAACCATATGGTGGCGCATGGAAGGTCAATTCCTCCACAGTATGGTGCTGCAGATACTTTGTGTTCCTCCACACAGCCTCCATGTGTATGGCTGTACATTACCCCTGAATGGCTTGTAAATTCTACATTATTCATCTGTTTCTGATGTAAGACATATTTTTCTATTCTTGTTCATCCTCCATTCATTTACCCACTTGCCAGGTTTTTATGTAGATATGTCTATGTCACTCCATGAAGTATACTGCACTGTAAAGCTATTGGTGCATGAATGGTCTATAAGAAATAATCAAATGCAATACTCCACATTGATGATGGTTCCTTAGACAGTAAAGTTTTCTTGCTAAAGTGGTGGATTTCTCTTAACCCATTTCTTCAGAGGTTCAGTGAATTCAATTTCACTTAGTGCTTTTCTACGGGATAACCCCTCTGCCCGCTAATGCATTTATTCTGTCCAAAGGAAATGCATTCCTGCTGTCATAAGAAGCCCCCAGCAGAATGCTGCTCCGATTGCTCAAGCAGAATTACATTGAATGGAAATGTTTGTATAAATGGATTTGTGCACGTACATAAATGCAAGAAGTCAAATAACCTATTGATGGATATTTTATTCATGAACGTATACCATATGCATGTACTATGAACAACCTGATCCTGATTTCTGTTTTATTTCTAGAAATGCCAATGACAACATATATAATTAAATTACAGAGGCAAAGGTTGGGGCTGTCACCTAGATTTTCCAGAAACAGGCATAACAGTGTTAAATATACATTAATTCTGATTTCTAAATGCTACAGTATCTCTTATTTGTCAATTGATATATATATATTATATGTTATATAAATTAAATATGATATCCATTGGTATAACCACATTGCCTCATAATGTCCCTCAGTGGGTTGACCTCTCTCAAGTATATTGTAACTATTGTGGTTAAATAGGGGCCCATGGACATTATTGTCTGGGACACAGACCACTTTCAGTCCATCCCTAGGTATATCTTGACCACACATATTATACATACACACAGTAAAGTTAAAGGTGTTTTCTGACCACCAAGCTAAAAATCACATAAAATACATACCATACATATCAGGGGCGTTGCTAGGGTCTCAAAAGATCCGGGGCCCAAGCCCCAATGAATATGGCCCAGTTCTTTAAGTGCACCCCACACACCGCATTTTGCTGTACTTGCTATACTGCAGCACATACCTCTCGCATCCAGTGCCTCCCAGGTGACGTCTCCTCTGATGTAGATCTTCTCATCATCTTCTCCATTTGGTCTGGACAACTTCTTTCAGCCGCGTCTCGTCTTTGCAGAGTGTGACACACAGACATCTTAGATTCCTCACATTTCCATCATCACCCCCAACCTGGAGTCCCCACAGTGTTATCCTGCTGCTCGCTGTGCTCCCCAAATACTATCCTGAAGAAAAATTAGTGCCCCCATAGTAATAGTGCTTCTCATAATCCCATCAATAGTAATTCCCTTCTAGAATGCCCTCATTAGTAATACTGCCCCCTACAGTGCCCTCAACCATGATAATGCTCCCCAAGAATGCCCTCATTAGTAATACTGCCCCCTACAGTGCCCCAACCATGATAATGCTCCCCAAGAATGCCCTTATTAGTAATAATACCCCCTACAGTGCCCCCAACTGTGATAATGCTCTCCAAGAGTGCTACCATCAGTAGAAGCCCTCCAGTATTAATAATACCCTCACAGAGCCCCCAGTAGAAATAAGGCCCCCCTATGGTTCCCCCAGTGGTAATAAGGTTCTCTACAAACCCCTCAGTAGTAATAAGGCCCCCCCATAGTGCTCTTAGTAGAAATAAGGTAGATATACAGTATAAGTCCCTCCTATAGAGCCCCCAGTAGTAATAAGAACACCTATAATGTCCCCTGGATTTACAGTGCCCCCTGTAGTTATATTCCTCCCTCCATCATACAGTCCCATGTAAATAACATCACACCATCTCTCATGCCCCCTCCAAAACATCACTCTCCTCCCTTCAGCCCCTCCAATATACAGTCCCATGTAAATAACACTAATTTCCTCCCTCCGCCATAGAGTCCCATGTAAATAATATCCCTCTCTATTTACAGTCCCACCCCAAAATACAGTCAGTCCCATGTAAATAACATCCCTCTCTATCTACAGTCTCCTCCAAAATACAGTCCCATGTAAATAACTTTCACCTCCTCCCCAGCCGCCTTCAACATACAGTCCCATGTAAACATCACCCCGTCAACATTCAGTCCCATGTAAATAACATCATTCCCCCCACCAGCCACCTTCAACATACAGTCCCATGTAAATAACATCGTCCCCTCAACATTTAGTTCCTTGTAAATAACATCACTCCCTCCGACAGCCACCATCATACAGTCCCATGTAAATAACATGACCCCCTCCCCAGCCACCTTCAACACACTGTTTCCCCTCCCTTCAGCCCTAACATACAGTCCCAGTTAAATAACCACAACTCCCAGCATTGCTCTGCCTCTCCCTTCACTCACCTCTTCTCATGTAGCAGACATTACCACAGCTTCTTCCTCTAGGACTTCTCCTCTTCACTGCCCTCCTCTCCTGCATTGGTCACTGGATGGTGACATCATTGCAGGTCCTTCTCAACCACTGCCTGTTTTACTGGTCACATGACCAGTGATGTCACCACAGGTCCTTCAGCATTTCTAGTGCATTAGATTCAATTGTATTGCCGTCCTAAGCAATGGGATGTGACCCTCAGTGCTGAAACAGAGTGCTGGTGAACAGATGAATTGATTTGTTCAATTTTAAAATCATTCTGCATTAATTTTAGCATGAGGGTTGGGTGACCCCTTTAATCTTGCCTGGTATTGATGAAAACCATTTTGTTGAAATATCAAATATTTAGGACTATTGAATAGACAGAGCTCACAAAAACGACGAACAGGAAGCCATATAGTCAGAATAGTAATATATATTTGTCTATGCTATTGTTGATGTGAGGTACGTAATTGATTTTTAGGATTTTCACACCTGGAATTAATTGGACTTTACTATCTATTGTGAGGTAGTGACGGGCCTCATAGCTGCTAGGGGAGATTTATGGAATGAGTTTCCATGTCTACCCTGTCAGTCATCAATTCTGAGGCAGCACCAGGTGCCACAATCAGTCTGGGATAAGAGCCCAGCCCAGACTGTCAGTCAGGGGAGATTCTTTGTGGAACAGAGTCCTTCTGGAGGCTCTGTAAGAGTGGTCTGAGCCGGGCTGGCTGTGGGGCCACGAGGCTAGGTGATAGCCTGGACTTTGGAGGACACAGTGACGCCTGTGGTACTAGGGCCACTAGGTCAGAGTCGGGAGGACTGCTGGATCCCAATCCCCCAAAGGGACTCGTACTTGTACAGCCGGGAGGCTGGGGAACTGTTAGGCTGGGAAAGCCGGATCTGATGCAAGGTATGAATTGTTACCTGTAGTTAAGTCAGGGACTAGGTTATGTTATGTTTAGTTAGAGCCCAGCCGGACGAGTGCTCATTATTTTATGTAATTGTTTGTTTATGCGGATGTGCTGCAATAAAGCACAGTGTTTGGACCTTAAACTTGGTGTCTGGCGAAGATATCTGTGAGAATGACCCCCGAAAAAGGGTCACCACAATTGGTGTCGGATGCAGGCAGGTACCCGTGCTGAAAAGTAAAAAGTGACGTGGTTGCTAGGGGCAACGACAATTAAGGAGCCTGTATGTTTGTTGGAGCAGGTGCTGCTGGCGTTAATCTGGACTTTTTTTTTCTGTTGTGCAAACTGCGCAGGATTTAAAGGGCCAGAAGCCAGTGAGAGAGACTGACCGGTGAAAATGGCTGCGGCTTGGTGGAGCCCATGGGAGAGATCCTGCGAGATGGTTATTGGGGGACTCCCGGCGTGGGTTACGCTAGACTCCGGCCAACAAGTGTCTCTGGTCAGGCCCGAAGTTTTGGAATTTCTGGAGAGTGGGCCAAAAACAGATACCAAGGTGGCCCTGGCCTTTGTAACGGACTGTGGCTCTGTATGATGTGAGCTCTTGATATGTGAGACCCTGAGGGAGGAATTCATACTGGGGAAAGACTTTCCATTGTTTTGGTAGCTATGGAGCGGAGAGAATGCTTCAAGCTCTGAGGTTGGAGTTCCAGAGACAAAGATGTATGACGCTGCCAAGGGCAACCGCCGGGAAGACAAGATGGAGAACAGTGCGGTTTTCTGGAGTTCCTATATTACCTGCGACTGTGCACAGAGTCCAAAAGGGTGTGGCTGGAGTGACCGTCCAGGAAAAGTCGAGACTCCAGGCCATGCTGTTTCTGGTGGCAACGGGTGCAGTAAAGAGTTGGCCAGTGTTCGGGATACCTGGAACCAAGAGAAGGCTGGTGATCTTGGTAGAGACGTCCTGGGAATATACTTGTCTCCCGAGACTATCGAATTCACAATGTCAGGCGGTAAGACTGTTCCTGTTGATAATTTTGTGGCAGTCCCAGTGACAGTGAGCTGGCCGCAGTGGAAACCGGCTGGGTCGGTGACTGAAAAATCACTGAGGCAAGAAACTGTCTCGGAATTGTATGACATTGAGGGAATGGTGGGCCGTAATTTTTCCTTATGCTTGGAGGTTTTGAGTAATGGATACACTTCTGCAGAGAGTGACAAAACTCCTGCAGAACCTGCACCTGTCCCTTTAAATGATATTGTGAAGGAGCTGCACATTGACAACAAGGGTGCAGATAAGATGCAAAGTGAAAGTGTCAAGTTACTTGAACGGCATAATGAAAATGTGGATTTTTGCAAAAGATGTGAACTTGATGTTAAGGTGCTCGTACATGAGGTGAAGTGGGGCCGTGGTTTCCTTTTGGTATGGGGACTGTGGGGAAACACTCCTGCAGCTAGTGGTGATACTCCTATATCTGCTGCCACAGAACCAAGCGAGGAGCAGTTGGACCAGGAGGCCCAAGAGCAGGGCGCTTCCAACAAACTGGTTCGAAAAACGAAGAAAACACTGAAAAAGTTTGACCGGCCCCGGGCTGGAGAGAAATGCATATCGGCCCGATATGCCGAAGAACATGACCAAGCGAAGGCGGATGCTCGGGAAAAAGAGACCAAAGCCCTCTCCTTGGCTAGAGCCCTTCAAGAAGCGCAAGAGGAGCGAGATGAGTTGAGGCTCAACAAGCAACTCAGAGCAGAGATGGAGGATCTTATAAGCTCAAAGGATGATGTCGGGAAGAACGTCTATGAGTTGGAGAAGTCTAAGCCAGATCCTGTTAAGAAGAGATCTGGAGATGGTGGCGCCGCGGTGCCGACTGAGGCAGAGAAGACGGAAGATCTTTCTGCTGAACCCGTTGATGGGGCTGATGTGGATGCAGAGGCCAAGAGACTCGTGCAAGTGGGTAGCCAGGACCTGGTCCTGAAAGACGTCCCCTCCGCCTGCAAAGCCGTCCAAGTAGCTAGCAGCCTGCTGGGGAAGGAATATGAGGAGATGGATGACCAGTATGTGGATCCTGTCTACTACTGTGGGTTGGCTCTCCTGAATTCTTCTGGAAAAGAGAACCGTGTCCTAATTGAGCCTCTGGAGAAAATGCCAGTAGTCTACGAGTCTGGTGAAGTCCCTTTTGTCCACGGTACCTCCTACCTCAGTTAGAAAGAGGAAAAGGACTTAAGAGGGCAAGTAGATGATGCCAGGTCCAAGAAAACCAAGGCTGAAGAAGTTAAGGTAGAGGTGTGGGAGGATGTGAAGTCCTTAAGTGCTGCAGTGACCAAAGGAACGGCTACCGAAGTGGAAAAAACTACTAAAGAAGCAGAGGTCTCTAAAACTGCCGCCAAAGCAGGAGAAACCACTGCTGGAAAGAAGGAAGAAGTGAATCAGAGGCAAGTAAAAGAAGCCAGCGCGGATAAGCCTGCTCTGCTGAAGGAGCTCCGCAAGGCAAAGGAGAAAGGGTCGGGACACGACCATGACTGAGACCACTTCGGTCCAGAGTTGCAGCAGTCCAAGAAAGGATGTGAGGAGCATGTGCAGAAGCCAGAAAATCTCAAAAGAGAGTACCAGCTCATGAGATGGGCAAGAGAATCTTATTGGTCTTATCGGCTCTGTAATAAACTCATGAGGGTGACCAAACCAAGTGCTGTTGTCCTGGGTCTGGCAGAATAAGGGGAAGACTGTCGGCCAGGTCGATGCCCATTCACGAGCATCTGGATTTGATGTTAGTGTTCACCCCTATGGGCTTGAACAAAGGGGGGGGGGGTATGTGAGGTAGTGACGGGTCTCATGGCTGCTAGGGGAGATTCATGGCAGGAGTTTCTATGTCTTCCCTGTCAGTCATCAATTCTGAGGCAGCACCAGGTGCCACAATCAGTCTGGAATAAGAGCCCAGCCCAGACTGTCAGTCAGAGGGAGATTCTTTGTGCAACAGAGTCCAGCTGGAGGCTTTGTAAGAGTGGTCTTAGCTGGGCTGGCTGAGGGGCCACGAGACTGGGTGATAGCCTGGACTTTGGGGGACGCAGTGACGCCTGTGATACTAGGGTCACTAGGTCAGAGTTGGGAGGACTGCTGGATCCCAATCCCCCAAAGGGACTCTTACTTGTACAGCCGGGAGGCTGGGGAACTGTTAGGCTGAGAAAGCCGGATCTGATGCAAGGTATTAACTGTTACCTGTAGTTAAAGGGAACCTGTCATCTGGATTTTGTGTATAGAGCTGAGGACATGGGTTGCTAGATGGCCGCTAGCACATCCGCAATACCCAGTCCCCATAGCTCTGTGTGCTTTTATTTTGAAAAAAAAAACAACGATTTGATACATATGCAAATTATCCCGAGATGAGTCCTGTCCCTGACTCATCTCAGGTTAATTTGAATATGTATCAAATCGTTTTTTTTCCACTATAAAAGCACACAGAGCTATGGGAATTGGATATTGCAGATGTGCTAGCGGCCATCTAGCAACCCATGTCCTCGGCTCTATACACAAAATCCAGGTGACAGGTTCCCTTTAAAGGGAGTCTGTCATCAAAGTTTCACCTTTTTAACCCTTCCCATAGCTTTCTAGCAGCCTTACAGTTAATAAAAACTTTACCTTTATGAGCAATCCTGGACTTATAAAACCGGCAAAAAACAACTTAGTAGCATATGCAAATGAAGGCTCGCAAGTGCCCAGGGGCGGCGTTACCCTTGTCGGTGCCCTGCTAGCTCAGCCTTATTGTCGCTTCCCCCCGCCCATTCTTTCCCTCTGCACGCCCATCCTTTCCCTCTGACCGCCCATCTACTTACTTCTTGTTTCGCCGAGATCCCGCGCCTGTGCACTCAGTCCGTCGGCCGGCGCATGCCCACTGCGATGCCCATTCCTTGTACGGCATCACAGTAATTAATGCGCATGCGTCGGCTTCGCGCCGTTAGCCAGCGCATGCGTATTAATTACTGTGGTGCCATACAAGGAATGGGCATCGCAGTGGGCATGCGCCGGCCGACGGACTGAGTGCACAGGTGCGGGATCTCTGCGAAACAAGAAGTAAGTAGATGGGGCGGTCAGAGGAAAAGGATGGGCGTGCAGAGGGAAAGAATGGGCGGGGGGAAGCGACGATAAGGCTGAGCTAGCAGGGCACCGACAAGGGTAACGCCGCCCCTGGGCACTTGCGAGCCTTCATTTGCATATGCTACTAAGTTGTTTTTTGCCGGTTTTATAAGTCCAGGATTGCTCATAAAGGTAAAGTTTTTATTAACTGTAAGGCTGCTAGAAAGCTATGGGAAGGGTTAAAAAGGTGAAACTTTGATGACAGGTTCCCTTTAAGTCAGGGACTAGGTTATGTTATGTTTAGTTAGAGCTCAGCCAGGCGAGTGTTTATTATTTTGTATAATTGTTTGTTTACGCGGATGTGCCGCCATAAAGCACAGTGTTTGGACCTTAAACTTAGTGTCTGGCGAAGATATCTGTGAGACTGACCCCCGAAAAAGAGCTAATCCCCCACTCTATCTATCTATCCAGTATAGATATATATACACAGTAGATAGATACCGTAGATAGATACACACATCGGTAAGATGCACATGCTATGTATTATGCATATGTCCATATAGAGGTGTAGATGTAGGATTTCTGTGTGTCGGATGGCTGCCCTTTCAGCACTTACAGGCACATGACGAGCGCCTGTGATTGGTAGACTCGGCTTATTCGCTGATTTCCCAGGGAGGGCCGGCTGCATGTGCAGGGTTCAGTATTGGCTGCTCTTTGCTCCCCCTTCTAGCTCAGCTCATTGTAGACGTCACTGCGAGCTCCATGCTGAATCCTAAAGCAGCTCATCCCTCTCCATTCATGAATCTCCTGTGACGTCAGAGGAGCCCTGGGCTCTCTTTGCAGTGGGCTGCAAGATTGTGTGGGTGGCATCTTCCCGACCCCTACAATTTCATTTTCCAACCCCCCCCCCCCCCCCCTGCTTTTCAGTGTATCTATATTTCCTGATGTGTTACTAGTCCATTCTTTTTCTTGGCATCCTTAAAGACACAACATGGACACCAGCCTTATGCAGCAATGTGAGTATCAGCTGTCAGCGTAACCTCTTTGTTTAATTCCTTGCAGGGGGGGGTTACGGAGGTAGTAGAGGGGGGGGGGGGGTATGTGTTCGTGCTATGAAGGACAGATGGATGGGTGATGTCCATCTGTCTCATAAGATCTCTAGGGCAAATAATGATGCTGTGGGACCAGAAACCTGATACCTCCCTTTGCAGGATGGATCCTGCCACACAGATGCTCAGCTGCTGTATTGTAACCATCGCAGCCCTGTCAAACCCCCTTCTAAATGAAGTGCAATTTTCCTTTGTAAGACTATACTGGGCCACAGCTGAGCAGAGATAAGCAGCAGGGGACCAGCAGATTTCTGCAGGAGGCACACAGCCTTTATTCTGCACATATCTGGAAGCTTCAGAAACCCTGCCGGATCCCATCTCCTGGTAAACGGTCACTTATACCTTGTTGTTATTTGGTGTATTTTACTGTATATTCTATGTCATGTCAGTGGTGGGCTGAATCTTCCTTCACAGGACAGCTCCTCACTTATGGTTAGTGCTGTAGTAGGCGATGAGTTAACAGCCGTCGCAGAAAAGGTTAACCCATTTATTTTCAGTGCATTTTACAGTATATTTCAGAGCATAGTATACCATCATGACTTCTCACTTCATTATATGGTGCTATAGCTTTAAAATAATAATGGATAAAAAGAACATAAAAACATAATAATAAAACTATACAAAAAGCTAATGGAATTGTACCATATACTTTTATAAAGTATGGTATAGTGCATTACTGGGTTTCAGATCTGGTTTAGAACTAGATTTGTGAATGGCGATTTGATGAATGCATGCAGTCAGCTTCCATTACTACCATGTGTCAAAATGGAAATAACAACAGTTTACCTAAAAGGAAAGCCTAGCAATTATTAGGGCTAACAATGCGGAGAACTTCATCTATTCCTATATACTCGTACTTGATGGTAGCACGTTGTATTCTTATATTTGTACTTGATGGTAGCACGTTGTATTCTTATATTTGTACTTGACGGTAACATGTTGTATTCTTATATTTGTACTTGATAGTAGCGCAATTTATATATTTGTGCTTCGCATTGACCGGCTACTTTCACACTTGCAGCAGAGTGATTCGGCAAGCAGTTCTGTCACCGGAACTGCCTGCCGGTTCAGGCAATCTGCATGCAAACTGACAGCATTTGTAGACAGATCCGGATGCAAATCCGTCTCACAAATGCATTGCAAGAACGGATCCGTCTCTCCGTTTGTCATACGGACAAACGGATCAGTTTTTGGTTGTTTTTTTTCACATTTTTACTGGTCTGCTCATGCGCAGACTGGAAGGACAGATCCGGAATTCCGGTATTTTTAATGCCGGATCCGGCACTAATACATTTCAATGTAAATTAATGCAACTGATCCAGAATTTTGGACGGAGAGAATACCGTAGCATGCTGCGGTATTTCCTCCGTCCAAAACGCCGTTCAGTGACTAAACTGAATACATCCTGATGCATCCTGAACGGATTTCTATCCATTCAGAATGCATTGGAATGAAACTGATCAGTTCTTTTCCAGTATTGAGCCCCTATGCCGGAAAAGAAAAACGCTAGTGTGAAAGTACCCTAAGCTACTTTCACACTAGCGTTTTTGCTGGATCCGTCAGGGTTAAGCAAAAACGCTTCCGTTACTGATAATACAACCGCCTGCATCCATTATAAATGGATCCTGTTGTATTATCTTTTACATTGTTAAGACGGATCCGTCATGAACTCCACTGAAAGTCAATGGGGGACGGATCCGTTTTTTGATTGTGTCAGATTGTGTCAGAGAAAACTGATCCGTCCCTATTGACTTGCATGGTGGTTCATAACGAATCCGTCTTGCTCCGCATCCCAGGACGGAATAGCATGCTGCGGTTTGCTCTCCAGTATGAGAACGGAACAGAATGCATTTTGGAGCACTCCGTTCTGTTCAGTTATGTTTTATCCCCATTGACAATAAATGGGGACAAAACGGAAGCGTTTTTTTCTGGTATTGAGACCCTATGACGGATCTCAATACCGGAAAATAATAACGTTAGTGTGAAAGTAGCCTAACTGAGATGTCTTTATTTTGTCCTCCTTTGATTAATTGATTGTAGCTTATCCTTCGAGGAGTCTGAATAATGCAGATACTCCATATGCTTTATAGATACTTTCAATATAGGCATTTGTGCTGTTTAGAGTGATGGCAGGCAGCTAATTACTGCTGCAGAACCACAAGCGTAAGGGTATGCTGGGATTTGTTGTCATAGTGGATTTTTAACTGCATCGGTTCATTAGATGTAGCCTCACTGTAGCTTATAAGGAAGATATGTTATGCAGGATATTGAAGTATGCAATATTCTTCTCTTTCTTGGATTATTTTAATATATCCGTTATTTGGCTATGCGCATTTGTAAAACGGGAAGACTCCAGAG
This sequence comes from Bufo bufo, assembly GCF_905171765.1. Lineage (NCBI taxonomy): Eukaryota > Metazoa > Chordata > Amphibia > Anura > Bufonidae > Bufo > Bufo bufo. The sequence continues at coordinate 149,655,492 of NC_053395.1, read as the reverse complement.
AAAAAAAAATGCTCTAAAATCTATAATGTCATGCATCCCTCACTAATGCATAATTCACGTCAATGTATCTCTTATGTGGTTCACTTCAGACAAGGGCCTTGATTCCATTATCACGTATTCCATATTTAATGGCATATCGCAATGCAAGTACAAGATTCATGTGTCGGAGTGTTGGTTTCTTATATTGGTCATTAAAAATGACAACAATGGTCAGCTCAGAGCGGAAAGCCCCCGGTATCTATACACCATCCATCCTATAAATGGATCTTTTCGTTTGTATCCGATCTAAAGAGAAACCTCCGGTGGTGCATGTGAATAGGCCATTTAAGGACACAGCACGGCCAGTCGTTTAGTGTAAAGGAAAACGTCTTTGTTGTAGCAGATGCATATATTTATAAAGGTTAGATAAATACTTAATAGTTTATAGTTTTTCCATTTTATGCTATGTAATTGCTAAAGATGATATAAAGCCATATATCAGCATGACTGAGCTAATATACTAAATATGAAATATTACAAGTTATATATTTTATGAAATTAGTTTATTCCTCATCGGTTTGTGACACCCTTTGGGATGTTTCTATAACTGAGCAGCTTGTATGATGGTTTTACTGAAAAAAATGTAAATTAAAGGGGTTGGCTCATCTCATACACAGGTTAGTACATAGAGAAGTAAAGGCCCAGTAGCAAGGATCAAACCAGGCCCCCCACACAGGACAGAAGGGTTTCTGCCTAAACCCCTTTTTAATGACCCTTGGGCCATTTTTTCTACTGCCTCATTTACTAAAAGTAGTTCTTTTAGAGGGTAGAGTCCTGACCAAGTTTTCACCCCCAGTAGGAGAGGGGTTAATCCCAACTGGGCCCCATAGCAGTCGCATGGTCTACCACTATGGTAGTTATGCCCCTGGGTTAGGATATGCCATCAATGTCAGATAAGTGCAGGTCCCACCTCTGGAACTCGCTGCTACCTCCAGAATTGGGCCGCCAAAGTGAACAGAGAGCAACTTCAAGTGCTGTTTTTGCTATTTCCGGCAGTTCCATAGTGGTGAATGGAGAGGGGGCCACACTTGCATGGTGTGCTATCCTTCACTTTGGAGGCCCCATTATGGAGATAGGAGCGGATCTCAGAGGTCGGACCCGCATATCTGACATTGATGGCATTTCCTAGCGATATGCCATCAATGCATAAGATGAGCCAACCCCTTCAATGTACTTACGTTATATACAAGTCCTGCACTGTTCTTCATGGTCTGCTCTCTTCACCCTTAGGGTGCGCATGCGTGCTCCTTGGCTCTTAAAGAGCTAGTACGCACATCCTAAACTTCACCAGACAACGGCTGGACACCTGTGGGTGCTTAAGGAACCTCTTCCCAGGGAGAAGTGTCTTAGAAATAGGTTTACCAGCTTGCTAGATCCTGAAAAGGTGCTATAAACTGCTTGTCTGCCCATTTACCGACTTCTGTCTGATTACCAGATTCGGACCCTCTGCAGCCTGGTTGGTTGACGCAGTGGTTCCACACCCACTGATTGTTACATGCTGGTTCATAGACCCTCTCCCATATCTGGAGAGGGCCTGGCATTTGCTTTCTTATTCTTCTTCAGGTCAAGGTTCAAAGTTGATCCAGAGGAAGGCAAACAAACCCTCATGAGGTAAAAGCAAATTTTCCTTGTCTTAAGTGAAAAATCCTTCCTGACTACAAATCTGGGAATCAGAATAACCCCCTACATCAACCACCTATGAGTAGTCATCTAGTAACCATAACCTGCAATATTACTACACTCCAGAAATACATCCAGAACCCTCTTGAACTATTTTAGTGAGTTTATCATCACCATCTCCTCAGGCAGAGAGTTCCATAGTCTCACTGCTCTGACAGTAAGGAATCCTCTTCTGTGTAGGTGTAGAAACCATCTTTTCTCTAGACAGAGAGGATGTCCGCTTGTCATAGGTACGGTACTGGTTATCGATAGGACTAAGTTGGATCTCTTCAGGCAGTTGCAGGATCTGCCTTTCTGGTATATTCACTCTTAAACCAATGGTCCCAGTTTGTATACTAGCAATCTATTATTTCTGTTATTCTCTATTTTTATGTAGAGTACTTTCACCCTTGACAGCTTTTTTTGTCACATGAGATCACTACATGAAATGTGGGATTATTTTAAGTTGCCTGTATTTCACTAAAAAGGCAATAGAATAGTCAGGCTCTTCTCTCATCATGTAGCTTGTATTGTGAACCAGGCACAACGTAGGCCTCTGTAATAAATATGGCAGTTGTGGTTCAAACAGCATAACCACCACCATTATCATCTAACAGGTTGTAACTCGCAGAGATCCTAGTAAAATTAGGAGAGGAGGAGCTAGCTCCACAACTCTGTATTGTATCTGTCTGTATTGTTTTTTAGCCTTTTAAGAGCACTGATCAGTTTCAAAAGGGGTAGCTTCCACCTATGGGAAATATTCTTTGGACACTTTTTGGCCTTGACCTTTCTTAGTAGATTATAAAGGGGTTTTCGGGGAGTAAGTCACTGATGATCTATCCTTAGGCTAGGTTTTCAATGTTTCTTTGTTTTCCCTGGATCCTGGCCCCCACAGATAAAACATTGGTGGAAACATAAGCCACCAATCTGTTCTTTGAGAAAATCCTTGTGAGGGCATTTTTAAAGATAGTTCTTCTGGCAGCCTCGAATTGTCTTGCCTGAGTTCTGCTGTGAGTCCATCTAGATAGAAGAGGATTCAGAAATGGTGATTCCATTGTGTTTTCACTACGGTTCTTCAGGGTTATGGCTTCAGACCAGACGATTAGTGTAGTGATCCTTCCAGTTGGTGAAGTGGTCTGATGCTAAGTGATGGACTCAAAAAACTTTAAGATGTCAGTAATAGGTAGTCCGGGACTCACTAAGACACAAAAATGACTCACAGAGTCTTATAAGATTTATGTACGTATGGTATTTCTGAAATGTCAGGTCTGAGAAAATGTAGTACAGATCTGGCCTTTCAGTAATTGAAGGTTTCTGATACTCACTATTAGCATTTGTTCATTATGGCTGATGTGATGGTTTTAGTCTGTAGCATTGAATTACCTTCAAAGAACAGTGGGGCAGATTAGTAATCATGTCTAAAATATAAGCATAATAAATTTAGGAAGGCATTTTAACGGGGATATGCCATGAATAATGTAAAAAAGAAAGAAAATCATACATAAACTAGTACATGACAAACTCTTTCTAACAAACCTAGAACCAGCCCTGTACCGCAAATGGATCCAAAAATCTCCCCATTCATTGCTTTAATTGTTCTGCTAGATTTATTTCAAGTTGACAGCTTAGATGGCGTTTTTTTCCTCAGGGGTGTCCTATCTTCTGCAGCTGGTAGCAGTTGAAGGATGGAACTGAGCATGTGCTTGCTTTTCGGTGAGCAGGACAGAGACATTAGAAAAAGAGCAAATAGCAGGTGGAGCTATAGTGAATAACTCAGTATCTATAATAAATTACAAAGTATTCAGATCCAGGAGACAACCCCTTTAAAGATGTGCCACATTTATCAGTGGCTCATGCTGGATGATATATTTGGTGCATGGTTAGACACTTTTGTCCAGCATTATAACACCTTACTTTGCAACATAATTTTGTGCCAATACTTTAGTGCAATTTTGGTGCAAATTGTCCCATCTTAGGTAATGTCCTCTTTTCCAGTAAGCTATACTCCTACACTTCCCATCATGGATTATTCTTTTTGCTGCATTTGTTTCATAATTGTGTCTAAAACGTGATTGAAATTTTTGTGCCATGAATGCACCATAAAGGCATCACATTCTAGGTACAATCACATTAGTAAAAATGTGGGTCATTGTGTCTTGTATAGGCTGTGGCTCTATGCATGGCTTAAAGGGGTTTCTTACTAATACAACCCCTTTCCATATAGTTTAGTCGAGAATATGGACATCATAAGGCGGAGGGTTCCTCAATCAGGATGAAAAGCCAGATGAGTTCTTGACATTTATATACACTGCTCAAAAAAATTAGGGGAACACAAAAATAACACATCCTAGATCTGAATTAATTAAATATTCTTCTGAAATACTTTGTTCTTTACATAGTTGAATGTGCTGACAACAAAATCACACAAAAATTAAAAATGGAAATCAAATTTTTCAACCCATGGAGGTCTGGATTTGGAGTCACACTCAAAATTAAAGTGGAAAAACACACTACAGGCTGATCCAACTTTGATGTAACAAGTCAAAATGAGGCTCAGTAGTGTGTGTGGCCTCCACGTGCCTGTATGACCTCCCTACAACGCCTGTGCATGCTCCTGATGAGGTGGCGGACGGTCTCCTGAGGGATCTCCTCCCAGACCTGGACATAAGCATCTGCCAACTCCTGGACAGTCTGTTGTGCAACGTGACGTTGGTGGATAGAGCGAGACATGATGTCCCAGATGTGCTCAACTGGATTCAGGTCTGGGGAACGGGCGGGCCAGTCCATAGCATCAATGCCTTCATCTTGCAGGAACTGCTGACACACTCCAGCCACATGAGGTCTTGCATTGTCTTGCATTAGGAGGAACCCAGGGCCAACCGCACCAGCATATGGTCTCACAAGGGGTCTGAGGATCTCATCTCGTACCTAATGGCAGTCAGGCTACCTCTGGCGAGCACATGGAGGGCTGTGCGGCCCTCCAAAGAAATGCCACCCCACACCATTACTGACCCAATGCCAAACCGGTAACGCTGGAGGATGTTGCAGGCAGCAGAACGTTCTCCACGGCGTCTCAAGACTCTGTCACGTCTGTCACATGTGCTCAGTGTGAACCTGCTTTCATCTGTGAAGAGCACAGGGCGCAAGTGGCGAATTTGCCAATCTTGGTGTTCTCTGGCAAATGCCAAACGTCCTGCACGGTGTTGGGCTGTAAGCACAACCCCTACCTGTGGACGTCGGGCCCTCATATCACCCTCATGGAGTCTGTTTCTGACCGTTTGAGCAGACACATGCACATTTGTGGCCTGCTGGAGGTCATTTTGCAGCGCTCTGGCAGTGCTCCTCCTGTTCCTCCTTGCACAAAGGCAGAGGTAGTGGTCCTGCTGCTGGGTTGTTGCCCTCCTACGTCCTCCTCCACGTCTCCTGATGTACTGGCCTGTCTCCTGGTAGCGCCTCCATGCTCTGGACACTACGCTGACAGACACAGCAAACCTTCTTGCCACAGCTCGCATTGATGTGCCATCCTGGATAAGCTGCACTACCTGAGCCACTTGTGTGGGTTGTAGACTCCGTCTCATGCTACCACTAGAGTGAAAGCACCGCCAGCATTCAAAAGTGACCAAAACATAAGCCAGGAAGCATAGGAACTGAGAAGTGGTCTGTGGTCACCACCTGCAGAACCACTCCTTTATTGGGGGTGTCTTGCTAATTGCCTATAATTTCCACCTGTTGTCTATCCCATTTGCACAACAGCATGTGAAATTGATTGTCACTCAGTGTTGCTTCCTAAGTGGACAGTTTGATTTCACAGAAGTGTGATTGACTTGGAGTTACATTGTGTTGTTTAAGTGTTCCCTTTATTTTTTTGAGCAGTGTATTATATGGACAAACATTTGCTTGAATGGCCACCATGTGCCCTGCTGCAGAAATTTGTACCAGCAAAATCAACTGTATGTTGAGTCTGAAAAAGGAAATTGAGACAGCTCCCATAAATTATAATATCTAAATGGCCTGACTGCTGACACTATTGCTCTGGGTTAAGATTTCCCATAGTGAGAGGAAGAAAGGTAGGCTTATAGAGGTATTAGGAGAGATGTTATTTAAGAGTTTTGGTCAGAAGAGGATAAAAATAAAAAGAATCATTACTCCACCGATCCCTTTATGCTGTTCTGGTCCCCGCCACCTTTTATTTCCTAGAATCAGCTCGACATGGCGGAAATGCCAGGAAAAAGGAGAAAGACAAGCCCATGCCTTATCGCTGTCCTTTTGTTGAATCAAGTTCAGTAGGGCACATACGAATAGGAACACTTTTTCCACTTAAAGGGTTTGTGCCAAGTTATTACTTTTCCAGAGGATAGGGTATAGCCATCTGGTTAGTAAGGGTCCAACCACTGTGACCCCTGCAGATCTATCTACAGCACTCCTATAGAATGGAGCTTCAGAGGTCACACATGATCTGCCACGTCATTCATTGAGAGAAATGGAACCTCTGTTTTCATGATCGCTGTGCGTTCCAGTGGGCCAGTGGATAGGGGATAACTTCAGAACTTGGTGCAACCCCTTTAAGGAAACCTGTCTAAGTCATAGACACTGTAAGGGTCTAATCCTAATGGCAGTTTGTGTTGCCTTTCATATGGCCACAAATTACTTCTCCACAGTTTTCCAGCCAAGAAAGGACATGTACATTTTTGGTGTTGTTTCCACACAGATACTGCTAGGAAGAGGTTCGCTAACAGATTTACCCTGTTGAATGGGGTAAAATCACAGATGGATATACCACATTAAAATTGCAAATTGTTGGAAAAAATCCATGTCTTAAGGTTTCCATACACATTCAATAGAAGTAGGTTGATAGTTGAACAACTATGGAATGAAACATCTGGTGAGCAATTGTTTCGCCAAAACAACCACACATTTTACTCTACATTGGTCGCTACAATTGTACAAACTAGTTGTACATGTTCAATTACATAGAACGGAGAGCTAACAATCTTTTTGGGAATGCTTAGGGAATATTTTTTTTTGTGGAAGAAAGATCTTTTGTCTGACTACTTTGTCTAGACAACTTCTTTCCAGAAAATGAGATTGAACAACTGGTTGGCTAAAATTATTGTTTGTGATTAAATTCCACCCGCTGATTGTTCATTTTGGTTGCAATCATTTGTTTTCATGAATTTTCGTTTTATATGCATGAGCACCTTTATTGTCTAAGTTGTTACTTTGATGGTTCTTGCTAGATTTTGAAGGGTATTAATAGTGGCATTCAAACTGCCTCTCAAAGCAGATTCTGATGTGGACAACCCCAGGTCATAATGGAGGACCCTCCATATTTAAGCATATTACAGTATGCCTACAACAGTCAGTTGTAATTGTCAGAGGAACCACTATCCAAAGCAGTACTGCAGAAAAGATAAAGCATTGAAGGCCATTGCTGTAGCAGACCTTGGGCTAATAGCCCAATGAATTAATATTTTTCTAATATAATGGATAACAAGAAGTTCTCAAAAAATGACATCTAACTTGAGCACATTCAAAGTCCTCAATGGGAGTCATTTATTAAGACTGGCGTTTGAGATGCCGGTCTTCATCCCTCCTGTGCTGGCGGTGGATCCACCTAAGTTTTTTAGAGATGCTGTCCTCTCCATAACTTCAGCTAATCCACTGCCGTTTCTAAATCTACGCTAGCTCCCTTGCAGGCGTAGATTTAGACCCTAAAACCTTTGTAGACCTGGCGTGAGTGGGGAAAAGTCTTTGCATTGAAATCTGCGCCAGAAATATAGACGTATTTCTGTTATTAAATAGCCCCTGTGACACAGCGAGGGGTTTTGTCTGAGAAGACAAGTATTTTCCTCCCAACATGTATGGCTGGGCTGGTTTCCAGCCAAGTGAGGTCAAATACAGGACCGGAGTTTAAGTGCCGTCCGGGTTTTGGCAGCACCTGACTGTCCTTAAATAGGCAGGATTTGAGGTTTTGTGCCGGACTGGAGGGCTGAGACCCATGTGCAGGGTAAACAGGCCCCATAAATCCTGCTGTGGACTACTGGAGGCAGAACTGCCAACAAGGTGACTTGTGCAATATGAACTTTCCATTATGTGTGAATTAACACCAAAGACTGCAAAGTGACGTGTTGTTTTGTGCAACTGCCGCAAGTGTGAATAAACACACTGTACTGCATCGCTTACCCGTACCAGAGCGAAACCCCAAAATTGGTGGAGGATGCGGGCAAGCGCAGTGAGGCTGGCGTGAAGGCCGAAATATTAAAGTTTTTTGTCCGGGCACGGTTGTATGTCTTACATCAAACCAGCAAGATTACAACCCGTGTCTCCCGACAAAATGGAAGCTGTCGTGAAAGCCCTCGTGGAGGCTAATAAGCAGCAGCGGGAGGCTAATAAGCAGCAGCAAGAAACAAACCAGCTGCTGTTACAACATGTGATGGCTTTACAGGCGGCAGGACATCCCTGAGCGTCCAAGATGCCTGGAAAGCGGTCTGTGCAGCCATCCCCAAGATGACCCCCTCGGATGATGTCGAAACCTATCTGGCGGTGTTCGAAAAGGGGGCCATGAGGGAGAAGCTACCCCGAGATCAATGGGCTGAGGTCGTCGCTCCCTTTCCGGCATCCGGACCCCAGCAGGTGTATTTCGACTTACAGGACGATCAAGCGGCTTGACAGTAAAGGGTGAGATTCCAGCAAGATTGGGGGTGAATGTGTTGGTCCGGGCCCAGCGGATGCATCAGTGGGAATTTGACCCAGCTGAACCCGTGATACCTCAGTATTATGATCTATTACACCTGTTGCAAAAATGGCTGCAGCCTGACGTGCTGAGTTCCACTGCTATGCTAGACCGTCTGTTTGCTGATGTATTCTGGAGGGCTTTGCCATACCCTCTCCAGCACTAGATCGGCCAGGTGTCTCCTGGTAATGCCCTTGATGGTGGACCTGGAGGAATGCTATGAGGCTACCAGGAATCTACAGGGGGGTTCTTTTGGGAGGGGGGCAGTCAAACCCTGGAAATCTCCACCCCAGGCCCGGCGACTTGTGCCAACAAAACCCGCCCGGGTACCCGACTCCGATAGTCTGCTGGCGTTTTCCTTGTAGCCTGGCCACGTAAGAGCTGACTGTCCCCATCGGGGTGAGCCCGGGGACACTAACTATGGCTACCGCCACTCATTATATGGCAGGAAGCTGTGTGCCTCCGGTACCCCAGAGACTATAGACAACAACCCCTTGTTCCAGGTTGAAGTAGGAAACACTCTGGCAGTGGCATTGCTAGAGTCAGGGAGTCTGGTGTCCCTGGTAAGGGCTACACTGGTACGGCCCGCTGAGTATACTGGCCGGAAAGTCGGGGTAATGTGTATTCATGGAGACTTAAAAGACTACCCCACTGCTATGGTGTCTCTATCCATGGTTTCCGGCAGGAGGACCCACAAGGTGGCCGTCGCCACCAATCTACACTATGAACTAATAATAGGGAGAGACTTCCCGGCTTCCCGGCACTGTGGCCTGCTACAACAATTACTGATACCCATGAGACAGGGGTAACCCTCGCAGAGTGGCCCGGCTTAGGAGGGAGACCAGAACCCTGGGAACCCAAGACCGAAGGGCCAGCGGTAGGGGAAGAGGGGAAGACAACCCCGCTAAGTGTGATGGTGGAAGACGTGGAGGACTTGCCGCCAGGTCCTGAATTGGCAGACCTCAATGTCTCTGGGGATAATTTTGGTACCGCCCATGTCGGGACCCAACCCTATCCCGAGCCTGGGAAAATGTGTTAATAGTAGATGGTAAACCACAACAACCTGGGGCAGAGTCAGTGTTTCCCCATTTTGTGGTTCATCAGGGTAAAACAACTACGGGAGGAGCCTATTGAATAGTTGGTGGTCCCCAAGGCTTATCGCAAACTCCTGTTAGATCTAGCCCACCAACACGTTCTCGTGGGTCACCTGGGGCTGCGGAAAACTCAGGATCGTATTCTACAGCGGTTTTACTGGCCCAGCATATTCAGAGAGGTGGAAGAGTTTTGTAAATCTTGCCCGACCTGCCAGATAACTAGCCCCCAGACACATTTCCGTAGTCCCCTAGTACCTCTCCCGATTATCGAGGTACCGTTTGACCAAATAGCTATGGATCTCATAGGCCCAGTACCGAAGTCCGCCAGAGGGCATCAACACATCTTAGTCATCCTAGACTACACCACTTGGTACCCGGAGGCGGTGCCACTGCGACATACCTCGGCCATACTCATAGCTAAGGAGTTAATTGAGATATTTTCCCGAGTAGGACTACCTAAAGAGGTTCTGACTGACCAGGGGACCCCTTTTATGTCTAAGGTGATGAGGGAACTCTGTAAGTTGCTGCACATAAAACAACTACGGACGTCTGTTTACCATCCGCAAACAGACGGTCTGGTAGAAAGGTTTAACCAAACATTAAAAAATATGTTGAAAAGGGTAGTGTCTAAAGATGGGAAGGACTAGGACCTCCTTCTGCCCTATCTCATGTTCGCAGTGCGAGAGGTACCCCAGGCCTCTACTGGGTTCTCGCCCTTCGAACTGCTATATGGCAGACACCCTCATGGTCTCTTGGACGTGGCCAAAGAGGTGTGGGAACAACAACCCACTCCACATAAAAGTATCATTGAGTACGTTACCCAGATGCAAGATCGGATAGAGACAGTGTTGCCTCTTGATAGGAAGCATATGGAGGCAGCTCAGCGAGCCCAGAGTCGGGTCTATAATCGGCAGGCTTGGGTCCAGATCTTCAACCCAGGTGATCGGGTTTTGGTTCTGGTGCCAACCATGGACAGTAAATTCCTGGCTAGGTGGCAGGGGCCCTACGGGGTACTCGAGAAAATTGGAGATGTAAACTACAAGGTACACCAGCCAGGGCGGCGAAAGCCGGAGTATGTTTACCATGTGAATTTATTCAAACCGTGGAAAGATATGGAAACCTGTACTGAAGACAACCCGCAGCCGGGTTTTCTAGGAGAAGAGGTTCCGTCCCCTCTGTCTGATGCAAGAGAAGCGGCTGCCACAGTAAAAATTGCTGACAGCCTCTCTAAACAGACTCAGGAGGCAAGGGAGTTTGTTAGTCGGATGTGTTCTTGGAGGAGGTGCAGCTAGACGTCATTGAGAAGTCAAAAAGTGAGTGGGCCAGTCCTATAGTATTGATACCCAAGCCGGACGGGTTGTTGCGGTTTTGTAGCGATTTTTGCAAACGTAACGATATTTCTAAGTTCGACGCGTATTCCATGCCCTGGGTGGATGAGCTAGTCGAGAAGTTAGGACAAGCACGGTACTTTTCTGTTTTAGACCTCACGAAAGGGTACTGGCAGGTGCCCTTAATGGAGGCTGCCAAAGAGAAAACTGCCTTCGTCACACCTGAGGGGCTGTATCACTATAAGGTGTTACCCTTTGGTCTGCATGGCGCCTCCGCCACTTTTCAGCGACTTATGGTCATTGTGCTTCGTCTACATAGGCGGTATGCTTCGGCTTACCTGGACGATATTGTCATCCACAGTACCGACTGGGAAAGTCACCTACCCAAAGTGCAGGTTGTAGTGGCCTCCCTTCGGAAAGCTGGACTAACCGCTAACCAGAAAAAATGTGCGATACGGTTAGAGGAGACTAAGTACCTGGGGTATGTCATTGGGCGTGGAGTCATCAAACCCTGGGGAAACAAAATAGAGGCGATAAGAAATTGGACCCGACCTGTCACCACTAGGCAAGTAAAGTCATTCCTGGGAATAGTGGGCTATTACTTGAGGTTTGTTCCCCACTTTGCTACGGTGGCCGCGCCATTGACAAGGCTCTTGAAGGGACACAAGTCAGTGATGGTTCGCTGGGATGATCGGGCAGAAGAGGCTTTCTCTGCTTTGAAGTCGGCCCAGTGTGGGTCCCCGGTTTTGGTGACGCCCAACTTCAAAGGGGAGTTTATAGTACAGACCGATGCCTCCGAAGTAGGCCTCGTGCTGTACTGTCTCAGGAAGTCAACGAGAAGGAGCATCCCATTGTTTTCCTCAGTCGTAAGCTCACCCCAGCCGAGACCAGGTATAGTCTAGTGGAGAGAGAGTGCCTGGCCATCAAGTGGGCACTCGAGTCTCTCCGCTATTATTTGTTGGGGGGAATGTTCCGCCTGGTGACTGACCACTCCCCTCTCAAATGGATGAGCCAGGCCAAGGACAGAAATGCCTGGATCACCCGATGGTTTCTGTCCTTACAAAACTTTAATTTTTCCGTGGAACACAGGGCAGGCGGATGCCCTGTCCCGGGTACACTGTCTGGCGTGTGTTCACCCCCTCAGGGTGGAGCAAAGGGGAAGTATGTGACACAGTGAGGGGTTTTGTCTGGGAAGGAAAGTATTTTCCTCCCAACATGTGCGGCTGGGCTGGTTTCCAGCCAGGTGAGGTCAAATACCGGACCAGAGTTTAAGTGTCGGTCCGAGTTTTGGCAGCACCTGGCTGTCCTTAAATAGGCAGCTGGGCTCAGCAGTTGAGTCTCTGTGTTGGGCTCTGAGGTTTTGTGCCGGATTTGAGGGCTGAGACCCATGTGCAGGGGGGAACAGGCCCCCTTAAGCCTGCTGTGGACTACTTGAGGCAGAACTGCCAACAAGGTGACTTGTGCAATATGAACTTTCCATTGTGTGTGAATTAACACCAAAGACTGCAAAGTGACGTGTTGTTTTGTGCCACTGCCGCAAGTGTGAATAAACACTGAAGTTTGAGTTAAGAACTTGTATTTTGCCTCTGTACTGCGTCCGCTTACCCTATCTACCAGAGCAAAACCCCACACCCCCTATATGTGTTAGGATGTTTGAGCTTCAGAGACCTTTCTACACAGAGACCTAGGTTGAATCTCTGTTCTTGGCCTAAAATAACTTCAGAAAAATGCACAGTTCAAGAAAATGATTGGGACATTGGATTGATGTCTGTCTGATTGGATGGAAGATTTTAGCATCTAAACTGAGCTAAACAGTTTGTGAACTGGTTTGTAATGGAGGTCCATTTGTAGGAACAAGGCAGGTGCAACTCAAGACATTTTACTTTTGCCTTGTATGAACTTAAGAAACACCTTTTACAAATATCAAACATTGCAGGGTAGGGGGTGACTCTTCTGTGATTGTGTTGAAGCCAGGTTATAAACTGAACTCACTTGTAAGTAAAGGGACGGATGTTACCGCGTTCCCACCAGCCCCCATTAACTATAATGGGATCGAGCTAAGATCTGGCAACTATGCTGGGATTCGGCCAGACAGAAACTGTTACATGCAGCACTTTTTGTGTGGCCGAATCCAGGCATATTTGCCAGGTAGCATCTGGATCTCCGCCTGATGCCGTTATAGTCAATAAAGGCCAGCGGCCTCACAGTGACATCCGTCTGTGCCCGATCCAGAGAGCTCTGGCAGGCTGTTCTCTGCTGGAACAACCGGTTGGAGAGCACTAATGCTAGTGAAACAAGCCTTACACAGAAACAGCCGAGTGGTCTAATCCTCACTGCTTACTATGATTACTGTGATTCTTCAAGGCCTAGATTAGACAAGGCCTTTAACTCTTAATTTTGCCCATTATAACTCTGTATAAATGATGTGTGTCTCAATCCATGTTTAAAGAATATTTGTAAACTTCTATGTGTCTATATATATATATATATATATACATATATATGTGTGTATGTTTGTGCAGGGTTGGACAGAGTACCAAAAGATCCTCCAGCGAACCTAGGCTCTAATACCAAAATGAGCTCCAAAGGTGCCGGACGGAAAAAAAAACCATTTGGCATTTGTGCATAGTTTTTGAAACAACTCCACAGAGAGGTTGTTCCAAACATCGTGGAAAACGTCATTGTCTTGCTGCAGAATAAATCTAGAACCAATCAGACATCTCCCTGATGGCATTGCTTGATGGATAAATAGAGTATCGGCCTGTATTTCTCAGCACTGGAGACACTTGTCCAAATCTCCAACTCCATTCACTGAAGTGCAGCCCCAAACTTGCATCCTCCACCATGATTCACTGTTGCCTGCAGACCCTCATTATTGTACCACTCTCCAGTCCTTCAGCGAACAAACTGCCTTCTGTTATAGCCAAATATTGCTAATTTTGACTAATCAGTCCAGAGCACCTGCTGCCTCTCCAGTTTTGGCTGTTGAAGCATGCTGAGAGTTGTAGTTCCACAACAGCTGTAGAGCTCGGCTGCGGATTATAACCATTGTGGAGCTCGGTGCATCTGTATTTTGTACAGGGTATACAGCTGCTCCTGTTCTTACCTATAGTTGTTAAATATTGGTGCCTAAAATGTAGATTGATGTTGATAATTCTGGACAGCCATATGGGTGTAGAATGCAACCTGTACTGTATATAGACAATACATGCAGCAGGCGTCATGTTCTTTGGGTATGTCTGCACATGGCAGAGAGTGAAAATGCTGGGTGCCTGTCACATTGGAGCTGATCTGCCGTGTGAATGGCTTCCTTGTCTGATGTTCAATACAGACTGTTGTATTCAGAAGAAGACTTCCTTGTGTAAATTGTTGCCCACACAGGGTAATATGGGTTCAGTATTGACGGGCTTGGTAAACATTGATTAGACTTGTTTTTGTCAGCTGCAGTTTTCCCGTATTCACATGCTAAACATGGTTTCTGTTTCTTACTGGTTTTAATGTTTGTATTGATTTCCATTCGTGACCTAGCCTTGGAAGTACTTTCTGGAGGCTTACTAGGGACTAATAAAATAATTTTATGTAGCTACATTATAGTAGATTTCATGCAAGATGAATGACCACTTTGTTGTTAATAAATCAGACATTACATAGTAACAAAGTAATTGACTGCTCAGGCAATAGGACTGAGGGTCCTGCTCGAAAGAGCTTACAATCTATGATGAAACAAGGGTGGTATAAAATGTAAAAGTGCTTGTTTTGTGTAATGGTCTCTTATATAAACCAGGTCATACACATAAATCTGCATGAGCCGGTCACCTGCCTGTATCTGTGGATGCACAGGCATGAAGTTTGGGGGGAAATACTGCTGGATGCAGGAATAATGTAATGGGGGGGGAATGGAGAAGAGTCAGATTTGGGAATGTGATCAAATATGTGTTTTTAGGGCTCACTAAAAACGGTGGATATCGGGAATTCGTTGGATTGTCCAGGGTAATGTATTCCAGAGAAATGGTGCTACTCCAGAAAAGTATCAAAGCCTGGAATACGAGGCTCGGTTTCATTGGCAGAACAGGGAGTATGGGCAGGGTGGCAGACTGAGATAAGAACTGGGTGGGCATTAGACAACTGGTGCACCTTAGCCCCTCCACTCTGCTTTCCAAGACACCCCCACTCCACTTGATTGACAGGGCCAGGCATCCAAAATGGAGGAGATAAGATGTACAACAAATCGGCTTCAGAAAGGTATGTTTTTGAGGCATTATGCCTGGTTTGATACAGTTGATCTTGCTGACAGATGCCCTTTAAAGGAATACTTCCATCAAATTTGTGAATATTGTGATATTGTATATTGTAATATAAAAATAAAAAAAAATGGGTGGATGGTTTTCTGTATATCATTTTTTGTAATCAACTTCTGGTCCTGGCACCTTAACCTTCTCTTTGTTTAGACATTTAGCATAGAAAATAGTCTCACTTAACTCTCTCCATCAGACCATCGCTGTGACCTGAGAGAGGCCCCCTGTGGTGACTTAAATAGAGCCTCACACATTACATTGATAAGTACGGTGCTCTTTTGTGAACATCTTTAGGCCTAGTTCACACTTTAGTTATTTGATCAGTTATTTCCATCAGTTATTGTGAGCCAAAACCAGGTCAAAAACACGGAACAGGTGCAAATTTTGGCATTATACCTTATCTTTGTGTAGGCTTCTCTACTAGTTTTGGCTCTTAATAACTGATGAAAATAACTGACCAAATAAATGATGTGTGAACTGGGTCCTATCTAGGCATATCAAAGAGCTGTCATACAGTTATCCCAATTCTACACCTACTGTTGTAAGCATTATACTGCAGAGAGTATCTTTCTCTCTCAGCAGCAGTAAACTAAAATTGTGGTCTCTGTCTATATAGGAGTTGTATCTCTCTACTGGCTGCTACAGGACAATATTTTGTATTTTAATTTTCAGTATAGCACTGCCAAAATTTAAAAGAAAAACTGTCATAATTAAAAAAAAAAAAAAAGTTTACCTTAAATACTGAGTTTACCATAGCCTTATGAGAGCTTATTTTTGCAGGAGAAGTTGTACTTTTCTTTATGGTAGCATACAATGTAGTGGAAAGCGGGGAAAAAACTCCAAATGGGGTGGAATCGGAAAAACCCCCACAATTCTGCCCCAGTTTTTTGCTTTTATTTTTTACGGCATTCACTACGGCGTTGTTTTCTTCATTCTCCAGGTCAGTACGATTACAATGATACCACACTCGTATAGTTTTTCTTAAAACTAATTAAAAATCTTCAAAAATATTTTTTTTTCATCATCATATTCTGACACCTATAACTTTTCTGTCTGAGGGATCATTTTTTTTCAGGGCGATCTGTAGTTTTCAGTTATACCATTCTGAAGTGTGTGTGACTTTTTGATCACTTTTTATTAAAAAAATGTTTTGAAGTTGAAGGGACAAAATATGGCGAATTGTCTGTTTTTATTTTTTTCTGTTAAGTCATTTGACCCAATGAGATTATTACTGTTATATTTAAAACGTACGGGTTTTTTCAGAAGCGGTGATGCCCACGATGTGTATTTTTTATTGGTTAAGTATTTAGATTTTTTTGGGGAAGGGGGGTGATTTGAACTTTTATATATAGAGTATGTTTAAAGACGTGACTTCCGCCGTACGTGTATGGCTGAGGTCACAAAGGGGTTAAAAAATTGTTTCTCTCTAGTTTCTCTTTAAACAGGTAAATATGGCTGAAATAACAGACCACTGAATGTGCCCTAAATCGGTGTAAAATTTGGTCTGGATCGTCTCATGAAGTTTGATAAATTTGTCTCATCCTTAGGCCTTATGCACATGGCTGTTGTGCGGCCGTTCCGTGCATTGGGGACAGGGGCGTAGCTATAAATGCATGGGCCCCATAGCAAAAAAAAAATTATGGGCCCCCCCCCCTCTGTGCCATCCACAGATCCCCCTCCCCTAAATTGTGCCATCCACAGATCCCCCTCCCCTAAATAGTGCCATCAACAGATCCCCCTCCCCTAAATAGTGCCATCAACAGATCCCCCTCCCCTAAATAGTGCCATCCACAGATCCCCCTCCCCTAAATAGTGCCATCCACAGATCCCCCCTCCCCTAAATAGTGCCATCCACAGATCCCCCCTCCCCTAAATAGTGCCATCCACAGATCCCCCTCCCCTAAATAGTGCCATACACAGATCCCCCTCCCCTAAATAGTGCCATCAACAGATCCCCCCTCCCCTAAATAGTGCCATCCACAGATCCCCCCTCCCCTAAATAGTGCCATCCACAGATCCCTCTCCCCTAAATAGTGCTATCCACAGATCCCTCTCCCCTAAATAGTGCCATCCACAGATTCCCCCTCCCCTAAACAGTGCCATCCACAGTATCAGGTGCCTCTCGACCCCCCCCCCCCCCCTATGTGCCAGTATCAGGTGCCAAACCCCCCCCCCCCAGGTGCCAGTATCAGGTCAGGTGCCAACCCCCCTCCCCCCATGTGCCAGTATCAAGTGCCCCCCGTTCCCCCCATGGCAGTAACAGTCGGGTATTAAAAAAAATAAAATAAACACTTCTACTTACCTCGTCCATGTCAGCGATGCGATGCAGCCTCTTCCTATGTCCCTCCCTGTATGTCCATATATGGAGTCACTGCTTGTATTTCAGAAAAGGTTTCTGCTGGGATTCGAACCCACGACCTTCTGTATCAGAGGCAGAGCACCTAACCTCAAGACCATAACAGCTGCCTTGTGCTGACTGAAAAATTATGAGACTTCTACTGTTATAGCTGGCTAAGTGTACATCTATACACATGACAGCTGCTCATATATAGAGATATAGCAGGGCTGAGTGTGCTGGGATAGCTGTCATATAGAGATATAGCAGTGCTGGGTGTGTTGGGGCAGCTGTCATGTGTATAGATGTACACTTAGCCAGCTATAACAGTAGAAGTGTCAAATTTGTTCAGTCAGTTGCAATGCCTCCTTTATGGCTGTGAGGGTTAATGCTTTGCCACTGATACATTGGAGGTTGTGGGTTCGAATCCCAGACACATCAGAAGACTTTAGAATATACAGTAAGATTAGAGCACATTAGCGAGGGTGAAGGGGAGGGGCCCTGAACATTAAGACATCGATATTTAACTAACTTGAAAATAAACTGTCGGGCCCCGAAGCAGCTGCTTCCCCGGTAGTTACGCCACCTCCTGGCTGCCTGTGTGTAGTGTCTGTGTTAATAAAAAAAAATAATTTGAATGCGGTCGGACGGGCCCCCTAGTGGCGTAGGGCCCCATAGCCACTGCTATGGTTGCTATGGCGATCCCTACGCCACTGATTGGGGACCACAATTTGCGGTCAGCCAGGAAGGATCATTCAACTTGAATGGGTCCGTGATCCGCCCGCACCGCAAAAAAATAGAACATGTTCTATTTTGTTGCGGTGCGGAGGCATGGACAGAAACACCACGGAAGCACTCTGTAGTGCTTCCGTGGGGTTCCGTGCCTCCGTTCCGCACCGCAGCTCCGGGTTGCGGATCCATTCAAGTGAATGGGTCCGCATCCATGATGCGGAGAGCACACGGCCGGTGCCCGCATATTGTCTAGAAATTGTTCTAGTGAGGCAATACCTAACAGGTGTAATGCTCTTTATTGATTAGGCCTGAGTGGCCATAAAGAACAGAAGATCTCCTCATCCCCCCCCTGTTTGAATGTGATGAGCAGCCATTTTGAAAGAGTCAAGGACCGCATTTGAGCCCCCGATATGCAAGGTTACACATCTCTAATCAAGTATCAGTTAGGGCAGACTTTGCTTTCCGTCCTGCATAACGGATACCAGACGGACCTGTTATGTTTGCCCATGGACTTCTATTATGACGGATCAAAACAGAATGCCTCTTAAAGGGAACCTGTCACTGGGATTTTGGGTATAGAGCTGAGGACATGGGTTGCTAGATGGCCGCTAGCACATCCGCAATACCCAGTCCCCATAGCTCTGTGTGCTTTTATTGTGTAAAAAAAAAAGATTTTATACATATGCAGATTAACATAAAAGAGTCATATCTTACTTGTGTGACCAGAGAAGAGTCATATTTTCAAGCTCTGACTCATCTCAGGTTAATTTGCATATGTATCAAATCGTTTTTTTTTACACAATAAAAGCACACAGAGCTATGGGGACTGGGTATTGCGGATGTGCTAGAGGCCATCTAGCAGCCCATGTCCTCATCTCTATACCCAAAATCCTGGTGACAGGTTCCCTTTAAAGGCTTCTGTTTTCAACTCTGTCTATGAATTCTGTTATATTCCGTTATAAACGGAACCTATGACGGAATGGCATAATGCAAGTGCAAACCCACCCTAAGTATATATGGTATCAATATAGACAAGAATGTCTATGACCTTGACCATATAAAAGGACAACGAAAGGAGAAGCTGTTCCAAACCCTTATCTTACTTATAAATAGTTCCACAGTCTTCAAATAACCCACACTGGTACATATAGATCGCTCTGTGCTAGACACAATTATGGGCCTCTTTATACTTTGTGCATTAGTTCTGCTCCCTGTCCTCCAGAAAAGACAGTGGTGCATGTCCCTGAACATCTGTACCATGTTATTTACTGAGAAGAATTCTGCACCATGATGCACTCTCTTCACTGTTGGAGAGTATATTAGGCTACTTTCACACTGGCGTTTTGGCTTTCCGTTGGTGAGATCCGTTCAGGGCTCTCACAAGCGGTCCAAAACGGATCAGTTTTGTCCTAATGCATTCTGAATGGAAAAGGATCCGCTCAGAATGCATCAGTTTGCCTCCGATCAGTCACCATTCCGCTCTGGAGGCGGATCAGTCCTGGCACACAATGTAAGTCAAAGGGGACGGATCTGTTTTCTCTGACACAATAGAAAACTGATCCGTCCCCCATTGACTATTAATGGGTGTTCAAGACGGATCCGTCATGGCTATAGAAGACATAATACATGACGGATGAATGCGGTTGTATTATTGTAACGGAAGTGTTTTTGCAGATCCATGACGGATCCGCAAAAGAAAAGGCTGGTGTGAAAGTAGCTTAACATGTAAGATGCGTGTGATATCTACTGCAGTTTAGTATTTAGACGTGTATGGGGATTCCTAAGTTTTGTCCATTCTGCTCAGCAGGTTTTACTGTATATTCATCTCAATTCACTAAGTGGCATTTTTCATGTAGAGGAAGTTAATAAAAGGCACTTGCTAATGTATTGTTATTATCCATATTGCCTCATTTGCTGGCTTGATTCATTCTCCATCACATTATACACTGCTCGTTTCCATGGTTAGGACCACCCTGCAATCCACCAGCGGTGGTCGTGCTTGCACACTATAGGAAAAAGCACTGGCCTCTCTTGGTAGCCAGGAGCGTGCATAGACACGCATGCGCAGCACACTCCAGTCCTGGTCGTATCTGCACTGCAGCGGTGGCCGTAACCTCTGAAAACGCGCGCTGTATGAAGTGATGGAAAAATGAATCCAGCCAGCAAAAGAAGCAATATGGACAACAACAATACACTAGTAAGTGCTTTGTATTAACTGTGTCTACATTTTTAATATATGTAGAAATAAGACAGTATAGTAGTGTTTAATACAAAAAAAAACTAATGAGAACTTAAAGGGGATGTCCAGGATTAAACAAAGATGGCTGCTTTCTTCCAAAAACAGCTCCAGTCCACACCTCTCTGTGAGTTGTTTCTGGTATTGCAGCTCAGCTCCATTGAAATGAATGGCACTGAGGTGTAATAACACACCCAACCTGTGGATGGTGTGGTGCTATTTTTAAAGAAAGCAGCCATCTTTGTCTAATCCTGGACAACGCCTTTAAAGAAAACAATGGGCTTATTCTCCATTGGTCACAACCAGTCGTTCATACAATAGCAGATTACTATATCAAGCCACGTTGGTTCTATAGTTAAAGGAGTTGTCTCCGATTTGGATATTGTTGACCTATCCTCAGGATAGGTAATCAATATATGATCGTGGGGATCTGACTATCGGCACACCCCCATCAGTTGTTTGAAGTGGCCACAGCGCTCCGGTGAGTGCTGCAGCCTCTTCATTTGTCAGTGATGTCACGTCCATCGGTCACATGGCCTACGCACCGTTCAGTTCAAGTTCACATTTAAGTCAATGGGACTGGGCTGCAGTACCAATCAATGCTGCTATATAATGTACGTGTCACGAGGGTGTCAAGAGCCACGTCTGACTCCGTTATATCCGGGGTCAGGAAGTCGCAGCAGGTGGCTGCGCGCTCTATGTATAAAGATAGTGCTGCTTCTTAATGGTAGCTTTCTGGGTTTGCCTTGCAACCCTTTTTGTCTCACTCAGGGATCCGTAGCTCCTTCTCCTCAGCTGTTTCTTGTCCAGCACTCCCAACCTCCTTATATTCCCATCTCTCACTTCTCTGGTTGCCAGATATAGAGCTTCCTGCCTGGACTTCTATACTGACCCACTGGAGCTGAGTAGCTGTGATCCCTGGTTGTTGTTCCAGAGTGTTACCCTACGGATCCCTGAGTGAGCCAAAAAGGGTTGCAAGGCAAACCCAGAAAGCTACCATTAAGAAGCAGCACTATCTTTATACATAGAGCGCGCAGCCACCCGCTGCGACTTCCTGACCCCGGGTATAACGGAGTCAGGCGTGGCTCTTGACACCCTCGTGACAGTAAGGTGCTGTGCTTGGTAAGCACTCACTGGAGTGCTGCGGCCTCTTCAAACAGGTGACCGGCGGAATGGCCAAGGACAAGGCTGCAGCAAAGTGGCCTCTTCAAACAGCTGATCAGCAGGTGTGCTGGGAGTGTGAACCCCACTGACGACCTATCCGGGGAACAGGCCATCCATATGAAAATCCTGGACAACTCCTGTAAGTTATCATTTCTATTATGTATTGGCACCTTATGGTCTGCACTGTTAAAGATATACTTCTGATCGGACATTACATTAACGAATTCTAAATGACTTTTATTGGTACATTTGCAAAGAATTTCATCCTCTCGCATTGACTTGTCTATGTCAGGTCCCTTGGATCAAAATTTTGTACCTGTTCAATGTCCTGATGTTTTGCTATATAAAAATAAAATGTGTTACAACAAAAATAAATAAAAGATATACAGTACGTGGAGTGAAAGAGATATTATTAATCTAGGATTTTCCTGACAACTGTAAAAGATGGAGATAATGAGAATATTGTTGAAAGGGATGTCCATAAAATAAATGTATAAATGTAAGTGAAATACTGGGAGCACTGTTTAGGCTGCTTTGTAACTGGCTCTTTACTTTGTCCCAGAGTAAAGATTTTGAGGACCAATTTATCTATGCATACATTGACCCAAATTTACTAAGGTCCTTGCACACTTTTCAGAAGTGTCTAGAACATGCGGTACAGTATGCCAGAGTTATTACTGCTGTGAGCCTGTTTTTGGTGCCAAAATTGTATAATGTTACAACAACAATGATCTGGTGAAAGTAATAAAGTGTCTAGCTTCATGCAAGATGCGTCAAATCTACAACACAGCGTGCACCACTGTGGGAGATCTGTCAGGTCTTGTGGCTGCTTAGGCCTCCTGCACATGGCTGTTTTTTTTCCCCGTTTACTGGCCGTTTTTTGCGTTCCGTATACCTAGAGCATAATGCATATCAAAAATGCCAAAATAGCTCAAACTTTAAGGGCTTCTGTCACCCCCCAAAAGTCCTTTTTCATTTTTGGGCTAATTAAAATCCCTATAGTGCTATTACTCAATATATAGTGCTCTTACCTTTTTCTGTTGTTTAGTTTCTTTAAAAACCGCACTTTTATAATATGTTAATTACCTTGCTACCAGCAAGTAGGGCGGTTACTTGCTGGTAGCCGCCCCCTCCTCCTGTTGATTGACAGGGCCAGCGAGCGCTCTCCTCCTCCGACTGGCCCTGTCTGCAATTCAAATCCCGCGCCTGCGCCTTACGTGTCTTCATTCGGCACAGGCGCTCTGAGAGAAGGACGCTCGCTTCCTCAGCACTTCCTCAGTGCGCCTGCGCCAATGACTTCTCTTTCGGGTTTAGAGGTGACGTCATCGGCGCAGGCGCACTGAGGGAGTGCTGAGGAAGCGAGCGTCCTTCTCTCAGAGCGCCTGCGCCGAATGAAGACACGTAAGGCACAGGCGCGGGATTTTAATTGCAGACAGGGCCAGCCGGAGGAGGAGAGCGCTCGCTGGCCCTGTCAATCAACAGGAGGAGGGGGCGTTTTTTTGAAACGAGGATGCGGCGGCTACCAGCAAGTTAACATATTATAAAAGTGCGGTTTTTAAAGAAACTAAACAACAGAAAAAGGTAAGAGCACTATATATTGAATAATAGCACTATAGGGATTTTAATTAGCCCAAAAATGAAAAATGACTTTTAGGGGGGTGACAGAAGCCCTTTAACAAAGACACAAAGAAAACCCTTTGTATGTTAGACTTTAGAGTTACATGTGGGCATAAAAAACTGTGGTTAAAAACATCAAGGAAAACGCTGTGAAAAAGGTTCAAAAACTTTTCCACTGACAATAGCAATCAGGCATTTTACTACTTCATAGGATTTGTATTCATATAGTGTATGTGCTCAGATCTAATCTAGGAGTGTTACCTGACCAGTAGGACATTCTAAGCTGGCAGAAAAGTCTGGGCACTCTCTATACCGTAACATGAAAATGTGACACCTGGAATATGTAACAATATAGTGAACTGAACATTTTATTTTGATATGGATTATGGATTATGTAATAATTGATATTTGATTGGATGTAGGCATGGATCCAGTGGCTTCTCAAATTTACCTATTGTAGTGACTAATTCTAGTAGCAACCAGCGGAAGTTTGAATGTGAATGACTTACAGTATATCTGCCGAAGAGATAAGGCTAGGTTCTCATCAGCCTAAGTAAAGCAAAGTATTTGCAAAGTTAGGGCTCGTTTACACGACCGTGCCGTTTTTTGCGGTCTGCAAATTGCGGATCCGCAAAACACAGATGGCGCCCGTGTTGGGCTCAACAATTTGCGGAACGGAACTGGAGGCCTATTATAGAAATGCCTATTCTTGTCCGCAAAACGGACAAGAATAGGACAGGACACATAACTTTTGCGGGGCCACGGAACGGAGCAACGGATGCGGACAGCACAGAGTGCTGTCCGCATCATTTGCGGACCCATTGAAATGAATGGTTCTGTATACGGACCGCATGTGGAACGCAGAAAAAGCCCGTATACGGAACGCAAAATACGTTCGTGTGAACGAGCCCTTACTTTTTTTGTAGATTATATATAAAGAATAAAATGATGTTTTAATGTGAACTTGTGTTACTAATTAAAGAACTAAAGAAATGTAACTGTGAGGGCTATGCTGAACTGAGCAAATAGTCTTCCACCTGAGGGACCCACCGAGACATGTGTTTGCTTGTGTGTGTGTGTGTAGGGGGGGCTATGTATAACGGCTCGTTCACATGAACGTGTGAAGCCCAAGCCCTTGCTGTGGACCGCAAATTGTGGTCCGCAATGCACCGGCGCCGTCCGTGGGGCAGGCGCATGGGGATCGCAGACCCATTCACTTGAGAGAAAACGGATCCGTCCTTATTGACTTACATTGTGTGCCAGGACGGATACGTTTGACTCAGTTTCGTCAAGCGGACAGCAAAATGCTGCAGGCAGCCTCCAGAGCGGACTGGAGACTGATCGGAGGCAAACTGATGCTTTCTGAGCGGATCCTTTTCCATTCAGAATGCATTAGGGCAAAACTGATCCGTTTTGGACCGCTTGTGAGAGCCCTGAACGGATCTCACAAACGGAAAGCCAAAACGGGAGTGTGAAAGTAGCCTAACTAAGCAGGAAAAAAGTGTTATGTCTAAATTGTTTGCCCAAGAGATGATTTCCAAATTTTACACTAATTATGGTCTTGTACAAAGAACATAAAAAGAAGGACACACTCAAAGCCAAAGAGCCAGCTGTTACCAGAGCTAAGTAATCCCTTAGTGGTGGCAACACCTGCTACGCTAGGATTCCTTGTACACATATCATCTAATGTAAGCTATGGGGGGGCGGAGCTAACCAATGGCCGGGTAAGACGTGCTTTACCTCGGCTCCCGACCGACTCCAACTTTAAAGCCTGACAGGACACCATCCGCCTCGCTGACCACATGACAGGTCGCAGGAGAAGACCCTCATCGACGCCCGCTCCGACACGCCGCAAAACGGGAGCGATTTCCCGCTTCTTCGTCCCCTCCAGCCAGACAGACGCTGACCGAGGGGAAGACAACTCTCCCAAGATGGCGGCGAGACAGGTCAGAGCGGCGTCCCCCACGCACCATGAAGATGCAGGCCCACAAGCCCCAGGGTCACCACAACAGCTGAGGGGTACACCTACCGGTTCGCCGGTATCCTATGCTGCGGCAGCAAGCTCCGGCTCGTCGGCGGCTTCATCCCCGCCATACACAGGGTCGTTCTCAGCAGCTCCTCAGGGACATTCTTCTAGAGGCCGCTGCTCCCAGACCTCGATCTTGGAGTCAGGGGCATCCATAACCCCACAGAGAGAAGATGAGGACTGGGACTGGAAGGTTCACCTCAAATCCCTCCCCACCAGGCATGAAATAGATGCCTTATTTTCCAGGCTGGAAACTTCTCATAAAAGAGATATGGAGGCCCTGCAGCATGACTTAAAGCAGGTGGGTCAGAGGGTAGAGGAGGCAGAATCCATGCAGGAACAAGTGCTGGGGGTCCTGGAGTCACACCAACAAGTCATCCAGACACACTCTGCGCAGATCCAAGATATCATCACACATTTAGACGATATTGAAAATAGAAATAGGAGGAATAACCTACGCATTAGAGGCCTTCCTGAAGATATTTTACCACAAGATCTTGAGAAATGGGCCACTTCCTTCTTCAATACATTGATGTCCAGAGAACCAGGACAATCTCTTGAAATAGATCGTATCCACAGAGCCCTTGGTCCTAAACTAAGCGATCCTAATCGCCCCAGAGATGTCATATGCCGTATACATTTCTTTAAAGATAAAGAGGCCATCCTGAAAGCTGCCAGATCTGCAAGCAAAATCATGCATGCTGACAAAGAAGTCATCATTCTACAGGATCTAGCCAGGCGTACCTTGCAGCTACGCAAAGCACTGAAACCGTTACTGACAGCACTCAAAGCCAAGGACATTCCTTACAGATGGGGATATCCATTTCAATTGTCCGCTACTAAAGAAGGGAGGTCAGCTGTATTCAGATCCCTTGATGACCTCGCCAACCTCTGTGCAGCGTTTGATATCCCGCTGCTGGAGTTGCCGGATTGGCCTAGTCCGAAGCAACCCATTCCCATCCCACAGAGGGAAAGATGGCAGACGACCTCACCTAAGCAGAAGAGGACCTCTAGACGTGAACCTAACCCTAACGACTGACTGTTGGGACATTCTCGCTCACCCACCTGAGGGGATCTACACCCTCCTGTTGCCTTTATTGTTCTATACTGTTATAGAAATTATATGCATATCATTTTCTTATGTATGGGTCTCCTAGACCTATACACACACCTGTCCTGTTATATATTCAGCAAATGTTATTTCTGCGTTATTATAAGTTGGAGTCCAGTAAGGAGACGGTTGGTCCTTGCTTTCTCCCCACCCCACTTAGGGACCGCAGCACACACCGCTGCGAAAGACCTCAGTTGTCACCTAGCACCCTTGGAACCGACGATGTTGGTTCTTCCAAATAAGATTTATTTGCTTTATATGTGCACTGCTCTGTGTTTAATTGTTCCCCTTGTTGTCTTCCTTCCCTCATGTGTCCTTCCCCATACTCCTACTACATCTCAGATAGTACTGGCAGAACATGGGAGATTATGCTTCCCTCTCACTAATATTCCTCAAAATGGCACCCATATCGTTTTGCACTTTTAATGTCAGGGGTTTCAATAAACCCGAGAAACGGAGTCAGATCCTATACAACCTCCATAAGAAGAGAGTTATGATTGCTATGATACAGGAGACTCACTTTAAAGCAGGCGCCGTTCCCAAATATGCCAACCGTTATTATCAGAATTGGTTTCATGGTCCTAATCCCACTAGCAGATCAGGGGGAGTCTCTATAGGACTCCACAAATCATTCAGCTATACAGTTTTATCCTCTGAGATAGACCTAAAGGGCAGGTTTGTTTTCATTAAGCTCTCTGTAGATCAGTCTGTCATAACTATAGCTAATGTCTATTTTCCTAACCAGGGACAAACAACTTTTGGATCCAAGATCCTGAAAAAACTATCCAAATTTGCAGATGGATCCCCAATCATACTTGGAGGTGATTTCAACCTGGTGATGGACCCACTGCTGGATTCCTCATCTGGTAAGTCCTCGATCTCCCCGAGTTCTCTGCGCAGTTTTAAATCCGAGCTCATGGCACTTCGCCTGGTGGACCTATGGCGCATTTTGCATCCAGGTGTCAGGGATTATAGCTTCCACTCTCCAATCCATAATAGCTATGGTAGACTCGATCACATATTTATATCTCAACAGCTGCTGGACTCTGGGCCTAAATGCTCTATTGACACTCGCCTGTGGTCTGATCATGCACCGGTGTGTGGCATTATTTCCTCCCAACCTTCTTACACCCGGCCTTTCTCATGGAGACTGAATGATAACCTGTTATCAGATGTAGTCTGCCTAGCAGACATTAGGAAAGCTATTACCAACTTTACTAATGATCATCTAACGGATTTGACCGCCCCCCCTATTAAATGGGAGGCCCTCAAATGCGTGCTTAGAGGGGTGTTTATTTCACATGGATCCAGACTGAAGAAGGAACGGTCCCACAAATTGAAATCTCTTATATCTGACCTGGCCATAAAAGAAAACCTAAACAAAAATTCCCCTACTGACAACCTAAAATCAGACATTTCTCTAGTTCAACACCAAATATTGCAGATCCTAGACCAAAAATCATTATGTTTTAGAGATAAAATTAGACACGGGTTCTTTGAGTATGGTAATAAATGTGGAAGCTGGCTAGCTAGGGCCTTACATCCCCGAACTGCTCTGACTCACGTGCCATCAATTAATACAGGTACTGGAAGCTCTGTACACAACCCAGTAGATATCACAGCGGAATTTCAATCCTATTATGCATCCTTATATAATTTACCAGCATCCGCTCTCTCACGAGAACCCCTTAGTGATGAAACTCGTGAATACATAACCCAATTTGGCCCTACACCTATATCTGACGAGGATACAGCCACGTTGGAAGATGATTTCACCCTCCCTGAGCTAGAGTCAGTGATCAAGAACCTGAAGAATGGGAAATCCCCAGGCCCTGATGGATTGACCTCACGGTTCTATAATATTCTCCGAGAAGACCTTACACCCCTATTGGTTGAAACCTTTAATTCCATCGCACCAGATTGTCCATTTACACGACAGGCACTCCAGGCACATATCACAGTCATCCCCAAACCAGGCAGGGACCCAGCGTCATGCTCTAATTACAGGCCTATCTCCTTGCTCAATGTGGATCTCAAAATGTATGCCAAGCTTTTGGCTCTGAGGCTCCATCCCCACATTCCAGGTTGCATACACAAAGAGCAAGTAGGATTTGTACCTAGACGAGAAGCCCGAGATAATACACTTAAAACGCTAGGATTAATAGCGAGAGCACAACAAACCAAAATTCCACTATGCCTTCTCGCTGTAGACGCTGAGAAGGCGTTTGATAGGGTGAGCTGGCGGTTCTTAGAGGAGACCCTACGCCACGTTGGCCTAGGAGACAAAATGATCTATAGGATATTAGCTCTTTATTCCTCCCCTTCAGCCTGTGTCCGTGTTAATGGACTTCTTTCTGCCCCTTTTGAGATCCGGAATGGAACACGTCAAGGGTGCCCCTTGTCCCCCTTTTTATACACCCTTGTGATGGAATCCCTGGCTAATGCTCTTCGGGCAAATCCCTCCATCGCGGGTCTCAAGCTGGGCAATAAAGAGCACAAACTGTCCCTGTTCGCAGATGACCTGCTTATCTACTTAACCTCTCCCAGGATTAGCCTGCCCTCGATTCTTCGCGAATTTGATCTTTTTGGGCGCCTTAGTAACTTCAAAGTCAATGTGCAGAAATCAGAGATTTTGAACATAAACATGCCCCAACGGGAAGCAGATTCCTTAAGGGACTCTTTCTCCTTTAAGTGGACCTCCCAACATATTAAATATCTAGGAGTACATATCCCAGCCAACTTGACACATGTTTTTAAACTTAACTATCTACCTTTGCTTAGAGCTATTGAATCCAGTTTCCATAAATGGACTTCACTCCAGATTTCTTGGTTTGGGAGGATTAATGTGGTGAAAATGGACATTTTACCGCGTCTTTTATACTTGTTTCAGACGATCCCATGCAAAATCCCTTTAACCTATTTCGCTAAGATCAGGAGAATGGTATCGGTTTTTGTATGGAAAGCACCCAGAGCTAGACTAAGTTATAGCTTAATATCTCGTTCTAAAGCCCGGGGGGGTACGGGACTACCAAATTTTAGCTCATACTATAAAGCGACAATCATGAATTGTGTGCTTGATCTATGTCACAACCGCTCTACTAAACTATGGGTAGAAATTGAGCATGAAATGGCTCCACATTTAGCCACTGGAATCTTTTGGTTGTCCCCTACCTCCTTGAATTCATTATCTAATTCGCAATCCCCGATGCTTCTATATTCCTTGGCTAGGTCCTGGGCTAAATTTGCGGGTAAACTTGGCCTTATACATTCTCCTGGTCCCCTCACGACACTCACGGGTCATACAGATCTCCCCACAGGCTTGAGTCAACTCCCAGCTTTAGGAGACCATAATAGACAACCAATCAAATTAATAGACATATATAAACAGAATGGCTTACTCCCTTTGGAGGATCTTTCCCACATTATTCCTGCAAGCCCTGGGCGTTGGCTCCTCTACTTTCAGTTGCGAAGCTTCATTAAAGCCCTGATACCTGGATCGCGGTCATGTCCCCCCTTAACTGAATTTGAAAAGATGTGCACAGCAAGGTCAGCTCCTGATCATGCTATTTCTCATTTATATGCCATGTTGAACTCTGGGGAGAAAGAGGACTCTTCCACAGATACCCAGGGAACTAAACTCAAATTCATGTCTGATTGGGAATCGGAACTGGGAGCCACCTTCTCTGTAGACCAATGGTCCAGATCTCTCCTCTTCACTCACAAATTAACGGTGTCTTGTAATTTACAGGAACTCAACTATAAAATCCTTAGCAGATGGTATAGGACCCCAGTGCGATTACACCAATTTTATCCTCAGGTATCTGATGCATGTTGGAGATGTCTTAATGCAAGGGGATCCATGACTCATATTTGGTGGGACTGCCCGGGTGTAGCCCCACTGTGGCAGGAGATCTTTGACTTATATAATTTCTTATACAAAGCTACTATTACACCCTCACCTGCGTTAGCTCTTCTATCCATGTTCTCAGGGCGGATCTCACAGATTAAGAAGGGAGCCCTCCGAGTATTTATCCTAGCTATGAGACAGATAATTCCCCGTCAATGGAGGTCTACAGAGAGTCTTTTGAGAGTGACCTGGTCTAACGCCCTGGACTCACTAGTTCATATGGAAGAATTAAGCGCTAGGGATTTAGGATCTGCTACAGCCTTTAGGGGGACTTGGGACCCATGGAATCAATTTCGTACCTCCACATCTTTCCATGATTGGTTGACAACAGGTATTGTACCCGGTGATAGCTCCTAAATACTAAACATAGGGCTCTTTCACACCTGCGTTATTGTCTTCCGGCATAGAGTTCCGTCGTCGGGGCTCTATGCCGGAAGAATCCTGATCAGGATTATCCTAATGCATTCTGAATGGAGAGTAATCCGTTCAGGATGCATCAGGATGTCTTCAGTTCCGGTACGGAACGTTTGTTGGCCGGAGAAAATACCGCAGCATGCTGCGCTTTTTGCTCCGGCCAAAAATCCGGAACACTTGCCGCAAGGCCGGATCCGGAATTAATGCCCATTGGAAGGCATTGATCCGGATCCGGCCTTAAGCTAAACGTCGTTTCGGCGCATTGCCGGAGCCGACATTTAGCTTTTTCAGAGTGGTTACCATGGCTGCCGGGACGCTAAAGTCCTGACAGCCATGGTAAGTGTAGCGGGGAGCGGGGGAGCAGTGTACTTACCGTCCGTGCGGCTCCCCGGGCGCTCCAGAGTGACGTCAGGGCGCCCCAAGCGCATGGATCACGTGATCGCATGGATCACGTCATCCATGCGCATGGGGCGCTCTGACGTCATTCTGGAGCGCCCCGGGAGCCGCACGGACTGTAAGTATACCGCTCCCCCGCTCCCCGCTCCTACTATGGCAACCAGGACTTTAATAGCGTCCTGGGTGCCATAGTAACACTGAAAGCATTTGGAAGACGGTTCCGTCTTCAAATGCTTTCAGTACACTTGCGTTTTTCCGGATCCGGAGTGTAATTCCGGCAAGTGGAGTACACGCCGGATCCGGACAACGCAAGTGTGAAAGAGGCCTAAGTAGAATCTCCTATCCTGTCCTATACACCTCTCCCCCTCCCCTTCCCTTGTGTATATGTCTTGGTTTTGGTCTGTCATGTCTTGTGATGTCTTCCCGGTCTTATGTGGTTATTAGTCTGGAAGTTAGAGAATAAATGCCGTGTATGCTCTTAGATTCATTTATGGAAGCCCCAACGGCACTAATACTTGAAATTTTGTTCCATAAGACTAATTATTGAATGTAATACTACCTCAGACTTATTGGTATGTTCAGTTTTTGACCGTGTACTTTACTGTTTTGTATACTCATTGGATGTATTTATACATTATTCAATTATACGATTTAATAAAATAATGATTGAACCGTAATGTAAGCTATGGAAGGGCTTGAAATACAGTAAACCATTATTTTTGATTACACATATTTTGAAGGTCTTTAATTCTTCCAAGCATGTATGCAGATTAGAATTATGAGTCTCTCTACCTACACATTTGAATCACATGAATTAGTTGTATAATACAAAGCAAGTGGGCAGTAGTGGAGATGCCAGGGACCTTGGCAGGGGACTGGAGGAAATGAATCAAATTGATTTGAAAGATCCAGTCCAGCTGCATTGCACTTTTCCCATTGCGGACCGCACATTGCCGATGTCCGTGTTTTGCAGATCCGCAATTTGCAGACCGCAAAACACCTACGGACATGGGAATGGACCCTTATTCTAGGCCATCTCAGTCTCCCATGGATTGAGTTACACAAAAACCCTTAGTAGATATATATGTGTAGTAAATTAGCTTTGTGCAAACCTCACAGGTTATTTGTGTGAGTAAAGTACATAGATTGTTTACATTGCGTAGTTTAATTTCTTTGCATCCACCCATCATGTTCTGTGAACATTGTAAACTACTTATTCACAGGATGTACTTGGTAAGAATTCAGATCTAAAAAGATTCGCCATCTGAGAAGAACCTTTTGGAACTTCATGCTGCATTATTTCGTCCCTGTGAGAGAATTCATTTCTTGTCTCCGAACTTCCAATGGCCATCAGTTCTAGTCATTAAATAGTATATTCAGATATCTTTCTTCACTGGCACCATTGTCAGCAACAGGTCCATGGTATCTTCAAAATGTATCTGCTGTTCCTTTTTACTGTACTAAGGGTCGGCTAGTTCCTTGCACATGTTGTCATACTGAATCTTTACTTTCTGGCTTATAGGACTTTGGTTTAGAAACCAAAACCTTGTCCAGCTTGGCCATAGCTCATTTGGATCTTAAGTTATCTCTGTTCAAGTACTTTCTGATGTCACGTCTGACATCTATTGCATGCCCTGTGATTCTGTTTTAGTTATGTGGTGAACCTGGGGGTCTTTACTAACATTTGTTTCTCCTTTATGGAAAACCTGGTGAAGTGTCATACTGCACATATTATTGAGTCTCTACTTATCCTAGCTATATAGTGAATGTTCATGCTGTGTAGGTAGAAGACAACAGCCGTGTTCTCACACATACACCTTTCATCATTAACACTCTTGGTCTCCTATCCCCTGAATTCCTCCCACGTTGTTTGCAGTAATAGTCAACATAATGATCATAACACAACTTAAATTGATGGCTATGGGAACAAGTGACCTTGTCTATAATTTTCTGATTGCAGGTAGTTTTTGGGTATCACTTTCCTCTTTCTTTCTCGTAGCCAACTATGTAAGCCAAAACCTTGCAGTTTAAAATGTCTATTATTTTCTGGTAAAATATAGAACGAAGGAAGGATGGAGTTCTGTTTTGTAGGAAATCTGTCTTTAGAAGCCTGCCACATCCATCTATCTTTATGAGGCTGCCTCTCTCTCAAGAGTCCCCTTGTTCTTTGGTGGTGGTTGGCAAAGTACAGACGCAAGCAATTGTTAAGTAAGCATTATAAAACTATTTTAGCAGAGAAGTAGAACTTTCTAGTTGTCACTGGAGAAACAAACTTAAGTGACGTTATAACAAGCCATTGTTGGTCATTGCTGAAATACCAACCATGTAAAGGCTTACTTTGGTTTGGCTAGAACCTTAAAAATTTGGTTTGTTTCTTAGCCATCTTATCAGCACTAGACGAAGTAATCTATGGATGCACCATAAGGCGATTTCTTTTGTATTTTGCTCCACAGCGCTGCATTTTTTGTGGTTTTACTACAGCCATGGAGTAAAGCAGGCCTAGTTATATAGACCACAGACCTAAAATGCACTCAGCAAATGGGGCCGCCTTGAGGATACTTTCCACTTTAACTATATTACTTAGCAGTTTTTACTCTGAATACTTGCCTGTTTTTATTATGTAAGGTTTTAACTTTAGTGGGAAATTCCAAATAGTAAAATGTGCATAGATTAACATTCATTATTCCTGGACATGTTATATTGATGCAAGCAATATCCCTTTGCCAATTCAGTTGATTTGCCATGATGTTTGTTAAATGTATTGTCCGATGTGGTCAAATCCTTTTAGTTTGAGGCTGCACCTTTGTTCATACATTTTTCTAACCATGAACCCTCTTGAATATACTATAAAATAGCACCCAATCAAATGAGTGGACAACCATGTAATGCAAGTTCCACTTGAGCCCAACAGAGCAGAAGGAGCAGCAACATTCTCTAATAGTTTCCTGATATATGTGTATATTATAGTGGCATTTGGCACAGCAGTGCTTTTGCCTGTTTTAGTTTCTTTGGTTTAGGCTTGCTAAATGTGATTTTTGCTTTCAATTCCTATAGCAATAGCTCTATTTTTCTCTAAGGAGCTTGAAGAGCCATAGATATTTATGGTCCATGGCATCTCTTGCTTGAAATAGACCAAATAGTAAGAACTTGTAGCAGTGTGAATGGAAATACTTGAGAGTAAAAGACAGAGTGTATTATTATAGGGTTGTCTTGGTTAATAAAATAAAAACGAAAACACGTTCAAGTGCCCTATAAGAGAATTCTTCCCAGGGCCATCTATTAGCCAAAGTGAGACAGGCTACTGCAAAAGTCATGTAATGCTCCATTTCTCCTCTGGGGGTGCTGCAGGAGAGTTGAACACTTGTTGTCAGGTTCTACCACAAATTACAGCTGATCACTGGAGGTCCCAGCAGCAGAACACCTATGATCAGCCTACTGCCAGAGGACCCTTCTGCAAGTCCTGCAGTATTGCATCTCCTGGCCATTGCCTGGTCTGCTTTTCTCTTCCAAAGCCACCAAGAAGATCTGGGCCCCCACATAAATTGTTTCAATGTGCAGAACTGTATATTGTAGGGTTTTTTTTCTCTGTAACGTAAATTACAGATAAAAGCTTAAACAGGATTCATTTTCTGTAACATTGATTGCTGTCCAGTATATTTCCTCTGCTACAGTTAAACTATAGTGCTTCCATTAATCCACACTGTTGCAATTTTTGTGGATTTGCTTCTTTGCCCAATTTATATTTTTGTGTTTGTTTTACTAATCCCTTTCCCTGCAGTATCTGTATTTTTTTTATTTCCCTGAATCACAAATTTCTGCTTGTCAGATTTACTCTAGGGAGTAATAGTGCGAGGTTAATGTGGATCTAGAAATCCGTTTTTCCCGGCACCGGCTCAACCAAATCCGCTTAGTGTGGCTCGCCTAAGGATTACCAGTGCTTATGGGCTCAGAGCATGCTCTCAGAATCATACTCAGTGCTCCAAACCACAGTGAGGTGAAATTCAGGGTTTGGTGCAGGAGAAGATGTGCCAGGCAGCCATTCGACATCGGAGAGTGACTTCACTATAGAAACACACCTTCAATAAAACTGTCATCTTTATTTTGTGGGCATAAATTGAGACATGCAGTATTTTAAAGAGAACCCGTCATGATGAGCATGCTTCTAAAACGGCAGGCAGAGTATATCAGAAAAGGAACAGCTCAGGGCGTAACTAAAACTTTTTTTTTTGCGTGACCCCAGAAGGGCAACAAAACCCCTTAGAATGGTGCATTTGGTATTTTTAGGACGCGACAACACTGATACCAAGCTGTCAGACTGGCATTAGAACTTTACCTAGTGACTACGGGATTTGGTGGCATACAAAAGAAAGCCCCCGGAAAATGTCACAGATGCAGGCATAAGATACAGGTCTAATGACTGTGATTGAAAAAGGATTTATCTACAGAGTAGCCTGTTGTCTGCTCCTTGTTAACCCTTTCAGTCTACAGAAAGAATGAGAGCAGGTGCTGTAGAAGATGGCAGACCCTACTACAGATATGTCATGGGATGACCAGCCTGCACGTGTGGAGGGGAATGGTCAGAATGCTAGAGATTGGTGAATTAAATCGCCCCTGTAGCAATTTCATTAATGACTGTCAATCTGACAGCTAGAAATGTTGACGTTCAGGGAGGTGCATTCTTAAAACCCTGTCTGGGGCACCCGGAGAACATGTCTTTCCCCTGTCTGCCACGACGTTCACATGACACTGGTTCATAGACCAGAGTACTAACCTAATATATAGGCTTAGGATCCAGGATCCATCTAATATATAGGATCCAGCAGTGGCGTAGCTAGAAATGACTGGGCCCCACAGCATATTTTTCAATGGGGCCCTCCTCCCCCAGTAATTTTTTCGCAACCCCTTCCTTTCATGCCGCCCCCATTCCTGTGGCTAGTAAAGATCACTCTCTCGGACCAGGCCCGGCAGCTGTTCCATCTGTTTTATACACTGTCTATACTGTCACTGTATATCATTTCATTGTGTAATACTGTTGAGGGCACACCTTACATATATACCCTACACATGTAGATGCTTAAATACACTTTTTACATTTAGTCCTAGACTACTGATTGCCTCATCTTGACATGTGTATTTTTTCTTTTATTATTAAAACGTAACTTTTATTGTGCTTTTTTTCTAATTCTTATCTAACCTAGTGACTTAAAACTATCATCAGGTGTTCCCTTAGTGCGATTGGATAGAATACGATCGCGTCAAACAATAGGAGGTAATAAATAGACCTCGCCACATTGATCTCATTGCAGACTGCCCGATCCCCTGAGGACGCCATTTAGATGGCGAAACATGTCGGGGGGCAAAGCATAAGATTTTAAGCATCAGGAGATCCCAACGGAGTGCAATGAAAAATAGGCACTAATAGATATTAGGCAGAAACTGGAGCAAGCGCGCAGCTAGCAGAATAGAGGCCAAAAGAAAACAATTTAGTATAGCACTAAGGGAACACCTGATGATAGTTTTAAGTCAGTAGGTTAGATAAGAATTAGAAAAAAAGCACAATAAAAGTTACGGTTTAATAATAAAAGAAAAAATACACATGTCAAGATGAGGCAATCAGTAGTCTAGGACTAAATGTAAAAAGTATACTGTTGAGGGGGCCCTGACAAAATCTTTTAGTTCTCCTCCTCCTGGATGGGCCCCTTCTGGGTCAGGGCCCCAAAGCAGCTGCTTCCCCTATAGCTACGCCCCTGGGATCCAGTACGGTGGTGTCTTGTGCAGGTTTATATCTCTGCTTAGTTTTGGAGATGATAAGGTCAGCAGAAACTGCCTGCAAGGTGTACAATAACCCTCGGAGCAGAACTATTTCCCGGCTTCTATTCCTGTGTTTACCTGCTGCCCAGGTGATATGTTGTGTTTGTGTACATTAAAGGGCACCTCCTCATCTATCAGCCGGATGAAGGCACATGCAGGGAAATGCTAAACATGAACGCATGCCAGGTATTACCCACAGCATGACAACGAAGCCTAGAACAGCTAATAATGCAGAAAACCTGCCACAAAGTGCAAGGATAACAGTGGACTGTGCATGAGGTGAACATAGTTATATTGTTAAAGGGTTCTTCATTGTGTAGGTCAGAAAAATGAACAATGTTTACATTCTATAAAAAAATGATCCAGTTAAAAGTTACATCTAGTGACATAGTACGACGCCACCTGGTGTTCAAAGGGTAAGGCAATGTGAACATCCACCTCCCCACCGCGGTCTTTGCATAGTGATCCTTTGTTCACTGCAGAGTCCGTCAGTGGAAATAGCATGTTTGTCAGAGAAGGAGAAGAGATTCTGTGCAGTAGCATAGCGGCATAGCTGGGAAGACTCTTTGCAGGGGAAGTAAAAAGGCACTATATTGTCACTGCCAGAGGGGGAAGGAGACTGATTTTATTCAGAGCCCGCCTCCAGGAGCACAGATTAGCACACAGAAGCAAGACAATGATGAAAAATCTTTTTTTTTTTATGCTAGAAATACTGGAATTTACTTTATAACAGCTATTAGCCTTTCATGATAGACGATAAGTGCCTTGGGGGGGGGGGGGGGCAGTCCGACCACTGAGACCTCAACTAATCATCTAATCATGAGAACAGGTGTCTTGTGTTATAGTGTTATGCCCCCGTCATATTAATGAAGCTCCTGTGCATAGTTAACCATTGCTATGTATGTACGGGGGACACAGAACCCATGTTCTCATGATTGGCCATGCACCCACCTATCAAACCCTTTGCATAACCCCTTTAAATATTAGTTTACTGGTATAGTGTTCTTAGAAAAGATTTCTTATACATCAGCAGTGTCATGTAGGGCTGCAAAAAATATTACACATTTTCACAGTTGCCAGGAAAATCACCAGATTACAGGCTGCCAATTGTAGCATTCTGCAGTCTGTCAGAGAACTTCGGACTGTAAAAAGCTTCTAAAGATACAAAGGGAATATGATGTTTACAGGATAGGCTACTTTCACACTCGCGTTTGGTGCGGATCCGTCATGGATCTGCACAGACGGATCCGTTCAGATAATACAACCGTCTGCATCCGTTCAGAACGCATCAGTTTGTATTATCTTTAACATAGCCAAGACGGATCCGTCATGAACACCATTGAAAGTCAATGGAGGACGGATCCGTTTTCTATTGTGCCAGATTGTGTCATAGAAAACGGATCCGTCCCCATTGACTTAGGCTACTTTCACACTTGCGTTTCTGGGTCCGCCTGTGAGATCCGTTTCAGGGCTCTGACAAGCGGCCCAAACCGGATCAGTTCAGCCCCAATGCTTTCTGAATGGATAAGGATCCGTTTAGAATGCATTAGTTTGCCTCCGTTCAGCCTCCATTTCGCTCTGGAGGCGGACACAAAAACGCTGCTTGCAGCGTTTTGATGTCCGTCTGACGAAACTGAGCCAAACGGATCCGTCCTGACTTACCATGTAAGTCAATGGGGACGGATCAGTTTTTACTGACACAATATGGTGCAATTGAAAACGGATCCGCCTCCCATTGACTTTCAATGTAAGTCAAGACGGATCCGTTTGCATTATCATGAACCAAAAATTATTATTTTTTGTTTGTTCATGATAATGCAAACGGATCCGTTCTGAACGGATACAAGCGTTTGCATTATAGGTGCGGATCCGTCTGTGCAGATACCAGACGGATCCGCACCTAAACGCAGGTGTGAAAGTAGCCTTACATGTGTGCTACAACGGATCCGTTTGGCAAGCAGCGTTTTGGTGTCCACCTCCAAAGCGGAATGGAGACGGAACGGAGGCAAACTGATTCATTCTGAGCGGATTCTTTTCCATTCAGAATGCATTAGAATGCAAACTGATCCGTTTTGGCCCACTTGTGAGAGCCCTCAACGGATCTCACAAACGTAAAGCCAAAACGCAAGTGTGAAAGTAACCTAAGCTGTGCAGAGTACAGGTTTCTTGAAAATGAAGATCTCTGAGATAAAGTAATGATCATGAGGACAAACATTTTTTTATTTCTACTATGGACCTCTTCTCTCCACTATGTAATGGCTTCTTAGAGTGTACCTGTCATTTCAGTTGACTTTTCACAATAAGATGCAATTTATGTGTACATGAGTAGTAGTACTATATCTGACAATTATATGACTTAATTTTATCAATTTACCTAAAACTGGAGACTTGCCACTATGATCTCTCATACACAGTACACAGACAAGGAGTTCCTGCTTCGTTATCACTAACCCTTATATACAGAGCAGCAGCATGGAGGAAATGATAGAGAAATACTGAGTAGTGTAGATGTGGATCCAGTAGCTGTGAGACTGTAAACACATGCAGCAGCATGTCTGTGTGTGTCTCTCTCTGCTTCTTCCTTCCTCCTCCCTTCTGCATAGACATCCATGGGTAGCATGTAATCTGATCTATTAGTGAGTTGAAGGTTTGTCTCCAGATTTACCAGTGAATTTAGAGTGAGTAACCGGTTTAGGAGGGAGGGGGAAGTGGAGAGGAACCTGATAAGTGAAGGAAGAATAACAGCCTCCATAAGTGAAAAAAGGCACTAGTGGCCATATATACATAAGGGGAATGTCTAAATCAGAAATGACTAATGTACAGTCGTGGCCAAAAGTTTTGAGAATTACATAAATATTGGAAATTGGAAAAGTTGCTGCTTAAGTTTATATAATAGCAATTTGCATATACTCCAGAATGTTATGAAGAGTGATCAGATGAATTGCATAGTCCTTCTTTGCCATGAAAATTAACTTAATCCCAAAAAAAACTTTCAACTGCATTTCATTGCTGTCATTAAAGGACCTGCTGAGATCATTTCAGTAATTGTCTTGTTAACTCAGGTGAGAATGTTGACGAGGACAAGGCTGGAGATCATTATGTCAGGCTGATTGGGTTAAAATGGCAGACTTGACATGTTAAAAGGAGGGTGATGCTTGAAATCATTGTTCTTCCATTGTTAACCATGGTGACCTGCAAAGAAACGCGTGCAGCCATCATTGCGTTGATTAAAAATGGCTTCACAGGCAAGGATATTGTGGCTACTAAGATTGCACCTCAATCAACAATTTAGGGGATCATCAAGAACTTCAAGGAAAGAGGTTCAATTCTTGTCAAGAAGGCTTCAGGGCGTCCAAGAAAGTCCAGCAAGCGCCAGGATAGTCTCCAAAAGAGGATTCAACTGTGGGATCGGAGTGCCACCAGTGCAGAGCTTGCTCAGGAATGGCAGCAGGCAGGTGTGAGCGCATCTGCACGCACAGTGAGGCGAAGACTTTTGGAAGATGGCCTGGTGTCAAGAAGGGCAGCAAAGAAGCCACTTTTCTCCAAAAAAAACATCAGGGACAGATTGATCTTCTGCAGAAAGTATGGTGAATGGACTGCTGAGGACTGGGGCAAAGTCATATTCTCCGATGAAGCCTCTTTCCGATTGTTTGGGGCATCTGGAAAAAGGCTTGTCCGGAGAAGAAAAGGTGAGCGCTACCATCAGTCCTTTGTCATGCCAACAGTAAAGCATCCTGAGACCATTCATGTGTGGGGTTGCTTCTCATCCAAGGGAGTGGGCTCACTCACAATTTTGCCCAAAAACACAGCCATGAATAAAGAATGGTACCAAAACACCCTCCAACAGCAACTTCTTCTAACAATCCAACAACAGTTTGGTGAAGAACAATGCATTTTCCAGCACGATGGAGCACCGTGCCATAAGGCAAAAGTGATAACTAAGTGGCTCGGGGACCAAAACGTTAACATTTTGGGTCCATGGCCTGGAAACTCCCCAGATCTTAATCCCATTGAGAACTTGTGGTCTATCCTCAAGAGGCGGGTGGACAAACAAAAACCCACTAATTCTGACAAACTCCAAGAAGTGATTATGAAAGAATGGGTTGCTATCAGTCAGGAATTGGCCCAGAAGTTGATTGAGAGCATGCCCAGTCGAATTGCACAGATCCTGAAAAAGAAGGGCCAACACTTCAAATACTGACTCTTTGCATAAATGTCATGTAATTGTCGATAAAAGCCTTTGAAACGTATGAAGTGCGTGTAATTATATTTCACTACATCACAGAAACAACTGAAACAAAGATCTAAAAGCAGTTTAGCAGCAAACTTTGTGAAAACTAATATTTGTGTCATTCTCAAAACTTTTGGCCACGACTGTAGATCGTGTATAGCGAGGGAAATCCTCCAATAAAATTATGAGGTACAGTGAATAGTAGAACCATAGTCTCATACTGTCCATAAACACCCTCCTTAGATGATAGGGTGTAACACGTAGCAATGAAAAGGTCATATTCATTGATCACGATAATATTCTATTATCAGATGCTTCCCGCATCTGGCCAGTTAAGGGATTCTGAATTTTACAGTGGGCCCGGCAATGTCAGACAGAGACAACAGAAACAGGGCACCGGCTGCCCTATAAATAACAGTCAGAGAAAACAAGAAAAAGGTAATCTCTCAATCCCGCGGGGGGACTGGGACCGGAACCAATGTATCCATTCACATTCCTTCTGAAGGATCTTACTGTCCCAGTCACCCCCCTCCCCCCGGGGGGAAGGAGGTACCAATTCAAGAACCGAGAATCTCAGACATCTCGGGTCCCCCCCATGGTAGTCACTTACATGCAATGCCACCGGTGTGGCATTCTTTTTCACTATATCATATACATGTTCAAGGATCCTCCTCCTCACCTCTCTCACTGTTTAACCTATATAGTCCATTGGACACGTACACTGGCAGATATATATTGCCCCTTTACTCCTACAATTGATGAACTCTCTGACCTGGAAGGTTTGTTTGGTTACAGAGCACGTGATAACCTTAGATGTTGAGATATATTCACATGCCTTACAGAAGCCACATCTGAAAACACCTATAGGTTTACGGTCTAGCCATGTACCCATTTTGATTGAAGTGGCTGTGGACAAGACGATCTTTAATACTTTTTCCCCGCCGATACGTGACAGAGGGGTGATCAGTGATAACATCTGATAGATCAGAGTCCATCCGCAGTATAGGCCAGTATTTCTTCAAAACACTCATCACTTCTCAGTTGGCTACGTCAAAAGTGGAGATAATCCGCAGCAGTTGATGTTTATCTAAGGCTCTATGTCTCGGGACCAGAAGGTCAATTATTTGGGATTAGGTGGTCACTAGGACCTAAGCGTAACTTTGCAACCTCTCTGACTAATGTTAAAACTAAATCTTTTATTTCACTATATTAAAAGTACCAATAAACTTCTTGGGAACATTTGTTAAAAAAAACTCAGGAGTGGAATGGATCAGAGACATATACCACTTATGTTAATGTGTGTATGTATATTCGCACACCGTGCTTATACTGGCTTGAGGGATTGTCCACCCTCTGAGTGTCCAAATTTTTCAGTGAACTCCCTGACTCAACTCCTGCCTAAAACTTAAGTAATACATACACACATTAACATAAGTGGTATATGTCCCTGATCCATTCCACTCCTGAGTTTTTTTTAACAAATGTTCCCAAGAAGTTTATTGGTACTTTTAATATAGTGAAATAAAAGATTTAGTTTTAACATTAGTCAGAGAGGTTGCAAAGTTACGCTTAGGTCCTAGTGACTACCTAATCCCAAATTGTTGCATCACAATAGCGTAGCGACCTCCTGAGGGATTCTTTCTATTTTCAATTCAAAAGGGACCAGAAGGTCTGCCCGATTTTTCTCCTGTGCATGTTTAAAGGCCTCATTCAGAACCATCTGCGGATATCCCCTGGCCCTAAACCTGTCCTGTAATCTCCTTGCTTCACTGAAAAAGGACTCGCCCTCAGAGCAATTCCTCCTGACTCGGAGATATTGACCCCTGGGTATACCCCGTTTAAGGGGGACAGGGTGATGGCTATTCCAGTGAAGCAGTGAATTAGTTGCCATGGCTTTCCTATGTATGTCCGTCACAAGTCTGTCACCCTCCTTAGTCACCCGTACATCTAAAAAGGTGATTGTGTTAAGGTCTAATTCATAGGTGAATCGGAGGCCAATTTCAGAGTGAGTAACCGGTTTAGGAGGGAGGGGGAAGTGGAGAGGAACCTGATAAGTGAAGAAAGAAGCATTTTTTTCTCATAAGATGCATTACAAAGTTTCTTATAAGTGCATGTGTTTTTAATTTGTGAAAAGTTTGCTGACAGGACAGTGACCATTTAACCCATCCTGCATGTCAATATCTTACAACAGTCTGAAGTCTGTGGAGCGACAAAGACCTCCTCTCCCCAGTCTAAAATGGCCTTTTAAACCAAGGTTTTTCTGTACCCATCATGCCAATCAAACTCCAACTTTACTGATGTACTTAAATATAAAGACATACAAATTTAGCATCCAGGTGTAATATACTGAATGAACATGCCCAGAAGAAAAAAAATATTATCATCATGTATTTATAGAATGCCATGTTCTGTAGAGCTTTTTTCACACATCATCCCCTACACAGCTGACACGAGCAGTGCAATGGAGATGCCATAATACTTTCATACGCAGTAGTGTACTTACATATCCAGTGCAATGGGAATCTGTCATACAGGGGGAAATTTAATTATTAATTTGGCATGTACAACAGAAGCAATAATTGTTCCATGTGACCAGAAAGCGATGCCTTTATTTGTACAGCCAGTAATGTTTTCTCAGTACACAAGAGTTCTATAGCATGAAACCTGGGTTGCACTTTGACTCCCTCTGTGTGAAAGAAGTCCTGGTCTCTTCACGCTATCCGGTCCCTGTCACATGCTGTTTGATTTGGCTGTACTACACGGTGTTCAAGTATACAAATATTTACACAAAAATGATCTCCTGATCAGACAGTATATGCCAGCACCGATCAAGTTTGGGTAGAAATCAGTAAGGCCCCTTTCACACAGGCGAGTATTCCGCGCGGATGCGATGCGTGAGTTGAACGCATTGCACCCGCACTGAATCCCGACCCATTCATTTCTATGGGGCTGTTCATATGAGCGGTGATTTTCACGCATCACTTGTGCGTTGCGTGAAAATCGCAGCATGCTCTATATTCTGCGTTTTTCACGCAACGCAGGCCCCATAGAAGTGAATGGGGTTGCCTGTAAAATCGCAAGCATCCGCAAGCAAGTGCGGATGCGGTGCGATTTTCACGCACGGTTGCTAGGAGACGATCGGGATGGAGACCCGATCATTATTATTTTCCCTTATAACAGGCATCCTCAAACTGCGGCCCTCCAGCTGTTGTAAAACTACAACTCCCACAATGCCCTGCTGTAGGCTGATACCAGTAGGTTGTTTGGGCATGCTGGGAGTTGTAGTTTTGCAACAGCTGGAGGGCCGCAGTTTGAGGATGCCTGCCTTATAACATGGTTATAAGGGAAAATAATAGCATTCTGAATACAGAATGCATAGTAAAATAGCGCTGGAGAGGTTAAAAAAATAATAATAATAATTTAACTCATCTTAATCCACTTGTTCGCGCAGCCGGCATCTCTTCTGTCTGTGCAGTAGGAAAAGGACCTGTGGTGACGTCACTGCGCTCATCA
Organism: Bufo bufo; assembly: GCF_905171765.1. NCBI lineage: Eukaryota > Metazoa > Chordata > Amphibia > Anura > Bufonidae > Bufo > Bufo bufo. The sequence continues at coordinate 149,610,851 of NC_053395.1, read as the reverse complement.
CATGGCCCGTCACATGATCCATCACCATTTGATGGACCATGTGATGAGCGCAGTGACGTCACCACAGTTACCCAGATCCTGAAGAAAAAAGAAAGAAGAGAGCCCGGGCTGTGCGAAAAAGTGGACTAAGGTGAGTTAAATTATTTTTTATTTTGTTTTAACCCCTCTAGCCCTATTGTACTATGCATTCTGTATTAAGAATGCTATTATTTTCCCTTATAACCATGTTATAATGGAAAATAATAATGATCGGGTCACAACACCTAATCCAAACCCGAACTTCTGTGAAGAAGTTCGGGTTTAGATACCAAACATGCAGATTTTTCTCACGCGCGTGCAAAGCGCATTAAAATGTTTTTTACTCGCGCAGAAAAATTGTGCAGTTTGTATGTGCAGTTTGTGATATACTGTATATGGCAATGGAAGAGTGCATTACATTTTGCATTATTTCTGTGCTGTGACATTATTGATTCATTTCTGTACATCACCATGGATATTATCATACTATTATGATACCACTATGAGCCTTCTGTTTTACTATGACATCACTGTGAGCATTATACCTGTGCTGTAACTTCACCACATCATTGTGTGCATTATCCCTGTGCATCAGGAAAACCAACATAACCATAAGCCTCTCATAATCATGCTACTGAAGGTCATCATGATGGTGTGGGGCCCCATTCTAAATTTTGCTAGTTACGCCCCTGTCCATAGCAGTGGCAGTGGTAGTATGTACATCCTTGACATAGGATTAGGGGAAGCATCATTATCTGGAAGAGATGGGAGTTTGTAACAGGATCAGCTATATTGATTGTCATCTAGCTTTCCCAGAAATGGACATCTCTAAGAGAGAGATACAATTTGAGAGATGAGGAAGACTGAGGAACCTATTGTTACCTAGTTATAGACAATGATACATTGTCCTATCATTGTATCCTACCTGCCTATTACATTGTGTGTGCTTTTTTAGTTAGTCCTATGGTGGATGATTTTCATTCTTATTCTGAAGCTGCTTTTGAAATGTTCATCTTCAAAATGATTAAAGACACTGCTAAAAGCCTAGAACACAGAGCGCGGCCTCTGGACTGCGGGGTATGTCATTAAGCAGGGTTGTCTTCACATTCCCAGAAACCTGCAGAACATCTCTAATGAACTTCGAGTTGAATGGGTTTATTCCACCCAAGGACAGGCTGTGGTAGGCGGCTGTCACCAGAGGTTCTGCTCTGATCTAGTCACGCTCTGTTAATTCCTGTACAGTGCATTGTGGGTAATTGAATGTGAGCACTGCACAGGGCATGGGCAGAGTCTGCATGCTAAAGCAGACACCACCTATAGTCATATCAGTTATTTACTCATCTAATTGGCTTGTCTGTCTGAAACTTCTCATCATTGTAGTCAAGCGTTGCTTTAGTTTAACCCTTTCCTAGGTAGGAAAAAAGTGACCACGTAAGGAGAGCAATTATAAAAGACAACATAATGGGTTGTTGTGAAATAAAAATGCTATTAACTACATATATGTATATATATATCAAAGTTTTTAACACAAAAAATATGTATATGCATAACTTATAACCTATAGACCTTTCCAGTTCATTTTGCAAGAAACAATTGAAGTGTCCTACAACAGGTTCTCAATTAGGTTGCACATAGGTTCAACTGATGCTACTGATTCATGAAATCACCCTAAAGTGGGATTTGGAATTTGGATGCGTGACATGGTGTAGAGCAGTGGTGGCGAACCTATGGCATAGAGGCAGCACTTGGAGCCCTCTCTGTGGGCACCGCAACCTGGAAAACGTGTATGGTGTACCAATATGCCTTAGACTTTTCCTGCCATTCATCAGCGCAGGGCGCACTATGCACAGCATAGGCAATGCACTGAACGTAGGCAGGCTATTATAAATGATAAAGTACATCGAAGTTATACTACATTGGACTGTAATATTCAGGTTATAGTCCCTCGTTGGCACTTGCCGATAAATAAGTGGTTTGTAGGCTTTCAGTTTGGGCACTCGGTCTTTAAAAGGTTCACCATCACTGGTGTAGAGTCTTGTTATCTTAATTACACGAGGATATACTATATACTTACTATGTATCCATTTCTTCCTTTACAGGTCCATGTGAACGGCTTCCAGTTCCAAAGTTGAGCTGAACAAGCCACCTCAAGATCTGGTGTCTTGGGGTTGGCTGCCCCATGCACATCGATGGTACCATGGCCAGTCCGCACGATCCATTGAGTTGGTCATCTTCTCCAAATCTTATTGTTGATACAATACGAGACGATAAGGAGTACATCGTGGGGTATGGTGATCACACCACATCTGATCACCTTCAGTCTCAAGAGACTCAAGAGAAGTGTGATAACTTAGAAAATGCCAACAGCCCAGTCACAGCAGCTGTCCTGACCTCCATCAGTGAAGACTCCAGAGATCAGTTCGAGAACAGTGTCTTGCAGCTGAGGGACCAAGATGAAGTCGAGAACATTGCACCTCAAGGTAGCAGTCACTCAGGAGATGGAGGAAGCAATAGTGGTACTGAAGACATCAAAATACATTTTAGTCGCTCTGGGAGTGGAAATGGAGGATTCTTGGAGGGACTTTTTGGCTGTCTGCGGCCTGTATGGAATATGATAGGCAAGGCTTATTCTCCAGATTATAAACTGCAACAGCAAGGTAAGGAAAATGCTATGAAAAAAAATTATATTTCTAGAAAATGGGGAATTTTTTATTACAAGTAGTGCAGCCTGTTAAGACGCCAGAAAGACACAAAGCCACCTACTAATTAAGAAATTTCAAAATGTGCTTGAGTGTCCTGCATTTCATATTTCCCACAGAGCTTCAGCTGACATCTGGAGCTGACAAGGAACGTGGCAAAATCCCTGGTGCAAAAAAAACGCAGCAAAAACATTACAGAAAAATGCCACTAAAGTGTAAAAGCACCCTAATGGTGGGTCCATAATTTGGACCCATATGGACTCCATGTGCCACATTGCACATATTGTATGCATGGGTGGAAGTAGACAGAATGTAAAGCATTACTATAGGACAGCTTATTAAAGGAAAACATATCTGCGGGCAGCATAAACTGGTGACATAGCAATATTCGAGTCACTTTCTTGAATTGGCTCAATCATTTTTCTAAAATCAGTAATGAGCAGCTCCAGCCCTAGCCAAACTCCGGTCAATACAGTTCACAAGTTTGGGAGTCATATTCATGAGCTCTGGCCTCTCCCAAGAAAGTAACCCTGCAACTGGGTCAGGAGCTCTGTCACCTGTTTTTGTTGTCCTCAGTGAGTGCAGCATGTAACTGAAAAGTGTTCAATCATACTTTATTTACATTTACATTCATATACTGAAAAACTGTTTGGATTGTGTCCATCTAAAGGCGCTCCTATCCTTCAGTAACTTTTGGCAAAACACTCATCTGTCCTAAGTGATGACCCCCCTTCGGAGTCTGTTTATATATATATATATATATATATATATATATATATAATCTTAGGCTCTGTACACATCGGATTCAAGAGTTACATCATTTTGATGGCAGGGCCTTTGATGGTACCCCAATAAGACCCTATTATAAGTCATTGTCACCCAATGGTCCCTATTTAGATCCATCCAATAATGAAGTAGTGTATATACGCTATATTTACCTCTATACCACCATATACTTATGACTTAGGTTGTTAAGCATGTTTTTCCGCTATAATATTAAAGGGCTTCTCAAGTTTCAGGATCTCCTGACATGTCTTTTAGGCCTCATGCACACGACCGTTGTTGGGTTCCGTGTCCGTTGTTCCGTTTTCCGTGATTTTCTGCGGACCCATTGACTTTCAATGGGTCCGTTGAAAACTCGGAAAATGCACCGTTTGTCATCCGCGTCCGTGATCCGTGTTTCCAGTCCGTGAAAAAAATAGGACCTGTCCTATTTTTTTCACGGACAACGGTTCGCGGGCCCATTCAAGTTAATGGGTCCGTGAAAAAACACGGAGGCACACAAGATTGTCATCCGCGTCCGTGATCCGTGTCCGTTTTTTTCCTATCACTTTCAAGGCAAACTTGACTTAGATTTCTTTTTCACTTTTCATGTCTGGTGATCCTCCAAAAATCAAGGAAGACACACGAAAAAAAAAAAACGGAAACGGATTATGGAACAACGTAACCCCGTTTTGCGGACCGTGAAAAAATACTGTCGTGTGCATGAGTCCTTAGGCAGAGGATCTGCTGGAGAGCACTACAGATCTCGGGCCCCCTATGAGAATGGCTTAGGGGATGGTTGCAGCTGTATTATAATTCACTCCAAATGTTAGCGGGTGAAATAAATAGAAAAACAGATACTGCTGTCAGCATCTGCTTAGACTATACCAATCAACAACGCATCAGCAAAATACACAAATAAATGCCCATTGTGGCACAAATCTCTGTGTTTTTCTAGGCAGAGAGATGCATTGAAGTTTCTCCATCTTCTCTGATGTCTCTGAGCAGATGGCTCCCCCTCCCCTCCACTGACTATTGTCTGCAGCAGCAGGACACGGATTATAGCATTTATTGTTTACTACTGAGTGCGGAGCTTGTGTGTCAGTCTGTGTCTATGTCTTATAGTCATGTGGAGGGCATGGCAAGGCCAGAAAGGTGGGAGTGGGGTCTAGCACACAGAAGCTGATAATATATTCCACTCTCAAGGGAATTCTGCCCACAATGACAGAAATGTGGGTGTTTGTCATTGCGGAGGGGGTGAAATATATAGCCGGCAGCTGTTAGTTGCTCCTTGGACAGTAACAGCATTAAAGGGGTTGTGTCACTTCAGTAAATGACATTTATCATGTAGAGAAAGTTAATACAAGGCACTTACTAATGTATTGCGATTGCCCATATTGCTTCCTTTGCTGGCTGGATTTATTTTTCCATCACATTATACACTGCTGGTATCCAGGGGTTACGACCACCCTGCAATGCCGCAGCGGTGGTCGTTCTTGCACACTATAGGAAAAAGCATCAGCCTCTCTGGTGGCTGGGACTGTGGGAGCATGGATAGGTACGGATGCACAGGAGCCCCCATCCCAGCCTGCGCTGCAGCAGTGGTCGTAACCCCTGGATAGGAGCAATGTATAATGTGATGGAAAAATGAATCAAGCCAGCAAGGGATGCAATATGGAGAACCACAATACATTAGTAAGTGCCTTGTATTAACTTTGGGGCACATTTATTAAGACCGGAGTTTTAGACTCCTCTTAATAAAGCCCTAAGCTGGCGGTGGATCCGCGCAGTTATAAAGAGGCGCTGGCATCTCCATAACTTTGGTGCATCCAGCGCCAGTTCTAAATGTAAGACAGCTTCCTCGCTGTCTTACATTTAGACCATTTTGTACACTTAAAACAGGCGTAGAAAATGATGAATGAGACGGATCTGTTGGCCTGTCTCCTTCCCCGCCCACACCATGCTACAATTTCAGACCTGGAGTGAGCGGGAAGGAGTCGCAGATAGCGACGCAACTAACTATTTCCCGCCATCTGCGCCTGAAATACGCCTAATTTAGGCAAATTTCAGTATAGTAAATGACCCCCTTTAGCTACATAATAAATGTGATTTGCTGAAGTGAGACAGCCACTTTAAGCATCTCTTAAGCACTGGTTGCACTACACAGTAGTTCCTGTTATTCTGCATACTAGGTGCCCCTCATAAAAGATGGAATGTAAAAATATCATATCATTAACAGTTACCCAGGTTAAATACCCCCCTCCCCCAGAGCAACAGTAAATGAAGAAGTCATATTTGCCCTGGTGCTTCCAACGTCATGCTCCGGACCTTCCAGCAGTGTTTGTGTTCCTTGGTGCAGCAGTGACAACCCATAAACTGCTGAGGACAGTGGTTCATTTCTATTGCTGCAGTTTGCTCTCTGGTCTGGGAACGCAACCAAACGGAACGGAATGCATTTTGGAGCATTCCATTCTGTTCAGTTACGTTTGTCCCCATTGACAATAAATGGGGACAAATCGGAAGCGTTTTTTTCCGGTATTGAGACAATATGACGGATATCAATACTGAAAAATATTAACGCTAGTGTGAAAGTAGCCTTACAGTCCCTGCCATCCGGAAGTGGAAGCATCCCCTTTCTCTTTGTGTGACTGCTGCAGCCAATCACTGGCCTCTGCAGTCACGTGGTGTGCTGTTCATGCACACTTGATCAGACTGACTGTGCTGTAGTGGTGGGACATTTAAAGGGAACCTGTCATCAACTTTATGCTCTCCATACTAACCGCAGTATAAAGTAGAGACAGGTTTGTTGGTTGCCGAGAACCAACATCACAATCATTGCAGACTGGGCCTGGAAAAGAGTCCCGGCCACCTGAGAAGAGTCCTGGTTATACAGGAATTCCTGCTCTCCTGCCCACCTGCTGATGATTGACAGGCTTCTACCTAGTTTTCTCCCTTTCTCTCTGGGAGAGAACTGCCAATCATCAGCAGATGGGTGAGAGAGCAAGAGATTAGGAATAACCAGGACTCTTCTCAGGTAGATTTGACTCTTTTCAAGGCCTGGGCTGCAATGATTATGATGCTGGTTCTCAGCAACCCCTTACTTTTAGCTCATGAGTGACACACCGCTGACATCAGCATTTCTGTCACTCATTTATGCTGCCCTCAGTGAGGTCAGCATAAAGTTGATGACAGGTTCCCTTTAATAGATGAGTTTGGGTTAATTTTATTTTATTTTATAACGTTTCCTGCTCAAAGGCTCATTTTAAAATATCATTCTTTTAAAGGCTTTGTCTCATTATAACAATCCTTTTCCATAAGCCTTATTAGGACACCTGGACATCATAATGGGGGATTCATGGCTGAAACACTAGGACCAACTGAATAAAAAACTACATATAACTTACAAATGTGTGCCTGGGTGCGACCTCCAGCTGTTATTGTTGGGTGTTCTTGAACGTGATCGCCAAGCCAGCCTCATTTCTGAAAGATGAGGTGAGATGTAATAAACAATACGGCTACATGTACATGACCGTATGTATTTTGCAGTCCGCAAACCACCTATTCACAAAATACGGATACCGGCCGTGTGTATCCCGCAAATTCTTTGTCGAATGCCTACTCTTGCCTGCAAAAATAGGACATGTTTTATAATCTGTGGAGCTGCTGCAGTTTTTCCGCATTTTTTGCACTCCCATAGAAATGAATGGGTCTGCATGCAATCTGCACAAAAATGCAGATTGGACATGGCCCAAAAATATGGTTGTGTGCATGAGGCCTTGTAATGAGCAGGTCTAGTTTCCCACCTAGGGGGATAGGACAAAGAAAAGATCAAAAGCTATAATAAGATTATCCAATAGAAACAAAAAGGCAAGTAATATACAGGGTGAGTCAAAAGTTTCAGGACACCCTTTTATTTCAGAAATGAAAGGGAAAAGGAAATATCTGCATACACCAGCAAGTATTGGGTGAGGGGCCTATCTTTTAGGCTATGTCCGGAACATAGCTGCCATCTTGAAAGCCGCCATATTGGATCAAGGGCAAATTTTTCTAATGGGAAGGGGTCATTTAGCATATCAATGAAGACCAGAATTTTCTCATAAATTGATTGCCGCAATCGGATTTGCAATGTCTCTTGTGAATTAAAAAGTTGCAACAACCACCAGGAACATTCCCTGTGATGCACAGCTATTTGACGTGTTCCATGAGTTGTCCTTGGTGCTGAACACAGAACTTTGAAGCGTTGAACTTTCTGTGTTGATAACCTTTGAACCACAAGAGACGTTGCAAATCTGATTGCATCAATCGATTTCTGAGAAAATTCTGGTCTTCTTTGATATGCCTTTCATCCAGTATGGCGGCTTTCAAGATGGCACTCACACCCATTACTTGCTGGGACGTTCAGCAATGCAGGCACATATGAAAATGGAACAGATATGCCTTCAGCTGCCAAGCGTACATGCAACAGGTCAGCCAGTTTCATAGATACAAATCTGGTCATAGATGCCCTTTAAACACACTCTAGTGTGGTCACCGTATATTGTATGGTTTTGTGGAAGTCAATGGGGCAGATTTACTAATGAAAATGTGCCAAAATTCTAGTGCACATGCCATTCACCACATGTCTAAAGCAGGGCCGGCGTTGGGGGGGGGGGGGGGGGGGCAGCTAGGCATTTGTCTAAGGGGCCCCCTGCTTCAGTGCTGCTGTTCAGCTGAACGTCCGTGGAAGCAAACGGGTGGACAGCCGAACAGCTGCACTTTACAATGCAGCGTAAGGTCCCTCACATATAAGAGAAATCATTACCCAAGTGCTGACAGGACCTGCGATAATGTCAGATGCAGGAGGCAGAGCTCAGCAGAGAAGAGGGAATGAAGGACCTGCGATGACCTCACCATCATGTGACCAAAACAGGAGGCGAAGCCCAGCAGTGCAGTAAAGTAATGAAGACGAAGACCAGCCATGCATGTGAAGAAGCATGGATTCAATGTAAGTGCCAGGGAAATGCTTGAGTTGTAGTCCTCTTATACCTCCTGTTATGTAATATCAGAGTACATTACAAGAGGAGGTATGAGGAGAGGACTACAACTCCCAGCATGTCCAGCTTGTTATGTAATATCAGAGTACATTACAAGAGGAGGTATAAGAGGAGAGGACTACAACTCTCAGCATGTCCAGACCATTATTATATAATATTAGGGTACATTACAACACCCTGGATATGCTGGGAGTTGTATCCCTCCTCTTGTAATGTACTTTGATATTACATAATAGCGGCTTGGACATGCTGGGAGTTGTAGTCTCATCCTCTTATACGCCCCCCTGTAATGTGCTGGGATATTAAATAATAGACATGCTGGGAGTTATAGTCCTCTCCTGTTATACCTCCTGCAGTAATGTGCTCTGAATTAGGGCCGGGACGATAGATAGTCATCCGCCTAGGGTGCCACTTCACTACCCATAAAGGGTGTTGCACTCATGGCCGTCCAACTTCACAAGCCTTAGGCCACTAAGCCTCAAGCCTGCGAAGCGTTAGTGCAGCATCCCACATATGTGTGTAAAGGGGATGCTTCAAACATCTGTAATTGCAATGTATCGTATTCTTTATTATCTGGCTGGCAAGTTCATTTACATCTATTCGCCCCTAGGTGGTGCTGGCACCACATAGTATATATTGTGGGGTGTGTCTAGCTTAGAGAGTGTGTAGAGAATGTAGTTGTTGAGAGGAGGAAGAAGCAAGTCCATGGAGGAGAGACACAGACTAAAGTCACCATGTAACTGCTGTACTTTCCTCTGGGCCCTGATCAAGCCTAGAGAAGATATCTACAGAAGACCAGCACCAGACAGTGAGTCTATACACCAAGATGCAAGGAGACTAGTGAGGGTAACAGCTAACTAAGGCTTATGGACCTCATTAGCACCAGTGATCAGGAATAGCTTTCAGAGGCCAAATTGTCATTATCACTAACTTAACTGGTAGTGAGAAAACATAAAATCCTTTCTAGATGAGTTTCCTGCCAAAGAATGAAGCAGATGTGTTTGCCTGCCGTGAGGGGGACGCCCTTCAAGGAAAACTCCTAGATAAACAATTATTAGCATCTTCAGTGCCAGTGTTCTGTGAAGTAAACATAGGATTTCTAACAGGATCCTTGCCTGCCAAGAGTCTACTCCTAAAAGGACAACTCCTCGAATACATTTGCCACTACCAGATAATAGGATTACCAGTGAACTTATTGCTTATGCCATAAGCAATAAGTTCACTGGTAATCCTATTATCTGGTAGTGGCAAATGTATTCGAGGAGTTGTCCTTTTAGGAGTAGACTCTTGGCAGGCAAGGATCCTGTTAGAAATCCTATGTTTACTTCACAGAACACTGGCACTGAAGATGCTAATAATTGTTTATCTAGAAACCAGTGATGCCCAACCTACGGCCAGCGGGCCAAATGCGGCCCGCGAAGCCGTGTCATGCGGCCCGCGCAGTGATCGGACTTTATCAGCGCAGGGAGCGCTGCGAACGGCACAGGCAGCAAAGCGATGCTGCCTGTGCCTGCAATCTCCCCGCCCAGCGCCGCCTCCTAGCTAATTTATTCACTGCACTTGCCTCTGTGAAATTGAAGAGAAGCGCCGTAATCTCGCACAGGCGCACTGGCAGAGGCATCGAAGTGCTCATGCACCGTCTTCCTGGCCTCTGCCAGTGCGCCTGTGCGAGATTACGGCGCTTCTCTTCAATTTCACAGAGGCAAGTGCAGTGAATAAATTAGCTAGGAAGCGGCTCTGGGTGGGGGGGATATCTGTGGAGGACACTGAAGGGGGGGATCTGTGGAGGACACTGAAGGGGGGGGATCTGTGGACGACACTGAAGGGGGGGGATCTGTGGACGACACTGAAGGGGGGGATCTGTGGAACGACACTGAAGGGGGGATCTGTAGACGACAATGAAGGGGGGGATCTGTGGACGACACTGAAGGGGGGGGGGATCTGTGGACGACACTGAAGGAGGGGATCTGTGGACAACACTGAAGGGGGGTACTGTGGATGACACTTAGGGGGGGATCTGTGGACGACACTTAGGGGGATGTTGGGGTGGGAGGTCCTGGAGGGGTGTTTGGGTGGGAGCTCTGGAAGGGGTGGGAGGTCCAATACGTATGTGGGGGTGGGAGATCCGGGAGGGGGGGGCCCATAATTCTTTTTGCTATGGGGCCCAGTCATTTCTAGCTACGCCCCTGATTGTTAAGATTGGGCGGGCACTGGAGCGATAGAGCGCCCTGCTGTAGGAGAAGCCGGCGGGAGATGAAAGGAGGAGGGGCCAGCTCCTGGTGGTGTCGGGCACACGGCGCAAGCATGGCGGTGGAGGATCTGACTGAAGCCTAAAGACCAGACATCAAGGTAGACCTGCAGAAGATGGTGACAGCGCAGTATGTGAAGTATACATGTGTGTAATGTATGTAGTGCAGTGTGTGATCATCACATACTGCACTACATACATTACACACATGTATACATCACATGCCCCCTCACAGTAATAATGCCAAGATATGTGCCCTCTTCACAGACTTAATGCTCACACATGCCCCCTCACAGTAGTTATGCCCAGATATGTGCCCCCCTCACAGTACTAATGCCAAGATATGTGCCCTCTTCACAGACTTAATGCTCACACATGCCCCCTCACAGTAGTTATGCCCAGATATGTGCCCCCTCACAGTAGTTATGCCCAGATATGTGCCCCCTCACAGTAGTTATGCCTAGATATGTGCCCTCTTCACAATAGTTATTCCCTGATATGTGCCCTCCTCACAGTAGTTATGCCCTGATATGTGCCCCCTCACAGTAGTTATGCCCAGATATGTGCCCCCTCACAGTAGTTATGCCAGATATGTGCCCTCTTCACAGTAGTAATGCTCACTCGTGCCCCCTCACAGTAGTTATGCCCTGATATGTACCCTCCTCACAGCTAACAGTAGTTATACCCTGATATGTGCCCTCCTCACAGTAGTTATACCCTGATATGTGCCCTCCTCACAGTAGTTATGCCCAGATATGTGCTCCCTCACAGTAATTATGCCAGATATGTGCCCTCTTCACACTAGTAATGCTCACACGTGCCCCCTCATAGCGTTTGCATTTCTTTCTGGCAAAGCTACCTGGTTCCGGCCCGCAAAATGTATACCAAGTCTAGTGCGGCCCTCAGACGAAAAATGGTTGGGCACCACTGGCTTAAGCCATACAAAACGCTTCTTATTGATAAACTGTACCAACTGTCCAGAGACTATTGATGTTCAGTAAATGTTCAACTGGTTTACAATTACTGACTCCTCATTCCTGTAACTACTACTTTCAACATTTGCACCCAACGGTGCTGGCGTCACAAACCAGGGGCCCAGCCACAAGCACCCTGAACATCACCACCATCAAGGGCACCTCAACCAACATCTGGCTGGTGTTCCCTGCAACAGAGAGTGCCCCGGAAGATCTCGTGCTGTCTTCCCATCCACTGCACTGCTGACCCAGGGAGGCATCTGCTAACCGTGAGTACAAACCACTGCTACCCCCTTTGGCCCACCATGAACCTCACGTGTTTTCCCCTGCGGTCGGCACGCTGCATTATAACAGAGCAAGAAGCCGAAATGACATCACTGCAACCTCCTGCTCTGGGTCTCGCATGATGACGTCATCATGTGAGACCCAGAGCAGGAGTGGTGATGTCATTGGAACTGCATGCATCAGGATAAGCCACAGATAAAACTGTGGTCTGCATCGCAGACAGCGGCGGGGGGACGGGAGGGAGGAAGTATTTTTTTTTTATATACTAAATGTCCACACTGCTGGGGTCACCAGGGATGGGGGGAAGGAGATCATTATATATACTTGGCACTACTAGGGAGGAATGGAGAAGCATTATATACTGGCACTATGGTGGAACATTATATATATATATTGGTACTATGGGGGAGCATTATATATTGGAACTAATGGGGGGCACTACAGGGGGACATTAGAGGCACTGGGAGCATTATGGTTATATTATTACTACTAGAGTACTGTAAGGGCGTTATAAATATTTGATGCAATATTGAGGGCATTGCTACTAATAGGGGCTATCTTGGGGAGTATTATCACTATTGGGGGCACCATTACTAATGAGAGCAGTCTGCGTGTATAGTATAGTGTTTGTGGATATGGGGGAAAGCAGAACGGCACAATTGGGGGTAGCTTCAAGAGGTTCTCTGTTTTCTTTTTTATATTGATGACCTATCCTTAGGATAGGTTATCAATATTAAATTGGCGGGGGTCTGACACCCGGCACTACCAACGATCAGCTGTTTGAGGAGACAGCGTGCGCTATGCATACGTGCTGTCTCCCTTCTCTCTTTCTGCTCTGCTGCTGTACTGTATGTCTATGGGACAGCAGAAGTGAACAGCACACGCCGTCTCTTCAAACAGCTGATTGGCGGGGGTGTCGGACATTGGACTGTGATTTTAGCACATTATTACAAGATGTGGGCCCCCTATTTTGATTTTGCCCAGGGCCACATTGTCACGGCTGTGTCATGGTCTGGTGGTAGTTGTAACTGGCCAGCTAAGACCTGTCCTAGGTTGCTAATATACAGTCAGGTCCATAAATATTGGGACATCAACACATTTCTAACATTTTTGGCTCTATACACCACAATGGATTTGAAATGAAACAAACAAGATGTGCTTTAACTGCAGACTGTCAGCTTTAATTTGAGGGTATTTACATCCAAATCAGATGAACGGTGTAGGAATTACAACAGTTTGCATATGTGACTCCCACTTGTTAAGGGACCAAAAGTAATGGGACAATTGGCTTCTCAGCTGTTCCTTGGCCAGGTGTGTGTTATTCCCTCATTATCCCAATTACAATGAGCAGATAAAAGGTCCAGAGTTCATTTCAAGTGTGCTATTTGTATTTGGAATCTGTTGTTGTCAACTCTCAAGATGAGATCCAAAGAGCTGTCCCTATCAGTGAAGCAAGCCATCATTAGGCTGAAAAAACGAAACAAACCCATCAGAGAGATAGCAAAAACATTAGGCGTGGCCAAAACAACTGTTTGGAACCTTTTTAAAAAGAAGGAACGCACCGGTGAGCTCAGCAACACCAAAAGACCACGGAAAACAACTGTGGTGGATGACCGAATAATTATTTCCCTGGTGAAGAAAACACCCTTCACAACAGTTGGCCAAATCAAGAACACTCTCCAGGAGGTAAGTGTATGTGTGTCAAAGTCAACAATCAAGAGAAGACTTCACCAGAGTGAATACAGAGGGTTCACCACAAGATGTAAACCATTGGTGAGCCTCAAAAACAGGAAGGCCAGATTAGAGTTTGCCAAACGACATCTAAAAAGCCTTTACAGTTCTGGAACAACATCCTATGGACAAATGAGACCAAGATCAACTTGTACCAGGGTGATGGGAAGAGAAAAGTATGGAGAAGGAAAGGAACTGCTCATGAGCCTAATCATACCACCTTATCAGTGAAGCATGGTGGTGGTAGTGTCATGGCGTGGGCATGTATGGCTGCCAATGGAACTGGTTCTTTTGTATTTATTGATGATGTGACTGCTGACAAAAGCAGCAGGATGAATTCTGAAGTGTTTCGGGCAATATTATCTGCTCATATTCAGCCAAATGTTTCAGAACTCATTGGACGGCGCTTCACAGTGCTGATGGACAATGACCTAAAGCTTACTGCAAAAGCAACCAAAGAGTTTTTTAAGGGAAAAAAGTGGAATGTTATGCAATGGCCAAGTCAATCACCTGACCTTAATCCAATTGAGCATGCATTTCACTTGCTGAAGACAAAACTGAAGGGAACATGCCCCAAGAACAAGCAGGAACTGAAGACAGTTGTAGTAGAGGCCTGGCCGAGCATCACCAGGGATGAAACCCAGTGTCTGGTGATATCTATGCGTTTCAGACTTCAGGCTGTAATTGACTGCAAAGGATTTGCAACCAAGTATTAAAAAGTGAAAGTTTGATTTATGATTAATATTATGTCCCATTACTTTTGGTCCCTTAACAAGTGGGAGGCACATATGCAAACTGTTGTAATTCCTACACCGTTCACCTGATTTGGATGTAAATACCCTCAAATTAAAGCTGACAGCCTGCAGTTAAAGCACATCTTGTTAGTTTCACTTCAAATCCATTGTGGTGGTGAATAGAGCCAAAAATGAAGGAATTGTGTCGATGTCCCAATATTTATGGACCTGACTGTAGCTTGTATGTTTATACAGCTAAACCTGCCAATAACCTTAATACAGTTCCTATGTTTGTGTGTTAAATACAAAAGCAGAGTTATTTACAGTGACTTCATGTTTGGATGTCATAAAACTGTTATATTGTGTTCACAGAAGCAGAAAAGATAATATGCCTTTAAGATTCATTATATAATGTAATGACACAGCAGAAACAACAGAAATCATAGAGTTAAACTGTTGTTTCTGGGCAGGAGTTTTGACCAATCATAGCCAGCCTCACACACAGCAAGAGTTTTGACCAATCACAGCCAGTCTCACACACAGCCTGTGTGGGAAATTCCCCTAGCAGGAGCTGCTAGAATCATTACACCAGAGGAGAGAAGCTGAACAGGCATTCACTCCACTAAGAGCTGTGATTTATGAAAGCAGAGAGGCCAAAATAGGTATTTAAAACAGTTATATAATGTTCCTACTGTTAATATTGTGATTAGAACTGTATACTGAACTAGTTATATGTGTGTTTACTTACAGTTCCACCAATTGCAAACTACAAAGTTCACAATTCAAATCCATATTGCAATCCAAATTGCATACAACCATACCAGATAATACTCCACCAATCTGCAAATAGTTACTGCTAACTGCATACTGCAAATTGCGACCAAATTCAGCAAGTAGAACTACTAGTTAGACCTCAGATATACCTCTCAGAGAGATCATACAGTGCTTAAATAACTTAAAGTTGAAGTTAATAAATAAGTTATTTCAAGCATTTGGTGTGATCTTTAAACCTACTGTTTCTATAGAAAGGCGCTAGAGGAATTACAGAGTAATAGACAGTCTAGTTAGACTGAAAAGTCAGAGATATCAAAATTCTTCTAATGCCACAGCGCAAAACGCACTTCATAGTGCTGTGCCTGCCACAGTAGTTGACTGTGACACTTTAGCAGTGCATGCTTGTTTCCGGTGGCAACGTGTAGTTTTTAGCATATTTACACACTTCCCCTTTAAGGTTGTTGTCCCTTCCTATTGTGGTGGGTATGGGGTTAAAGTGTGAGCAAGGTGGAGCTGGGTGTAGGCTCGTATAGTACTTGGGCTTTGAGCCTGAGGTTAGTGGAACTTTAGGTTCTTGTGGAGCTGGAGTTATGCTGCCATCCTGGACCTTACCATCTGTCCAGTTTGAGGGCCACCTTGTTGGACATAGATTGTCATCCCTTATGTATCCTCCATGTTCCCTACCTTACCTGTGTTGATGTTTGGTGTGGGTTTATGTTCAGGGTGTAGTGTACGTCTTGTTGTAGTTTCATGTCTAGTCTTTTGGCGTTTTTCGTCCAGCATGTATGCAAGGCGTTTCCCTGTGTGTTGTGCCTCCGGTAAGGGGGCTCCTGGGTTCCTCGGAGGGGGAACCGCATTGACAACCTTCCTGCGGAAGTGGGCTCCAGGGTTTCCCGGAGGGGGAACCACTAATCAGTAGCAGTTGTTGTTTCATCTAGTTCAGCGGTTCTCAACCTAGGGGTTGCGACCCCTTTGGGGGTCGATCGGCCCTTTCCGGGGGGTCGCCTGAGGCTTCCTATTGTGGGTCGCCCGCACAACGGCAGTGCTTGAAGGAGCCTGACGTCTGGACGGGTAAGTCGGGCCGCCTGTCTGCTGAGGTCTGAGTTTTTTCGTTAATGACACCGCCGCTGAGCACCACTGCCACCAATGATTTAATTGAGCCTGGCTAATTTTATTTTAATTATTTGGCTGAGCAAGGCTTAATTTATTTGGGGGGACATGAAGCACCGCTGATTTATTTATTTGGGGGACCCTGAGCACTTCTGATTTATTTATTTGGGGGACCCTGAGCACCATTGATTTATTTATTTTGGGGGGGACCTGAAGCACCGCTGATTTATTTATTTGGGGGTACCCTGAGCACCACTGATTTATTTATTTGGGGGAGACCTGAAGCCCCGCTGATTTATTTATTTGGGGGACCCTGAGCACTTCTTATTTATTTATTTGGGGGGGACTTGAAGCACCACTGATTTATTTATTTGAGGGGTACCCTGAGCACCACTGATTTTTTTTTTTGGTTTACAAATATTTTGTATTTATGCTAAAGTTCTGTGGTTATGAATGAATACTTGTGTATTTGAATTAACATTTGGTGTATTGGTGTCTGTGCGTGTTTTTGGTGGGTCATCATAACAGTAGCAAAATTAGTTATGACGTAGCAAGGAAAAAAATACATGAGGAACTGTATTAAGGGGTCACGGCTTTAGAAAGGTTAAGAACCACTGATCTAGTTGTTGTGGCAGGTAAGTGCTGTTGTTCCAGTGTGTGTTGTTTGCACTGGGTGCTTACTTGCCAATCTAGTTTATGCTACTGTCTGTCCCTTTCCTTGTTGCTAGGCCTGCTGGAGATTCCGGTTCATCTTTGTCGTGGATGAACAAGTCATCTCCTAGCCCTGACATTAAAACCAGGGATCTCTAGGGTTAGTAGGGCCCAAGGTTTCGGTTATGAGCCCTCCCACCATTAGGGTTTGCTCATACAGTTAGGATGTCAGGGCTAGGATTTAGGGATGTGTTAGAAGGTGACCTGCTCCCTTTATTCCTGTTTCCAGGCCTAGTGGCATATCCCGCCAACCTACATTGTACGGTGTGGAGTTCCCCCCACTCCCCACCGTGACACATATTTTGTCTAAAACCGGCCCTGGTCTCAAATGTCTTTGATACTTTTTCTTCCTCATTTGACAAGTGGTTGTGGCTAACTGGGGAAGAATATGAATTAGTGAAAAAGAAAAGGGGCATGGCTTAAGTTGCACACTTAGCACCAAAATTGCATCAGCCAATGGGCAGTATAAACCCAAGACAGCCTAAGGAGGAGGTACCAAAGTTGTCACCTAGCATCAGCCTCTGTGATAAATCTGGCACATTTTTAGACTGCCTATCCTAAGTTTACACTAAGTCTTAGACTGTATTAGTAAATATGTCAGAATGTGTGAATTATTATAGTAAATTTATACTACACAACACAAAGTTAAACTTCATGTTTTTTTGTTTTCTTAATAACCATAGAGAAGCGGCTGTCTCTTTCCTCACACAGCATTGATGACCCCCTGATCTTGACAGAAGTGCAATCGTGTGGTCAATATGTCACAAAACTGTGGAGGATTGAGATATGCCATAAAATTCTGATTGTAGGTGTCTGACTGCTACAAATGAGAACTCCTATTCATATTTATGAAGAGTAGCTGGGCATACTCGGTCAACTTTCTGATCTGTGACTTCTCATTCTTATGACCTGTATTCAGACTTCCATTGATTACATTTTTGTGTCATCTAATTGAGATACCATAAAACAGTGGAAAGAAAATGTTGACTCCATAACATATGTTGATGAGTTTATGCTTTTTATTACATTCTAAGTTGTTTTTTTTGTTCTGTTTACATCCCATGAACCTGGCATTTTAACCTCTACTTGAGGACAATATTCCTTCCTGTTACAGACTATGTTTGCGTAACCACTGTACCAACTACTCTGTTTGACTTTGGGCTAGTCCTGAGGGCGTTATCCTGGCGGCCCCCTATACAGGGATCTTACCTTCACTATAGAGGGCCACCAGGCCTCTAGCTCTTGGAATAGTCCCGGTGCAGTTGGCTGCTGACGCATGGGGATCATACACTGGTGCAAATCACCAAGAGATTAGGCAATACACATAGTCAGGAAACAGGCAGAGGTCTGGGCTGGCAGCATAGGAGGAGTACGGTGAATAGGCACAGGTCAAGTACACTGGCAGACAAACAGAATATAGTTCTTTACAAGCTCTAGCAAGTGAGAGAGACTTAGCAAGATCTGTAGAGACCAATTGCTTAGGCAAGAAAGTGAGGTCAGCAGCACAGCTATATAGCAGAAGCTGATTGGGAACAGCCTTGCAGTAACTCACAGAGCAAGAGGATGTTAAGCCTCTTGCTCTGTGAGAGGATGTTAAGCCTTGCAGTACTGCAACTTAGGTGAGATACAAGGAACAATGACCCTAATTCACACACATTAGCTGCCACCCATGAACATGGGACAGCAGTGGCCATGAACCTCCATTGTAACACTTCCACATCCAAGATGGACTGTATTGTTCCACAAAATAGGTTTATTCACTTTTGGAAATCCCTTGATAGATAGAAACCAATTGTGCACTAATGGCACTTGACAGAACAGCCACAGAAGCCACAGCTCCAGAGGAATGTATACAGTATATGCATATTTACCATATTTTTCTGACCATATGACCCCCTCCCCAAGTTTTAGACAACAGAAGAGTAGAAAATAAATATTTTCTGCTTATTAAACTTTCGCTGATCGCTTAATGAAGTGGAGAGGTCACGGTCACTAACTTTTGGGTATAGTGTAGGGGGTTAATAGTTTTGGTTTGCTCCTGGTAATCCTAGTGTGTCATCTGCTGACCATTGAAGCAAACTGCAATGGCACATGTGGTCACATGATAGGAGTATTAACATCACAATAAACATCACAAGTTACAGTGTAAAATACAGTACCTACTGTGTGGTCATCTTCCACTGGTGACATTATCAGAGGTCCTTTAGCAACACATTAAGTCAGGGGTTTCATCTCCTTCCCTGTTGCCTAGGGATATTCAGCATGGGGAGGGAGGAGTTTCTCACAGTCCTCTCCATGAGAGGAATGATCTTTCAGCCTCCCTTCCTGCCTGCACTGATCACATGGATCAGTGTCGGGCAGAGAGAGGAGTGTGCATCTACTGATCCAACAGTACTGCATGAGGACTCTGCTGGATCATTAAGGAAGCAGTCAGCGAGTTCTGGCACTGCTGGAGCACCAAGCCTGTGGACCATAAGATGCAGGCACTTTTTAGCAAAATTTCCTGATAAAAATATAGTCCAAAAAATACTTAGGCCTCTTTCACGCGGGCGTTGCGGGAAAATGTGCGGGTGCATTACGGGAACACCCGCGATTTTTCCGCGCGAGTGGCAAATATTGTAATGCGTTTTGCACTCGCGTGAGAAAAATCGTGCATGTTTGGTACCCAAACCCGAACTTCTTCACAGAAGTTCGGGCTTGGGATTGGTGTTATGTAGATTGTATTATTTTCCCTTATAACATGGTTATAAGGGAAAATAATAGCATTCTGGATACAGAATGCTTAGTAAAACAGCGCTGGAGGGGTTAAAAAAATAACTAAAATTTAACTCACCTTAGTCCACTTGATCGCGATGCCGGCATCTCCTTCTGTCTCCTTTGCTGAACAGGACCTGTGGTGAGCGTCCATTACAGGTCAAGGACCTTTGATAACCTCACTCCGGTCATCACATGATCCATCACCATGGTAAAAGATCATGTGATGGATCATGTGATGACCGGAGTGACGTCATCAAAGGTCCTTGACCTGTAAAGAATGCTCACCACAGGTCCTGTTCAACAAAGGAGACAGAAGGAGATGCCGGGCTACGCGATCAAGTGGACTAAGGTGAGTTAAATCATTTATTTTTTATTTTTTAACCCCTCCAGCGCTGTTTTACTATGCATTCTGTATTCAGAATGCTATTATTTTCCCTTATAACCATGTTATAAGGGAAAATAATAATGATCGGGTCTCCATCCCGATCATCTCCTAGCAACCGTGCGTGAAAATCCCACCGCATCCGCACTTGCTTGCGGATGCTTGCGATTTTCACGCAACCCCATTCACTTCTATGGGGCCTGCGTTGCGCGAAAAACGCAGAATATAGAGCATGCTGCGATTTTCACGCAACGCACAAGTGATGCGTGAAAATCACCGCTCATCTGAACAGCCTCATAGAAATTAATGGGTGTTCAGTGCGGGTGCAATACGTTCACCTCACGCATCGCATCCGCGCGGAATACTCGCCAGTGTGAAAGGGGCCTTAAAGGTGTAGGGTGTATTTTAAATATGATGTAAGTGTACAAGGCTGTGTTCACATGTGCTTTTGTGGGTTACATTGGGGTCAGGCATTCTAGTATTCTTGATGGCAAGATTAGGAGTCTGTAGGAGTCTAATGTGGCATCAAAATATTGGAACCCTGATGGACCTCATTAAGGTCAATAGTTTTTGTCAGGATTTACCAGTATCTATTAAAAAAATTAATCTGTCATAGCAGCAATATAAACAGAAGCCATGAGGCTAGTGCCCATTATCTGCTCTCCTGTTTTTCTATCTTTTTGCTTATCTCTTTGCAACCATAAATATTAATTTAGTGTATATGATAAAATCCCTATTTGCGGTTGAATATTAATCCTTCATTTTGCTTTGGAGCGATGAACTCCTGTAAGAGCGTCAATTTTTCATAGTGGGGTGCATCCACATTGATGGACCACTAAGCTTTATATATGTTCGAAGGGGCAGCTCTCTGAATTTTGAACATAAAATATATCATGAAGGTAGAGACTTAGACCAGGTTTTGTCACCTATTTGGAGCTGCAATGTTGCTAATACATCTGTAACTACTGTTTTTCTGCCTGCCTTGTTCATTTTGCTATACGTGACAGTATTTATAGAACATACATGAATCTTGTGTAAGGTAGAATGTGTCTTTAATCTTTTTCTTACTTCTCAGACACTTGGGAGGTTCCATTCGAGGAGATTTCGGAGCTGCAGTGGCTGGGCAGTGGGGCACAAGGGGCTGTTTTTCTGGGAAAGTTTCGAGGAGAGGAAGTTGCAATCAAGAAAGTGAGAGAACAAAAAGAGACTGATATTAAGCACCTGAGGAAGCTGAAGCACCCCAACATCATCGCCTTCAAGTATGTACCGTGATTGCTGCCCACTACATGACTCATTGAAATACCTTTTGAATTCTGAGAATGAATCATCATTAACAATCCTTTTTGGGATGATGTCTTACTTGAAAATTACAGATTGTCACCATAAAATCATATTTACTGCAAAAAAAACATCACATAATCATCAAGTTTTTTTCCTGCAGTAACCATATACTTTTCACTTTTATGTAAGTTAAGATTCCTTTAACCCTTTAGTGACTAGACTGTTTTGTGACCAAGCAATGTTTTTTAAAGGGGTTGTCCGGGTTCAGAGCTGAAGCTGGACAACCCCCATTTTCACCCAGACATCCCCTCTGATATGAGCATCAGAGCATTTCAAGCTCCAATGCTCTCCTTTGCAATTCAGCGCAGGGCAAAGGCTTTCTTATGAGATCCAGTGATGTAGCGGGCTTTCCGTGGGGAAAGTTAGGCGGAGGCTTCCAACTATCAGTATTCACGGTGACATCACCAGCACTAATGGGCGGGCTTTAGCACTTCCCTAGCCTGTAAAATGGCTAGGGCAGCAGTAAAGCCCGCCCATCAAAGCCAATGATGCCACCGGCAGCACTAATAGGCGGAAGCCTCAACCTAGTAGTGTTAAAAACAAAAACAAACAGCCCAGTGCAAGGGAGAGCATCAGAGCATATCAGGGGGGCCAGAGAGCTGAACCCGGACAACCCCTTTAACATTCCATTCCAAGAGCCACAACGTTTTTATTTTACCTTCGATGTAGCTGTATGAGGTTTTTTTTTTTTGTGGGACAAGTTATAGTGCACATAACTCATTGATTAACTTTTTTTTAACTCTTTCTTGGAAGTATGGAAAAAATCTATGCCGTCATTGCATTTTTACATTGTAAATTTTGCAATGTTCACTTTGCAGCATAAATAATATGATAACTTTATTCTCTGGGTCAGTACGATTACAGTGATACCAAATATATATATTTTTTTCAAATTTTAATACTTTTGCCCTCAAAATCCCCTTTCAAAAATAAAAATAAAAAAAAAGTTTTTGCATTGCAGCATCCAAAGACCCATATCTTTTTATTTCTACTGAGTTGCATGAGGGCTTGATTTTTGTGGGACGACTTGTACTTTTTTCATTTGTACCATTTTGGGGTACATATAACATACACTGCTTTTTTTTCAGTTTTTATGTTGAATAAACAAAAAACAGCAATTCAGGTGTAGTTTTTTTTTTTTTTTTACCATGCTCAACATGTGGGATACAGTACGTGATAATTGTGTAGTGCGGGTTGTTACGGATGCGGTGGTACATATGTGGAAGGGATTTTTTTTTTTTTTTTCAATTGAAAAGCATTTTCCAATGAAATAAAGGTTTGTGTGTTTTTAACTTGGATTTAAAAAAAATAAAACTTTATTTAAATTTATTCTTTTTTTTACTACTTTCTAGTCCCACAAGATCCTCTAATCCCTTATATAATAGACTATACTACTACTTATGTAGTATGATGTATTATTCTGTCAGTATGAAACTGAGCTATTAGGCATACACTACGCAGACCTAGGTGCCTTAACTGGACTCCGGGCTGCTAAGTACAGACATCTGCAACAGGCCCACTAAAGTCATGCCTGTGGTATCCCTTGCCCCTTAGTTGGTTTCTACAAAATATGTCCCTCTTATAGAGCAAGTAAACGTAACTCCAGCTGCGGTTAAGCAGCGGAAGCACAAGGCTCCCTTTGTAGATGGTAATGTTGGTACCCAGAGGTAGGATTTCAAGAGTGGTGCAGGGTGGCCTACAGTCTCTGTAGATGTTATATACACGTGTCACAGTCTTCCTACCTGGATATCTGTGAATCCCAGACATGATGTGGTCCAAAGCAGTAGAAAAGGGGTAGTTGAACTTGGATGATGAACAAGTGGAATAAATGGAGTCCAGACTTTGTAGTAACGTTGAACAGTTGCTTTTACTTGGCATGAATTGGTAATCCAAACAGCTTCCAAACGATATCTTGGTCATCATCAGGTATTGGCTTAACTTTGGCAGGCAAATACTTCTCTGCAACAATCTCAGCTCCGCTATGCGGTAGCTCTCTCAGCTCTGCTATGCTTGGCTGGATAAATAGGAAACTCTTCCTCCTCTGCTGGAACTTAAGTTAGCTGTAGTCTGTAGTCTTTATCTTATAGTCTTAGGAACTTCTTGTCCTGGCTTTAGAGTACCTCAAGCTTCGGCTCAGCTTGGAAGGAGGCAATGCAAGCCCAGGAGGGGACAAGCAACCAGGCAGTGCTCTGCTAGCCAGCACACAACATCTCCCTAAGGAGGGTGGACTAGAACTGCTTTATAACTAACTAACTAACTAACTAACTAACTAAACTCCTTCCTCTAGCTACAGAGGGCTGGAAGAAAACAAAAGGTTCCTCTCCAGGGAAGCTTATACTGCCAATGTTACTGCTGCCATCTGCTGGTGGACCAGGTCATTTCACTTGAACATAACAGTTTCAGGAACAAAAATGCCCGTTATTAAGCGATAACATAAAATACATTAGATATTATATATTAGCACATAGGAAATGGTAGCAAGGTGTCAAAAGAAGTGGTAATGGACTTCCGGATTCGGCGCTGCCATGTGAGGACGCAGCAAGCAGAGCTCCTCTGCAACACCGACATCACAAGCGCCAATACAGAGCAAAAAAACTGCTAATTCCTCCTCTGCTGTGAGGAAAAACCATCTGGAGTTTACCCCTTGATACATAAATTGTTACCTGCTATGAAGTGGGCACAAATCTACGAGATCCCAGGGTTCTGCCACATCCCCCTCTTCCAGGATAGCCAAGATGGCGGCGAGCTTACTGTTGCTGATTCATGAAGACAGCTCACAGGAACCCCCGCCCTTGGTAGGGGGCCCGGACTCACTTGATTACAAGAGACTTGCCATTGAAGTGGCGTTACGCATCACTCCAGACATGCAGAAAACCCTGGAGACAACTATACAGTCGTCTCTCAATACGCTGCAGGAGGAGGTAGGCCAAACCAGTTTAAAAGTGGGCGAGTTGGAACAAGAGGTGACCTCCCTCCAGACCCACTCAAGGGCATTGAAAGATACCTTACAGGCCCAACAGCGAGCCCTTGAACAACTGTGCAACAAGGTTGAAGACCTAGAGAACAGGTCCCGTCGCAATAACTTACGGGTGGTAGGCCTTCCGGAAACCATCAAATTGTCAGAGCTGCTAGACCTTTGTGAGCGCGAACTACCTGAAGCGCTGGGCCTAAATTTTTATTGCTAAGTAGAACAGGCTCACAGAATAGGCCCAGATCCCTCACTGCAGCGTAATCTCAACACCACTATGTCCTTCCCCATTCATAGCGGGAGACCTCGCCAAGTAATATTAAAGCTACTGGACTTTAATGATAAAGTAGCCATGCTGCAAAACTTCCGCAGAAAGCAACGCCCGATCTCCATTAGGGGTTATAAGATCATGATCTACGAGGACTACTCTGCAGAAGTAGCCAGGAAGCGCAAAGAGTTCAGCCCTATTTGCACTAGGCTGTATCGCAAAAATATTTGTTTCCAGCTTCCTTATCCAGCCCTTTTTAAGGTTTACCATGCTAAGGGGGTCACCTCCACATTTAATACACCCGCGGCGGCAGAAGAAGCGCTAAACTTCATACCCAAAATGGTGGACCCCGACGCAACCTCATCCCCGCTGCGATCCCCTCCGTGATCCCTGAAGACCACGGGACGTCAACGGAGAAGTCGTTCAATCAAAAGATCAATGGGCCGATCCAGAAGTACCAGAAAAATGGCTTCAGAGTCGTCTGACAGGTTCTCCCATCACTGATCCACTGGTGGATGGATGACTCTGAAATTAAAGCCATTAAGATGGGGTGACAGTTGTTACTGCACAAAGTTGTGGACTTTAAACTTTTAGGCTAGGTTGCCTCCTTTCCTTAGGGTTAGACAACTTTCAATACTAGAGTTATGAGGATTAGCAAAGCTGCTTATTTATTAGCGGAGTGACAGGGAGCTCAACATGGTAGAAAAAAGAGAAGTCCCTAGCTGAACACAGGGAGGTATAAATAACACCTTGACTTCCATATAGAG
The DNA here is from genome assembly GCF_905171765.1 of Bufo bufo. Taxonomy (NCBI): domain Eukaryota; kingdom Metazoa; phylum Chordata; class Amphibia; order Anura; family Bufonidae; genus Bufo; species Bufo bufo. The sequence goes on along the minus strand of NC_053395.1, from coordinate 149,585,289 downwards.
TACAGCTTCAGGTCTAATTTAGTTACTGTTTACGTGTTTGATCGCTTACCTCCCCTATCCCCATCCCTACCCTTCTCTTCCTCCCCTTTAATCCATTTTACATTTTTCAAGGGGACCAGCAACAACCCAGAGTTGAAATGCAGATAATTTCAACTCTGCGCTCCCCACAAAAGCACTGAGACATCTAAACCGCCTGAGGCCTGATATAGTCCTCATGCAGGAAACCCATTTGGAGGATAAAAAAAATTTCTGGCTGCGGAGACTCTGGGTTGGCCACGTGTTTGGATCCTCAGCAAAAAACAACAAAGCGGGAGTGTTAACTCTACTTCATAAAAATTTCTCAGGAACAGTACTAGCAGAGAAACACGATGAGGAAGGCAGATGGCATAGATTACTATTGGAATATGAAGGCACCAAGTATAGTTTACGTAATGTTTATGTTCCTAATGGAGAAAACAGATCTTTCTTTGCCCAGCTAGAAAATCAGTTACATTCAGATGTGGTTCCCAATAGAATTGTAGGAGGGGATTTCAACACAGTAGCTTCAACTCATGAGGACCGTCGCAGAGCGGATAGGGTAGTAGGTCGTCAACGAGCCACTGACGCAGTCTTACAACCTTTGATGACCTCCACTGGGGTCCAAGATATATGGCGATCTCTACATCCAGATGAGAGAGTGAGAGAACACACACTTTTCTTATGCTCACCAAGCTTGGTCCCGCATCGACTATATACTCATGAGTATAAATATAGCTAGCAGGGTGACCAAGGCAGAAATTCATCCAAGGGGCTCAGACTATTTATGGTGTTTTCCTTCCTTCCTGGTCAAAGATGACAGTTTCAAGGAAATACTACACGGTTGGAGGTTGGAGTTTCAGGGTGATAATCCCCCGAGTGCATCAGATGTTTCGACTCATTGGGAAACGGCAAAATCCGTGTTGCGGGGAAGAATAATAGGTTAAATCAGTAACTTGTGCAAAACAGTCTCCCAACAATACTTAGCAGTCAGCACAACACTGAGAAAAGCGTACACCAAATTCTTACAGACTGCTGCTATTAGTGATAGGGAAACCTGGCTTAAGGCTAAGAGTGATTATGAGTGGTGGGGAAATAGAAAGGAAGCTATGTACAGAACGGCATTCCAGACGGATCTCTTCCATTTTAGAAACAAATCTGGCTGCATGCTAGCAAATTTAGCTAAAGGTAGACAGACCCCCACAACCATCACGTCATTGAAGGATGACCAAGGAGTCACTCACACAAATCCCAAGATAATTAACAAACTCCTGGGGGAGTACTATGCTAAGTTGTACAAAGACACGCCAGGCAATAGGGAGGGAGGAATTGGGTTCCTATTGTCTATTAAGTTACCAACTTTGAACAAACTTCAGCAAGAAAGCCTGAGTTCAAAAATCACGGAGGGGGAGATTTTAAATACAATCAAATCGCTTCATAACAACAAGGCTCCTGGCCCAGATGGGTTTACGGGAGAGTTTTATAAAGTTTTACAAGCCCAGATAACTCTCACCCTGGGCAATTACTACAACCATCTTTTATAGACAGGCTGTTTTCCCAACCATACAAATGTAGCTTACATAAAGTTGATACTAAAACTAAATAAGGATCCGCAGGATCCTAGTTCTTACTGCCCAATTTCATTGATTAATCAGGATCTGAAGATCATGACAAAGATTTTGGCCGACAGATAGGGAACACTGATGCCATCGCTGGTGGGACCTTCATAGGTGGGGTTCATAAAAGGTAGATCGGCAGTGGCCAACATTCGAAAGGTGCTGGCTACCCTGGACTGGGTCTGGCAACGCCATCAGCCAGAAACGGCCTCCATAATGCTGGCTTTGGATGCGGAAAAATCTTTTGATACAGTGAGGTGGGACTGGCTGGGGGCAGTGCTGGACAGATTCCAGATCTTTGGCGACATCCGTACCTTTCTAACTGGTCTCTATACAGACCCGAGGGCCAGAGTACACACAGGTGGGTTTTTATCCCCTATCTTCCCCCTCCAAAAAGGAACCAGGCAGGGCTGTCCTTTATCTCCGCTGCTGTTTGACCTAGCTCTTGAACCCCTAGCCAGACTCTTAGAAGATTAAAATATATATTCAGACATTAAGGTGGGCAAGAGAGAGGTCAAAATGGCATTATATGCGAACGATCGATCTGTTAATATTTATGTCCAACCCCCAGCAACACCTACGTCCTTTGATGGACCAACTAAATTGCTTCAGCTCTCTTTCAGGCTATCACATAAATTCCGCCAAAAGTGAAATTCTGGAGCTACAAACCAAAAATCCCCCACTTTTATGGCAGAAGAAGGGGTTCACCACCTCGTCAGTAAAACAACACATAACATACCTGGGACTGAAAATTGGTAAGCTCCCCAGCTCACTATACAATCTGAATTATCCGCCACTCATAGAAAAGATAGTAGCAGAACTAAAGAAATGGCATACCTTTTCTTTGTCATTTCTAGGCAGATGTCACCTGATCAAAATGATGAGCTTTTCCAAACTATTATACCCTCTTCAAACTCTTCTGATCTTGCTAAAACACACAGATGTTAACACTCTCAACAAGGCCTTTACTGCGTTTGTATGGTCGGGTAGACACCCCCGAATATCACTACAAAAAATTGATGCTATGGAAGCCGGAGGGCGGAGTGAAATTTCCAAATATACGGGGATATAACATCACATGCCTCATGAGACATATAATGGATTGGATACACGACACAGATCACTTCTCTAACAGAGACCTAGTCTACATGCCTTGTCTACTTTCTAACCTGGCTGCTCTCCCTCCAGAGTTAAAAAACTCAGTGCTAATAAGAGACACAGTAGTGGCTTGGAAAATTATTAGGAAAACATTTGGACTTCCTCACTCCATGTCCAAACGGATGCCGTTATGGAATCACCCAGAGTTTCCTCAAGAGATACATGAAAGGTTTTCTATGGACTGGAAATCCAGGGGCATAGCAAGGGCGGAACATCTGATGCACATGGGGGAGAAACGCTGGTTGTTGCCCAGGGAGTTGAAGGAAAGACACCAACTTTAAGATTCTCATTTTTTGCATATTATGCAGGTGATGGAATTCTGCAAACATAAGGTCCTGGATCTCTCCAAGGAAGCAACCACAAACACCTTTGATGACATAGTAGGTAGCTCTCCACTAATTGTGTCGCTCTCGGGTCTCTACAGAGCCATGTCTGGGAATTTCATGAAAGCGATACCATCCAAACTTTTCTGCAAATGGGAACAAACCACGATGGATGGGCAAAGGTCCGCTCCTGTGTTATAAATGAGAGATGGCGAGAATCTTATTTTAAAATGATGCATGACGCCATATATGGATTTAACTTCCCAGTCTCTCCCAATTTCCCAGATAGCATCACCTATTGCCCTAAATGCAAAACAGAGGCCACAGATTTGTGGCATATGGTCATGTCCCCAGGTTGCGAAATTTTGGGAAAACCAAAAATGGAAAACCTTCCTTATTACGCATTTTAGCTCCTCCGAAATATCGGAGATAGTCAAACCATTTCAATATACCTCCTGGTACCTTGTTTCTTCTCTAAAAGGAACTAGGCGCTCTTCAAGTGTAGTATACCCCTTGCCCCTTTCCCCCACCTTTCCCTCCCTCTTCCCTTTTCCTTTTATAAAGGTTTTTCATATATCACAATATTGTGTTTGACTTCCACACTGATTGTTGGAAGAGATACTCAAAAGGATGTAATGATTTGGAAATCTTTATTTATGGCTTGTCTTTCATACTGTAGCAACATTTCTGTCTTTGTCTAAATCTGAAATGTTCAAATAAAAAGAATTAAAAAAAAAAAAAGAAGTGGTAATGACACTCCGGGTCATTACACATCAGCATCTCGCGGTCTCATTTGCAGCGGTGCCGATAGGATCTCAGGGGTTAGACGGCCAGAATCAGCGCTTCTGCCGATGCGGGCTGTTAGAGCAGGAGCCAGGGTGTTATAAGACAGAGGAGCTCTGACTCTTCCCTTAGGCCAAGCAACCACAAAAAGATGGCTACCTAGCCAAAGACCCTTTAGTGAAAAAAGGCGTATTGATCTTTAAAAAAGGACATCCCCTTCCCTAAATGAGGACCCTCGGGCAGTTAGTGGAAAGCTGCTGGTACAGCAGCTGGAACCCCTTCTCCCAATGAGCCTGAAAAAGCTTTGGAGAACCTGTGCTGGAGAAATACAGTAATTACATGGCATCATGGATAGGGGTTTATTTGTGGTATATCCTCTTAAGGGATCATAATACTCTTTGACAGAACAAAAGAAGGGCATTGGGCCTCATATATGCAGATAAAAAGTAGGGGAGATGCCCACAGCAACCAGTAAGACCATTCTCTAACTGGTTCTAGTAAAATGACAGCTGGGATTGCTTGCTGTGCAGGTGACAAAGTTACACAATAAGTGGGTTGAAAAAAAGACAGAAAGTCCATCAAGTTCAACTTTTTTTTCCTCACGGAATCTCAACAGCACAACTTTGTAAAAATATATTTTTAGAGTTATATTTTTTATGACATTGATCTGCAGTCAGTGATGCAGTGATGTTTATGGTGTAAAGTGTCGCTTGGCAGTGAACATTGCAATTAATAGAGGTCATTTGATAGTTATGGATATAGAATTTTTTTTGATTACTTTGAAAGGGTTTTCCAAGATTCTTAGGTCATCAGTATCTGATTGGTGGGGGCCCGACACTGGGACCCCCGCCAATCAGTTGTTTGAGAAGTCATTGGCTTTCCCAGTAGAGCTCAACAAGCACAGCGCTGTATATCGTATAGTGGCTTTGCTTGGTATCGTAGCTCAGCCCCATTCACTTCAATGGGGCTGAGCTCCGACCTAGGCCCCTAGGCCATGTGACCGATGAACGTGACATCACATGGCCTAGGGAAAGTTGCGAGCGACAGGTGCCTTCTCAAACAGCTGATTGGCGGGGGTCCTGGGTGCCGGAACCCCACCGATCAGATACTGATGACTTATTCACTTATTCAGGGGATAGGTCATCAGTTAAAAAATATAAAATTTGCTTCTTCTGGAAAACGTATGACCTTGTGACTAAAGGTAAAAAAAAAGTATTGTACTCATTACCGTCTTTGCTGTTGGGTTGTTTTGTCATAGACCTGAGCTGCCAAACAGCACCTAAATGTGGCAGATGTACACTCAAGAGGTCAGGTTGAGATTAACATTGAAGGGGTCAGGTTGCCCTCTGATCATCTTATAGTACAAACCCATACATTCATTATTCATTGGGAAATTGTAATTCTTTTGTTTTAGATATGTAAAAAAAAACTTTGTGATTCTGTCTGGAAACCATCTCTAAGACCAAAGATTGGGTCATCTATGGTGGGCACAGTTTTATTGAGAAATCATAGATTGGGGTGTGTTATGGGGTATCTGTGGTTTACACAATAATTAACTTTTTTATTTTTAGTTTTTTAAGGCTGCTATACTCTTACGGCATTTGTAGCTTGATCTGTTATGCAAAAATTATGGGAGTCACTCAAAAATGCACAGTAGATATCCAATATATATGACCCACTACAAACGGGGACGTACCTATTATTTCTTACCGAATGTTGGTAACACGTTTTACATTATGCTTCATTGTATCATTGTAGCATCTGAATGTGTAGGGGGCCTTCTGATGGCAGAGGTCAGAGGAAAACAAGAGATTGAGCATGTTGGATTTCAACACTGCTGTTCCCTTTTTCCTGGAGAGAGATAAGCAATTGCAAATGATGCCTAGCAGCTTCTTATTCCCCTTCTCCCATTAAGGGTTTATGCACATGAGCGTATGTGCCCTGTGCCCGTGCTGCGGACTGCAAATATCGGTCTGCAAATCACGGGCACCGTCTGCGATCTGCAAGAGACGGTCCGCACTGCAAAAAAATAGGATATGGTTTATTTTTTTAGTGGTGTGAAGGCATGGATCGGAAGTCCACGGAAGCAATACGAAGTGTATTTCGAGGATTGCGGACTCAATGGCTATTTGCAGTCCGCAATACGGGTACGGGGCACACATTTGTGTGCATGAGCCCTTAAAATAGACATGCCCTTTATGGCAATGGTTATGTTGTGTGTACTACAAGGTCATACTGACATGACTGCATAAGGGCTCATGCACATGAACATGTGCTGCCCGTGCTGTGCATTAGAGATCACAAATTGCGGTCCTCAATGCAGGTGCACCGTCCGTGTCGCCGGTGCTGACAGAAGCAGACCCATTCAACTTGAATGGATCTGTGATCCAACCGCACCGCAAAGAAATAGAACATGTTCTATCTTTTGTGGTGCGGACGCACAGACTGAAATGCCACGGAAGCACTCCGTAGTGTTTCCATGCCCTTCTGCTCCGTGCTGTATCTTCCGGATTGCGGACCCATTCAAGTGAATGGGTCTGCATCCGTGAAACAGTGTCCACGCAGACGGGCCAGTATTTTGTGGACACCTCTGGTGTGAAACTCCGCCATGGCCGTTCAGCATGCAGCGGTTTGTGTCTGGCCGGTTCTCCACTTGTCTGCTGGAATGCGTACGGATCTCTGCCAGTCCCCATTACACTTAAAGGGGCCTGTGGACTTTTCGTCCGCATCCGGCCGTGCTGGATCCAGTGAATTCTCTGCCGGAACAGCCTGCCGGAATTCACTCGGGAGGCGTGAAAATAGCCTTAGCAATTCTGACTGAATGGCCACCTATCTTTATAAATCAGGTCATTGTAAGTGGGGCACTCTGGTTGTCTCTGCTAAAGGGGGCTCTGTCTGGGGCCAATGGGCTTCTTATATTTTATAATGCCTTGTCCCCTATAAACTGGGCTAGCTATCATGATGTACAGTATATTATTACAATATCTGTATGTCTTATCACCCAACCCTATATGACAGTCCCCGTCAGGTGCTGCTATTCATCCTAGAGTTGACTTCTCTCTTGCCATCTTCTGCTGCCTTCTCACTGCCCACACAGCATTGTTGCATCCCTTTTAACCTGCTGTCGTTCACATTTTCGTAATCCCTTTTTCTTCCATCGTCCCCTCTCATAAGCCTTTTGTTTCCATTCTCCTCTCGGTTTCCCCCTATCTGATTTTGGCGGCACATACAGTAAACACACTATAGCTTGCTGTGGGTTCATTTAAGGTAAGGGAGGCTGGTAAGTTTGGATGTTCAGGAGACACTGTATGCAGATGCGCACTGCACCATCATCTCCTTCTCCTTCATCTCGAGGAGACAGGTTTCACTCTGATCTCTTCCATCCCAGCCTCCATCCATTCTGAAAATAAAAAATTAAGATCAATTAGCACAGATTGGTGGCATTTTGCAGGTAATACGTGTGGGTTTTGCTGGAAGCTAATTCGCTGCACACAAAGCAAAAAGGCTCCTAATAAATTAAATAGCTTGAGAAAGGTCCTGTGATGGGACAGAAACGTTGCTGGGACATGGGCAAATAATTTTTGAACATTGAACAAAGTTACAGAAGTGCTACAGTTTTTCCTTGATAATAAATTAATCAGATCTTTTAGATCAAAATCACAGGGCTTACCCTGCAAATATAATAACAATAAAAAAGCCACTTGGTATTACAGTGTAGCATAGTAAAAATGACAAAGTGACCACTATGCTATTTGGGTCATATGGTCCGTGTTATTCACAGTTCTGCCGATCAGGGTTCTGGAACCAATAAAATCACCTAGAAGTTCTGGTTTTCACCCTATTGTCCCTCTGCCAGTGGATAGCCACCGAGAAGTGGGTTTGACCCTTTTGGGGCGGTTGCTCTGCTTTTTTAGACAGGGATAGCCACAGGGGCACAATAGGGTGTAAATCTGAGATGATCTCAACTCCAAGGTGACTTTATCGGTTCCACAACCCTGATCTAAAATATCTACCGTATTTTATTTATTAGGGACCTTTTTGCTTTACCGTATTTGTTGTAATTTTAAAGGATAAATTAAAAGCTACGTTTTATAGGCAAAATGTTGGCAGTGATACTATATGGCCACACAGCCTTAGCTCCAAACAACACTACAGTTTCACTACGATTATATGTTACAATATTATGGTATTTCATATTTGCTGCATATATGATTACTGCTGTATGTGGACGTTGTTTGCTCCCTTTCCTAACCTGATCGCTTATCCTCTCTTCTACTTTATATAGAGGTGTTTGCACGCAGGCTCCATGTTACTGCCTGATCATGGAGTACTGTGCTCATGGACAGCTTTATGAGGTACTCAGGGCTGGAAGAAAGGTCACTCCTAGGCTCCTGGTGGACTGGTCCACTGGAATCTCTAGCGGCATGAACTACCTCCACCTGCACAAGATAATCCATCGGGATCTCAAATCACCCAAGTAAGTTTCGGATATATCATGATGCAACTATGTAAACTGTATGGGCAACCTGACTTATACTGTGTGATTTCAATATTAAAGAGAAATTCTGCTGTTTTTTGAAGGCAAATACTATTTGTATCCCTTACAGTGTCCTAGTCACTCACACAGACACAGTGAAGATTTCCGACTTTGGAACATCCAAAGAACTTAGTGACAAAAGCACCAAGATGTCATTTGCTGGCACCGTGGCATGGATGGCTCCCGAGGTCATCCGCAATGAGCCTGTCTCAGAAAAAGTGGACATTTGGTTAGTAGCCATTATCATATAGCTTAGGCAGTATGCACTTTCTCTGGGGAAATTTCCTTTCTGCTGCCGCTGAAGGATGCAACAGAGCATGTGCTTGCTTCTCAGTGAGAAGGACAGAGAAATAAGATAAAGAGCAAACAGCAGGTGGCGATATACAGATAGATTTCAGTGAATAACTCACTGGCTATGCTAAGTTTTTAATTACATGCAATTACAAAAGTATTCAGATCCAGGTGCTGGTTTAAAAAATGTACTGTAGAATATTTTTAACCACCTCCGGACCGCCGTACGCAGCGACGCGTCCTGGAGGTGGTTGATTGATTCCGCCTGGACGCGCCGGCGCGTCCTCTCGCGAGACGCGAGATTTCCTGTGAACGCGTGCACACAGGCGCGCGCGTTCACAGGATCGGAAGGTAAGCGAGTGGATCTCCAGCCTGCCAGCGGCGATCGTTCGCTGGCAGGCTGGAGATGTGATTTTTTTTAACCCCTAACAGGTATATTAGACGCTGTTTTGATAACAGCGTCTAATATACCTGCTACTGGTCCTCTGGTGGTCCCTTTTGTTTGGATCGACCACCAGAGGACACAGATAGCTCAGTAATATGTTGCACCAAACACCACTACACTACACCCCCCCCCTGTCACTTATTAACCCCTTATTAGCCCCTGATCACCCCTGATCACCCCATATAGACTCCCTGATCACCCCCCTGTCATTGATTACCCCCCTGTCATTGATCACCCCCCTGTAAAGCTCCATTCAGACGTCCGCATGATTTTTACGGATCCACTGATAGATGGATCGGATCCGCAAAACGCATACGGACGTCTGAATGGAGCCTTACAGGGGCGTGATCAATGACTGTGGTGATCACCCCATATAGACTCCCTGATCACCCTCCTGTCATTGATCACCCCCCTGTAAAGCTCCATTCAGACGTCCGCATGATTTTTACGGATCCACTGATAGATGGATCGGATCCGCAAAACGCATACGGACGTCTGAATGGAGCCTTACAGGGGCGTGATCAATGACTGTGGTGATCACCCCATATAGACTCCCTGATCACCCCCCTGTCATTGATTACCCCCCTGTCATTGATCACACCCCTGTAAAGCTCCATTCAGACGTCCGCATGATTTTTACGGATCCACTGATAGATGGATCGGATCCGCAAAACGCATACGGACGTCTGAATGGAGCCTTACAGGGGCGTGATCAATGACTGTGGTGATCACCCCATATAGACTCCCTGATCACCCCCCCTGTCATTGATTACCCCCCTGTCATTGATCACCCCCCTGTAAAGCTCCATTTAGACGTCCGCATGATTTTTACGAATCCACTGATAGATGGATCGGATCCGCAAAACGCATACGGACGTCTGAATGGAGCCTTATAGGGGGGTGATCAATGACAGGGGGGTGATCACCCCATATAGACTCTCTGATCACCCCCCTGTCATTGATCACCCCCCTGTAAGGCTCCATTCAGACATTTTTGTTGGCCCAAGTTAGCGGAAATAAATTTTTTTTTTCTTACAAAGTCTCATATTCCACTAACTTGTGTCAAAAAATAAAATCTCACATGAACTCACCATACCCCTCACGGAATCCAAATGCGTAAAAATTTTTAGACATTTATATTCCAGACTTCTTCTCACGCTTTAGGGCCCCTAGAATGCCAGGGCAGTATAAATACCCCACATGTGACCCCATTTCGGAAAGAAGACACCCCAAGGTATTCCGTGAGGGGCATATTGAGTCCATGAAAGATTGAAATTTTTGTCCCAAGTTAGCGGAAAGGGAGACTTTGTGAGAAAAAAAAAAAATATAAATTTCTGCTAACTTGAACTCGCCATGCCCCTCATTGAATACCTTGGGGTGTCTTCTTTCCAAAATGGGGTCACATGTGGGGTATTTATACTGCCCTGGCATTCTAGGGGCCCTAAAGCGTGAGAAGAAGTCTGGGATCCAAATGTCTAAAAAGGCCCTCATAAAAGGAATGTGGGCCCCTTTGCGCATCTAGGCTGCAAAAAAGTGTCACACATCTGGTATCGCCGTACTCAGGATAAGTTGGGCAATGTGTTTTGGGGTGTCATTTTACATATACTCATGCTGGGTGAGATAAATATCTTGGTCAAATGCCAACTTTGTATAAAAAAATGGGAAAAGTTGTCTTTTGCCGAGATATTTCTCTCACCCAGCATGAGTATATGTAAAAAGACACCCCAAAACACATTGCCCAACTTCTCCTGAATACGGCGATACCACATGTGTGACACTTTTTTGCAGCCTAGGTGGGCAAAGGGGCCCACATTCCAAGAGCACCTTTAGGATTTCACAGGTCATTTACCTACTTACCACACATTAGGGCCCCTGGAAAATGCCAGGGCAGTATAACTACCCCACAAGTGACCCCATTTTGGAAAGAAGACACCCCAAGGTATTCCGTGAGGGGCATGGCGAGTTCCTAGAATTTTATATTTTTTGTCACAAGTTAGCGGAAAATGATGATTTTTATATATTTTTTTTTCCCTTACAAAGTCTCATATTCCACTAACTTGTGACAAAAAATAAAAACTTCCATGAACTCACTATGCCCATCACGAAATACCTTGGGGTGTCTTCTTTCCAAAATGGGGTCACTTGTGGGGTAGTTATACTGCCCTGGCATTCTAGGGGCCCAAATGTGTGGTAAGAAGTTTGAAATCAAAATGTGTAAAAAATGACCGGTGAAATCCGAAAGGTGCTCTTTGGAATATGGGCCCCTTTGCCCACCTAGGCTGCAAAAAAGTGTCACACATGTGGTATCTCCGTACTCAGGAGAAGTTGGGGAATGTGTTTTGGGGTGTCATTTTACATATACCCATGCTGGGTGAGAGAAATATCTTGGCAAAAGACAACTTTTCCCATTTTTTTATACAAAGTTGGCATTTGACCAAGATATTTATCTCACCCAGCATGGGTATATGTAAAATGACACCCCAAAACACATTCCCCAACTTCTCCTGAATACGGAGATACCAGATGTGTGACACTTTTTTGCAGCCTAGGTGGGCAAAGGGGCCCACATTCCAAAGAGCACCTTTCGGATTTCACCGGCCATTTTTTACAGAATTTGATTTCAAACTCCTTACCACACATTTGGGCCCCTAGAATGCCAGGGCAGTATAACTACCCCACAAGTGACCCCATTTTGGAAAGAAGACACCCCAAGGTATTCGCTGATGGGCATAGTGAGTTCATGGAAGTTTTTATTTTTTGTCACAAGTTAGTGGAATATGAGACTTTGTAAGAAAAAAAAAAAATTCATCATTTTCCGCTAACTTGTGACAAAAAATAAAAAGTTCTATGAACTCACTATGCCCATCAGCGAATACCTTAGGGTGTCTACTTTCCGAAATGGGGTCATTTGTGGGGTGTTTGTACTGTCTGGGCATTGTAGGACCTCAGGAAACATGACAGGTGCTCAGAAAGTCAGAGCTGCTTCAAAAAGCGGAAATTCACATTTTTGTACCATAGTTTGTAAACGCTATAACTTTTACCCAAACCATTTTTTTTTTTTCACCCAAACATTTTTTTTTATCAAAGACATGTAGAACAATAAATTTAGAGCAAAATTTATATATGGATGTCGTTTTTTTTGCAAAATTTTACAACTGAAAGTGAAAAATGTCATTTTTTTGCAAAAAAATCGTTAAATTTCGATTAATAACAAAAAAAGTAAAAATGTCAGCAGCAATGAAATACCACCAAATGAAAACTCTATTAGGGAGAAGAAAAGGAGGTAAAATTCATTTGGGTGGTAAGTTGCATGACCGAGCAATAAACGGTGAAAGTAGTGTAGGTCAGAAGTGTAAAAAGTGGCCTGGTCTTTCAGGGTGTTTAAGCTATGGGGGCTGAGGTGGTTAAGTCACAGATTTAAATATTAAAACATAAAGTGATTATGGATTCAGCATTGTCCTAGTATATGGGTCTCTGATGGCTTATGGTGGATAATAGGTTGCTGATCTAAGTTTTGGCCGCATGTTGGCATTACATCAAGTTGTTAATATTCCTTTCCACCCTGGTCCTTGATAGTGCATTGCGGCATGCAACTAGTTTGCTTGATCTGCCATAGAATTAAACCGTATCGATAGTGCAGGGTCAGGAGCTGTGTCTGTGCCTTCACCTGTGGGTGCCTGCTCTATTATACAGCTGGTAGTCTGCTGTAACTGCTGTCTTCGGGGTTTAAGGGGTTATCTTACAATTAATGTAAAAACAAATCTAGAACCAGCCCCACATGAAACCATAGATCTTCTCATGCATTGCTTCAATTGCTGTGTCAGATTCATTTGAAGCTGTCAGCTCAGGGGGTGTGTTCGTTCTCAGGGGGAATGTCCTTTCTGCTGCAGCTCTCTCCCTATCACAGCCCAAGGGCATATCCTCTCTAATGAGAAATGTACTTCCTGCTGCAGCTCTCTCCGTATAACTCTGTGTAACTCTGTCACAGCTTCTAAAGGAAGATCCAGCTGGGGTCAGTTGACGGATAGAACTGAGCATGTGGGTCCACCTCAGGGTTGGACAGAAAAATAAGATAAAGAATAAACAGCAGGTGCCACTATTCAGATAGATTTTTATTGAATAACTAAGTGGGTCATTTATTATTCTGAAATACACCTAAATTAGGCGTATTTGAGGGGCATCTATCTGTGACTTTCCCCCGCTCATGGCAGGTCTACAAAAGTGGATGTGGCGTGGGTGGGGAAGCAGGCCCATCTCATTCATCATTTTCTACGCCTGTCAGTGTTGACTGCTGCATTTAAATGGTTTGAGGGAGAAGTAGGAACTGACTTTCTTACTCCATTGCTCCCCTCTTCCTGATCACTGGGTGCCAATGGCACTCAGGATTAGCATGTTAGGCCCCAAAAGCTTTTAAAAAACAAAGTGTTTTTTGTGTGAAGAGAACTACTGTATAAAAATTTGCTATAGCCATAATCAGACTGGCCCACAAGATAAAGTTATCATGTCAAAATAAAGTTATCAGGGTCCATTTACAATACTGTATGAATGGGACCGCATCTGTTCCACAATTTTGTGGAACGTGTGCGGACCCAATCAGGCCGCAACCCTGCAAAAAATATAGAGCATGTCCTATTCTTGTCCACAATTGCGAACAAGAATAGGCATTTTCTATGATAGTGGCGGCCATGTGCGGTCTACAAATTCCGGAATGCACACGGGCCGGTATCCGTGTTTTGCGGATCCGCAAAACACTGCGGTCTTGTGAATGTGCCCTTATACTGAATAGTGAATGCCATAAAAAACTCTAAAAATAATGACAGATATGCTGTGTCTTTTCACACTGTCACCCCCAAAAAATAAAAAAAACTTTTACACAAATGCATTAGATGTACCCTAAAATGGTGGCTTTTAAAAACACAATTTGTCTTGCAAAAACAGCTCCTCATACAGCTACAGTATGTTGAAGGATTCAAATAGCTCCTCTGTAGGAGTCCTGAGTGTTTAGGTTCAGTTTAGGTTAAGCGCACTTTAGATTTTCAGTGAAGTCTCTTAACACATGTGAATATTTTGTTGTGATGAATTGATCATCGTGGTTTAGCACTTTATTATGCTTGCTAAATTGTACAAATAAAACTAAAAATGTTAATTGAGGAGGGTCACATTTAGCCTTGTATTTTGTGTTTTGGGCTTTTATCTGTTTGTACAGTAACCAATTTCATGTTTTTTGGGTATTTATCTGTTTTATTGTAATAATTTTGCACTGATGATCTGTCAGGTCTTTTGGGGTTTTGCTGTGGGAGCTATTGACCGGGGAGATCCCATACAAGGATGTGGATTCATCAGCCATTATCTGGGGTGTAGGAAGCAACAGCCTCCATCTTCCAGTTCCTTCTACTTGTCCAGATGGCTTCAAAATCCTCATGAAGCAGACATGGTAAGAGATGACTCTGTTTAACACAATTAAAATAAGCCTTTAAAAAAATATCTGTAACCCATACCAGTTTTTGCACATTGCACAATACTTATATTCAATTTCTTAATATTTATTTGTCAATTTTAAACTCAGCTAGTGAAGTTTTCATCCTTATCTTAAAGAGGTTTTCTGGGCCTCAGATACTCATAATTTATCCTTAGGAAAGATCATCAATATCTCACGAGAAGGTCCAATTCTCGACACTCCTGCCAATCAGCTACTTGAAGGGGCTGTGGCGCTCGGTTGAACACTATGGCCTCTTCATTGTATATCAAGCACAGTGCTGTCCATTGTGTAGCAGCTATGCTTGGTATTGCTGCTCAATCCAGAGGCTTTGAGCTGCAGAAACCCCATGTGTCCGATGGACAAGATTTCACAGGCCTAGGAAGAGGCCTCAGTACTTTCTCCAGCATTATAGTCCCTTCCAATAGCTGATTAGTGAAGGTGCCTGGAGTAGTCAGACCCCCACCAGTGTTGTGTTGCTGTGTTAACCCACAGTGCCATGAAAATCCTGAAACTCTGCTTTGGTAGAGTTGCTCTTGTAGCCCAACACAGTGTAATTGTTGCCAGATCCTACTAAAGCGTAATAGGGTGCCATGATGTTCACAATAACGTTAGGGATCTCTTGAGGATTAAACAGTATAGAACACCAGCCATTGCGCTTAACACCCATTGGTTCAGCACACTGTAGACACTGAAATCATATGGCATTAGCTTGGTGTTAATATTCATGGCTGCAGTTGGGTTGTATGGTGCGTAGTGATATGTGTTGTGCTTGCAAACCATCTTCTCAGTGTGTTTTTTTCTCTAGATAAATACGGAGCTAGACCAGGTTAGTGGTATGATATGTTGCAGCTATAACAGTCCATAGTGTCAGTGACTAAATAATACATACAAAGCACACACAAAAGATTATGTAAAGCGCCCACCATACAGAACTGTGGGTGCTGGCACTCTTTTGTTGGGACGTAGGAGAGAAAGCTTAGACAAGGCAGCAGGTATTAAGAGGGCTCCACAGCGTACCAAGAAGCGGGAAAGGAACTGGAAGCCATGCAAAATAGGCAATGCAGCAGGTCATGAAATGTTTAGCCACTCGGCACACAACTAGGATGGTAAAGAGGCAGAGTTAAAGGAAAATAGGCAGAGCAAGCAGGTTATCAGGGAATAATAGGGCTGTACAGTGGTCCCTCAAGATACAATGGCCTTAGGATACAATATTTTCAACATACAATGGTCTTTTCTGTCCCATCATAAGTTGAAACTAGACTCAACATACAATGCCTCAGATCCAACCAATCAAGGCCACTTCTCTGTTAAAGTACGTAGCTGTATTAGTTACTAGTTAGCAGCTATTCCTGACTGTTATCTGTAAGGACTAGGAATGAGCACCCGTGGAAGCTCGGGTTTGCCGGGTTTGGCCGAACTTCAGGTCAAAGTTCGCGTTTGGGACCTGAACTTGACCCCGAATCCAGACCCCATTAAAGTCAATGGGGACCCGAACTTCACTTTATTACTTTCCATTATAGCATGTGTAGAAAGGCGCAAGGGACCGTCGTTGACGAAACGTATGTGTCACCGAGGTTCCTGGCCTCGGTGGAGTAAGAGCCAGTTTTCATGTATCAGCAGAAGTTGCTGTTTGACACCTTGCTATTTAGTATAGCTGTAATAGCTGATCCGGGACGGCACTTACTGGGAGTAGTCAAAGTGCTGGGTGGGTAACTATTCCCCACTTTCCAGGCCGGGTCTTGACTGACCTATATAAAAAAAACAGCCATTAGTGTCAGCTGGTGGCAATTACCTCTCTCTCTGACAGAGGAGCTTTGGCAATCCCTGGATTGGGATCTGAGCCGTGTGCTAGGCTGGAGGCCTGCTCTGTCCTAAACAATGATGTATGAACTGTCTAGGTGTGAACGAACACCGAAACTGCAAATGGCTGTCATACTGTTTTGTTGCCATAAGTGTGAATAAAACACTGAAGTTTTTGAGTCACAAACTGGTCTTTGCCTGTATACTGCGTTCGCTTGTCCTGTCTACCAGAGCGAATCCCCACAATTGGTTGAGGATGCAGGCAAGAGCAGTGAGGCTGGCGTGAATGCCAACATTTTTTTGGTTTGCATTTTTGGGCCCGGTTGTATGTTATACATCAAACCAGCGGTATTACAACCCGTGTCCCACGACAAAATGGAGGCTAATCTGCAGCAGCGAGAGACAAACCTGCAATAATGGGAGGCTAACAAGCAGCAGCAAGAGACCAACCAGTTACTGCTACAACACGTGATGGCTTTGCAGGCAGCAGAAGCAACCCCGAGCGTCCACGATGCCCGGAAGGCAGTCCGTGCGGCGATTTCTAAGATGACACCCGCAGACGACATCGAAACCTACCTGGCAAAGTACAAGAAAGTGGCCACAAGGGAGAAGCTACCCCGAGACCAGTGGGCTGAGGTCATCGCTCCGTTTCTGGCATCCGATTCCCACCGGGTGTATTTAGACTTGCCGGACGATCAAGCGGCCGACTACCACAAAGTAAAGGGTGAGATTTTGGCAAGACTGGGGGTGAATGTGTTGGTCCGGGCCCAGCGGGTACATCAGTGGGGGTTTAAGCCGGCTGAGCCCACGAGACCCCAGTATTATGACTTACTTGCAAAAGTGGCTACAGCCCAATGTGCTGAGTCCCATGGCTATGCTGAACAGAATATTGGCTGATATGTTCTGGAGGGCTTTGCCACCCCCTCTCTATCAATGGATCGGCCAGGTCTCTCCAGGTAATGCCCTTGAGATGGTCGACCTAGTGGAATGCTATGAGGCTACCCGGAATCTACAGGGGGGTTCTTTTGGGAGGGGGGCAGTCAAATCCCGTAAATCTCCACCCCAGACCCGGCGACTTGTGCCAACCAAACCCACCCGGAATGTACCCCCTGTTGACCCTGCTCCGATAGTCTGCTGGCAGTGTCGGGAGCCTAGCCATGTACGAGCTGATTGTCCACATCAGGTGGAACCCATGGACACGAACTATGGCTTCTAGTAACATAGTAACATAGTACATAAGGCCGAAAAAAGACATTTGTCCATCCAGTTCCGCCTGTCATCCTGCAAGTTGATCCAGAGGAAGGCAAAAAAAAAAACCTGTGAGGTAAAAGCCAATTTTCCTCACTTTAGGGGAATAAAAAATTCCTTTTCGACTCCAATCAGGCAATCAGAATAACTCCCTGGATCAATGACCCCTCTCTAGTAGCTATAGCCTGTAACATTATTACACTCCAGAAATACATCCAGGCCCCTCTTGAATTCCTTTATTGTACTCGCCATCACCACCTCCTCAGGCAGAGAGTTCCATAGTCTCACTGCTCTTACTGTAAAGAATCCTCTTCTATGTTTGTGTACAAACCTTCCTTCCTCCAGACGCAGAGGATGTCCCCTTGTCACAGTTACAGTCCTGGGGATAAATAGATGATGGGAGAGATCTCTGTACTGACCCCTGATATATTTATACATAGTAATTAGATCTCCCCTCAGTCGTCTTTTTTCTAAAGTGAATAACCCTAATTTTGATAGTCTTTCAGGGTACTGTAGTTGCCCCATTCCAGTTATTACTTTAGTTGCCCTCCTCTGGACCCTCTCCAGCTCTGCTATGTCTACCTTGTTCACAGGAGTCACACAAATATTTAGACAGAACTCCGTGATGATGATAAATAGTGATTTATTTAATATTTCAGCCGGAGACAGTGGTATATCAGTTGCGTGCAACGTTTCGGGCTAACATACGCCCTTCATCAGGCTGACAAAACATAATATACAGAAAATAATTCATAAAATGGTAATTCATAATAAATTTATGAGACATGATTATACAATGTTGCAAAAAAAATCTGTTCAAAGATGGGGCATAATTAAAGAGACAAGGTTCAAAACTGTGGAGGTTGAGCCCCAAACATCATGATATGCCATAGAGTATATAAACAGATAATAGAGTGGTATGCCATAAAGTATATGAACAGGCCGAAGGATCAGGCAATGGGATGATCCATATAACAAATGGATTTAAAAGAGGTGGCAGGGAGGTCAGACCAGGCATGCGGCAAAAACTACCGCAGACCTGCTCTAAGCACCAAGCCACATCACTGAAAACAGGCTGAAAATATATGTAAATATAGATAACAGAGAACAAAACTCCTGTGAGTAAAATCTCATACTTATGGAGCAATGCTACAAAGCATAGGAGCAAGACCGATAAGAGAACAAGAAGGCAGGAGAACAGTGGAAGCAATACTCTATATAGATAGAACATAGATAAGTCCCTAATGATGCCAAAATGCAGAAACTCACCACTATTGGAACCACAGCAAGTATATGGCCGGCGCTACAGTAGAATGCGGAGCGCCATGTTAAAGAGGACCTTTCACCAGAATAAAACCTCTAAACTGACTATACAGACGTGTAGAGCGGCGCCCAGGGATCCCCCTGCACTTACTGTTATCCCCGGGCGCCGCTCCGTTCGCCCGTTATAGCCTCCGGTATCTCCATAGTTAGGCTCCACCCAGGGGAACCTGCCGGCGTCTTTTTCTCCTATGCTGTAGCGCTGACCAATCGCAGCGCTCAGCTCATAGCCTGAGAGAAAAAAAAAACTCTCAGGCTATGAGCTGAGCGCTGTGATTGGCCAGCGCTACAGCATAGGAGAAAGAGACGCTGTCAGGTTCCCCTGGGTGGAGCCTAACTAGGGGATGTTCATTGGTGGTTCAGTGGCATGTGACAACCTTGGTGGGCGGTACCATACCCAAAACGAGGCTAGGGACGCAAGGTGGCTGGCACAGAGCGTCATGTGACCCGTTCATCACGGGAGCAGAGCAGGACGGAAGTGACGTGCGCGTCACGTGACTAACCCGTCACGTGACCACGCCGTCCGGCCTATTCAAATCAGATGGGCGGAACCACTGGTGAGTGGGGATAGGGATACAAATAGAATAAGTGACGTGTCTGTCACGGAGTCGCATTAACCCACCAAATAAAACAATGCAATGTGTGTCAATGGACATGTCACTCTACATAGGTATTCTAACGCCAACAATACAAATTGAAAGAACGAGTTAACAAGGAAGCGGAGGGCCACACCTTCATGGCGCATGCGCTACACCCTAAGTGTTCATTGGCAGCCATCTTACAAGATGGCAAGATACAGGCATCAGGGGAGACTCATCATATTGCTAGATATAGCACAAAAATAGGTACAAAAACTAAATGTGATTAGAGTATACACAAGGAAATGTGACCATGGAACTATATACTTATGAAACCATATATAGCAATATATAACTCCAGGGCCAACTTTAGAGGAGGAAACCATTGGAACATAAAAATAAGTGTGGCCGTGGAATTATAAGATTATAGGAACATGAATCATTATATATAACTCCAGGGCCAACCACGGTTGAGATACGGAGGGCCATTGTTGCATACAAATAAATAGATAGGGCAAAAACCATCGCACTACCGTAGTGTGAAACACTGTCTACATAACTTCAACTTCACTTCAAATTGACGCATGGGGTACTTAAAGTAATGGTAAGCCGTGGAGGATGCTGGGACCGTAGAATGTGCTTGGTGGATGTCACCACCCGCTACTGGACAGTTCTGGTCCTGCAAGGGAAATAAAAAGGAGAAAGGCCAATGTTAGTAACACACAGGACACATTGAAAAGCAATGCTTAATACTAATCATCCAAAAGATAATCCTTATTAAGTCCAATAGGTTGTAAAGTACACAGCCGGCGAATCCATGACATCTCTCTCTCCCGCAGCACCGCCTGGCGTTCATCCCCTCTTCTCAGAGGGGGAATCCAGTCAATTACCTGAAATTGTAATTGGCTGATGGCGTGTTTGTGTCCAATGAAATGTTCTAGTGGTGCCCAGAACTGTACACAGTACTCCATGTGTGGTCTGACTAATGATTTGTAAAGTGGTAGGACTATGTTCTCATCACGGGCATCTATGCCCCTTTTGATGCAACCCATTATCTTATTGGCCTTGGCAGCAGCTGCCTGACACTGGTTTTTGCAGCTTAATTTGCTGTTTATTAAAATTCCTAGATCCTTTTCCATGTCAGTGTTACTGAGTGTTTTACCATTTAGTATGTACGGGTGACCTGCATTATTCCTTCCCATGTGCATAACTTTACATTTGTCAGTGTTAAACCTCATCTGCCACTTATCTGCCCAAGCCTCCAGTCTATCCAGATCGCTCTGTAGTAGTATACTGTCCTCTTCAGTGTTAATTACTTTACACAGTTTAGTGTCATCTCCGAAAATTGATATTTTACTATGCAAGCCTTCTACAAGATCATTAATACATATATTGAAGAGAATAGGGCCTAATACTGACCCCTGAAGTACTCCACTAGTGACAGTGACCCAATCTGAGTGTGTACCGTTAATAACCACCCTCGGTTTTCTATCACTCAGCCAGTTAGTTACCCACATACAGACAATTTCTCCCAGTCCGAGCGTTCTCATTTTATATACTAACCTTTTATGTGGTACAGTGTAAAATGCTTTGGAGAAGTCCAGATATACGACATCCATTGATTCGCCGCTGTCAAGTCTAGAACTTACCCCTTCATAGAAACTGATTAAATTAGTTTCGCATGACCGATAGCATAGCATTTCAATTCAGACCTGTGGTTTGCTGCGTTTCCGGTCCATTCGGGTCTCCGGTGACCCGATGAACCGGAAAAGGACTGTGATCGGTGGTGTGATTACACACCACCAATCACAGTCCGAGCATTTGGGAGAGGCGGTGCTGGCCGTGGTGCTGAATGCCGCTGTCCAGGGTGCTGATTGGTGCGGGGAGAGAGGCGCGAGATTCAAACTTCCAGCGCTCCTCTCTCCCCTACTCTTCCTGTTCAGCACCTGCACCGTCCAGCAGCATCCTCACCAGGCTCCTACGATCCCCCCATCGGCACCCATCACCCTCCTGCACCCATCACCCTCCAGGTAGGTTAGGGTCAGTGAGGGAGAGGCACCGTTAGGCAGGGATAGAAGGGAAAAGTTAGTTAGGAAAAAAAAATAAAAAAACACTTTATCTAAATTTCTTTCTTTCTTGCTTTCAGACCCTAGACCCCCCCCCCCCCCTGCCACTTGGGGCCTCTTGCTGCACATGGGTCTAGTGCAAAAACCCAGTGTCAGGCAATACTGGAGTGGGGACGTCCTCTACCAGACCCCACTCTACAGTACGGCCATGACACGTCCCCGGTTTGAGGCCATCCGGAAATGTCTGCATTATTCAGATAATGCAGCATGTCCCCCCCCAAGGTGATCCTGCCCATGACCATCTGTATAAGATATGGCCGGTCATCGATCACTTCAGGGCCAAATTTGCGCAGGCCTACGTACCTGGAAGGGAGGTCGCGGTTGATGAGTCTCTCGTTGCGTTCAAGGGGAGACTCAGTTTCCGCCAATACATTCCCTCTAAGCGGGTGAGGTATGGCGTGAAAATGTACAAAATTTGTGAGAGTACCTCAGGGTACACTTACAAATTTCATGTGAACGAGATTCCCGTATTGAACCCCCAGAATGTCCCCCCACTTTGGATGTTAGCGGGAAACTCGTGTGGGACCTTATGTACCCACTGCTAGATAAGGGTTACCACTTGTACGTGGATAACTTTTATACTAGCATTCCCTTGTTCAGGTCCCTTGCCGCCAGATCCGCGTTCGCTTGTGGGACCGTGCGGAAAAATCAACGCAGCCTCCCTACCTACCCCCTCCAGGTACCTATCCCCAGGGGTGAGACCCGTGCCCTTACCAGTGGAAAGTGTTGCTGGTCAGGTATAAGGACAAGAGGGATGTCTTTATACTGTCCACAATCCACGGTAACAGCACCACCCCTGTCCCTGTGCGAGGTACCGCGGTAACGGTCTTCAAGCCCGATTGTATCGTCGACTACAATCGGTATATGGGAGGAGTTGATCTCTCTGATCAAGTCCTCAAGCCATATAATGCCATGCGCAAAACCCGGGCATGGTACAAAAAAGTTGCGGCCTACTTGGTACAGGTTGCCTTGTACAACGCTTTTGTACTATCCCGAAGCGCTGGCAGCACAGGGACATTCCTCCAATTCTATGAGGCAGTCCTCAAGGTAACAATATAACAAAATAGCAAAGACAGGTGCACTCTGCGGTCTTACTAAACCCTCAAACTGGTTTTAAAATTGAGAGATTAGTCAACATGTCCTACGGTGTAGAATATGTCTAAGCCCGGGCACCACGCCAAGGTTTCTCAAGTAGCCCGGGACCTAACACTCTCCTAACTGGGCCGTATGGGCAATACCAGGAGCCAGTGGGCAAATTACAGGGGCATGAGGCCGACTCACAAACAACTCACCAGTTACCTCCAGCATGTGTCCATGCTTGCAATGGGAGGAGGGAGGAGTCTGCGAGTCCCACTCAAGACTGGCTGATATGGCCCAGGCCTCGCAGGTGCACCTAAATGTGGCCTGTAGATGGAAAACAGGCACATTTAAATTGGAGTTTATACACCTCCAGAAATCTCTATATATACAAACTGAAAAGACTAGCGTGGTATTAGCAGGAGGTGCTCAAACCCACATGCAGTCGTGCATATATATAGGGGAGCAAATCCTGCACTTGTGGCCCGTTGCTAATGGCGATCCCCAGCAAAAATGCATACGGTGGAGGATGCCCGCAGTGAACCACAAGTACCACAATAGATATCCCACACAAGGTAGCAATTGTGTGGATGTCATAATCAATATAACAATATAACAAAATAGCAAAGACAGGTGCACCACCACTCAATGTGACACTTGCCCCGATCATCCGGGCCTGTGCGTTATCGATTGCTTCAGGGAGTATCACACTTCCATGGAGTACTACATTTTTATAATCCCCAACAGTCTCCTAGAGAACATTAAAAACTATGGCTCTCAGACTTTGGAGACACGGAAACAATTTTTTTTTTCAAAAAATATTAGTTTTAGTGCAGGCATTCTCAAACTGCGGCCCTCCAGATGTTGTAAAACTATAACTCCCAGCATGCCCAGACAACCTACAGCCATCATCAGGGCATGGTGGAAATTGTAGTTTTACAACATCTGGAGGGCCACAGTTTGAGGATGCCTGCTTAGTGTCTCCAAAGTTTGAGAGCCATACATATTGGGCATCGCCGCGTACGTAAAAATCTTCTCTATAAAAATAACATTTAACCCAACCCCCCCGGATGAACAGCGTTAAAAAAAAATAAAAACGTGTAAAAAAAAAGCCATTTTTTGTCACCTAACATCACAAAAAGTGTAATAGCGAGCGATCAAAATGTCATATGCACCCCCAATTAGTGCCAATAAAACCGCCATCTAATCCCGCAAAAAATTAGCCCCTACATTAGATAGTTGCCCAACAAAAAAAAGAAAACTGTAGCTCCCAGGTTATGGAGACACCCCAAAAATTTTTGGGGGTTCCTAAAATGATAATATAGTGTAAAATCTAAATAATTTTTTAAATGTAGACATATTAGGTATCGCCACATCTGTAAGAATCTGCCCTATAAAAATAACATTTGACCAAACCCCTCGGATGAACAGCGTTAAAAATATAAAATAAAAATGAAGCCAAAACACCCATTTTTTGGCAAAATTTCCATTTGAATCCTTTTTTTCCGGTAATAAAGCAAGGGTTAACAGCCAAACAAAACGAAATATTTATTGCCCTGATTCTGTAGTTTGCAGAAACACCCCATATGTGGTCGTAAATGGCTATATAGCCACACGGCAGGGCATAGAACGAAAGGAACGCCATATGGTTTCTGGAAGGCAGATTTTGATGGACTGGTTTATTTACACCATGTCCCATTAGAAGCCCCCCCTGATGTAGCCTAGACTAGAAACTCCAAAAAAGTGACCCCATCTAAGAAACTACACCCCACAAGGTATTCAAAAGTTACTTTACAAACTTTGTTAACCCTTTAGGTGTTCCACAAAACTAAATAGC
This sequence comes from Bufo bufo, assembly GCF_905171765.1. Classification (NCBI taxonomy): domain Eukaryota; kingdom Metazoa; phylum Chordata; class Amphibia; order Anura; family Bufonidae; genus Bufo; species Bufo bufo. The sequence goes on along the minus strand of NC_053395.1, from coordinate 149,560,656 downwards.
AAATGTAGAAACAATTTTAGAATTACATTTTTTTGTTACCTTGCCTCAAAAAAGTGTAATATAGAGCAACCAAAAATCATATTTACCCTAAAATAGTCCCAAAACATTAACCACCTTATCCCGTAGTTTCCTAGATGGGGTCACTTTTATGGAGTTTCTACTCTAGGGGTGCATCAGGGGGCTTGAAAGGGTACATGGTGTAAATAAACCAGTCCAGCAAAATCTGCCTTTCAAAAACCATATGGCATTCCCCTTCTTCTATGTCCTGCCGTCTAGCCAAATAGTAGTTTAGGACCACATATGGGGTGTTTCTGCAAACTACAGAATCAGGGCAACCCATATTGAGTTTTGTTTGGCTGTTAACCCATTTTTTCCAGTAATAAAGTAAGGGTTAAAATGGAAAATTTTCCAAAAAATAGAAATTCCTAAATTGTTTTCTCCATCTGCCATTAACTCTTGTGGAACACCTAAAGGGTTAACAAAGTTTGTAAACCAAGTTTTGAATACCTTGAGGGGTGTACTTTCTTAGACGGAGTCGCTTTTTTGGAATTTCTATTCTAGGGGTGCAACGGGGGGCTTGAAATGGGACATGGTATAAACAAAACCAGTCCTGCAAAATCTGCCTTCCAAAACCCATATGGCGTTCCCCTCCTTCTATGTCCTCCCGTTTGGCCAAACAGTAGTTTAGGACCACATATGGGGTGTTTTTGCAAACTACAGAATCAGGGCAACCCATATTGAGTTTTGTTTGGTAGTTAACACTTACTTTATTACTGGAAAAAATGGGTTAAAATGGAAAATTTTCCAAAAATAGAAATTCCAAAATTGTTTCTCGATCTGTATTAACTCTTGTGGAACACCTAAAGGGTTAACAAAGTGTGTAAAGCCAGTTTTGAATACCTTGAGGGGTGTACTTTCTTAGATGGAGTCACTTTTTTGGAATTTCTATTCTAGGGATACAACGGGGGGCTTGAAATGGGACATGGTATAAACAAAACCAAGTCCTGCAAAATCTGCCTTCCAAAACCCATATGGCGTTCCCCTCCTTCTATGTCCTCCCGTTTGGCCAAATAGTAGTTTACGACCACATATGGGGTGTTTTTGCAAACTACAGAATCAGGGCAACCCATATTGAGTTTTGTTTGGCTGTTAACCCATTTTTTCCAGTAATAAAGTAAGGGTTAAAATGGAAAATTTAAAAAGAAAATTGAAATTCCAAAATTGTTTCTCCATCTGCCATTAACTCTTGTGGAACACCTAAAGGGTTAACAAAGTTTGTAAACCAAGTTTTGAATACCTTGAGGGGTGCACTTTCTTAGATGGAGTTGCTTTTTTGGAATTTCTATTCTAGGGGTGCAACGGGGGAAGGGGGGGGGGGCTTGAAATGGGACATGGTATAAACAAAACAGTCCTGCAAAATCTGCCTTCCAAAACCCATATGGCGTTCCCCTCCTTCTATGTCCTCCCGTTTGGCCAAACAGTAGTTTAGGACCACATATGGGGTGTTTTTGCAAACTACAGAATTAGGGCAACCCATATTAAGTTTTTTTTGGTAGTTAACCCTTACTTTATTACTGAAAAAAATGGGTTAAAATGGAAAATTTTCCAAAAAATAGAAATTCCAAAATTGTTTCTCCATCTGCTATTAACTCTTGTGGAACACCTAAAGGGTTAACAAAGTTTGTAAACCCAGTTTTGAATACCTTGAGGGGTGTACTTTCTTAGATGGAGTCACTTTTTTGGAATTTCTATTCTAGGGATACAACGGGGGGCTTGAAATGGGACATGGTATAAACAAAACCAGTCCTGCAAAATATGCCTTCCAAAACCCATATGGCGTTCCCCTCCTTCTATGTCCTCCCGTTTGGCCAAACAGTAGTTTAGGACCACATATGGGGTGTTTTTGCAAACTACAGAATCATGGCAACCCATATTGAGTTTTGTTTGGTAGTTAACCCTTACTTTATTACTGGAAAAAATGGGTTAAAATGGAAAATTTTCCCAAAAATTGAAATTCCAAAATTGTTTCTCCATCTGCCATTAACTCTTGTGGAACACCTAAAGGGTTAACAAAGTTTGTAAACCCAGTTTTGAATACCTTGAGGGGTGTACTTTCTTAGATGGAGTCACTTTTTTGGAATTTCGATTCTAGGGGTGCAACGGGGGGCTTGAAATGGGACATGGTATAAACCAAACCAGTCCTGCAAAATCTGCCTTCCAAAACCCATATGGCGTTCCCCTCCTTCTATGTCCTCCCGTTTGGCCAAACAGTAGTTTACGACCACATATGGGGTGTTTCTGCAAACTACAGAATCAGGGCAACCCATATTGAGTTTTGTTTGGCAGTTAACCCTTGCTTTGTTCCTGGAAAAAATGGATTATATTGGAAAATTTTACAAAAAAATCGAAATTTTTAAATTTTATGTCCATTTGCCATGAAGTCTTGTGGAAGACCTAAAGGGTTAACAAAGTTTATAAAATCAGTTTTGCATACCTAGAGGGGTGTAGTTTCTAAAATGGGGTCATTTTTAGGTGGTTTCTATTACGTAAGCCTCACAAAGTGACTTCAGACCTGAACTGGTCCATAGAAAGTGGGATTTGGAAAATTTCTGAAAAATTAAAAAATTTGCTTCTAAACTTCTAAGCTATGTAACATCCCCAAAAAATAAAATGACATTCCCAAAATGATACAAATATGAAGTAGACATATGGGGAATGTAAAGTCATCAACATTTTTGGGGGTATTACTATGTATTACAGAGGTAGAGAAACTGAAACTTTGAAATTTGCAAATTTTTCCAAATTTTTGGTAAATTTGGTATTTTTTTGTGATTTTTTTTTTACTTTTTTGACCTAATTTTAGCAGTGTCATGAAGTACAATATGTGACGAAGAAACAGTCTCAGAATGGCCTGGATAAGTCAAAGCGTTTTAAAGTTATCAGCACTTAAAGTGACACTGGTCAGATTTGCAAAAAATAGCCAAGTTCTTAAGGTGAAATAGGGCTGAGTCCTTAAAGGGCTTCTGTCATCCCACTAAACTCATTATTATTTTTTTTTGTGTACTTATAATCCCTATCCTGCCATATTGCCATACATTATGTTATTAATAATTTTCGTTCAGTAGATTTAGCAAAAAAATTACTTTTATGATATGCTAATTACCTTTCTACCAGCAAGTAGGGCGTCTACTTGCTGGTAACAGCCGCAGAAAACCGCCCCCTCCTTCTGTTGATTGACAGGGCCAGCCGCGATCTCCTCCTCCGGCCAGCCCTGTCAGCATTTCAAAAATCGCGCGCCTATGTTGATTCGGCGCAGGCACTCTGAGATAAGGAGGCTCGCCTCCTCAGCACTCCCTCAGTGCACCTGCGCCGATGACGTCACCGAAAGAGAAGACGTCATGATTAGGGATTATAAGTACACAAAAAAAAAAGTTTAGTGGGGTGACAGAAGCCCTTTAAGGGGTTAAAGATATCCCATTTTGTGGCTGTATTTTTGAGGACTTTTTCCCAGTTAGTTAGGCCTATGGCCTCTCTTAGTTGGCTAAATTTAGCTTTTTTGAAGTTTGGTATTTTTTTTCCTCTCTGTAGAAACGCTCTTTTGAATGATAATTGGAAGGTTATTACTTTATGGTCACTATTTCCCAGGTGTCCCCCAACCTGCACATCTGTCAGGCCTATTGGTTAATACTAAGTCCAGTATGGCCGTCCCTCTAGTCGGGTCCTGAACCAGTTGGGAAAGGTAATTGTCTTTGGTTATTGCCAAGAACCTGTTTTCTTTATGAGATATACAAGTTTCAGTTTCCCAGTCTATATCTGGGTAGTTGAAGTCCCCCATAATAATCACCTCATTATAATTTGCCGCCTTGTCTATCTCGTTTAGTAGTAGATTTTCTGTGGACTCTGGTATATTTGGTGGTTTATAGTAAACTCCTATTAGTAATTTATTGTTGTTTTTAGCTCCATGTATCTCTACCCACAGTGACTCCACATGTTCATGTCCCTCACTTATATCTTCACAGAGTGTGGGCTTTAGACAGGACTTTACATAAAGGCAGACCCCTCCCCCTCTCCTTTCTAAACAGACTGTAACCTTGTACATTAACTGCCCAGTCATAGCTATCATCCAGCCATGTCTGAGTTATTCCCACTATGTCATAGTCCTCCTCACACATCACTAATTCCAGTTCCCCAGTTTTATTTGTCAGGCTTCTGGCATTAGTATACATACATTTGAGAGGTTTATGTATATTTTTTACCCTACACCTTTCCTTCTGAACTGTTCTAGTCCCTCCTTCCATTCCTCCCCCAGTCCCACTACCTTGCCCCCGGTCTCTATCTGCACTATCTTCCCCTCCTATAATGTAATTTCCCTCCCCCAGTCCCTAGTTTAAACACTCCTCCAACCTTCTAGCCATCTTCTTTCCCAACACAGCTGCCCCTTCCCCATTGAGGTGCAGCCCGTCCCTACGATAGAGCCTGTAGCCGATAGAGATGTCGGCCCACTTCTCCATGAACCCAAACCCCTCCTTCCTACACCAGTTCTTGAGCCACTTGTTAATCTCCCTAATCTCCCGCTGCCTTTCTTGTGTGGCCCGTGGTACAGGCAGTATTTCGGAAAATACTACCTTTGAGGTCCTTGCCCTAAGCTTTTGACCTAAATCCCTGAAATCATTTTTAAGGATGCTCCACCTACCCCTAACTTTGTCATTGGTTCCGATATGGACCATGACCGCTGGATCTTCTCCAGCCCCTCCCAGTAATCTGTCGACCCGATCCGCGATGTGTCGAAACTCTAGCGCCAGGAAGACAGCACACTGTTCAGCGATCACGGCCTTTGTGACAGATTTCCCTATCTGTTCCCCTAATAATGGAGTCTCCCACTACCAGCACCTGTCTGGCCTGCCCTGCTCTCCTGGTCCTCTGCTTACTGGAGCTGACATTCCCCTGACTGGCAGAGGAAGTGTCCGGCTGCAGCAGTGCTGTCCCTGGACTAACATCCCCCTCATCTGCCAAACGTGCAAACTTGTTGGGGTGTGTCAGATCAGGGCTAGCCTCCCTGGCACTCTTCCCTCTACCCCGCTTTCTAACTGTTGCCCAGCAGCGCTACCTCACTTTCCTCAGCCTCCTCTCTGTCACCCTCCCCCTCATCTACCCCAAAGAGTGCTTGCTCTGTCAGTTTTTATATGCCAGGAAGCTGTGTGCAGCGGGTACCCCAGAAACTATAAATCACTTGTGCCAGGTGGAAGTGGGAGACATTCCAGCGGAGGCAGGAAGTCTGGTGTCCCTAGTAAGGGCTCCCCTAGTATGGTCTGCTGAGTATACTGGCCGGAAAGTCGGGGTCATGTTCCTTCATGGGGACTTAAAAGACTATCCCACCGCCCTGGTGTCTCTAAGCACGGGGGTCGGCAGGTGGACTCACGAAGTGGCAGTTGCCACAAACTTACACTACGAACTTATAATCAGGAGAGACTTCCTGGGTTTCCTGGCACTGTGGCCTGCTACGAAAGTGACTAATACCCATGAGACAGGGGTAACCCCAGCAGAGTGGCCTTGCTCCAGGGGGAGGAAACCCAAGGCCGAAGGGCCAGCGGTAGGGGTGACTGCCACTTCGGTGGAAGAGGGGATACAACCCCACTGAGTGTAATGGTGTGAGACGTGAAGGACTTGCTGCCGGGGCCTGAGCTGGCAGACATCAATGTCTCTTGGGATAATTTTGGTACTGCACAACACCGGAACCCAACCATATCCCGAGCCTGGGAAAATCTATTAATAGTTGGTGGTGCCCCAGGCTTATCGCAAACTCGTGTTAGAGTTAGCCCACCAACATGTTCTCGGGGGTCATCGGAGAATGCAGAAAACACAGGACCGGATACTACAACGGTTTTACTGGCCCAGTGTGTTTAGGGAGGTGGATGAATTCTGTAAGTCTTGCCCGACCTGCCAGGCAACTAGCCCCCAGCACCTTTTCAGCAGTCCCTTGGTACCTCTCCCGATCATCGAGGTACCGTTTTAGCAAATCGCTATGGACCTCGTAGGCCCAGTACCGAAGACCGCTAGAGGACACCAACACATCTTGGTCATCCTAGACTACGCCACTCAGTACTTGGAGGCGGTGCCACTGCGACATACATCGGCTAAACTTATAGCTAAGGAGCTAATGGAGATGTTCTCTGAAGTGGGGCTACCTAAAGAGGTTCTGACTGACCAGGGGACCCCTTTTATGTCCAAGGTCATGGGAGGAACTCTGTAAGTTGCTATATATCAAACAGTTATGGACGTCCATCTACCATCTGCAAAGGTTTAACAAAACACTAAAAAACATTTTAAAAAGGATGGTGTCTAAAGATGGGAAGGACTGGGACCTTCTTCTGCCCTATCTCATGTTTGCTGTGCAAGAGGTACCCAAGGCCTCTACTTGGTTATCGCCCTTTGAATTGCTATATTGCAGACATCCTCGTGGTTTGTTGGACGTAGCCAAAGAGGCATGGGAACAGCAACCCACTCCGCACAAAAGTGTCCTTGAGTATGTTACCAAGATGCAACAGTGGATAGAGACCGTTTTGCCTCTTGTCAGGGGGCATATGGAGGCCTCTCAGCGAGCCCAGAGTTGGATATATAATCGGCAGGCTCGGGTCCGGATCTTTAACCCGGGTGATCGGGTTTTGGTTCTGGTGCGGACAGTGGACAGTAAGTTCCTGGCCAGGTGTCAGGGGCCCTACGAGGTACTTGAAAAAATTGGAGAGGTAAATTACAAGGTACACCAGCCAGGGAGGCGAAAGCCGGAGCAGGTGTATCATGTGAATCTACTCAAACCGTGGAAAGATAGGGAAACCTGTACTGAAGACAGCCCGCAGCCAGGTTTTCTAGGGAAAGCGGTTTCGGCCCCTCTGTCTGAAGCAAGGGAAGCGGCTGCCACAGTAAGAATTGCTGACAGCCTCTCCTCTAAGCAGGCTAAGGAGGCCAGGGAATTTATTAGCTGGAACACAGATGTGTTTTCGGATCTCCCTGGACGCACTTCCACAATTAGGCATGACATTTTCACTGAGCCTCAGGCGAAAGTCCGGCTAAAACCATACCGGGTACCCGAGGCTCGGCGACAAGCCATCTCAGAGGAAGTGCAGATGATGCTGAGGTTAGACGTCATTGAGAAGTCTAAAAGTGAGTGGGCCAGTCCTATAGTGCTAATACCCAAGCCGGAGGGGACACTCCGGTTCTGTAACAATTTCCGCAAACTAAACGAGATCTCTAAGTTTGATGCATATCCCATGCCTCGGGTGGATGAGCTTATGGAGAGGTTAGGCCAAGCCCGGTATTTTTCTGTTTTGGACCTCACCAAAGGGTACTGGCAGGTACCCTTGATGGAGGCTGCCAAAGAGAAAACTGCCTTCATCACACCAGATATATGGTGTTACCCTTTGGTCTGCATGGCGCCCCTGCCACTTTTCAACGGCTCATGGACATTGTGCTGCGTCCACATCGTCGGTACGCTTCGTCTTACCTGGACGATTTGGTCATCCACAATACCGACTGGGAAAGTCATCTACCAAAAGTGCAGGCTGTAGTGGACTTCCTTAGGAAGGCTGGACTGACCGCTAACCCAAAGAAATGTGCGATAGGGTTAGAGGAGACTAAGTACCTGGGGTACTTCATTGGATGTGGAGTTATCAAACCCCAAGTGAATAAAATAGAGGCGATTCGGTTTTGGCCCCGACCTGTCACCACGAGGCAAGTAAAGTAGTTCCTGGCAATGGTGGGCTATTATATGAGGTTCGTTCCCCATTTTGCCACTTTAACGGCTCCAATGACAGGGCTCTCGAAGGGACGGAAGTCTGTGATGGTCCTCTGGAATGACCAGGCGGAAGAGTCTTTTTTGAAGTCGGTCCCATGGTCACTGGTTTTGTTGATGCCTGACTTCAAGAGGGAGTTTGTGGTACAGACCGATACCTCGGAGCTGTACTCTCTTAGGAAATCAATGGGGAGGAACATCCCATTGTTTTTCTGAGCCGAAAACTCCCCCCAGACGAGACCAGGTACAGTATAGTGGAGAGAGAGTGCCTGGCCATCAAGTGGGCACTCGAGTCTCTCCGCTATTATCTGTTGGGGAGAAAGTTCTGTCTGGTGACCGACCACTCCCCTCTCAAGTGGATGAGCCAGGCCAAAGAGAGGAATGCTCTGGTCACCAGATGGTTCTTGTCATTACAGAACTTCAAGTTCTCAGTGGAACACAGGGCAGGCCGCTGACGGAAGGTATGTGTCACCGAGGTTCCTGGCCTCGGTGGAGTAAGAGCCAGTTTTCATTTGTCAGCAGCAGTTGCTGTTTGACACCTTGCGATTTAGTATAGCTGTAATAGCTGATCCGGGACGGCTCTTACTGGGAGTAGTCAAAGTGCTGGGTGGGTGACTACTCCCCACGTTCCAGGCCGGGTCTTGACTTGCCTATATAAAAAACCCAGCCAGCAGTGTCAGCTGGTGGTAATTACCTCTCTCTCTGACAGAGGAGCTCTGGCAATCGCTGGATTGGAATCTGAGCCGTGTGCTAGGCTGGAGGCCTGAGTTTGGGAGGTCTGTTTTGTCCTGAGCAATGCTGTATGAACTGTCTAGGTGTGAATGAACACCAAAATTGCAAATGGACTGTTGTACTGTTTTGTTGCCATAAGTGTGAATAAAACCCTGAAGTCTTTGAGTTACAAACTGGTCTTTGCCTCTATACTGCGTCCGCTTGTCCTGTCTACCAGAGCGAATCCCCACACATGGTTATAACGGAAAATAATAGCATTCTTAATGGTGAGCGCGTTGACGTCACTGCAGGTCCTTCTATCCTTCTATCTTTATTCAGTAGGACCTGCGATGACTTCCCCGCGCTCACCACGTGGTGAGCATGGTGACGTCATCACAGGTTCTTTTGCAGGTCCTGCTCTGTGCAATCAAGTGGATGAGGTGAGTTTTTTTTTTAAATTATTTTTAACCCCTCAATGGACATTTTATTTAGCATTCTGTCTTAAGAATGAACCATGTTATAATGAAAATAATAAAATCACTCGAACCCGAACTTCAGTGAAAAAGTCCAGGTTCAGGTCCGGGTACCCGAACTTGCAAAGTTCGGTACCCTAGTAAGAACTTGTTTTATCTGTCTTCGTTATCAACTTATTTTTCTTAAATCTTCATTTTCTCTTATCTTGGATGACATTTTGAGGCTTTGGAACCAATTACTCAAGTTACAATAGTTTCAACATACAATGGTCGTCCTGGAACCAATTAATATTGTAACTTGAGGGACCATTGTATAATTTAGCACATGGATGCATAAGGAGGCCCTGACTGGCCTGGTAGAGAAAGCACCACCCCTGCTTATTTCTCTTTGTACACTGGAAAAATGCCATACATATCCAGTTGTCAATACAGCTCTGTCACTCTTTATAGTTTATACTTTGCTCTCAATTCTTTTTGTCGATCATTTTCTGGCTATGATATCTTCTCCATAATTCGTATGATATTGCAATCATTCATGAAATCAATCTTTGAATTCTTATCTTAGGCCCATTATGCTGTACTGTGACACCTACATTTATTTACATCCTCTATACAGTAATTATCTCAGTTGATCTATTCAGCATCCTAATTTTAATCACTGCTTCTTCTATGTACAGAGATTTTAATTATACGTCTATTTTACATAAATTACATTGGCAGGAGCTTGTACAAAATATATCTATTAATATTTCATGCAGGCTATGCTAATTACTGAAAATGATATGCAGGATGTGATATTGATTGTGAACGATGTTCATAGGCGGAACATTTTACCCGAGATGTATACATGAAATATTTTGTAATTACATTTTGCTTACATAAAAAAAAGAAGTTAAAGGAGCATTCCCATCACACAAAGGGATGGCACATCACTTGTATATCCAATCACTTTGTATTCATGGGGGTTTGACTACCGGGACCCTCACTGTTTTGAGATTATTGGGGCTCTATGACTGCTTTACTAATGCTTTAGCACTGTGCCCCCTTCACAGCTCCTGACCACCCGCGGTGCAGAGGACTGATGCACAGCTCTGTTCAAGTGAATGGAGCCATGCTGCAGCACCCTGTACAGCCAGTGACCAGGAGCACCACCATGCAGAGAACATTTTATAGGGAAGGCCGTGGTGTGTCCCCTTCATTTTCAGGGTCCAGCTGCCAGAACCCCTACTGATCAGAAAGGGATGACATATCCAGAGACATTGCATCACTTTGTGTTATAGCTTTAATCCTTTAATGTTTTCTACTATGAAGTAAGTGTTATTAAATGCTGTATATATAGGACCATGTAAACATCTGACTGTCACGAGGGTGTCAAGAACCACGCCTGACTCCGTTATACCCGGGGTCAGGAAGTCGCAGCGGTTGGCTGCGCGCTCTATGTAAGATAGGGCTGTTTCCTTATGGTAGCTTTCTGGGTTTGCTTTGCAAACCCTTTTGGCTCACTCAGGGATCCGTAGCTCCTTCTCCTCAGCTGTTCCTTGTCCAGCACTCCCAACCTCCTTATATTCCCCTCTCACACTTCTCTGGTTGCCATATATAGAGCTTCCTGCCTGGACATCTATTCTGACCCTCTGGAGCTGTGTTGCTGCGTTCTCTGGTAGTTGGTCCAGAACGCTACCCTCCGGATCCCTGTTGGACCTTTGTGGTCTGCTGTGGTCGCCCACCTGGGTGTATGTGTTTGTCTGTCCTCTCCCTGGTGTTTCCCTCTTAGTGTCAGTAGGGCTCATTTTAGGGAAAGCCAGGGTTTAGGCACGTGATCGCCGCACGGGTGAGGAACCCGTCTAGGGACGTCAGGGCAGTCAGGTGCCAGCCGCAAGGTGAGTCAGGGGTCACCACCTTTCCCTCTCCCTTGGGCAGGGCTTTCCCTTTTCCCTCCCTGTGCGTGACGCCGGTCATTACACTGACCAGATATATCTTATTCTTCAGATATACTTCTTAGATATGCTGATTAACTTTATATCTCAGTAATTAATAAAGGCAATCAAGTATTAAATATAGTAGGCATGGCAGTCAGCTGGTTGGTATAGGTCCATCTTCAGAAATACCAGGTGATCATCTGTTGTCACTAGAGGAAGCCATGTCTTGTTGCTGCAAAGGAAATGTATTACATGGTGGTTGTTCAAATGGCTGGATCTGCCAGTGCGATATACAGTACCTGCATATTGATAGCGGCTCTCTTCTCCCACTTGTATTCAACAGGCAAAGCAAACCCAGAAACCGTCCATCTTTCAGACAGATCCTCATGCACCTGGACATAGCTTCAGCTGACGTCCTGGGGACACCTCAGGAGACATATTTTAAATCACAGGTATGATAATATTACTTTATTTCTAGGAAATTTGTATTTTACAAATTACAGAAAATATAAAGGTTGAAAAAGCCACATCTTTCTTTTTTTTCCCCCTATTTAAATGCAGGTAGATCAATAATAATGAATTATTGAGATCTGGTCATGACTGCTTCCCACACTGCTCGGGTCTTGTTACAGCTATATTTTCCAGATGAGGCTGCAAGAAATATAATATTGTCCTTGGATTTCTGGGCAGAGTCAGGCTCATTGAAGTCATGTTTCATAATTCAGAAATATACTGTAACCTTTGGAACCACTTTAGCTAGTCCATACAATCCCATTTCATAGGACTGTTATAGAGGGGTCCTCAGCTCGAAACCCCCCTTTATTAGCCAAAGAGTGCCATGTCTCATCTATGCAGTCAACTGGACTCCATGTAATTTTTCATTGTGGGATAAATGAACATTCAACATTTTCTGGTGTTCAGCACATTGTCAGAGGAGTGTCCATCGAAACAAGCGCTGTCCAAACTGGAAAAGGAAACCTGTCATAAACTTTATGCTGCCCTCACTGAGGACAATATGACGTAGTGACAGGCACACTTATTTCATTGGTCTGTTACTCATCTGCTAATATAAAGTGGATTCAGAGAAAATACCGTACAATAGTGGCAGCGTGCGTCAGAGAAGAGTCATGCACTGCCAGAGAAGAGTTGGGCTAATTACTGAGCTGCTGATTTACATAGTTTTCTTCTATGGCTCATGAATAAGCTGGTCACTTCTCTGGCAGCATATTATCCTTCTCTCATGCATGCTTCCAGCATTATACAGTAAGTTCAATGTTTCTGTCACTACGTCATACTACATACCCCCTCAGTGAGCATAGTATAAAAGAGATGACAATTTGCTCCTAATATAACTCTATTATTTGTGCTGCAAAGACAAACACAAAAGGTATTTAGCACATCCTAAGATGCAGGTACGCATTACCATGGCTGAAAATACAAAATCCAATACAATGCAACAGCATCTGCTTACACAAAATACATGATCAAAGAACATATAAACTGTTATATTCACTGTATAAATGAATGTAAGATTCTTGATCAAAATTATTTTGTGCCCTTCCACCACGGCAAAGTGACCTCTACTGGATGGGAACCTATACTAAATGCTACGTTTTGCATAGGTAGCATTTAGCATAGTCACTTCCATTTCAGCCTCCATTGCCATCTTGCTGTGCACCATGATAGCCTTTGAGAGCGGTGTGAGCTCAGTGGAACATCTGTAGCTGGACGTCTGGGTCATAGTCCAGTGTCATGCAAACGCCTTCTGATGGTTTGTGTACACTATTTGCCACTCTAGGCTTGGAAAGTGACGTCCAATTTCACCTGCAGTACAGAATGGATCCCTACGTGCCATTCTTCTAATCAGACGATCCGTCCGTGCAAAGGTTCGCTTCTTTAACCTCTTGCTGTCATTCCAGTTTATCGTTGCTCTCCCAACCACTGGGATATGCAACATAGAACAGAGCTGATATCTCAGCCTAGGCACGTAGTGATCTGCTGGAGTGATAAACCAAGGTCTCTCAGTTCAAGGATTGCGGCAAGTGTTGAACTGGCTCTTCGATGAACAAGAGACATCACACAATCATCCCGCATGACTTGATATGATTTTTGAAGTTTCATGTGGCTAAAAAAACTTTGCTTTCAAACTGGCTTTTATGCCCCTACTACATGCCACAGATTGGAGCTAGGTGCTTGAAAATTTCATCATCTGCAGATCCTAGCGACACCTGCTACTTTTTGCATTTACCTAATGACTTGTCCTTCTCCGTGTTGCTATTTCAATGTTGAGAAGTGTGTACAGTATGTCTATATGCTTGATTTGCTTGATTTTAAAACTCATCCTCCTTCAACTAAATGGAGCTGAGCTGTCTTACTAGACACAGCCCGTGAACAGGTATGGCGCTGTTTCTGGGAGGAAAAACATGCAAACTGTTTTATTCTAATCTCTTATTCACAATCTGCGATTGAATATCATTTTTCAAAGCAGTTACAATCCAATTGTTTTTCTTTATTCTTTTTTCGGAGATGTATTCTACATGATTTACATGAAGAAGATGTAGATTAGGAGGGGGGGACATAGCAATCATTATATCTTTTGTGTTGAAACAAGCCCCCTACAGCCCCCAGGTGAGTCAGTGCACATCTTGAACGTTACAGATAATGTGCGAGCTGATGCAGCCTCCTCCGTGCGCACATGACTCAGAGGTTTTCAGCACAAGACAAAAATAGCCAATTTTTCTGCTCTGATGACGGCTGAAGTGACTGGAGCATTTGTGAGCATATTATGCGCCTCTTGTATTGTCAGCCCCTCTGAAAGAGCTTTAATAGCCTTCTAGACCTAGAGTGCTTCCGCTCTCTGCAGCTTCCTATTCTGCTGCTTTATTAATTCAATGCTGCAGACTGCCTTGATATCTCCTCTGGTTTGCCTTTAGAACCCATTGTCAAAACCTCTGTCATTATATATAATATACATATTATCCCAATCTACAGCTATATATCTGGTAGGACAATAAACCATTATAGCCCATGGTTGTAAAAATGTATGCTCATGCTAAATAGCTTCCTATGAAATTGACATCTAGGATAGGGGCATTAGATCGTGCCCCCCATTAGCTACTCCAGTTGACATGAGTGCATTTTCTATACAATACAGATGTGATATAGTATACTGGGACTCATATTCCGCTTTGTAGCCTCTGTATAGCATCATATGATAGGCATATTCTACCCTTGAAACAACATTTCTAGAGGAGAGTACTTCTGTAATATGGCATCCAGTGGAGCTTGCCAGCATTTTGTTAATGAAATCCAAAAATCCATAAAAAAAGAAAACTATGTGCACCAAGGGCCCAATGGATGAATAAAACTACTTGACACAATTTTCTTTTATCTATTTCAGGCTGAATGGAGAGAAGAAGTAAAGAAGCATTTTGAGAAAATCAAGAGTGAGGGGACCTGTATCCATCGATTAGATGAGGAGTTGATCCGTAGACGCAGAGAGGAACTGCGGTAAGTCCATATATGAGAATACCATATGTCCAGACAAAGTTCATCCATCTACTTTCATAGAAAGACCAGTGGGACACCATAGAAGTTGAGCCCTAATTGGTAGCAGGTGGTTTTCCTGTTTATTGCAGTGAGTAAACGCCATTTAGGGCGTGTTCACATTACATTTTTCTCCTTTATTTAATGTATATGTATGACGTTAGATATGTGCCTCAGATGGATGCCATGAGTGATGAGTTCCATTATAAAAAAAACATACTGTATATGTTTAACATACACTAGGATTAAAAAAAAAAGCCCATTGTACTATGATTTTCCCTCCTGTTTTTCCAAAGGTATTCTCTAAATATGGGACAAAAATGTGATGTGAACACAACCTTAAAGGGGTTCTCTGGAAATGATTTAAAATTGCAGCCAGCAACCTGTCCTAGAATGTGAGCAGGACTGGTTGCCTCCACGTGCACAGCTGCCTAGGGGGGTGAGGGGTTGGGACCTCACTACACACTCCATTGCTCTACAGTAGATGGTGATGATGTGATCCTGCCTATGATATGCCATCATGGCTGAGCAGCCTGACAGGAACGGTCACCAATATGTAGTATATACAAGGCCCTTCCACCTCATCCCATAGGAATCTCTGCAAGTCAAGGCAACCAATCCTGCTCACATTCTAGGACAGGTTACTGGTGACCATTTTAAATAATTCCTGGAAAACCTCTTTAAGGGGTTGTGCAGTGTCATAATACTGATGACCTATCCTCAGGGCACCCTGACAATCAGCTGTTTAATGAGATTGCGGTGCTCGTGTGAGCAATGTGTCCTCTTCAGGGGTAACCTGCATGCTGTCTACATTGTAGTGGGGGTGCAGTGTAATCACAAATTCTTCTCCCATTTACTTGAATGGGACAAACAGTTGTAATTACAGTACACCACCACTACAAAGTAGATGGCATGCAGGTTACCCCTGAAGAGGATGCAGCGCATCTCTTCAAACTGCTGATCGCCAGGGGTGCATAGAGTCAGAACCCTGCTGATCTAATTTCAATGATCTATCCTGAGGATAGAATGGTCCTCCTTTTCTGTGTGCTAAGCAAACATTCTGAATTAATATTTATGGATATGGCTTAATCTATCTGGTTATATCTTTTTCCTCAGATTGTATTATAGCAATGTAGTTATAGCACGTGTTTTCTATCTATTGATGCTTAAGATAAAACTGTAAATCTCCACCAGGCATGCACTAGATATCCGTGAGCACTATGAACGTAAGCTGGAGAGAGCCAATAACCTGTACATGGAGCTGAGTGCAATCATGCTGCAGCTGGAAGTCCGTGAGAAGGAACTTATCAGGTACATGAGCAAAGCTAAAATGTAGAAATATCTCACCACAACATACAGTGAAACCTCTCTAAAAGACCAGAATTCCTATGACAGATATTTAGTTCCGCCATACTATATATTATGCATACTGACCTGTTTCTTCGAAAAGACCACCAGTTGTCATGCTCTTGTAGACCTGTGTATTCAATAGAAAGGACTGTCTATAAAGGGGTTGTCAGAGATCACCTATCCTTAGGATAGTCCATCAATATCAGATTGGTGGGAGCCCAACTCTTGACACCCCTGCCGATCAGCTGTTTGAAGGGGTGTGCAAGAACTGCAGCCTCCTAAATGTATTCTCACTAGTATCTGTCCTGTGCAAAGAAACATTGTCCCATGCAAGTGAAAGCACTGTGGTACACAGAATGACCACTGCTAAGTTTATGGTGTTCTGCTTCATTGACAAAAGTAATTAGTGGAGAGGCTGCAGCTATCCTCCGAGCACCACAACACCTTTAAACAGCTGATTGACGATGGTGCCCACAGTCAGTTCCCCACCAATCTGATATTAATGGCATATTGTGATCTTAGGCAACCTCTTTAACCCCTAAGATTCCTAATAAAATCACAGCCTAAAACTTGTGTTAAGTCACATGTGTATCCTGTGGCTTAAACCTATACTCAACTTGCTGAGGTTGGTGTGTCATACCCAGCTGGATACCCTTTCAATTCTTTTTTTGTTCCCTCTCCTACTTTCATTTTCTTCATAGGTTAATGGAAATTTTAAGTAGACAACAAACTAGTCTGACATTGCAATTTTCCTTCAGCAGGAACACATAACACCAATCAGTCAAGTCAAATGAATATACTGTATATATTTTGAATTAAAAATTACCCTGACTTTTCTAGGCGTGAACAAACTGTAGAGAAAAAATATCCTGGGACATATAAGCGACACCCTGTTCGCCCTATAGTCCATCCTAATGCTGTGGAGAAACTGATCAAAAAGAAAGGTGGTTCCTCTAAGTCATCATCTCAAACTAGGCGGTAAGTAACTACTAATGTCAATAATATATATTGCTGACCAATTTTTATCATAAAGCATTAATCTTAATGTGTTTTTTGTAGGCCCGATCTATTGAAATCAGATGGTATTACTAGTATGGAGTCAAATGTCCCTGGTTCTTCTCCCATATCTGGAAGTCCAAAGATATCCTCTGGAGGAAAGAATCGTTACCGCAGCAAACCACGTCACCGACGAGCAAACAGCAAGGGGAGTCATGCAGACTTCATAAGTGCAATAAAAAACCAGGACTCTCCTTTGCCATCTCAAGCTACTCATCATTTGTCTCCTGCTTCTCCCCCATTTACCCCTCCCAGCCCTCGACATGAACCTGCTCAGCCTATGATGACCCGCCATCAAACCCTCAATGTGCATGGCCAGAATATTGCTAACTGTGCCAACAATTTGCGTTACTTTGGCCCTGCAGCTGCACTAAGAAGTCCTCTGAGCTGCCATGCTCAGCGGTGTATGTCTGGCTCCAGTCCTGACCTTCTGTCCAGCACGCTGGAAGCTGACAGTCGCATGCAGTCAGAAACAGCCTGGGACTACTGTCAACAAGATCTATACAAACCTTGTCTTGGTTGTCCAGAGGCCTCCCCTCCTCCAGATATTGACCATGAAACTTGGGAAGATTCTAGAAGTGATAATACAGAGCGGAGGAACTCTGAGAGAAAATCCCCAGAGTCTCCAAGACACCATCATACACTGGAGGCATCTGAGCCACAGCACAGTGGAGTGGACCAGCTCCCTATAATTAGGGCAGCAGTAGGTGTCAGTGCCCTTGCTGTTCCTACACCTCCTGCCCTTCCACGAAGAATACGGACCCTTAGAAAGGTAATTTTTAGTCCTTAAAGTAACCCTCCATTTCAAGAAAAAAAATTCACTGTAACTGTGGAGCAAATAGAACATTTATGGTACCCTTCTTATCATCTTTTCAGCTGCACATCTTTCAATTCCCAGGCTCCTTCTTTACCCAAGGTGGGTGCACTGCTTCTTACACTACCTGATTCACACTGTGCATCATCAGTAGATGCTAGCCAATCTAAGGGCAGCAGCAATTTTTGGACTACAAAATGCACAGTATGCAATAGGTGGTCTGACAAGCAGTGCGGCAATCTTGGAAGACAGAAGAGTAGCTTGGGAAATGGCAGATATGCAGCTGAAAAGATGAAAATGAGGGCACCAGGTAAGTGCTCCGTTTGTTTCTCACTTGCTTTAAGTTCGTAGTACTGAATCATAAGTCAGTGCTCAGTTTGTTGAATGTGACCGAGGAGATCTTTTGATGGCTTATGGCCATGCAGCCTATAATTAGATCAGTATCTGTGTATCTTCTGTGGCTGTGGGCGCACAGTGAAGCATGAAAGTGATGCTGAGAGGGACAGCAACATATCTTTCTACAAGTATTCTTAGGACAAAGACTGGAAAAAAATGATGCATCATGAAAAATTACTTTAACTTACATATAATATATGTCCTGTATAAAAATGGTCCAGTCTGTGACCAAACTGTCTAATAACATATCTTTAGATACTGGGGAGCAGATCTTCTTCTGTTTTCATATCTTTTGTCTTTGATTATATTTATTCTCTCTCTCTCTCTCTCTCTCTCTCTCTCTATTGGTGCACGGCCCACAGGGAAAAGCCAATCCCACAATTACAAGTGGAAAAAAGGGCAGCACTCCAAGAAATAATAATGAAGATAACACTTTATTCACCCCAGTTGCAATGGCGACATTTTGGCTCTGCACTAGAGCCTTATATATATAGGTCATATTTGTCATAATGTCTTAAAGAGGACATGCCACCATGACAAAAAATATAAACAGTTTACATGGGCTAAATGACTCTATAGCTCTACTTTCCTGAGCATGACAGTTTATTTTATCTGAGTGTGCCCCCTTGTTCTTGAGATATGTCCTCCTGAACTTATGGTGCCCAATATGCAAATTTAAAGTGATTAGCCACAGAGGTGTCAACCACTTCACTTCTCTCCAAGAGAAGTGAAGTGGTTGACACCTCTGTGGCTAATCAGGCAGAATAGGCAGAGAGGTTTCTTTCCCACTCAGTAATTGTGGACATCGTCAGAACAGCCTGCTGCAGTATGATCTTGTTAAATATATAGCAAATCTCCTGAGACCACTTTGATTACTATCTTCAGCCAGGACATCTTCCCATTTACACCAGAGTGAGAAATAGCCACTGCCACCACACTGAGGAGAATAAAGCCCAGTCAGAAGTTAGTATACAGAGCGCTCTCAAAATATTTGCTATATCTTGCGAGGGCACGCTGCAGCAGGCCACTCTTATGCCGTCCATGACACATCAGTGATTAACCACTTAAAAATTTTCATTTTGAGTGTTATAAGTTCGGAAGAACCGGAGGCGCAGGCAGATGCGTAAAATGCCATTCTAAGAGACGCAACACTATTTAGCTCATATATACTGTTCATCGTTGAACTGCAGGCTTTAGATCGAAGTAAACTGCTTCTTGTCTACCAAACACTGATGGTTAATCGATACCTTATAAAGAAGGGCAATCTATAAACTCTTCGAACCATTATAGCAAGTATACACAAAGACGTGTACTCCATAGATGAGGAATGTCACCGGGTACACAACACAAACAATATTAAGGAAGTCATTCTTCCTGGCCACAAAGCATTAGTGAGTAATATAGCATTTTGGGTGTGATATACTGTCACATTGGAGCTGTTCAATTTTCAAACTAATTGGTTGTAATAGGCAATATAAAATAATTAACCTCTATATCATTTCTGCGTGCAATTCCCAGATGGATACCATGAAAATCGAACTCAGAAGTGATGTAAGAAAATGTAGCGCCAACCTTTTTAATGCAATGATACCAGAAAACCAGCATAGATTTTTTGAAAGCTATGTCTCAGTATCTTACACCCTCCCTCGAAGAACCACATGGCTATTTGATTTCCCAGGAAATATAAAAATTCCTATGGTACGTTCTACCAATAGTAGAGACTTCAGACATTAGCATGGTTTTGCTGTGTGAAGTTGAACTTGCTTAGAGCTCAGGGTAGCTTCTCCATTTATCATCAGGCCAACAATTTGAGGAGAAAAAAAAACACCTTAGGGTCCATGCACATGGGACATAAATTCAGTGAAGAAGTATGGGTTCGGGTCTAGGTACCACATTCAGTTTTTTCTCACGTGCGTGCAAAACGCATTGCACTCGCGTGGAAAAAACTGAACATCGGTACGCAATCGCAGTCAAAACTGACTGCAATTGCGTGCCTACTCGCGCGGTTTTCCCTCAATGCACCCACGACGCATCCGGAGCAAATCCGGGACGTCCGTGTGAAAGAGGCCTTATACCTAGGTAATAATGTGAACATTATATAGATTATTATTGTATAGAAAGTCATCTCTAATAAATCAGTTTTGCACCTACTCTACAGACAGGAGACGAATCATCAGAAGAGGAAGAGGGAGAGGTTGACAGTGAAGTTGAATTCCCAAGAAGACATCGTCCTCCCCGGGGAATGAGCAGCTACCAGTCTTATTCCACCTTCAGCTCAGAAAACTTCTCAGTGTCTGATGGAGAAGAGGGAAACACTAGTGATCATTCTAACAGCCCAGATGACCTAGCAAGCAGCCGTAAGGACCCATTAGGTGACAAGCTGGAAGACATATTATCTCAAACACCAGAGATTCCAATTGAAATTTCCACACAATCAGATGGGTTGTCTGACAAAGAGTGTGCAGTGAGAAGGGTCAAGACTCAGATGTCTTTGGGCAAGCTCTGTGCAGAGGACCACAACTATGAGGTAAGGGGAAGATGGATGAAACTTAGATCTCCTAAAATATACCTAACAGAAATACAAATACTATGGGGATTAGGACTCCTCCTTAGGTTAGGAACATGTCTCAAATCTGTGGTATTGTAGGCATGTTGGAAAGCAATGAACAAATTACTAAAAGTTGTTATTTTGTCATGCAAGAAATGGGGGAAAGTGAACAGGATGAGAATAAACTAGCACCAGGAGAGCAGTCCTACTGTTTTTATACCTAGGGTGACTGCTCTGAATATTAATAGTCTTTTCTGTATAAATCATTGTATCTGTCCTCATGGTGACAGCATCATCTTATCTCTTTGAAAACATGTTCAATTTGGACAGGAACCACAGGTAAATCTGTTTCTAGCTTTCTGTGTCTGAGCTGCACAAAATCTAAAAAATAAAATTGTAAAAAAAAACAAGACTAAGGGGATTTTGTGGTGGCAATCTTTAATTCGTAATGTAATCTAATGTTTGCAGAACCCAGGAAACTTTGCAGAATCGGACTGTGACTCCTCAGAAGCAGAAGGTTCTGATGCAACTGTACGAACCAACAACCCAGGCAACACTTCCACCTGGTGAAACCAGCCTGCCAACAACAGTATTTCATCGCCCCTACATATGTCAATTGTGAACTTTTCTAGAGCGATTTACCAGAAAGGCATCATCTCATTCCCTTAAATGTTTTTTGGAATAACTTTTCAAATTCATCACTAAGTGAGGGGCAGCAAATTATTGCAAAGCAATATGTTGTTGGTTCTCCAGTCCAATTATAGGAATAGAGTTATCTGAAGTCTGCAATAATGAGGGCCCAAAGACTTGTGGGAGACCCCTCCTCGAAATTAACAAGCTTCTCAATGGAAGCATGTCGCTATATATGGCAGGGATAAATATTTTAACAAACTAAGGTACTGTAAAATTCCATATTTATTTTTATTTTGTGTGTGTTTGGACCCTTTTTATTGTATGATAGGTCTAGGAGAAAAGTACAGTATATTAGCACTAATGAATGGATCACTGGTAAGAGAACTCATTTCAGATGGACATTTATATGCCTAGTGGATCTGCTGCTGTTTTTTTTTTAGGGGACCAAATATTAGTTTTTCTTCCTTCAATGAATTAGTCTTGAAAATACACCCTTCATATAGAAAGACTGAAGGGTTACATGCTTAAGAACAAAGCCTAGAACACAGTATCTTGAAGGATAATGCTGTGATAAAGATGATTTGCTCATGCTTGTTAGAATTGCTGCATGATCCTCCACATAGAATGAGATGGTGGATACAATTATGAGGGCAAAAGCAGCAAAAGGCTGAAACATTTTCTGAGAAAACAAAGCAACAAGGGTGGTTTCCGAACAAAACTGCTGGCTAAGAACATTGTTTTCTATAAATTCCCTAACCTTTCAGTCGCTGTTGATAACTTTCCACCCTTTCAAATGAAACCTGGATTAGCAGAAATCCTGAAGCTGTAGTGGATAAATGTTTTGGGGCAAGTTTTTACAAACTCTGTTCGAAGACACCAGCACTTGGAAACATCTCCCATGATGTCTATATTCATATTCTGTTCCTCCTCGATACAGATCAAATTCAGGGAGTAGAGAGGTCACTCATCTCCCTGCTCAGGAGCATTCCCAGCCATACCACCCATTGTCCCATAGTGGTGATCTTTCTTCTCTCTCAGATACAAATCACCTACTGTATGCTCCATTCAAGAATATGTGTCATTTTTAATGCACCTTTCACGGCCACCTAAAAGCACATGATGGGATATCACGGACCGATGAGAAAAAGGACAATATATTAATACCCTAAGGAGGGACAGCCCCGTTTCACCCCTCTGATGCGGATTCTTTGGCTTTGAGAAGATGTATTCCAGTGTGGTATTCTTTGGTGCACTTCCAGCTCCACTGCATGGTACTAAAGAAGATATCACATATGGTAGAGAATATTTCCAACCAAATTTTTTGCATTTTTGTTCAACCAGCAAAACTAACAGAGGCAACAAAACGTATGCAACCCCAAAAATATCCATTACTCGGCTTGAAAATACACTTCTTTTTTATTTCCAAAAATATCATCCAACTACCCGGACTAAAAGACTGCACTTACATTTCATTACAGGGAAGGGAACAGAGTTTCTTATTGGCTAATGTTAAGATGTTTATAGCCTTTGAAAGATCCATGCATTTGTGCTGTGAGATTTGATTTCAGAGGCCCGAATGGGTTGAACATGTCACACGTTTTACTCGTCAGAAATGTCTACTGTGTGTGGTGACATTACTCCAAAGTTAATAAGCCAATCAGAATTCATAGGGTATGGATCATTGGACCATTCTTCCATCTACTGTGTTGTTGTCTCTTTATTGTTTTATTTTATTTCACTTTTTATGTTTGCGTTTTTGTGTGAATTAAGCCATAATTTTATTTCTATGGCAAGTAATTTATTTCCCTGAAAACCTCAGGACCCAGATTCACGTAACTGGGATTACAAAGTGAAGCAATCACCTAAACTTAGTGTACCCAGCCATTAATATGAATGCAGTCTGTCGGTGAACAAAGCACTCGTACATCACTACTGAGATCTACTGTATACATGGCGCGTGAGACAGTGTGCCGATATGACTACAATTAGCCGTTCAATGGCTCCTGCACTGTGTATAGGTGCTTGGTTCTCTTTAGGCTTGGAGCACAACTCTACACTTGGTTCTAACAGTGTAAGTCCCAGTTCATATACCTGAATCTAGAAGTTGTATTATATTGATTTTGTGTACACATATGTGCAAATTTAACCCCTTTGCTGCTGGATGACTATATAGAATCAACATATAGGAATAGCAAAAAAAAACGTCCAGCTCCTTTTCCTTAAAAACCAATGCTTTATTCTTTCACATATTCAATTAAAATCCATGTGTTCAAACGGAGAAACTGTAGCACAATGTAACGCGTTTCGAGCCACTTGCGTATGGGCCCTTTATCCAGACAGTTTCTCCGTTTGAACACATGGATTTTAATTGAATATGTGAAAGAATAAAGCATTGGTTTTTAAGGAAAAGGAGCTGGACGTTTTTTTGCTATTCCTGGATTGCTCACCTGGCTGCGTCTAGACCAGTACAGTCCGTGACTCCTTTAAAAAACTGGAGGCGAGTGCTGCAGTAAATGAATTGTTTTTTTTTAAATCAACACATAGTACAACAACAACAAAAAAACACGAAACCTTGGGGGAGATATATTAATGTTTGTCCGCCTAGAATCCTACATTAATTGCACTAGAATTTGTGGCACACGCCTGTCCCGCCACTAAATATATTAAGTGCATGCACCAGAATTTGTACCCATTTGTGACATGCTAGACACGACTGTCTGCCAACTTTTCGGCTAAACCTACTTTGCGCCTTGCTTTGCAGTCTTACACTAGAACAGCTGCAAGGTGGTCTAAAAAGTGGTGCAAAATCCTGACGGTATAAAGCCCTGTGACACATTGGGTCGCAAATAGGTATTTTCGAGTGCATTGTATTGCATCTTTAGACAGTCTTACACAAAAATAAATAAAATACTTTTTGCACTTTTTACAGCAAAATCACATCTATAGATACATTTAACAATCCAAATACACACTGGTCATAAATTTGACACTAAATAAAAATGGCGCAGGCACAATATTCTGGCACAAAATAAAAAAATCTTCATTTTTAGAATGTGGTATATATTAGTTAAAAAATGTGATTGGCACTCAGGCTCACTTTGCCAACCCAGTATAAGATACTTGAATCATCAATGAGCCACAGTGAGTACTGGTAAGTGGCACATCTAATTTCATTATGCCAACTAGCAAGGAAGTATAACTAAATAACCAACTGGATGTCGGCCACTTAGGCTTCATGAACATGGCAGTACTTTTCGTTATCTGTGTGCCATCCGCATTTTGTGCAGCTAGCACGCTGACCCATTCATTTCTAAGGAGCTCTGCATACATAAACATGTCCTATTCCTGTTTGTATTGGGAACAAGAATAGCCTTTCTATTGAAAGGAGTGAGAAAAATGCAGAATGTGCAAGGAAGCTGTCCGTATTTTGCGGATACAGCCACGTACGTGAATCCTTAAAGGGGTTTTCCCAAACACAAGCTTATCCCCTATGCATATAATAGAGTATCTTATCGGTGGGGATCCAACAGCAGGGACCCTCACTGTTTAGGACAACCGGGCGTCCCATGGCCTCGTATGAAGGTAGTGAGTGGGAGTTTGAGCATCACTTCCAGAGATAGCTGAGTACAGCATATTTGACCAGCTACTCCATGCTTATGGAGATACAGGACACCCATTCTTGTGATCAGGGGCGTAGCTAATGGCTCATGGGCCCTGGTGCAAGAGTTCAGCTTGGGCCCCCCTTCCCTAATTGCGTTGTGTGTCTTCTTATGGGGCACAAGGGTCTTTGGGCCCCCTCAGGCTCCTGGGCCCGGTAGCGACTGCTACCTCTGCACCCCCTATAGCTACGCCCATGCTTGTGATCCGTGTCCAGCCTATGTGACACAGCGATATATCTGGTTACTGGTGTACAGGTCTTTATAGACTGGCTTAACCAGAAAAATGCCAGCCTCAGCTATGGAGGGGCGAGTCTCCTTTAAGATGATATTGGTGCCATGTTATCTTTTATAATTTCCCCTAAGTAATGACTGTGGTTGCTCAGTAATACATTGTAGTATAGTATATTTTTGGATTTCTATCCATTAACATGGGTATACTGGATCTGGGTGTTTGGTGCAGAAATGGGCATCAGACTACTGGTGTCTGTGATTTAACAACAGATCATAGTATATACTCTTAGCGGGTCCAATGCTGCCCATATATACCTTACCCCCACAGTACCACATATAAACCCTATGAAACACAAGATAAGTGTTGCTTATTACAACTTTTGTTTTATAATTTTTCTAGTGCGGTTTCAGCTTAGGTAGGATACTGGCTCTCCTTAAAGAGTCCTGTATGGAGAGTTACTAGAAGAGCTCTATGGTATGGAGACTTATTGGCAATGCTCCATGGGAAAGCAATATGCAAAGAGGTGTCTCCCGAGGAAGAAGAATCATCTTGCACTCAGCCAGCCAGAATCCTACTCTTCTCATGGGTAGTTGGCTTGACTATATTCCTTGTCAAATGGCAAGGCTTGTTGAAAAGTCGGACTTTGACTCATAGGGAGCCACTTCCACAAGGTGGCGCTAGAGAAATGGTTTTCCTTCCTTTGGCGATACCTCTTTGCGTCTAGAGTGGTTTGGAATATACAATCAGTGATCTAGCAGCTATCAGCAGCTGCTCTACTGTTTGTCCACACTAGATGTATTTTATGGTATGTCGACTATATCCGTGTTGATTTTTTTTTTCCTGCAGCAATGGGGTTAAATGTATAATTAACTTTGTGGCTGCCAGAGACTCTATCCACGTAATATTGTGTAGACCAGTCTCTCCGGCAGACAACTGCGAGTGTTAATTTTTGTGTAGCACCTTAGGACGAATGAAGGGAAATGTTTTATTGTTATGGGAAACAGTATTGTATGAAGTTTAAATTATTTAATGTTCTCATGTAGCAGGACTACATTCAGATTTTAAGTTATGCAACATTTAATTAATATTATTTCTGTAATGATTTATTTTCTGTAGATCGGAACGTCTGTGTGTCATTGGCAGCACAATAATTCATTTGTGTAGAATGGGTTTTGAGATCAATCTAGATGTTTACTGATTTGATTCCAGAGAGATCAGAAGGGACACTTCTAATTCCAAGAATAGACCCTAAAATCATGAACCGCCTGTTTGTCTCAATTGCCATAAAGGTTTGGAGGTACAGCAGAGGATCTTCATATGCAGCTACTTTAATTAGATGTTTGCATGCACTCCCTTTTTTTCCCTCCAAGGAGAAAATAGCTTTTAATACTCAGGACAACCTCTTTCCATGTACTGTATTAAAGAGGTTGTTTGGGACATATTGGTGGCCTATCCTTTGGATAGGTCATCAATAATCAGATCGGCAGGGGTTTGATTCCCAGCCTTACTGCGATGACCTGTGCAAAAGGGTTGTGGCGCTTGTGCAAGCACTGCGGCGGTTTCACTGTTTTCCAGGCACAGTGCCGTACCTTCTGTAGTGGCTGTGCGTGGTACTACACGCAGTCCTGTCCCATTCAGTTTAACGAGATGCTCTGCTATAATCTGTAGTTCCATCCACAGCCACAATTGCAACCTGAAGAAGGGGACCTGTTTATACCCCCGAAACACGTTGTTTTACTGCTTATTGGCATAATAAAAGAGAGGATTCGTATACATCCTCCAGTTGCGTTGGTTCCTTGTGCTGAGCAGTGAAGTTTTGAAACTACAAAATGTAGGGCACTGTGCCCGGTAAACAGTGAAGAGGCTGTGGCACTCACCATAGTGCCACGGCAGCTTCAAACAGATAATCGGTGAGACTCCCCCCACTGATCTGATATTGATTGCCATATCCTAAGGACATGACATCAAAAATAAAGTCCTAGACAACCCTTTTTTAGGGGGAGCAGTCACTTTCCTGGGACACATCTCTGAGAACTGATGCCAAAAGCGGCTCTTGCCCTGAAGGACTGGGCATGACCCTGTATTACATGATTTATTAGGCATTTACTCTGCTCCTGTTGCAGCAGGGGAATTCTGTATTCACCTGTCCATTACAACGCTGGCACTATATTCTAAGGAGGCCCCAATGAAATAAAGCAGAAGGTAACGGACCTGCACCTAGTGAAAACACGCAGTACGGTGCCTACGACTATTTACAGGAATCCCTCTGCTTGGGCTAAATTCACACTGTGTACAATGTTTACATTCTGTGCGACTACCTGTCCAATGTATAGACAAACTTATGCAACCGTACACTCATTTTTTTAACTGTATTCAGTTGCATTAAACATTTGGTGCTTTTCAATACAGTTGGGACACTAGCCTCACATATTCTGGATAAACGTATAACAAAAGGGCAGTCCAATAAAATCTATGGGCTTGTTGGTGGATCTGTTGGAAGATTTATTTGGCCTCCATGCAGATGGTACAGTGTAAATTTAGCCTAACAGCAGTGACGTTTCGTTGTTTAGCGGTGCAATATGAACTGTAGCCTGCAGGTGGCAGCACATGCTTGCTTTAATGAATGCACTTGCTACAATGTCAACTGCAATATTGGAAAGCTCTTACAAGCATAGGGATATGGAGACCAGTCAGCTGCATACGATTTCCAGTGCTGTGTATCCCTTCCTATATACCTCCATAAAATAACATTCCTACACTTTCTTGCTAATTGCTCAGATTTGTGTAGCAGCTCTGTTCTTGTTTCACCCAAAGCTTCTCTCTCTCTGTAGTTCTCTTAATATCTTCGCTGTGTGTGTACATGGGGAAGTGGGACGCTGCATGGAATACGAAGTACGGATGATGTAGATAGAGGAGCGCCCCTTTACCACAGCCTTTTTGAAATATCACATTATAACTGCTGCCCTGACAGATCCTTGTATATGTTCTCCATTAGAGTCCATGGCTTTACATTAACTCTTGTCTTGCTGGAGTTATTTCTAGCGATGACCCCTTTCTCTGTGTAAAGCCCTGATGGTCATTATTTGTGACATAACCTTCCTGATCGCCGTGTCCTTCTGTCCTGTTTGTACATTTGTCTTTGAACCAGCCTGACCTTCCATTCTTGTTGTTTGTATGGGGATGGGAAATCAGAGTGAATATCAAAGCAAACAAATGCATGGAATAAAAAGCCAGTGTACCTTACCGAGCTGTCCAACTCTTCATTGTCAAGCTTTTCTCTACATACGAGCAAGAAACGTAGCTTTGATGTTATGTAAGATATGACATGGTCCATGTCTGTCCGCAGTGATGATAAGGGGGCCTTAACAGGCAACAGATTTTGTTGCAGAAAGTTCTGGGTCTGAAAGTCGGTTCCATTCGATCGATTGGGGTTGTGTCGTCTGCAAGCCTCGTTCAGGAGAATAAACATTTCTGCAACAAAATCTGCCGCGTGTGAAGGCAGCCTGCCAAACGATGAGAGCCATTGCCCCCACCAATGTGAAAACCAGGATTGAGGAGAGCTCAGTCTTAGGTCTCCTGCACACAGCCACGGTTTCTGTCCGCAACCGATCCGCATGTCCGTTCTGCGGCCCTGCAAAAAAAAAAGATAGAACGTGTCCTATTCTTGTTCATTTTGCGGAAAAGGATAGGACATTTCTACAGAAGTAAAAAAAATTATGTTGGCTTACACACTCAGCCTGGGATCTGTGTTTTGCGGATCCGCAATTTTCGGACCGCAAAACACTTACAGCTGTGTGCATGAATAGAAGAAAAAACATGACGCAGCTTCTTCACTTGTTCTTGTAGTAATACAGCCAAATATATTTACAGTGCTCTAATGCACCTAAAATACCACAAAAAGGTTGCCAAGTGGAAAAAAGGACATACAGCCTAATAAAGCTACGTACACACCACAGTGAAAAACGGACATGTGATGGACGTTTTTTTAATGGCTGTTAGACTACCATTGTTCTTAAAACGAATGAGTATCGGGTTATTCACATGGCTGTTTTTTTGACATCCCGTAAATAACGAACGTCAAAAAATAGAACATGTTCTCTCTAGTCCGTTTTTACTAACCGACTGCCCCCATACCATTGAATGGGTCCTTTTTTAGCGTCAATTTCTCAGAAAGGCATCAGTGAAAAATTGGGCGTTAAAAACCTGACAATCAGTTTTTTCACTGACTTTGCATGTCGCCTTATAAATCATTATAATACTGTGCAATCATTTCAAAGGAGCAGAGGTCAGAATGGGAGCTCACACGGACAGGCCTCTTTCCCACGGGCGTGTGCGCCCCGTGGTCGTGCACAGTCCATGGGGCAGCAGCAGCGGATCGCCGACCCATTCCCCTGAATGGGTCCGCGATCTGGCCGTTCTGCAAAAAGATAGGACATGTTCTATCTTTTTGCGGAATGGAAGTATGGGACGAAGCACTACGTAGTGCTTCCGTAGGGTTCCGTTCTGCACCATTCCGCATTTCCGGACCCATTGAAGTGAATGGGTCCACATCCGGGATGCGGAATGCCCACGGAACGGCGCCCGTGTATTGCGGATCCGCAAATGAGGTCCACAATATGGCAACAGGGCGCACACGCCCGTGTGAAAGAGGCCACATGCTGCGACTTTCTCCTCTTGAACTCGCTCATCTGTGTCTGGCCTTAGGCTTCATTTGCAACAGATACAACATGTTTTGACCCTGGGCTACTGCCTTTACAGAGAAAGATCCCAGTCCAGAATCAAAATGTGTGCCATTTGTTGCAAATGAATGCTCATGCTTCATCATTTGGCTATCAGAAGTAATCCATTGTTCTGGGAGAGATATAGCTTATACACCAGTTATAGTAAGGATAACTGGTGCAGACAACATGGCTATAGGTTTGACACTTCACCACACTGGTCAGTGTGACCAACAAGAGCATTCCAGAGCTGGTCAGGCGAGGGGGTGTAAACGTTTTTATGTACGGTATATGTGATTCGGACAAATCATATTTAGATGGTGCCAATCGCTCTCCTCTTTCACGAGTTGTGGCTCCAGTTTCTTCATTTAGATGTGCATACAACTCCTCTGTAGTCCCATGTCTCTACGGTTCCAGACCACAAACAAACCCTGTGCACTCTGATCCTGCAAACCATGTGCCACTCCTTTCCATCGGCCGACTCTTCTTGCTAAGACTTCATTCACATCTCCATTTAGGAGATCTAGCTGCCTGATCCAGAGCAAATGCATGTCCAGCGGAAACCCTGCCAGATCAAAGCCGGCCCTCATTGCAGTCAGTGGGGATCTGGCAGCGAAGTAGAGGTTCTGGCAGGCTGCTCTTTGCCGGAACAGCCTGCTGGATTTCCTCACAGAGATATGAACAAGGCCTAAGATATATCTAATCAATAAAATAAAGTTCCAAAAGTTCAAATGGCCTTTCGGGTGGCCATGAGATTTCTGGATTTTGCTGCACCTTCAACCCTGGCTTATTAATTGAGAATTGGCATTTTACATCCATGGTTGGTGACTTGGGAGTCTGAAGGCACCAGAACAAGTTTAGACTTTGGAGCAACTATAAAAAACAGAAGTGTACACTTGAAGCTTTTAATACTTCACTACTGGTACTCCAACATTAAAGAATTTTATTTATTTTTTGCAATTTTACATAAATTTCTAACTCACCACCAGTATTCTAGCACTGTAATTTGTTATACCCTAACTTAGTTGCATCCATAAATTTTGAACCTTCTCATTGTGGGAACCTGGTCATGTGGTCTCATGTTTAAACAGGAACTCGGTCCCTCCCTTGTGGCTGACTTCCTGTAAAGTACAGGACGACATGACCAATCAAAGCCCTCCTGGCAGCTTCCATGCCACCACCCCATCTTCCCCCCCCCCCCCCCCCCGTCCCGCTGATCTTCTTGCATGTAATAGGACAGGTGAGAGGGCAGACAAGCTCAAGCTGCAGTACACAGGCAGTGTGAGGGGCAGCAGCTGTCACTGGGCTGCCCCTACACAGCACTCAGAGCAGTTCAGTGTGGTGAGGGTCTGGCCCTCTGTCTCTGCAACGCCAGGCATGATGGGAAATGTAGGATTCATTAGGAAAACCGTCTCTGAGGTGAAGAGGGAATCAAGATGGCAGACAGCCCACAAATAAAACAGGCACACACAAGAGCCTCCATCTTCTTCTTTACTAATGACCTATAGGCAAAGAACAGAAAGCCCAGAGTGCTTCTTTCTAGGGGTTTACCCCAATAAAGCAAGGAAATCTGCACCAATATCCACACATTTTGGTGCAAATTTGCAACTGTAGATTTCTGTGATAGCTGCTTTGACAACTATTACAATCTATATTGTATGAGGGCCTTAAACAATTAAACCTCATGAACCATGTATAAATGTGCCTTGTAATGGGCACTCCTGGAATGTTAAATGAAGCTACTAGTTTATCAATTCATCATTTTCACTAAGTTTCACCTATACACTATAGGCCAGGGGGTCTATGGAAAACAAAAAACATTTTCTCCATGACTGCCGAGTAGCTGGGCTCCTCCTTGTGCAATGCTGGAGTTGTCTCTCCTCACAGGCAAAGGGAGCATTCACACGACCGTGTTGGTTTTGCGGTCCGCAAATCACGGGTCCCTGTGTTCCGTATGTCTTCAGTTATCTTTCCGTTCCGTAAGTCCGTATAATACGAACGTGGTGCTTCCGTGTGTCATCCGTTTTTCACCATCCGCAAAAACAAAACTGAAGGGTTAAAATTGACAAATTTAAATGTTATATTATGCGATTTTAACTTAAGGCAACTTTCCTATTGGTTTGATATCTAGAATTAGCGATGTCTTCAAAACGAAGATAATGAAATATTCTCCATCTTCGTTTTAGCTCCATATTCGTCAACTTCGCTAATTCTACCAAGCCAACCATAGTAAACCAGGTCTAAGTTAAAATCGCAATGCGATTACTTTGTTATATTAATCGCATTGTGCGATTTCAACTTAGCACTGCTATATTCCATATTCGTTAACTTAGTTAACTCTAGCAAGCTGACCCATTAGAAACACAGCTCTAAGTTGAAATCGCAATGCAGCCACATGTGACTAAAATGGGGTTTCCTAGAATGTTTTCAGTCCAGGGGTCCGCAAAAAACGGATGACATACGGATGCATTTCCGTGTGCTATCCGTTTTTCACAGACCCAATGACTTTCTATGTCGATTTGCGGCCAAGTATAGGACATGTTCTAAAATAAAAGGAACGGACAGCACACGGATGACAATGAAAGGCATTCCGCAATTTTTGCGGACCCATCGAAATGAATGGGTCCGTGCCTTGTCCGCAAAAATTGCGGAACGGACATGGAAGAAAAACACGGTCGTGTGAATGCTCCCAAAAAGAGAGGAGCTGCAGCTGCATACGTGTCTCCACGTGGTAAAGGAAATCGGTTTTATGCATATACACTTTATTAAAATCTAAGGGTACTTTCACACTTGCGTTTTTCTTTTCCGGCATTGAGTTCTGTCCTAGGGGCTCTATACCGGAAAAGAACTGATCAGTTTAATCCCCATACATTCTAAATTGAGAGCAATCCGTTCAGGATGCATCAGGAGGTCTTCAGTTCAGTCTTTATGACCGATCAGGACAAAGATAAAACCGCAGCATGCTAGGGTTTTATCTCTGGCCAAAAAAAAACTGAAGACTTGCCTGAATGCCCCATTTTTCCCCATAGGAATGTATAAGGCGACATAGAACATATCAGAATGCCTGATCCATCCTTCCGGTCTGCGCATGCGAAGCGGATCCGCAAAAAACGGAAGCCACCCGTGTGCCTTCCGCAATTTGCGGAACGGGCCGCCCATTGTAGAAATGCCTATTCTTGTCCGCAAAACAGACAAGAATAGAACATGTTATATTTTTTTTGCCGGGCCACAGAACAGAGCAACGGATGCGGACAGCACACGAAGTGCTGTCCGCATCTTTTGTGGCCCCATTGAAGTGAATGGGTCCGCACCCGAGCCGCAAAAACTGCGGACCCGAACAACGGTCGTGTGCATGAGGCCTCCCTCCTGTGCACAGTACTAGTATAGATCAGAATAGATCAAATGCAACTTCCAAGTTACATGGTTGCTTCTGAAGAAAGGATAAATATTGAATTCTAAATTGAGGGAACTTTATTACTAAGAACGGTTACATTTCAATTGTATTTTGTAGAGAATAAAACCAAACACTAAAACATTAGAAGCCAATACTGATTTATTCACAGATTGACAAGCGGGCATTTAAAATAACAACATAGTAAAATATAATTTCTTCTGATAGAACAACATTAAAGAACTAATAAAATCCAAACCAATTTACAGTGTTCTGCATGTAAACAATACTAGTTATAAGGCACATGTTCATAAGACAAGGGAACACCTCACTGGGGATACAATACATCTCAGCGTAAACTCAACTGCTGTACAGCAGACCTGAAGAGAACCACAAAGCCAAAAGGTCAAGAGCTTATAATGCCAAGACATCAGCGGAAACAACAATGTGGTCCAAACCAATCTTCACGGGAATTCATAATTAATCTGTGATGTAACACCGAAATTATAGGAGGCAGTGGCACTCCACAACATTTTAAGTAGGCAATGTATACAAATTAAGAGCCGTCACCTCTCCTGACGAGACCGTTTTAGAAACTCCTTGCATTCCCCATGTAATTCTGCAGCGTCTATTCTTAGGACTCTACGAGGAGTCATTTCTTTATTATTAGTAATGAATGAATTGCTACTAGCTTTCATTAAAAGGTCCATCTGGGTGTTACCAGTGGATGTTCCTGACGCTATCCAAAAGATGCTCCAGAATGCAAGTAGTTATTGAAACAGACAAGTCAGGAGAGGCGACAGGTCCTTTTTAAAAGGGAATCTGTAAGCTCCGAAAGACCCTCCAAACTAGAGTAAGTGGTGTATAGTGTAAGTGCAGAGTCAAATTATGTAATTTTTATCTTCATACTCGCGCTGTGCTCCCACAAATCAGCAGTAAAATGCATTGAGAGGACTCCTGAGCTCATACACATAATGGAGAGGACTCAAAGAGGTTTGTGGGAGCATCAGAATGCAAGCGAGTATGAAGATAAAAGCTATACAACCGAACTCGGCATCACTTACACTGCTTACTTTTAGTTTGGGGGCGTTTTGGAGCTCAAAGATTCCCTTTAAGGACATCTACAAGATATTCTAATAGTAAAAGCATACAGGGGGAGCAGGCCTCCGTCTTGTGGGTGAAAAGGAATATGTGCAATTACTCCTCTTGCAGGCCGGGTCCTCGTCCGGGCTTCCCAGCTCCACACTAGTGTACAGTAGGAAGTGATTTCATAGCAATGACGGGAAGCAAAGACTAGTCTATGATATCTAGTCCAAAGGAAACTACTGGCTAATACAATTAAAGGGAATGTACACCTTTGCAAACAATTGTTTTATAGTGATCCAATGCACCTAACTTAATAAAATACAGGAACTTTGGGGGAGATTTATCAAGATCGGTGCTTTCTGCACTGGTCTTGATATTCCCTGCAGATGTCAGAGGATGCGGCGAATTAATCACGAGGTGCATCCTCCGGCATTCCGTGCGCCTAAACAGAAATTTACGACAGCTCAGAGCTAACGGCTTCACTTGCATCATAAAACTGGTGTAAATGAAGATAAATTTGTTTTGGCCGTTGGCCACACCCTTTTCCTACACCCCATTTTTTGAAAAGTGGCGAGGGCATTTAAAAAAAAAAAATCAAAAAAAAAAAATCAAAAAAATCACACCCACACAGTTTTCAACTTTTGAAAGCCACTTTTCTAGAGCAAGGGAGATGATAAATCTTCCCTTTGTCCCCATGGTCACAGACTGCCTGTATAGTCTGATCCAGAGTTAAACATTTCATCTACTTCATTTTTTGGTAAGTAGGGGAAAGATAGGCGGCAATATGACATCTGAATAAGACTACACAGGGTTTATTTTTAGGTTATTACTACAGAGACACATAGTTCTGCAGAGGAGTGATTTGCAAAGTTGCTCAAAGGGAGTCTGTCACCACAATTTGCCCTTATAGACCACTTACATAGCACTATAGCATAACTATAGATCAGTCAAACGGTACCTTTGTCTTTTTGTTTTGAAGTTCTCCAGGGACAAAAACAGAGTTCTATTCATATGTAATTGAGGGCTTGCAAGTGCCCAGGGGCGGCCCATACGCACTGCATGGAATGATGCTGCTGCCCACAATGGTCATCACAGTGTGCGTATGCGCCAGCGGGATCTCGGCCAGTACACTGGATGACGTAAGAGGCTTACAGGGTGGGCCAAGTAACAGGCTGGGGAGGGGTTATGTGAGAAGAAGGCAGAGCGGCCTGGGCACTTACAGCCCGAACGCCGCCCCTGGGCACTTGCGAGCCCTCATTTACAGATGAATAAAACTCAGTTTTTGCCCCTGGTGAACATCCAAACAAAAAGACAAAAGGTACCGTTTGACTGATCTATAGTTATGCTATAGTGCTATGTAAGTGGTCTATAAGGGAAAATAGTGGTGACAGACTCCCTGTTTAGTTGCAAAGGTATACAAAGCTCTTATTCACAAGAGAAGTACAACAAACCATTGGGCCCAGTTTTATTAAGTGGTTGCATTGATTTGATGTATTATTGGTTTATTTGCTTGGACAGTATCTGGATATCTTCTGCACACAAAATAAAACTGAAACCCATTGCATATTGTATGCCATAGAATTTCCTTATGGATGCATGGTAAATAACACAAATTACTCATTGACTTCTGAAAGATTAATACAGTATTTACCTACTCCCCACAGCTCTGGTTTTGTGCTCTAGCTATTACTACATCTTCCGGTGCCCAGCTTGTTTTCGTCCCCAAGCGGCATGTCACTGCTGAAGCCACACATTGACTGCAGTGGCGAACAAGAGCACGTCCATAACTGGCTGTAAGAATACAAGGCTGGGACTGGGAGATGGAGGACCAAAAGCTAGTGCACAGGACCACAGCATGGGGAGAAGGCAAGTATGAACTGCTCAGCAGGCAATGCAGGCTGGAGGTGAGGTGGGGGTGCTTCAGTTAATAAGTAGTTATTCCCAGAGAACCCCTTTCACTACAGGAGGTTTTTGGATTTTCATTTTTCTTCCCAATCCATAACTTTTTTAGATTTCCGTTCACATAGCTGTATAAGGGCTTATTTTTTGTGGGACAAGTTGTACTTTCTAATGCCAGCATTAATTATGGCATACAATGTAGTGGGAAGCGGTAAAAAGAAATGTAAAAAATCCAAATGGGGTGGAATTGGAAAAAAAAACACGATTCCTCTACCGTTTTATGGGTTTTGTTCCCACGGTGTTTAGTTTGCGTCAAAACTGACCAATGCCCTTCATCCTCTGGGTCAGTACGATTACAACGATACCCCATTTGCATAGGTTTTTTATGTCAAAATAGTGTAAAAATAAATGTAAACTTTGAAAAAAATAAAATCATATTCTGACCCCCATAACTTTTTTATAGTTATGTCTACTGAGCTGTGTGGGGGCTCATTTTTTGCAGTACAATCTGTAGTTTTTATGGATATCATTTTGTAGTGTGTGTGACTTTTTTTTCTTTTTAAATCACATTTTATTGCGATTTTTGGGTAAGAGAAGCAATGATAAAAAATTGCAAATTGGCCATTTCAACCCTTTTTTTCCGTTACGCCATTCGCCGTATTGAAAAAAAAAAATTTGGTATTTTAATAGTACAGGCGTTTTCGGTCGTGGTGATACCCATAATGTTCATATTTTTGTTATTTAGGCATTTATTTTTTTATTATACGGAAAGGGGGGTGATTTCAACTTTTATACTTTTTTTGTATATTTTACTTTTTTTGCAATGATTTTGAAGCTCATATATGAGCCTATAAAATCAGTTTTTTTATTTTATCATTTTGAACAATCATGTATTTTTAAAATGTTTATTAATGTCTCATTTCGTATGTTGGCCTGCCATCTGTTGGCCAAAATAAGAATTGCAGCATGAATGCTCTGGGTCTCGACAGCATTCAAAGCAATTACAGACAACCCCATTGGCCGCAGGGGATGTTAGTAGGTTTTTGACACTTTAGATTACCACAATCTCACTTGATCATGGCATCTAAAGCCTTTAATTACCGCGATCGGCATTATTTACCGGTCGCGGTAATAAACGGCAGGTCTCTGCTGTTTGAAACAGCAGAGACCTGCCGGCCATGACGGGCACCAAGTTTGCCTTTCGCTCCAGCGAAGTACACGTGGCAAACAAGGGAGGATGCTGTTTGTCAGTGAAAATATAGGGGGCTTAGTGTTTAAAGCAGAGAGGAATTTCCAGTTGGTACTAAATACTGGCAGACGGTGGCTGACTAGTATCAGCATGGGTGATTAAGTGCCAGCAGAAATCCATGACTGGCAATAGCAATGCTTTAGATTACAAATTTGCCAGTACAATAAATAACTATTGAGTATGTAGCAAGAAGGCTACAAAGCGGTCATTCACTCTCAGTCACTTTTTCCCTTCAAACTTCTACAATAAACAATTACGTTTCCGTAGAGCAATAAGAGGTTTTAAGACAAATACTTGTACAAAACTTAAAAGTGCATGGAACTAAGATCATGTAAACAAAAATAATTGGTAGCGGATTTCCAAGTTTAAAAGGGTATGTCCCATCTCACCGCTTACGGAAACAGCTGTGCAGGCCAGCCCACTGTTTTCTATGCTGGAAACAATGAGATGGAACAACGCCTTTAAATATTCATATAATACCGAAAGAAAATTACATAAAAACAGAGCTCACATAAGCCATGCAGATATTCTAAAAGAGTTTCTTCAATTTTTTTTCCCCATTTCATTAAAATCTTTTTTTTTTTTTAGGCAGAGTGCACTGATATCACCAAGACCACCAACATTAATGCAATGTGTACGGGTCGCAATGAGAAGTAGAAAATGATTCACTAATAGATGTAAGAATTGTGGTCAGGGGAGAGTACCTCAAGACATACAGAATCTAGAGGAACAAGCCACTTTTTTTTTGTGATGTTGAACTAGTAAGGAAGCAGGCAGAAAAAAAGAATTACTCTTGCCGGTAATTGTTTTTCTTGAAACCCATGACGGCACCCATGTGACTAGGACCTCCCATCCAGGACAAGAAACCTGAAGAGATAAAATGGTTCACACCCCCACCACACCTCAGTGATTCTAATTCCTATAAATTCTATTCCTTCTAAAGCCTCATTCACACATCCGTGTCCGTGCTCAAATCCGTGAGCAGGTGGTCAGTGATGCATCTGTGAAGCTCTCCGTGAGTCCGTTTTTTGCTGTCCGTGTTTCACTGAAACTGAACAGCTGAAAAATAATTTTTCAAAGCATCTCTTCCTAATGATCCGTGAAACACAGATGCAACACGGATGGCATCCGTGGTTTTCACGGACCCATAGACTATCAATGGGCGTGATGGATCCATGAACACGGACAAAATAGAGCATGCATCCGTGCTAAAAACACTGACCCACGGACCATGCTAAAACACTGATGTGTGAATACACACATTAAAATGAATAGGGACGTGTACTGTCCGTGGAGGACACGTACAGTACACATCCGTGAAACACTGACGTGTGAATGAGGCTTAATACCTTCTAGGAAAGTCCCGGAAATGACATCAATGAGCTGGAAGGGGCCGTGCCAGCGCGCATGAGCAGAACGCAAGAGAAGCGTGCACCACCATCTTGGAAGCGGGACGCTGGGCACCCTGCTGCAATGGACCGGGAGCCGCCTGAACACGGCCACAGTGGCTCCCCAATGAGGCTTGGGAGGAGGCAGGAAGAAGGCTCGGGCAGCGGCTCCCAAGGAGACAGAAGCTGCCAGGGATAGGTCTTTTTTACGGTATAGTAGACACGGACCTCCCCAGCCTCCCGAGGCGAGAACCAAAGCAACAATAGGAGACAGAGCTCCTCAGGTACCTCCTATCCGGAGGACAGGAAACCTGAACTGAGGTGTGGTGGGGGTGTGAACCATTTTATCTCTTCAGGTTTCCTGTCCTGGATGGGAGGTCCTAATCGCATGGGTGTCGTCATGGGTGAGGGGAAAAACTGTGGTATGTCTGCAGATGAAATCTAAGGCATAGAGGTATGCCCAATAATTGCTCTGTGCCAAACTGAGCTGTATGAGCCCTTAAAGTGAGTTAGCACCAATAAATGGTAGAAAAGAAAGAAACACTAACTTCTAAGCCTCTGTTGGAACATGCTGCTTGGGACACATCTCTTCTGAGGCAAGTGAATAGCTTCAGCAGTCCACATGACCAGGGATGGAACGTCACACTTCTGGTCCATTGTAGACTAGAAGCAGCAGGGACATGCTGGAATAGAGACACCAACTCACTTTTTTTCTCTGGGGGGTTGGAAAACTGAAATATGCTGCCTTATGTGAAGCACATTACAATATTCCAATTACAGGCCTTTACTACTAGCATCCAAAATGACACAACATTTGACTACTAGAATCACTGGTGTATTCATGAGGGGATCGCTCCCCTTGCACTCTCCCACCCCTCTCTACAGTGACTGATTGCTGTGTATACATGCAGACACAGCCCCAAGAGAGTGCTCTCCTCATTATTAGGCCCCTTTCAGACGAGCAGGTGTCACGCTGTGGACTTGCAGTGCAGCAACCGGCATGAACTTCCAGCACTACCGGGGTTACATAACATTATGATTTATGATGCTATGTAACCTTTACATAATGCGGTCAGTGTTATCCAATACATTCCAGAACTGTAAGGGTTAAACAACATCATAAACTAACATAATGCTATGCAACCCTGACCGTGCTGGAAGGTCAGTACAGGTGCTGCGCTGCGAGTCCGCAGCGTGACACTCGCTCATCTGAAAGGGGCCTTATACTGGACACAAACTGTGGGTGGGGAATTTATCATTTCTTGTGCCCATCTGGTTTTCTTTTTGGTGCTGCAATTTGCAACAAATTTAGCAATAGGTGCACGTCTCATCAGTAATCATTGTATTTGCAGTCCCAAGACAATTGAAAAACATGGCACTCATCATACGATTAAAATCCTCTTCATTGCACTTGCAGGTATATAGGAGGTGGAGATCAAGGCAACGGCCGTTTCATACGCTGTCCCACTTAGTCAGACTAGATGAAGTGCAGCAGCACATGAAACGGCCGTTGCCTTGATCTCCACCTCCTATATACCTGCAAGTGCAATGAAGAGGATTTTAATCGTACGGCGAGTGCCGTGTTTTCCAATTATCTTGGGACTGCAAATTAATGGGGTGATTTATCAAACTGGTGTAAAGTAGAACTGGCTTAGTTGCCCATAGCAACCCGAATCCAGCTTTAATTTTTGACAGCTCCTTTTGAAAATGAAAGGTGGAATCTGATTGGATGCTATGGGCAACTAAGCCAGTTCTACTTTACACTAGTTTTATAAATGACCCCATAAATGTCTATGACACAGAACACCATCCCTGATTGGCTTAGGTTGACTCCCAACCAGCGGTCGTACGCACAGATTGCATGAAGCCCCAGTAGTGCCGGCTTCTATCTGTTGAGTAATCATTTTATCTCACCCTTTCCCTGGAGTAAAAAATAAGCAACTTACTAAAAAGTTGCAACTTATAAATCTCTCAGCACCAGAAATAATGAGAGAGAGTTGTCAAATATTCTAAAACATCAAAACTCTTCATAAATTCAGCTGACTCTATAAAGTGTAAGTTACATTTATGCCCAAAAAGTGGCCCCACTATAATGATAAATTCCCCCTACGTATCTGCTGTATTATTTCAGCACCACTAGAAGCCACAGATATCACTTATTGACTAGTCATACAGACCTGTACCTATAATACGCTGTCCTAAGTTGGGGCATTTAAGATCCCTTTTACAGTGAATCCTAATCACACAGAGCAGTAATTAGTGTGTTTTACATATTTTAGCTGTGGTCAGTATTACAATTTTACAATCAAGCACTGCCCTATGAGTCTGGTAATACATATAATACACATGAGGTTGTGGTGCTACAGTTTTGCAATATGGCACTACCAAAATGTGTGAATGCACCCTAGGTGTGAGGCAAGGTGTGCCATTATTGTGGGCACCATAATCCGACCTGAAATTGTGTACATTTTGTAGAATTATGATTTGATAGAGTATTGCAAGGGCAAATGTTATACTGTTATTGCAGAAGCTCCTCTGTCCTAAAATAGAAAGTACATTGAGATGTGTTTCCTGGGTGGCTCTGCTCCAGCTTAACTAATAGATCTCCCCTAATCTGTGTATAGATAGGGACCCATTTTTTTTTATCAGTTTTTTTTTCCCCTTAAAAAGATAGTTTTATCAAGTTCAGCATAACATTCTGGCCTCCTCCTATGTTGATCCAGAAGAAGAAAAAAAATAAAGTGCACCTGTCAGTTAGCAGCCCATGTGTTAGTATGATTGGGGTAAAAATCCCTTCCAGTCCTCAATATTTCGTCGTTTATTTCTTTACACTGGAAGTTGGGGCTGGTTTCTATAGTACAGTTAAAATGTGCTTACATGTGTGTCTCTCGACACTTGCTGCCATAATTTTAAAGAGTTATCCAACCATGGACATTTATCATCTATATTGCTGAGGGTCCCAGCAATCATTAGAACAGGATTCCCCATTCCTCCTCACCACCATTCATTTCAGACTTGGAAGTAAGGCTAGAGGCACAAAAACAGTTCCTTGTGTAATATACCAAATCTAGAAAGACATCACAACATCCCTGTAATAAATAATCATAGATGTGACCTTCTGCTGCATATCACATTCACTATGGGGACTACAATCATGAGAGAATGCTAAAGATAATTTGTAAACCGATGCATCCATTTATTATAGTGTCCTGCTCAAGGGCAGGCCGGGTTTTGTGGGTGCACCTACAACACATTCCCCAGTCTTCGGACCGAGAGGCCAAAAACTCCTCTGCATTGCATGCTAATGACGGCACGTGAGCACTTTCAGCACTCCTCATAAGCCGAGAGGGCTCCTTCCTCCTGCTCAGACTCAGGTACGTACACTAAGGGGGTTCACATGCCCTCTTTAGCATATGGTCAGGGGGAACAGAAGATCGCTTTGGGGTTGTTTAGTGGATGGCTTTTTGCCTGTCTCACCACTCAAGCGGGCACATATGCTCTTCAAAAATGCATTTCCCTTAGGTGGACTTTTATAACCTCAATATGAAATAAAACTGACAATAGACAAGAGGTAAAAATACATTCATAAGACAAACTCTACAAATTCTTACTAGAAACTATGAATACAAAAGGACTGTTTAAAAAGTGCCGGATCGGCACAGACGACCCACGGTCGAATTAAGACTTTCATGCTGAAAACTTTTGTGTACAAGAGACGCTAAGAATACCTGACTTTAGACAAAATGATCCACTGCGGAATTCACACCGAAGAATGTGGTCACCTGTCTAGAAAGAAGAAGAGATTTTCATGAGTGTCTCTGAGATTGCTTACAATAAGGGTTCTGTGTGGAGGGAGAAGACTTCACGTGGATTTTCTGCCATTCATCAGGTGTTCTTTTCCTTTTAGTTCCAGCTTGTGGTGACTGAACCTCTTGACAATGGTGCCAGGGATTAGAGCAGCAAGCGCTATTGCCAATAACTTTAGTAGTGTTCCCCACGAAAACATGTCATCCAAAGATTTGATCTTTGACAAAATGGAGCCTGTCTGGACACAGATGAAGTTGTAGGGTAGGAGACCTAGGTGTAAGGCAACACAAGATGACGGATTGGTTCAGGTTTAACTAAAGCACATGTACTATATTGTTTTAAAGTAAACCTAAACTTTCAGGTAATTTTTCAGAATAAGTGTCTACATCAGTAATAACTTCTGGCCACTGTATTTATATCTAAACTTGTTTCTGCCATTTTCGGCAGTATTCCCTCTCTGCAGAGTCCATATAGAATTCTCAGTTCTCCCTGCATTAGTGGGTGAAGAGTAGCTGTCTCCTATAGAGAACAGGGAGAGAAAAGGAAATTCTGCTCTCTAACTCTGAGCAGTGCTGATGTGAATCAAGCACTTAGATTGAGATAAAAACAATTATTAGCTGCTGCAGCCTCGGTGTATGTCTCTCTGCAGCTCACCACTCCTTTCCCTCCGCTCTCCAAAGACTTCTATGGTGAGCATGTAATTTTATCCTTTAGTGACCAGATAGTCCTTCATAGTCTCTCAAGACAGATAAAGGCCTCATGCACACAGCCATTGTGCTGCCGTTCCGTGCATTGGGGACCGCAATTTTCGGTCCCCAATGCACGGGCAACATCCGTGCGGTAGCCAGGACAGATCGAGACCCATTCAACTTGAATGGGTCCGTGATCCGTCCGCATAATAATAATAATAATAATAATAATAATAATAAAATAGGCACCACATCTCCCAGATTGCCGATCTATTCAAGTGAATGGATCCGCATCCGGGATGCGCGGTGCACACGGCCGGTGCCCGTGTATTGCGGACCCGCTGTATGCGGGCCGCAATACGGCCAGGCAACGTCCGTGTGCATGAAACCTTAGCATGGAATTCTGAGTGATTTTTAGTTTGTGGATGGGGAGAACTGATAACTAGAGAAAGGTGCATTTTTCTCTCAAAAAGATATGCATTACAAAGTTTCTTCTATTTGCCTCTAATTTTCATTTATGCAAATTTTGTTGAAAGATTAGTGACCAGTTAAACGCTGTATATCATTTTTCACATACCGATGAGGACAGAGAAGAAAAACTGTCCTACTGGAATGTTCAGTATGGGTGAAGAGAGGTTCAGGAACCAGTTAGGCGTCATTGGGAACAAACGCAGGAAAAGTAGAAAAAAGAACAGGCCGCTGCGGTTTTCTTCAATCTGAATAAAATACATTTAGAAACAACAAAAACAATTCAACCTTCTAAAGCTGACTATTTTGGCAACACAGACTTTTAAATAATTGTATGAAAGATTTTAGATCGGTGGGGTCTGACACCTGGGCGCTGTGACCTCCTCACAGCTCAGTCTCCTACCCTGACTGATCTGATATTGATGACCTATCTTAAAAAGGACCTTTCACCAGAATAAAACCTCTAAACTGACTATACAGACGTGTAGAGCGGCGCCCAGGGATCCCCCTGCACTTACTGTTATCCCCGGGCGCTGCTCCGTTCTCCGGTTATAGCCTCCGGTATCTTCATAGTTAGGCTCCACCCAGGGGAACCTGCCGGTGTCTCTTTCTCCTATGCTGTAGTGCTGGCCAATCGCAGCGCTCAGCTCATAGCCAGGCTATGAGCTGAGCGCTGCGATTGGCCAGCGCTACAGCATAGGAGAAAGAGACGCCGGCAGGTTCCCCTGG
The DNA here is from genome assembly GCF_905171765.1 of Bufo bufo. Lineage (NCBI taxonomy): Eukaryota > Metazoa > Chordata > Amphibia > Anura > Bufonidae > Bufo > Bufo bufo. The sequence goes on along the minus strand of NC_053395.1, from coordinate 149,516,112 downwards.
GTGGAGCCTTACTATGAAGATACCGGAGGCTATACCGGGAGAACGAAGCGGCGCCCGGGGATAACAGTAAGTGCAGGGGGATCCCTGGGCGCCGCTCTACACGTCTGTATAGTCAGTTTAGAGGTTTTATTCTGGTGATAGGTCCTCTTTAAGCATAGGTCATCAATATCAAAGTCTCAGAAAACCCCTTTAAAGAAAACTACCACAAAGAATCTTTATATTCAGTGACGTTTCATTTTTGTATTTTATTTTTATATGTCCCAAACTCAAAGTACAAGAGAGGTATGTGAATGGAATGGAATGGAATGGTGGGTATTTGAGGGTGTTCAAATAGGTTCTAGACTTGCATGATCAGATGAGTTGAAAAGATAAAGCAAAAAAATGTAAACAGACTCTTTAAAAAGAGACTGTCTGGTTGGGAATTTTTTATTATTATTTTTTTTTACAAAAAAAGGGAAGAATGGTTCCCATTCTGTGACTTCCTGTGTCCTCAATCAGTCTGTACTTTTTGGCCCCTCTTGACATTGAAAAGTGGCGTGTCAAGTAGGACCAGGAAGTAGAGGCTGGCGGGGGAACTGGTAAGTATCAGACCAGAAGTTGTGATTGGCAAAGTTTGTTTTGTTTTTTACAACTTCCCAGCCAGACAACCGCTTGATTGGGACAGTTACCTTATTCTGCAGCATGGACACCTTCTCGGGAAAATACATGATTACAATCTGTTTTCCAAAGGCTTGAGACAGTAAGTAACAGAACGTGGCACCCAGAGATGTCAGCGTGCAGCATAGAAACAGGCCCATCCATGGTCCAAACAGCGCCCCAGCAAGTAGATTCTGCAAAGACACAAAAAGGGTTTGATCACTGAGAACATATAAATCCATATAGGTACAATAATACAGTGTCATTGTGTTCCGATTCTCCAATCGTTGATGGTAGGCTCAGTTGTCAGTAGCATACCTCACCCGTTGATACCAATTATAAATGGCTTTTGCAGGGCTTTGATGCATTGTGCACTAAGGCTAGTGTTGTTCACACATACATGTACATAGAACATGTATGCCTCCTCCCCATGTATGAAATGTTGTAAATCACACGGCCAGAGTCACAAGCATTTCAGGTTTGCATATAGCTGAAGGACAGGTCCTAGAAATAATTTCTCAGCTTCAACCCCAATTTTATCAAAGCTCTGGGCAGCGCTGTAAGCCACAACATAAAAGGGGACTCACCTGCTACCCATCACTCCGCTCCAGTACAGAGGGTCCTGTCCAGCTCCTTCCAGTCCCCAATGTGTAAATATTTGGGCAGGGTCACGTGTGGCTAGAGTAATTCACTGGCCACAGCAATGACATGTCCTCAAGCGTAACATCACTTCGGGTCATATGCCGCTTGGGGACACGCCACTGCGGAGGCCACTAAGTGGACAAGATCATATCTAATACAAACTGGGGACAGGCAGTAGCTGAAGCAGACCCATTGGCACTGGAACAGAGCAGGTGAATGCCTTTTTAATGTGGTACAGTTCTGTCGAAGGCCTACATAATATTGTGGTTGACCGTGGACAACACCTTTAAGATTCCTGGGTCTTAATTGGCTAAAGCTGGCCTTACACATTGGAGGTACCTAGCAATGTCAATGGGTTTGGCTGACCATCTAATGTAGATGGTGGCCTCCTGAATTCCACCGGCAGCTATCTAATGTGCATGGCTAACATTTCTTTCAGGTGCCAAAAACACAGGGCAAGACGTCATGGCCATACACAATCTTTCCACACCAGAGACTACAATACTGCTGATGAGGACAATTCAAAGTGACTGCCATCCTAATAAGAAAGTATTTCTTACCTAATGAAAATACTGCAGCACTAGCCAAAGAAAGTCACACATAAATGCAATAAGTGACTTACCAGAAAGCTGGATCCTGGGATGGCAAAGCTTTGCTTGTACAAGTATGCGCTACAGAACAGGAGGGCGACATATGACTGGTGCTCCCTCTTATAGTCCTGCAGAAAGTCAGCCAGCTCACGGAGTTCATCCAGATCTGAAGGAAACACCAAGGACCTGTAATGGTGACAAGAGGAGCTTCGTGATGTGTACTAGAACCTGGCAGACATGGAGGGAATCGTGCATCTCAAATAAACGTTTTCATGGTGGCAATAGTTTCCTTGCATAAAGTTGGTAAGCAACCAAATATCGTAACCCGAGAGGGCTCACACTGCCCAATTCTGTTCAGCAGAGATGTGCCTTAAAAAGTCTGACACGGGCAGCACTGACTGGACATTGTCACAGTGTGCAAGAATATAATGAAAGGTATATAAGCATTGGCCAAAAAAAAAGTCAGTTTATTCCTACATTTCCAGAGGGAATAACACAGGAACAACAGAATTCTAGGAGATGTTCCAGAATTGTTCAGCCAAAACCCAGCGCTCATGCCGGAAACTGGCCAAATCCCTGTAAAATCCCATTATAATCAATGAGGTCTGACGGTGCACAGCCAATTCTGGCTAGGCCGGATGTGGTGAACTCTAGCAGTCTGTTACCTTGCCGGAACATCTGGATACCATCCTAGCAGATATGGAAGTAGTCTTAGGGTCCATTCACACGTCCGTTGTTTCTTTCCTGATCTGTTCCGTTTTTTGCGGAACAGATCTGGACCAGTTCTGTACCCATTCATTTTCAATGGGTCCTGAAAAAAAAATCTGACATTGAGCTGTCCGATTTTTTTCAGGACCCATTGAAAATGAATGGGTCCAGATCTGGTCCAGATCTTTTCCGCAAAAAACGGAACAGATCAGGAAAGAAACAACGGACGTGTGAATGGACCCTTAGGCTGAGTTCACACGGGCGAGTATTCTGCGCGGGTGCAATGCAGGAGGTGAACGCATTGCACCCGCACTGAAACCGGACCCATTCATTTCTATGCACATGAGCTGTGATTTTCACGCATCACTTGTGCGTTGCGTGAAAATCGCAGCATGCTCTATATTGTGCGTTTTCCACGCAACGCAGGCCCCATAGAAGTGAATGGGGCTGCGTGAAAATCGCAAGCATCGGCAAGCAAGTGCGGATGCGGTGCGATTTTCACGCATGGTTGCTAGGAGACGATCGGGATGGAGACCCGATCATTATTATTTTCCCTTATAACATGGTTATAAAGGGAAAATAATAGCATTCTGAATAAAGAATGCATAGTAAAATAGCGCTGGAGGGGTTAAAAAATAAATAAAAAATAATTAAACTCACTTTAGTCCACTTGATCGCGGAGCCCGGAATCTCCTTCTGTCTCCTCCTTTGTTGATTGTAGGAACAGGACCTGTGGTGACTGGTGACGTCACTCCGGTCATCACATGATCTATTACCATGGTAAAAGATCATGTGATGGACCATGTGATGACTGGAGTGACGTCACCACAGGTCCTTTTCCTGCAATCAGCAAAGAAGGAGACAGAAGAGAAGCCGGGCTCCGCGATCAAGTGGATTAAGGTGAGTTAAATTATTTTTTTTAACCCCTTCAGCCCTATTTTACTATGCATTCTGTATTCAGAATGCTATTATTTTCCCTTATAACCATGTTATAAGGGAAAATAATACAATCTACAGAGCACCGATCCCAAGCCCGAACTTGTGTCAAGAAGTTCGGGTTTGGGTACCAAACATGCACGATTTTTCTCACGCGAGTGCAAAATGCATTACAATGTTTTGCACTCGCACGGAGAAATCGCGCATGTTTCCGCAACGCACCCGCACCTTTTCCCGCAACACCCGTGTGAACTCAGCCTTAGACCTCCACTGCGTTGCCGATTCTGCAATCTCTGCTGCGCTGTCATACCCTTAGCAGTACAGGCCACAGCCAGTACAGTCACTAAAGTGAGTGCAACAGAGACAGTGGAAATGGAAGCAAGCCGGGTGTCAGCGCTGCCATAATGAACTGGCTTCTGCAGGTCAGAAGAGGGATTTTTAGTTAAAGCCTGAAGAACCCTTTAATGTGATCCATCAAGCCTTATTAAAGGGTTTGTCTGAGTGTTCAATACTGATGACTTATCCTCAGGACCTGATAGCTGGGGGTCCAACACCTGGCACGCCCATTGATCAGCTGTTTAAAAAGACTAATATCAAATTCCAGCAGAATCAATAAACATTGATATTATGGGGTATATATGTATCAGCAATTCCAGCACAAAGAAAAAAAAAAACTAAAATGACAATTTTAATGGTATACCTTTAAAAGGGATCCCGATTGGGTCCGCTATATATGACATTAATAATATACAAACAAACTAATGTGACCGATAATCACATCCAGCATAAATTAGAAACCTGGGGTACGGGAATGATTGTCCCTATATCTACCCCTATCCTAAAACCTCAGCCCAGGGAGGGCTCCTGATGGTGGAGGCCCCCCGTCCACGTACCTAGACTACTACCCCTCACAAATCCCTATAGGGGTGCAGCAGGGATGGTTCTAGATTGTCCCAGGTATGAGGTAAGGATAATGATTATATATATATATATATATATATATATATATATATATATATATCTCTATCAGCTGGATGGAATAAGAAAAACAAGAAATAACATATAGTACAGACATAAACAAAACATACGATTGGTCAGGGTGGACTTGATAGTCATAAACCTTAGCTACCTCGACGCGTTTCCCCCTAGACCAGGGGTACTCAACTGGCGGACCGCGGTCCAAATACGGACCGCGGCCGCCAGTTGTCCGGACCCCGGCCATCCTTCAGAGCGCTGCTCCTCTCCTGCACACTGTGCCGTGCAGGAGGAGGAGCTTACCAGCGCACTTCCACCTGTCCCACAGCACAGTGAGACAGGGCTTCCTCCACATGTAGCGCTCCTCCTCCTGCACACTCTGGCAGCTCTGCTCCATACAGCGGCGGGCACAGGAGATGATCGTTCTCAGCAGCGCAGAAGGAGTCTCTCCCTCCCCCCTGTGCTGCTGCTGCCCCCGCCGCTGCCAATAAGAAGAGGCAGGAGGAGAAGGGGAGGGGCTGTGGCCACTGCGCCACCAATGAAGAAAACTGACCTGTATTACAAATACAGGAGGCGGGTGCTGGAATCAAATAGCCGGCACCCGACCTCTGTGACAGGGAGCTGCGATCAGCTGCAGTTGAGTTAACCCTTCAGGTGCGGTACCTGAGGGGTTAATTGTAGCTGATCGCAGCCCCCTGTCACAAAGGTCGGGTGCCGGCTATTTGATTCCGGCACCCGCCTCCTGTATTTGTATAAGAAACGTTGGTGGCACAGTGCCCCCCCCCCCCCCCTAGTATAATAAACGTTGGTGGCTCAGTGGGAAGTGCCAATGAGGGTTAAAAATAAAAGAAAATTAACTCACCTCCTCCAGTTGATCGCGTAACTGCCGGTCTCCAGTTCTTACTTCTTTCTTCAGGACCTGTGGTGACGTCACTGAGCTCATCACATGGCCCATTACCATGGTGATGGATCATGTGATGAGCACAGTGATGTCACCACAGGTCCTGAAGAAAGAAGTAAGAACTGGAGACCGGCAGTTACGCGATCAACTGGAGGAGGTGAGTAAATTATTTTTTAACCCTCATTGGCACTGCCCACTGCGCCACCAATGTTTATTATATTGGGGGGGGGGGGGCGCACTGCGCCACCAATGTTTATTACACTGGGGTGATGGGGGGGCGCACTGCGCCACCAATGTTTATTATTTTGAGAGGGGGCGCACTGCGCCACCAATGTTTATTATATTGGGGGGCACACTGCGCCACCAATGTTTATTATATTGGGGGGCACACTGCGCCACCAATGTTTATTATATTGGGGGGCACACTGCGCCAATGTTTATTATATTGGGGGGCACACTGCGCCACCAATGTTTATTATACTGGGGTGATGGGGGGGCGCACTGCGCCACCAATGTTTATTATTTTGAGGGGGGGCGCACTGCGCCACCAATGTTTATTATATTGAGGGGGCCGCCAGACGAAAAAGTCGGACATGTAGTACTTTTAGTCTGGCGGCCTCTCACCGTGCTGCGCCGTAACTCTGCCCCCATCCCCATTATAGTCGATGGGCACAGAGCAGCGGCACGGCGAAGTAGTGGCAAGATGGATCTGACAGGGTGAGCAGCCTGTCGGATCCATCCTGCTGCAAGTGTGAAAGTACCCTTACTAATGAGCGCTTCCATCATGGAACGCCCATTAGTACAGCCTTTACCTCCACCGCTACTTGTGCTAGTAAAAAAAAATATATATTACGGCAGTGTTTCCCAACCAGTGTGCCTCCAGCTGTTGCAAAACTACAACTCCCAGAATGCCTGGACAGCCTTTGGCTGTGGGGGCATGCTGGGAGTTGTAGTTTTGCAACAGCTGGAGGCACACTGGTTGGGAAACACTGTATTACGGTACCTCCACCTCCATTTGCTCACGCTGTGGAGAACACTCCCTTGCTGACTAGAAGCTCAGGACAGGACCTACAAGACGTCATCACGTTGGAGCACCGGTCCTGAGCGTGCAGTCAGCAGCGAATGTTCACCGCAGCCAGGTGAATGCAAATTTTTTTTTTTTTTTTGCAAAAGCAGAGAAGGGGGGCACTAATGGGGGCAATACTCTTACTGGGGCACTAATGGGGACATTATTCTTACTGGGGCACTAATGTGGCCATTACTAATTCTGGGACTTACCCGGGGCGCTCCACTATAACGTCAGATTGCGCCACGCGCATGTATCACATGATCGCATGGCATCTTTACTGTTGGCGTTCAGTTCGGACCTTCACCTGACTGCAGACCCTGGTATGTGGACCTTTAATAAAACTAGTTGAGTACCCCTGCCCTAGACAATGCCATGGGATCATCAGGAGGTGTAATAAAACTGTTGGTCTATGCAAGATAAATGCAACCATATAGATACTGGCATAGAGCCAGGTCACATAAAAAAAGTGCTGCAAGATAAATGCCGGCATAGAGCCAGGCCGCACAGACAGTAGGATAGTCTATAATTAATACGGGGGGGATGGAATCAGGCCCATGGATATGCTTGATGGCCTCATATCAGGCCAGTTATATGCACATTTTGATGATCGTGCCTGCATCAGGCTCCTTCAAAAGTAGATGGCATGTTCCGCATCCTATAGGGCAGAAAATAATCATACCAAAGTCAGTATGGTGTCTATCATCTATATATAGATAAAATCATTGGTCAGTGTAGACTCCGTTCAGATGATAGAGAAGATCCCAGCAAGATATTATTTCTGTTATCCACCTGTCATGGAATCTTGGTAAGACCCACACTAAAATCAAGAATTCTAATCACCAATGGCGCTTACACTGAATAAACACTGAAGAATCAAAGACCTGTGGTTAAAATGACCAAGGTATATTAGACTTGCATGCTGGAGTCCTTCCCTCTGCTCTCATTCTCCATGACTAATGCTGCAGCTGTATTTAAAGTGCTGCCACGTGGGGCGTGGCTTGCTAGGCATGTGAGCGGTCACACGCTGCGAGAGCTCCCGCATCTGCCCGGCCATTAATCCTGAATTTACCCCGATTTCAGCGGAGATATCAAGCCTGAACAGTCGGGGATCAGCGCAGATCAGTGCGGTAACCAAGACTGAGGCTTTGGTCAGCGGGAGAAGCAGGCATGTCGAGGAAAAGAGACGGCAGAGGGGCTGATAAGGAGTCCCAAGATGGCGCTGGGCTGAGCACGCGGAAGCGGCGGGATCGCACTGTAGAGTTGTAGAAAGAAACGGTGGTGAAGCTGAGTCAATTTGTGAGATCCTCTCAGGCAGCCAACAACAGACTGCGCCAGGGGAGTCAGGACGAAGTGCTACCGGATCAAGGGGACGACTCAGACCATGAAGAGCGGGTTCCCGCCACTACCACGCGTCAGAGCGCCAACAGGTATGCGGCTTTACAAGTGAATGGAGAGGAGCTGGAGCGCGAGACTGGCGATTCGGAATCTGGGGAACCCACGCTAAAGGATGTGCTACATGCCATCTCTAAATGTGGCAAGTCCCTGAGTGCACTATCGGTCCAGGTAGGCGCCATTAAAGAGGACATTTCTATTATAAGACATGACTTCAGAAAATTGAGCGTACCACAGCTCTAGAGGATTGGGTGGGAGAGGTGGAGGATGAGGTACAGCCTCTAAAGAGGGACACTGCTGAACATTCCAGATTGTTAAATGTTATATTGGCTAAGCAAGACGATATGGAGAACCGTCTGCGCTGCAATAATGTACGCATTGTTGGAGTACCTGAGAAGGTGGAAGGGAGGAATCCCACCGAATACTTTGAGGCATGGCTGAAGGAGAAGGTGGGGCAGGACGCACTAACCCCACTGTTTGCAGTCGAACGCGCCCATCGGGTGCCGACTAGGCCTTTGCCTCCAGGAGCACCTCCGAGAACGGTCCTGGCCAAGCTATTATATTACAGAGACCGGGATATCCTCCTGCGCAAGGCCAGGGAGCTACAAGACCTTTCCATTGATGGTCACAGAATCTCACTGTTCCTGGACGACTCTGGAAGTTCAAAAAAGGAGGGCCCGTTTTCTAGAAGTTAAAAAGAGACAGAGAAATCTGGGGGTCCCATATTATATGCTATACCCAGCTAGATTGCGTGTAGTGGCCCTGAATACTACCAGTTTCTTTGAAGATCCTAGGGAAGCGGCAAAATGGTTGGACAGAAATGAACGTCAGATCAAGATGGAGCTTCAACCCCCTACTTAATGGGACTCAGTTTTCATTCTGCAAGTGATTATTTGAATGTCTTTTCTATGTTCTGTCCTCCCTCTCTATCTAAATTGATATGCCAAGCTGTAAAGGCCGTATATTGCAGTGAATTTATATGCTGATGCGTTACCATGGATATAGATATGACTGCTTTACCTTGTTTTAAACCCGATTGTTGATCAGGATATCACGGGTAAAGTACTACATTTCCTACTTGTGGTAGTTATGTTATGTCTTCCCGGGTAAGATGCGGGAAGCTAGAGGGCGATTGGTTATAATAAGAGTATGAGTAACAGTTTTCAAGTGTTCACATTGATAAAATACTACTAGTAGTCAGTTCTGGCTACGCTCCTCCGGCTAATACGGGTTATTAGCTGGTGTTCTGCTGGTCTCACCGACTGGTGCAGTATATTTCCACAGGCCTTATACTTGGGCGTGGGGTGGAACCAATCGGTTAGTCCGGGGAACCGTAGTTCTTTATAGTGTTTTGCCAGCTAATGGCAAGTTTACAACCTTGGGGAGGGTTGGGGTATGTTATGAGACAGGGCAATTCTGGTTATGAATGGCAGTATGGCTGGCTGAGTGTGGTATGGATGGGGGTGTGCCTTCCTCCGGGGCAGAGAGAAAAAGATAATGGGGTACAGATTGTGACTCAATCGGTGTACAGGAGATTGTCTTCTAATACTAATGGCTAATTGCATTAAATTCCTTAGCTGGAATGTCCGGGGAATCAAGGAAAAGACTAAAAGGAAGGCGATTCTGGAAAGCGTCCGTCCGTTACATCCTCTCATATGCTACCTACAGGAGACACACTTGCTGCCGGAGCAGGTACATTTGCTTAAACTGGCCTGGGTGGGGATGGGGTTTCACTCCACGTATTCTACATATGCTAGAGGAGTCAGTATCTTGGTACATAAAAACATACCGTTTTGTTGTATTTCTAGCAAAGTGGATGCTGAAGGGTGTTATGTGTGCTTATATGGTACACTCTATAACCAGCCATGTGCGAGTGTATATCCCGCCCCCATACTCTCAGTTAGTGATCAGGAAGGTTTTAGCTTTCATGACTGATTTCCCGGGGGTGCCAACTCTCATACTGGGAGATTTTAATAATGTAGTAAGCCCTGACATCGATAGGATGGGGACAGCGGAAAGGGATTCCTCGGGAGAATATACCACAGTTGGGAGACTCATACAGGAAGAGTCCCTAGTAGACATATGGAGAAAGAGAAATCTGCGGGAAAGGCAGTACTCATGTTGTTCTAGTACATTTGGCTCGCTGTCCAGGATTGATTTGGCACTAGTAAATTCTGAAATGGGGAGATTAGTACAAGAAGTTGCTTATCTTCCGCGTCGGCTGACGGACCATTCCCCTTTGATGGTCTCCGCTGCTTTTAGGCCCGCTAGAATAGGACAAGGAATGATGTGGGCATTTAACCCCTTTTGGTTATCTGTCCTGCCGGAAGTGGGTAGTATTAAGGAACAACTAGAGGAGTTCTTTAGGATTAATCTGCCTACCACTACAAGGTTAATAATCTGGGATACCATAAAGGCTTTCATGCGAGGGTTGCTTATAGCTCAAATTAGTAGGAAAAAGAGTGAAACCAAAGCTAAGGTTCAGGCTTTAACGCGGGCGGTGGAAATAGCTGAAGCTAATTATGTGAAAACACAGGATGATGGGTGTAGAGAATTATGGAAGGGGGCGCAAAAGGAGCTAAATGACAGGCTGCTACTTAATGCCAAAAACAAACAATTCTTCCAAAAACAAGTATACTATGAAGAAGGAGAGAAGACTGGAAGAATGCTGGCTCTGATATCTAGGGCACAGCGACCCCCTAGTTATATAGCGGCCCTCAGGGATCCAACTGGGAACTTGTGTAGTGCTTCGGAGCAAATACTGGAGATTATGAGGGGATTTTACTCTAACCTGTATGTGTCCCGTTTGGCAGCCTCAGATGAAGAAATAGACTTATTCTTGGATGGGCTTCACATGCATACCTTTACCTCTGATCAGCGTATAAAATTGGATTCTCCTATAACAATCACTGAGTTGGAGGTGGCGCTATCAAATATGTCTAATAATAAGGCTCCAGGTGGTGATGGGTTACCGGCGGAGATATACAAACGATTTGCCTCAGTCATGCTGCCTCAGTTGTTAGAGGTCTTCAAGGAGGCGATGATACAGAAAAAACTGCCCCCCAGTATGACTGAGGCGACGATTGTAGTCCTTCCAAAGGCGGGCAAAGATATACAGGAGGCCGAGTCCTATAGACCGATATCACTACTTCAGGTAGACATTAAAATCCTGGCTAAGGTCTTAGCTAATCGTCTGAACCTGATTATATCTAACCTTATTCACCCGGACCAGGCTGGATTTATGCCAAACCTGTCTACGGCAGTTAATATCAGGCGCTTCGGATGCGGCGGTCGCATCTCTTGATGCGGCCAAAGCATTTGATAGTGTAGAATGGAAATACTTGTGGAAGGTACTGAGGAAGCTAGGGTTTGGCCAATCTTTCATAGGGTGGATTCAGCTTCTATATGACAAGCCATCGGCTAGGATTAGGGTGAATGGCAATCAGATAGCTTCACACTATATAGGGGGACGAGGCAGGGTTGTCCCCTGTCGCCTCTACTATTTGCGATTGAACCTCTAGCTGAAGCTATCAGATCTTCTGCAGGGATTAGAGGCTTTACTTATGGCTCCTTGGAGGAGAAAGTGGCACTATATGCAGATGATCTGTTGTTATTTATGGATGATTGGAGAACCTCTCTCCCGGTAGTGATGGAAGTTAACAGGTTTGGGAAAATGTCAGGTCTATGTATCAACTGGACTAAGTCCGTGCTGATGCCACTGAAGGAGGGCATGGATGACAGTGACTCTTGGGAAGAGGGCCTACAGGTTGTGCACTCTTTCAAATATCTGGGCATTCAGGTCTCTTGCAATGATCTAGATTTTGAGAAACTGAACATCTCCCCTCTACTCCAGAAGTTTAAACAGAAGGTGAATGCCTGGACAAAACTGCAGTTATCCATTATAGGTAGAAAGTGCTGCCACTTAGTGCCAATAGCCCTATTGGTGGTTTACCTAGCTTCCGGGTTGGCCCCACTTCCTGTTGTTGGAACGCATATGCGTTCCACAAAGCGGATGCTCCAATCATTTAGAAGCAGAATGGCACAGTCAGTGCTGCGCCGCCCTTCCGGTCTCTGGAACGCACATGCGTTCCAAGGAGTGGCTTCCGGTCTTTGAGCTTCTTCCCGGTTCCTGTATGTATAATCCTGTGGAACGCTGTTGCGCTCCACAGGATATTCGCATCCCCAAGATTTTATACAAAGCTATAATAGGTTTTGGCGTGCCCATGATTGTATAATGAACTGTGGGTGTTTGCCCTCATTTCTCATCGATATGAATGAAGGCGCACCTATCAAGGGCATATATATTAATACCACCCATATCACACCCAGAAATACATTTTTTAGGGTGTGTAGAGGGGTGGAATGGAGAGAACATAATATTGGGGGGGGGGGGGGGGGAAAGGTAAACATAGTAATTGTAAAGCACCATTCATCTCCTATGTGGGCAATTATATGGATGCATGTGTGGTACATCATAATAAAAGATCTCAAAGACATTGCAGCATAGTTCACACTTAATCCTGATGTACAGTACAGACCAAAAGTTTGGACACACCTCATTCAAAGAGTTTTCTTTATTTTCATGACTATGAAGGCATCAAAACTATGAATTAACACATGTGGAATTATATACATAACAAACAAGTGTGAAACAACTGAAAATATGTCATATTCTAGGTTCTTCAAAGTGGCCACCTTTTGCTTTGATTACTGCTTTGCACACTCTTGGCATTCTCTTGATGAGCTTCAAGAGGTAGTCCCCTGAAATGGTCTTCCAACAGTCTTGAAGGAGTTCCCAGAGATGCTTAGCACTTGTTGGCCCTTTTGCCTTCACTCTGCGGTCCAGCTCACCCCAAACCATGTCGATTGGGTTCAGGTCCGGTGACTGTGGAGGCCAGGTCATCTGGCGCAGCACCCCATCACTCTCCTTCATGGTCAAATAGCCCTTAATTTCAAAGTTTTCCCAATTTTTCGGCTGACTGACTGACCTTCATTTCCTAAAGTAATGATGGCCACTCGTTTTTCTTTACTTAGCTGCTTTTTTCTTGCCATAATACAAATTCTAACAGTCTATTCAGTAGGACTATCAGCTGTGTATCCACCTGACTTATCCTCAACACCACTGATGGTCCCAACCCCATTTATAAGGCAAGAAATCCCACTTCTTAAACCTGACAGGGCACACCTGTGAAGTGAAAACCATTTCAGGGGACTACCTCTTGAAGCTCATCAAGAGAATGCGAAGAGTGTGCAAAGCAGTATTTAAAGCAAAAGGTGGCTACTTTGAAGAACCTAGAATATGACATATTTTCAGTTGTTTCACACTTGTTTGTAATGTATATAATTCCACATGTGTTAATTCATAGTTTTGATGCCTTCAGTGTGAATCTACAATTTTCATAGTCATGAAAATAATGAAAACTCTTTGAATGAGAAGGTGTGTCCAAACTTTTGGTCTGTACTGTATATATTCTCAAAGAAAATAACCACAGTTCGTGGTTATCTACAAGACAATGACCTGATAGTGAGTCACTAATGTCTAAAATTATATAACATAATATTTCATGCTTTACGCATGTGGTCTAATTTTCAGTACACTATATTCAGTCACGTAATGCAAAACACACTCCTTCTGCAGTATCTTATTGTTCAAATTCCCACCTCTAGGTGACGGTGGTACCAACTCTAACACAGAGAATTTGAGGCATAGAGGGTCCCCCCCATGCACTTCATTAATATGTGAGGCTACTGGAGTGGCTTTTTTGTTAATAACATCGTTAACATGCTCACATATTCTCCTACGTAGCTCTCTTATCGTTTTCCCTATGTAATCCTTAGGACAGGGACATTGACAGATATACACTCACCTAAAGAATTATTTGGAACACCTGTTCTATTTCTCATTAATGCAATTATCTAGTCAACCAATCACATGGCAGTTGCTTCAAAGCATTTAGGGGGGTGGTCCTGGTCAAGACAATCTCCTGAACTCCAAACTGAATGTCAGAATGGGAAAGAAAGGTGATTTAAGCAATTTTGAGCGTGGCATGGTTGTTGGTGCCAGACGGGCCGGTCTGAGTATTTCACAATCTGCTCAGTTACTGGGATTTTCACGCACAACCATTTCTAGGGTTTACAAAGAATGGTGTGAAAAGGGAAAAACATCCAGTATGCGGCAGTCCTGTGGGCAAAAATGCCTTGTGGATGCTAGAGGTCAGAGGAGAATGGGCCGACTGATTCAAGCTGATAGAAGAGCAACGTTGACTGAAATAACCACTCGTTACAACCGAGGTATGCAGCAAAGCATTTGTGAAGCCACAACACGCACAACCTTGAGGCGGATGGGCTACAACAGCAGAAGACCCCACCGGGTACCACTCATCTCCACTACAAATAGGAAAAAGAGGCTACAATTTGAGAACATGTATCCATCCTCTGATGGCTACTTCCAGCAGGATAATGCACCATGTCACAAAGCTCGAATCCTTTCAAATTGGTTTCTTGAACATGACAATGAGTTCACTGTACTAAAATGGCCCCCACAGTCACTAGATCTCAACCCAATAGAGCATCTTTGGGATGTGGTGGAACGGGAGCTTCGTGCCCTGGATGTGCATCCCTCAAATCTCCATCAACTGCAAGATGCTATCCTATCAATATGGGCCAACATTTCTAAAGAATGCTATCAGCACCTTGTTGAATCAAAGCCACGTAGAATTAAGGCAGTTCTGAAGGCAAAAGGGGGTCCAACACCGTATTAGTATGGTGTTCCTAATAATTCTTTAGGTGAGTGTATATCCACCGCTAAAACAATAACATGCACAGCCACTAGACAGGTATTTGATATCAGGGACTTCTGCACTTGTCGCAGCAAAGAGGCCATGTATATCTGTCAATGTCCCTGTCCTAAGGATTACATAGGGAAAACGATAAGAGAGCTACGTAGGAGAATATGTGAGCATGTTAACGATGTTAGAGAAAGAAGTGGTAGGGCACACCAATATCAGGTACCACACGGATAATGGATGATGTAATATATTATTTTATTATATTATTAGTGATATACTTTTAACAACCATTCATAAAAATATCAGAAAAATATAAAAAATTTCATATAAAATATGTAAAAAAGCTAGTACATATAAGAATTATTCAACTATATTATATAACTACAATAATACATATAACAGTAATGTATAACTCCTATACTTTGGGCTGATAATTCAACTATATGTATGCCAAAGTGCGTTTGAAGAGGTGATTGATATCCTTCCAAGTGGGTTAATAACCCTATCAATGCTGCTATATAAGAGAAAAGTTTATCTGTTTAGATAGAGTCTTTTGAATAGTCCCAGATTTGCAACTGTTGCGACTCAACAGTCGCGGTCTGTATTAAAATGTTACACTGTTGCTGGGTTTAGTAATGAAGTGCCGAAGCTGTTTGTACAATTTCTGATGTAGTGATGTCGGCTATTACTGCGTCACAGGTGGCGTCCCACATGTGATAAGCAGTGATTACACAAATACCAGCGTGTACAGATGATGCGGCTTTCAGGATCTTCGGTGTATTGCCGTGCTGTATTGGAGATGAATCAATTATTCAGCAAAGGTGGACGATGTCACAAGGCTGGCTCTCCAAACAGGCAAATGTCCGGCTTATCTCCGCTTATTCACAAAGAAAAATCACCGATCCTTTACTTCTCATTCTTTTCCTTTGAACTCTTTAAATCCTCCGATGCTGTACTCTATTCCATGGGACAGTTACCATTTTTTTTTTTTTTTTACACGGGTACAAAATTTATTTGAACCAGTCACCAGAATAAGTGGACACGTGAAATTAAGCTTTACAACAATACAGAGCAGTCAGGAGCACTACGCATCAGGGACTGTCTTAGGTGAATTATCAATGAGGTTCTTATCCAAAGTCTCAAACTGATACCTGCTGGGGAGAAGAGCGCTGCTGGGGAGCGCACCGCCGCCTGCTGCGGTTCCCGTACGGTTTGAAAGCCATGGAAAGAAGAAGTTGTTTGTAGTCGCACCATCTACATATTATGACAAAAGATTTCTCAAGTTATTGAAATTCTACACGTTACTGGCAGCCGTGCCCGCTGGTATAGCCATTACACTCATCAACATCTTCATTGGACCGGCAGAATTAGTTGAAGTTCCAGAGGGTTATGTTCCCGATTATTGGGAGTACTACCAGCATCCGATTACCCGTTTTCTTGCCCGCAATATATATCACGATTATCAGCAATCATATGAACAGGAAATGGCTCTAATTCATGTTGAGAATGAGAAACGGTTGCTCAGACTCTATGAACTTGCAGCGCGCCGCTCAATGAGACAGAATGGAGATGGTCCATGGTATCAGTTTGAGACTTTGGATAAGAACCTCATTGATAATTCACCTAAGACAGTCCCTGATGCGTAGTGCCCCTGACTGCTCTGTATTGTTGTAAAGCTTAATTTCACGTGTCCACTTATTCTGGTGACTGGTTCAAATAAATTTTGTACCCGTGTAAAAAAAAAAAAAAATGGTAACTGTCCCATGGAATAGAGTACAGCATCGGAGGATTTAAAGAGTTCAAAGGAAAAGAATGAGAAGTAAAGGATCGGTGATTTTTCTTTGTGAATAAGCGGAGATAAGCCGGACATTTGCCTGTTTGGAGAGCCAGCCTTGTGACATCGTCCACCTTTGCTGAATAATTAATTCATCTCCAATACAGCACGGCAATACACCGAAGATCCTGAAAGCCGCATCATCTGTACACGCTGGTATTTGTGTAATCACTGCTTATCACATGTGGGACGCCACCTGTGACGCAGTAATAGCCGACATCACTACATCAGAAATTGTGAGTACAAACAGCTTCGGCACTTCATTACTAAACCCAGCAACAGTGTAACATTTTAATACAGACCGCGACTGTTGAGTCGCAACAGTTGCAAATCTGGGACTATTCAAAAGACTCTATCTAAACAGATAAACTTTTCTCTTATATAGCAGCATTGATAGGGTTATTAACCCACTTGGAAGGATATCAATCACCTCTTCAAACGCACTTTGGCATACATATAGTTGAATTATCAGCACAAAGTATAGGAGTTATACATTACTGTTATATGTATTATTGTAGTTATATAATATAGTTGAATAATTCTTATATGTACTAGCTTTTTTATATATTTTATATGAAATTTTATGAAATTTTTTATGATATTTTTCTGATATTTTTATGAATGGTTGTTAAAAGTATATCACTAATAATATAATAAAATAATATATTACATCATCCATTATCCGTGTGGTAGCTGATATTGGTGTGCCCTACCACTTCTTTCTCTGATTTACCTTTTTTAGAGGATTGGGTGAATCCTCTTAGTAGGAGCACCCTGTTCCATTCTTGAATATACAGGTGAGCCCTCTCTACCTATTCACTCATGTTAACGATGTTATTAACAAAAAAGCCACTCCAGTAGCCTCACATATTAATGAAGTGCATGGGGGGGGACCCTCTATGCCTCAAATTCTCAGTGTTAGAGTTGGTACCACCGTCACCTAGAGGTGGGAACTGGGACAATAAGATACTGCAGAAGGAGTGTGTTTTGCATTACGTGACTGAATATAGTATACTGAAAATTAGACCACATGCGTAAAGCATGAAATATTATGTTATATAATTTTAGACATTAGTGACTCACTATCAGGTCATTGTCTTGTAGATAACCACGAACTGTGGTTATTTTCTTTGAGAATATATACATCAGGATTAAGTGTGAACTATGCTGCAATGTCTTTGAGATCTTTTATTATGATGTACCACACATGCATCCATATAATTGCCCACATAGGAGATGAATGGTGCTTTACAATTATTATGTTTACCTTCCCCCCCCCAATATTATGTTCTCTCCATTCCACCCCTCTACACACCCTAAAAAATGTATTTCTGGGTGTGATATGGGTGGTATTAATATATATGCCCTTGATAGGTGCGCCTTCATTCATATCGATGAGAAATGAGGGCAAACACCCACAGTTCATTATACAATCATGGGCACGCCAAAACCTATTATAGCTTTGTATAAAATCTTGGGGATGCGAATATCCTGTGGAGCACAACAGCGTTCCACAGGATTATACATACAGGAACCGGGAAGAAGCTCAAAGACCGGAAGCCACTCCTTGGAACGCATGTGCGTTCCAGAGACCGGAAGGGCGGCGCAGCACTGACTGTGCCATTCTGCTTCTAAAGGATTGGAGCATCCGCTTTGTGGAACGCATATGCGTTCCAACAACAGGAGGTGGGGCCAACCCGGAAGCTAGGTAAACCACCAATAGGGCTATTGGCGCTAAGTGGCAGCACTTTAAATACAGCTGCAGCATTAGTCATGGAGAATGAGAGCGGAGGGAAGGACTCCAGCATGTAAGTCTAATATACCTTGGTCATTTTAACCACAGGTCTTTGATTCTTCAGTGTTTATTCAGTGTAAGCGCCATTGGTGATTAGAATTCTTGATTTTAGTGTGGGTCTTACCAAGATTCCATGACAGGGGAATAACAGAAATAATATCTTGCTGGGATCTTCTCTATCATCTGAACGGAGTCTACACCGACCAATGATTTTATCTATATATAGATGATAGACACCATACTGACTTTGGTATGATTATTTACTGCCCTATAGGATGCGGAACATGCCATCTACTTTTGAAGGAGTCTGATGCAGGCACGATCATCAAAATGTGCATATAACTGGCCTGATATGAGGCCATCAAGCATATCCATGGGCCTGATTCCATCCCCCCGTATTAATTAAATGTAGAGCGACTATCCTACTGTCTGTGCGGCCTGGCTCTATGCCGGCATTTATCTTGCAGCACCTTTTTCATGTGACCTGGCTCTATGCCAGTATCTATATGGTTGCATTTATTTTGCATAGACCAACAGTTTTATTACACCTCCTGATGATCCCATGGCATTGTCTAGGGGGAAACGCGTCGAGGTAGCTAAGGTGTATGACTATCAAGTCAACCCTGACCAATCGTATGTTTTGTATATGTCTGTACTATATGTTATTTCTTGTTTTTCTTATTCCATTATATATATATATATATATATATATATATATATATATATATATATATCCATCCCTGCTGCACCCCTATAGGGATTTGTGAGGGGTAGTAGTCTAGGTACGTGGACGGGGGGCCTCCACCATCAGGAGCCCTCCCTGGGCTGAGGTTTTAGGATAGGGGTAGATATAGGGACAATCATTCCCGTACCCCAGGTTTCTAATTTATGCTGGATGTGATTATCGGTCACATTAGTTTGTTTGTATATTATTAATGTCATATATAGCGGACCCAATCGGGATCCCTTTTAAAAGGTATACCATTAAAATTGTCATTTTAGTTTTTTTTTTTTTTTGTGCTGGAATTGTTTAAAAAGACTGCAGCGCTCCACGGGCCACCTAGCCGCAGCTCAGTCCCATGCAGGTGAATGGGCCTGACCTGCAATACCAAGCATGGCCACTATACAATGGACGGCGCTGTCCTTGGTATGTGGCAAGGAGGTCATGGTGCTCACCGGGGCGCCGCAGCTTCTTCAGCTGATCGGCGGAGGTGCGAGGGTCAGATCCCCACCAATCAGAAACTGATCATCTATCCTAGGGATACGTCATCAATATTAAAAACTCAGACAATCCTGATGGAATGGAAAAAAGCCAACTCCTAGCACAGAAATTCCAAAGAAATCCAAGGAAGACATTTATCTGCATTTTTCCTGTAAAATATCAATATCTCGCTGCTTTTGTGATCTGATCTGAAGTCCGAGAGACAGAGCAGCAATCGGCCCAGTCCTCGGCCTCTCCCTCCCTCAATGGCTATCTGATTTCGCGCACACAGGATCCGGCTAAACTTACATATGCCACATCTGCAAGGCTTTCAAGCCCAGGTTCTACACGTCATCTGACACATTTATTTCGGGGAGACCGCTGGTATAGACAATCCCACTAATGTGACCCTAGGCCTCATTCACACGAATGTAAGCCATCCAAATGCAAATAGCAGCCCGCAATGCACAGCCGTGAGAATCCCCTACTGCGGCACGGCCCCATTCAATTGAATAGGTCCGCCTTCTGCAATATACGGAAAAAGATGTGACATGTCCTATCTTTTGCGGTGCAGAGGCACAGACCCCAAAGCCCACAGAGTTGCTTCCGATCCATGCTTCACACAGCCGGTGCCCGTATATTGCGGAACCGCCGCTTGCAGTCCACAATATGGGCACGGGCGACCTACAGTCGCGTGAATGAGGCGGATGTGGATTGTCCTCAAATAAGTTATCCTCCATATGATTTACAAGAATTCTCACACAAAACACATTCACTTGTTCCCAGCCAGGGATTGGCACACATGCCATCACTTTTAATTGGCGCTTATGCTGCTGTATGGCACCCACAGACATCTATGCGGACCTAGTATACAACTCTGTAGGGTGCACCATATGGCAGAAGCCACAATACAGTGATGGATACCAACAGTGCCCACTGACAGCGCCGCCCGTGGCACTATTCTTACCGTCAAATGCTACAGGATCTGAATGGTGCAATGAGAATAGGGCATTATGGCAATAATCAGAAACCTGGGTCCATTATCCTTTGATTTATGTTATGGGAGAACTCTGGAGGAAGACTACGCAAATCAGGGTGTAGACCTACGGGCAGTTAGCTATTCAGTGCATGGACTTTGGCATCATCACATACACGTGTCTTTTGCTCTAGATCACGGACTTGTCTCATATACTTGTCACTTGCTCTACATTATGGACTTTCACCGCTGTAAGGCCGAGTTCACACTTCAGTTATTGCGAGCCAACACCTGTAGTAAAGATAAGGTATAATGGAAAGATCTGAGCCTGTTCTGTGTTTTTCACCTGGTTTTGTCTCACAATAATTGATGGAAATTACTGATCAAATAACTGAAGTGTGAACTCGGCCTTACTAGAGAACAGGTTCAGTAGCTCTTATAAAGCTGTATGCAGATGGGAAGACTGCCCCGTCTGACCAGTATCCCGACGTCTTACTCCTTGGATTCTGGCACACTGTAAGCAATGAAGGAAATTACTTCTGGCGCACTTCATGTGACTATGTATGATATGGTCACCGTGTAGTACCATATCTCACCTGCAGGGCCTGGGTTACAGAAGCTGGACCCACAATGACCAAGGGCGTTTACTAACAGATTCTGCTACAATGAAGAGGACCTCACGCCACCCCTGACATGTCCGTTTTATTAAATCATCGTATTGCCTGCGAAATAAAAATTCTGGAGCATTTTTTCTTAGAACTCTGCACTGTACTATTGTTCCTCCGATAAACGTATGAAATTCCTATAAATGTATGAAAAAATAAATAAAAACGGAGTCTTACCGGTTGAGGGGCATGTCCCTACACGCTGACATTGTTCAATCAGGGGGTGACACTGTCATACCGTGTGGGGACACACATGGGGATGGTTGGGGTACGCCACACGTTCAGGTTTCCTGATGCAGTTTTGGAAGTCAAAACCAGGAATGATTTCATAAAAAGAGAAGTCGGATCGGCCCTGTATACCTTCTCTCCTTTTATGATCCATTCCCGATTTTGGTTTCCAAAACGGCATCAGGAAACCTGACTGTATGGCTATAGCCTTAAGGCATGTTCATACAGTGTCTTTTGCTGTGGACATTTGGCATAGACCCCCACGCTGAAAGTTTGCCGATGCCTGCGTGGTTTCTGCCCCCGATTCATCTTAATGGGAAACAGCGCTGAGTACCTTAAAGATGTGGCTATGCTGAGAAGGGACGCGTACGTTCTGGCCGTGGCTTTAACCTGTCGTTCTGCGATCCTCAGTGCTACCTCCCATTAAAACGAATAGGAGGACGCAGCGGACGGTGGGATTTCAGTGAAATATCGGTGCGGCTGTGCACGCCAAGGTTCCGCAGTAAAACCCACCGTGTAAACAGCCCCTTACAGTTATCCTTAATTTCTAGGAGCAATAACAGAGGAAGGGCACATAAGCACTAACAACAAAAGCAACAGTCTGTGAAGGTTCTCATTTATCCAGGTCATGGTATATCTGTAAAGAATAAAATCAAGGCAACTGGACGTACTGTAGATTTCTTGAAAACGTTTCACTCGTTCTTCCAACGAGCTTTCTCAATTCTGAGTGACTGTACAAGAATTCTCTGGGAATAAATATGTAACTGAATCAACATCTAGTAATTATACCCAGCATGGGGTCAGAGGTCATTATACCCAGCATGCGGTCAAAGGTGTGGATTCCATTATCCTAATTGGAGTCAGTAGGTGATAAAAACTTCCCAGAAAAAGGTGTCAAGACAGCATTGTATGTGGCAGACAATAGATGTCTAACCCCCCCGCCTCTATTCAAGCTTGGCTTCTCCATTTTTACGTAGATGGCCTCCTTCACACCTCGTTTGTACCAATCCGCCTCCTTATCCAAAACACGTACTTGACTGTCTTCAGAGGTGTGATCTGTTTCTTTTAGATGCAAGTATATGGCCGAATCTTGACCAGAGGTTTTGGCTCTTCTATGCTGAGCCATACGCTGATGTAGTTGTGGTTTTGCTTCGCCGATATACAGTTCTGAGCTTGAAACAGTCAGGAAACAGTTGCTACTAGACAACAGCTTAGGCTGCAGAACAGAACTTAGCCCAGACCAAGTGTGTACCTTACTGGACCTTTGTCAGAGTACAACCTACTTCAAGTATAAGGACAAGTTCTACAAGCAAAAACATGGCTGTGCTATGGGATCGCCAGTCTCACCTATTGTAGCGAACCTGTATATGGAGGAAGAAGAAAGGAAAGCCCTGACCACTTTCAAGGGAATTACACAGAGTCATTGGTTCAGATATGTGGATGACACTTGGGTTAAAATTCATAAACAAGAGTTACAGGCTTTCACCGAACACATTAACTTAGTGGATCATAACATCAATTTCATGCGGGAAGATATGCAGAACAACACGCTGGCGTTTCTGGACTGTCTTATAACAGTGGAAGAGGGAAGGAAGCTGGGAATAGCGGTCTATCGAAAACCAACACACACAGACCAGTACCTGCTATTTGATTCCCACCATCCTCTAGACCACAAACTGGGAGTCATCAGACTCTACACCACCGGGCAGAGAAAATCCCCACCAGCACAGAGGCCAAGGCGAAGGAATTCAAACACCTCAGAGGGGCACTTAAAACTTGTGGGTATCCAGATTGGGCCTTTGTCAAAACAGAAGGAAGGAGAAGAAAGAGCACCAAGAATACCAGTGAGGGCGAGAAGCATGACAGACGCAAGAATATGGTTATCCCATATGTAGCTGGGGTGTCTGAGAAACTCAAAAGGATTTTTAATAGACATCACATCCCTCTCTGCTTTAAACCCAGCAACACACTGAGGCAACAACTGGTTCACCCAAAAGACCCAACGCCTAAACACAAGATGGACAACATTGTGTACGCAGTCCAGTGCAATGAGGAATGCTCAGAACTGTATATCGGCGAAACAAAACAACAACTACATCAGCGTATGGCTCAGCATAGAAGAGCCAAAACCTCTGGTCAGCCGTGTACGTACATCTAAAAGAAACAGGTCACACCTTTCAAGACAGTCAAGTACGTGTTTTGGATAAGGAGGCCGATTGGTACAAACTAGGTGTGAAGGAGGCCATCTACGTAAAAATGGAGAAGCCAAGCTTGAATAGAGGCGGGGGGGGGGGGGTTAGACATCAATTGTCTGCCACATACAATGCTGTCTTGACACCTTTTTCTGGGAGGTCATTATCACATACTGACTCCAATTAAAGAGGACCTTGGCTTTCACCGATCCTCTGACATTGTGAACTAACTATACAGACATATACAGCGGCGCCCAGGGATCTCACTGCACGTACTATTATCCCTGGGCGCCGCTCCGTTCTCCCGTTATGTCCTCCGGTATGTTCGGGGACTTGGTTATAGTAGGCGGAGACTTAGGAGACTTGGTTATTTATAGTAGGCGGGTTCTGCCGGGCGTCTCCTCCTAGGCTGTAGCGCTGGCCAATCGCAGCACAGAGCTCACAGCCTGTGAGCTCTGCGGTGCGCTTGGCCAGCGATACAGCCTAGGAGAAGGAGACACCCAGCAGAACAAGGGCAGACTCCGCCTACTATAACCAAGTCCCCGAACATACCGAAGGACATAACGGGAGAACAGAGCGGCGCCCAGGGATAACAGTAAGTGCAGAGAGATCCCCGGGCGCCGCTCTCCATGTCTGTATGCTTAGTTCACAATGTCAGGATCGGTGAAAGGTCCTCTTTAAGATAATAGAATCAACACCTTTGACCCCATGCTGGGTATAATTACCAGATGTTGATTCAGTTACATATTTATTCCAGAGAATTCTTGTGACAGTCACTCAGAATTGAGAAAGCTCGTTGGAAAGAACGAGAAATCTACAGTAAGTCCAGTTGCCTTGTTTTATTCTTTACAGATAACATATTAAATAGCCCAGGATCAGCTCTGTGGCATTCTCCCCCTAATATACATACTTCATGGCGGTCGCTATTCTGCAGATTGTTGCGGTCAGCCTTATGTGAGGTGGTGGGAAGAACTAGAGTGGATGGGCTGTGCAGAGATCATGTGACTCTAAGGCTGCATTCACATCAAGCTTTTATCCTATACGCCGTATGTATAAAACGGATGCCATACAGTGGCGTCCTTCACCATAGGTTTTTTTTGTTGGACTGATATGAAAAGCCCTAAGACAGGCGAAGGTAAAAAGTAGCGCCTAAAGTTTTAGGTTAAGGCGGAGGACATTTGGTGGCGGGATCCTCCTAGGTGCCCATACATTCTAGTCATAACCCTGAGGGGACTACCCGTGCGCCATTTTTCATCATGGTGACATGTCACCTATGTAACCACGCCCCTTTAT
Source organism: Bufo bufo (assembly GCF_905171765.1). NCBI lineage: Eukaryota > Metazoa > Chordata > Amphibia > Anura > Bufonidae > Bufo > Bufo bufo. The sequence goes on along the minus strand of NC_053395.1, from coordinate 149,491,291 downwards.
AATGGAAAACTCAGAATATGGCATAAGTGGCTGATGCCTCCCCCATAACGAGTGTCCCATCATGTACATGTTCATTCTGCCATAGCAACTACCATGACAGACACCAGCCGCCTGGGTCCTGTTCACACGGGCAGTGGCTGGTGTCTGCTACCTGGCACCTACACCAGGACAGAACTGCCCCTTCACCCACCTCTCGGCTTCTCGTCCTCGGCCCGGGCGCAGGCGGGTGCTCAGCACGTACAGGTAGAAGGTGGCGCAGACAAACACCAAAAAGAAACCCGGCAAGAGAGCGCATGATCTCGGCTAGAAGCAGCGGAACAGGAATACCCCCGGAACCTGCTGCCGCGGCCCACTGCAGCCGGGGATGTCAAATAGCAAGGACCGGAAGTAAAGGGGCGGTGCACAGTAACCATGGTTACCGAGGACGCTAGGAATTAGTGAATGCGATAAAGGCGGTGCACAGGGCTCGGCTGATAAATCTATCTGGATGGCAATAGCTTCTAACACCCCCCTCCGCACACACATATCTCTACACTGTACACACAGCACGCCCGCTCGTCAGCATGGCCACACCCACTAGGCCGGTGATTGGTCTGCTGCGAGCCGAGCTCCTCTTGTGATTGGCTGAGGTGAAGGGGCGGCTTGTTATGGCTGCCTTTTCACCTGGTTTCTTGCCCGTGAACTTTGATTTTGGGCTGCAGACGGTGAACATGGCGGCAGCGCGGCGTCTGTCCCACACGGTGGCCGTGATTACCATCAACAACCCGCCTGTCAATTCATTGAGGTAACTGCTAGGACTACAACTCCCGTCATGCATCGCCTGTCCCTGGTTGCATCACTTAGCCGGGTCATGCATGTACTTGTAGTTCCACGACAGCTGAACAGCCCCCTTTACATAGTATCTGAAAGGCTAGGTTGTAGCCAGAGCCAGTACTGCCTGCTGGGAGTTGTAGTTCCACAGCAGCTGCAGGATGCAGAACATGTCCTATACCTTTATACAGTGTAGTTAGAGCGCAGACAGAGGCGTGTGATCTGCTGGGAAAGCTCCAGATCCTAGTGTTATCTAACTGTGCAAGTGATGAGACTTTGTACCTTTAGGCTAGAGATACAGCGTCGCCTGCCGCGGCCCTAGCCTTACTCTGATCCACAATGAACACCTACCATCTGTCCACAGGATAATGTCAGACTGCTGGGACCCCCGCTGGTCATGAGGATGGGGGTCCCCTGTATGAGTGCCTAACTCTGTCTGTCCCGTAGAGGTGAATGGAGCGGTGGTTGCCTTCCCAGCAATCATGCATTTAAAATAAATGGGCAAATTCCTTAAATGTAACCCATTTTATAAGTTTTCCAAGACTTTATAACCGATGACCTATCCTGTGGATGAGCAAAGCGAGCTTCGGATCCTAGATCGGAAGACGCGTCACTCAAAATTTCGGTTTAATACAATTTACTATTTAAAATAGCAGAAACCCGCCGGCTATGGCGCCCGCTGCACGTGAGAGCGGGCACCATGTTTAGGGACCGGACTTCTGCTGTACATATACGACAGAAGTCCTTAAGGGGTAAAGGGAGTCTTTCACCTATACTGACCGTTATAGAACACTAACACCATTATCAGCATTTTAGTCCCCATATGTGAATGGTACTTACTGTTTAGCTGGCCGTCCCTTATTTTCTTTAAAAAAAAACACTTTTATTCAATATGCAAATTAGTTCTGAAGGTGCCCAGGGGCGGCATTCAAGCGGCCGGTGCCCAGGTCCCTCGTCGCTATTAATCTGAAACCCCTCCCCTTTCACCACTGTGGCCCGCCCTAGGTTCTTCTGATAACCTCCTCCCTTCAGTGTTACATGCTGCACCTGCGCTGTGCATCCGAATCACCGCGCTTGCGCACAGCAGTACCCATTATGGGCATTGGCATCCGAGTGTTTATTGCGCATGGGCTGGACCCAACATCTAGATCTAGCCGGCGGCATCCAAATACCCTAAGACAGGGATGCCCCACCTGCGGCCCTCCAGCTCTTGCAAAACTACATTTCCCAGCATGCCCTAATAGCTGTAGGCTGTCCAGGCATACTGGGAGTTGTAGTGTTGCAACAGCTGGAGGGCCGCAGGTTAGGCATCCCTGCCCTAAGAAAAAAAAGGCAGCGCACGCTCCTGTTCAGGACGCTGCTATAAAACTGCGGCCTGATGGTAATAGAGGCTGGAATCCACTTACTTTCCCTTTTTTCACATCTTGTTATGTTGCGGCTTTGTGGTAAAATAAATATAAAGTTTTCCCCATTAATCTGCATTCAATATCGCATAACAAGAAAGTGAAAACAGAAATGTAACTTTTTTTTTGTTTTGTAATTTTATTAAAAAGAAAAACTTAAATTTCCCATGGACATAAGTTTTCAGACCCTTTACTATGAGACCTGAAATGTAGCACTGGGAGGCCTCTCGTTTCTCTTGATAATCTTTAAAAGATACACCCCTATCTATATAAAGCCTCACAGCTGACCAAGCCTTGAGGAGGAAAGAACTGCCTGTAGAGCCCAGAGACAGGATTGTGTGAAGGCACAGATCTGGAGAAGGGTGCAAAATAATTTCTACTGCACTGTACGTAGTATCTGTCAGAGACCTGATTCCTTTCAGTGTCTTCTCCGATTCCATAATTCTGCCTGCACTATTCCGTTATGTTTCCTAATTTGCTTTGGATAACGGGATTGTCTGAGGCTTCTTTCACATTAGCAGCAGCCTTCTCCATCAGGCTGTTCCGGTGGGTGAACAGCCTGCCGGATCCGAGCTGCCGGTAGTCCGCTCCGGCCCCATTGACTATAATGGGGGTGGGTTGGAGTTCCAGCCGCAGCACAGCAAAATATGCAGAGAGGCGGCCGGAATAAAACTACGACTGCCCCCATTAAGTCAATGGGCCAGAGCGGACTTACGGCGGCACGCATGCACTAGCAACAGCATGGATCCGAACAGCCTGCCGGAGGAAGGCTGCTGCTAACGTGAAAGTGGCCAACGTTCAGTAAAACTCAGGCAGCCCTTATAATGGTCTAGAATAACAAAAGGAGGGATACTTGGTTACCCTTTCCTCCGTTACATCCCAGCCGATGACATCATCTTCCTGGCTGCACCAGTGAAGTTCCATGCTCACCATGCAGCCAATTACTGACCTCAGCAGTACAAGCGAAATAACTGCTTGGCTGCAGAGGCTGTGTGCATGGAACGTCAGCGCTGCAGTCAGGAAGATGATTTCATCGGGAGCGAGGATCGAAGCGCAGCACTGGAAGAACGGCAGAAAAGGGGTGAGTATTCTTTTATTTTTGACTATTTACAGGGGCTACCCCAAATTTAATTTGACTCTGACCTTGTTACACTGAAATTTTTAAAGGGGTTGTTGAGGCTACAGGATAGGTCATCAATATGAGATGGGCAGAGGTACACCTCCCAGCACCCCATCTGATCAGCTGTTCGATGGGTCCGTTGTACTTGTGCAAGCGCTGCGTCCTGTTTGATGTTTACCTGCATGCCGTCTCCATTGTAGCAGCGGCACAGTGTGAATTCGGCTTCTTCTCCTGTTCACTGGAATGGTGTGAACAGCTGTAATTACATCCCCACTACAATGGAGACCGTACATGACCTCTTCAAACAGCTGATTGGTGGAGGTGCTGGGCGTCAGACCCCAACAGATCTGATATTGATGACCTATCCTGAGGACAGGAGATATATATATACCGCTTCTGGTTTTGGCAGCACCTGGCTGTCCTTAAATAGGCAGCTGGGCTCAGCAGAGATGTCTCTGTTTTCGAGATCTGAGGCTTTGTGCTGTGCTGGAGAGCTGAGAGCCACACGCTGGGGAAACAGGCCCCCTAAAGCCTGCTGTGGACTACTGGAGGCAGAAGTGCCAGCAAGGTGACTTGTGTTATATGAACTTTCCATTGTGTGTGAATTAACACCAAGACTGCAAAGTTCCGTGCTGTTTTGTGCAATTGCCTCAAGTGTGAATAAAAACTGACGTTTTGAGTTAAAGGGTTTCTCTTTTTGACATAATTAGCTATCAGACACTAGCGATCTGCTAGGTGTCTGCTCTACCAAACAATGCTATTATAATACCTTTGTGTGCAAGCCGTATGCCATAAAAAATGAACTTTTATTAATATGCTAATGAGCCTCTAGGTGCTATGGGGGCGTCTTTTCAGCACCTAGAGGCTCGGTCTACTCACACAAAAATGCCGCCCAGCGCGTCCCTCCAGCCCGCTCATCTCCTCTGGAATGTGATCCCCCCTCTGAGCAGCGGACGAATTCTGGCGCCTGCGCCGTGCGCGTCTGTATTCGGCGCAGGCACAGTGAATATCTGACCGCTCCCTGCACAGACCTCTCCACTGCGCCAATGACGTCAGAGTGCTCCGAGGAACAGACGACGTCCGGCAGCAAGCAGTGGAGATGTCTGTGCAGGGAGTGGTCAGACATTTCACTGCGCTCTGCGCCGAATACAGACGCGCACGGCGCAGGTGCGAGAAATTCGTCCGCTGGCTCAGAGGGGAGGATCACATTCCAGAGTGAGATGGGCAGGCTGGAGGGACGCGCTGGGCGGCATTTTGTATGAGTAGACCAAGCCTCTAGGTGCTGAAAAGACGCCCGCATAGCACCTAGAGGCTTATTAGCATATCAATAAGTTTGTTTTTTAGGCAAACGGCTGCACACAAAGGTATTATAATAGCATTGTTTGGTAGAGCAGACACTAGCGGATCACTAGTGTCTGACAGCTAATTATGTCAAAACGAGGTGATAGAAACCCTTTAAGAACTTGTATTTTGCCTCTGTACTGCGCCTGTTTACCCTATCTACCAGAGTGAAACCCCACAAATTATATTATATATATATATATATATATATTTATATAATATATATATATATATATATATATATATATATATATAATATAAATATATATTAATATATAATTATAAAATCTCCTGGACAACCATATAACTTGCTCTTTCTCACATTTTTCTTTTCCTTTCTCAGCTCCTCTGTTCGTCATACACTAGTGAAGGAATTTGGAGAAGCCAGTAAAGACCCGTCCGTGGAGGCCATTGTGTTGTCTGGGGCCAATGGAAAGTTCAGTGCCGGTATGTTTCATCTAAGCCGGATTTATTTCATTTATTGACTGTTGGCCAGCCAACATAAGTATATTAGGTCAATCAACACCAATAAATGACTCACAGAAGTGAGTGCCCGTGCCAAACCTGCACGCAAAATCAAACACCAAAGAAGGAAAAAGGCTGGCACAAATAAATGGATATAAACTTTATTGAAGTCTCAACACGAGACAAGATATGATAAAATACAGGTAAAAGACAATGCTGTGGTGGGTATAAAACACACGAAGAAATACGGCACCACTAGTATATAGGCATGTACATGTACATAGAAATATAAATATCCAGGCTAAGAAAATCCTGTAAATGACATAATATATAAATAATGTAAACCGGATATCTAAAAATAAGGCCAAAAACCAGGGCTAACAAGACAGGATGGAGATCCAAAACAGTACCAAGGTGCAAAGTGCAAGCATACATAGTACATGGATCACAAATACTAAGCTAACCACAATGGAACCATGGCATAAATACCTGAGTGGTGAACCGGATACCCCAACGCACGTTTCGCGTAAAGCTTCTTCAGGGGGAGAAGGTGTGTGTCTTAGCCTGGATATTTATATTTATATGTACATGTACATGTACATGCCTATATACTAGTGGTGCCGTATTTCTTCCTGTGTGTTTTATACCCACCACAGCATTGTCTTTTACTTGTATTTTATCATATTTTGTCTCGTGTTGAGACTTCAATAAAGTTTATATCCATTTATTTGTGCCAGCCTTTTTTCCTTCTTTGGTGTTATAAGTATATTAGGGCAGTGTTCTTCAACTCTAGCCCTCAGGGCCGGTCATGATTTCAGAATACCCCACAGAATGTATATCCGTGGTAAGTCCTGAGGCATTGACACTAATTGTATCACCTTCTCAATACTCAATACCAAGGAAACCCTAAAAACCTGAGGCAGGTGGGTCCTGAGGACACCTATTTGAGGAACATTGTGCTTGGGAATTACTTAAAGGGTTTCTGTCATGAGAAATAACGTTATGTAGCTGACTGACATGAGCGATGTGCTAATGTCAGCCGTGCTAGTGGGGCGTTGCTTCAGCACCTAGAGGCTCGATCAACTCACCCTTTGGCACGCCCATGTACACTTGATTTGACTTTCGAGTTCTCCTCATCGTCCCATAAATCACTGCACCTGCGCCGAATACTAAACAGAAGGCGCAGGCGCGGGATTTACGGGACGTTGAGGAGAACTCGAAAGTCATTCAACTGGACCTGGGCGTGCCAAAGGGTGTGTAGACCGAGCCTCTAGGTGCTGAAGCAACGCCCTCATAGGACCTAGAGGCTCATTAGCATATTATTAAAGTCTTTAATTTAAGAGAACGGCGACAGGCAAGGAGTTGTAAAGCATTCTGTTATGTACGGCTGACATTAGCACATCGCTCATGTCAGTCAGCTACATAACGTTATTTCTCATGACAGAAACCCTTTAAAGGGGTTGTGCCAAATTCCAAACTTATTTACTGTCCACTAGATAGGGAATAAGTATATGATTGGTGGGGTCCAGCCACTGGGACCTCAAACGATCAGAGGACTGGGGTCCCATGCCTCCCATAGCAATAGAGTGGCAGGTCACACATGTCCGCTGCCGCTCCATTCATTCTCTATGGGACTACTGGGAATAGCAAAGTGCTGTGCTCGGCTATCCCGAGAGGTCCCATAGAGAATGACCAGAGCATCAGCGGACATGTGTGACCTGCCGCTCTCTTCATATGGTGACATGGGACCCCCAGCTTCATGATCTGTTCTCTGTGGATAGGCGATAAGATACAAATCTAGGAAGCGCCAACATCAGTGGGTTAGCGTGTAACAATCTTTGCACGTTGTTTAAACTAATAGCTCTACAGTCGTGGCCAAAAGTTTTGAGAATTACATAAATATTGGAAATTGGAAAAGTTGCTGCTTAAGTTTTTATAATAGCAATTTGCATATTCTCCAGAATGTTATGAAGAGTGATCAGATGAATTGCATAGTCCTTCTTTGCATGAAAATTAACTTAATCACAAAAAAACCTTTCCACTGCATTTCATTGCTGTCATTAAAGGACCTGCTAAGATCATTTCAGTAATTGTCTTGTAACTCAGGTGAGAATGTTGACGAGCACAAGGCTGGAGATCATTATGTCAGGCTGATTGGGTTAAAATGGCAGACTTGACCTGTTAAAAGGAGGGTGATGCTTGAAATCATTGTTCTTCCATTGTTAACCATGGTGACCTGCAAAGAAACGCGTGCAGCCATCATTGCGTTGCATAAAAATGGCTTCACAGGCAAGGATATTGTGGCTACTAAGATTGCACCAATCAACAATTTATAGGATCATCAAGAACTTCAAGGAAAGAGGTTTCAGTTCTTGTTAAGAAGGCTTCAGGGCGTCCAAGAAAGTAGCCAGCAAGCGCCAGTATTGTCTCCTAAAGAGGATTCAGCTGCGGGATCGGAGTGCCACCAGTGCAGAGCTTGCTCAGGAATGGCAGCAGGCAGGTGTGAGCGCATCTGCACGCACAGGTGAGGCGAAGACTTTTGGAAGATGGCCTGGTGTCAAGAAGGGCAGCAAAGAAGCCACTTCTCTCCAAAAAAAACATCAGGGACAGATTGATCTTCTGCAGAAAATATGGGTGAATGGACTGCTGAGGACTGGGGGCAAAGACATATTCTCCGATGAAGCCTCTTTCCGATTGTATTGGTGGCATCTGGAAAAAGGCTTGTCCGGAGAAGAAAAGGTGAGCGCTACCATCAGTCCTGTGTCATGCCAACAGTAAAGCATCCTGAGACCATTCATGTGTGGGGGGTTGCTTCTCATCCAAGGGGAGTGGGTTCACTCTCAATTTTGCCCAAAAACACAGCCATGAATAAAGAATGGTACCAAAACACCCTCCAACAGCAACTTCTTCCAACAATCCAACAGTTTGGTGAAGAACAATGCATTTTCCAGCACGATGGAGCACCGTGCCATAAGGCAAAAGTGATAACTAAGTGGCTCGGGGACCAAAACGTTGACATTTTGGGTCCATGGCCTGGAAACTCCCCAGATCTTAATCCCATTGAGAACTTGTGGTCAATCCTCAAGAGGCAGGTGGACAAACAAAAACCCACTAATTCTGACAAACTCCAAGAAGTGATTATGAAAGAATGGGTTGCTATTAGGGCTGCACGATATGGGAATTTTGTGCGATTGCGATTAGGGCCCTAAAAATTGCGATAACTATGTGCGATGCGATATTTTAAGGGAATTGTGCTAGAGGTCTATTTGCTTGGATTTTCCCATATGAGCCGCTGACGCGGCTGGTTATGACATAGTTATGGGGGATCTGTGGATGGCGCTGTTATGTGGGGGATCTGTGGAGGACGCTGTTATGTGGGGAACTGTGGAGGTGTAGATTCGTGGATGACCGTGTTATGGGGGACCTGCGGAGGGCGCTGTTATGGGGGGGACCTGCGGAGGGCGCAGTTTATGGGGGACCTGCGGAGGGCGCTGTTATGGGGGACCTGCGGAGGGCGCTGTTATGGGGGGACCTGCGGAGAGGCGCTGTTATGGGGGACCTGCGGAGGGCGCTGTTATGGGGGACCTGCGGAAGGGCGCTGTTATGGGGGATTGTGTGCTATGACACAAGGTGCCACGAGGGGGGCCAGCATAAGACACACATATAGCATCTTATGCTAGTCCCCCTCATGGCCCTATGTGTCCCTTCATGTGTCCTAAACTGCGCACATAACTCTCCTATTCATAAATGGCCAGCCTCTGTACTTTCACTATGAATGCACTGCAGTGCAGAGAGCGGCCGGGCCGGCGCGTGACTGACGTCACCTGTCACCTCCTCCCACTTAATTCAGGAAGCAGGAGCGTGACTAATGTGACGTCAGTCACGCACCGGCGGGCTGCCTCGCTCGCTCCGTCGTCGCTGCAGTGCATTAATCGTGAAAGTAAGTACAGAGGCTGGCCATTTTATCAATAGGACAGAGGACTTTTTATCAATAGGGGCCCCCTTTCATATATAATCGCGGCATTTTCCGGTCGGCCGAATCGCCAAATCGCATTTGCCGATTATCGCGATTCGATTACTTTTGCGATATATCGTGCAGCCCTAGTTGCTATCAGTCAGGAATTGGCCCAGAAGTTGATTGAGAGCATGCCCAGTCGAATTGCAGAGGTCCTGAAAAAGAAGGGCCAACACTGCAAATACTGACTCTTTGCATAAATGTCAAGTAATTGTCGATAAAAGCCTTTGAAACGTATGAAGTGCGTGTAATTATATTTCACTACATCACAGAAACAACTGAAACAAAGATCTAAAAGCAGTTTAGCAGCAAACTTTGTGAAAACTAATATTTGTATTATTCTCAAAACTTTTGGCACGACTGTAGATGCGGAGTGTGGAGTGTGTTGTTTTTTTTTTTGTTTTTTTTTTTTTGTTTTATTCTGTGTCAGAACTCGGTCTTGTACATTTCCAATGCCTCACTTGACTCTGTGCTGTCCTGGGAGCAGGAGTGGGATTACTCATGAGGCCACCCAGCAAACCTTGCCTTTGATTGTGTCTCTTTGGAACACAACCTCATACTTTAAAAAACTAAAAAAATAAAAATGGTAGGTAAAATAACGAGTAATACCTTACCATTCCCCTGCGATCCTGTTTCCAATGCGTTCTGATTCCCCCGCCAGCCTCTGTTCTTCCTGCTCTAACAATGATTTGTTGATGCTTCATTTGACCACTGCAGCCAATTGCTGGCTGCAGCAGTGACCTCAGTGGTGTTCACACATGTCGCATAAACAAATCATCTCATCTTCAATCCTGCGTGTATTGTCAGAAGGCTGTCTTCACTATGGAATTGCTATATAAAGGGGTTGTCTGGGCTATAAGATCAGTGGGGGTCCAACAACGCATTCAGCTGTCTGAGGCAGTCGTCCGAAACTATACAGTGTGTAGAGAGTGGAGGCAGAAGGCTCCGTACACTGTAATGTTTGGCGCCGGCTCAGCTGCAGTACCCCGGCAAGTTCTCTGCTTCCAGCTCCATGCCCTGTATAATTACTGGCATCGGCGGCTGATCAGTGGGGATGGAGAGTGTCATACCTCACAGATCTGATATTGAGGATAGGTCATCCGTATCTGGAGCCCAGACAACCATTTTGTACCTAACTTTTATTGTACGTGGAGTTTTTGTAATCCCCTTGTATTTGTTTTCTCAGGTGCAGACATCCGTGAATTTGCCACCTCTGCCTTGAAAACCACCTCCTTAGAAGACATAAATGCAACAATTGAAGCGAGCAAGAAGCCTGTAGTGGCTGCCATTGAAGGCGTTGCCCTTGGTGGAGGGCTTGAGCTAGCCTTGGCATGTCACTATAGAGTGGCGCATATACAGGTAACTGCATAAGGGTACTTTCACACTAGCGTTTTAGTTTTCCGGTATGGAGATCCATCATAGGGGCTCAATACCGGGGAAAAAAAACGCTTCAGTTTTGTCTCCATTCATTGTCAATGGGGACAAAACTGAACTGAACAGAGTGCTCCAAAATCCGTTCCGTTTAGTTGCGTTTCCATACTAGAGGGCAAACCGCAGCATGTTGTGGTTTGCTTTCCGTCCTGGGATGCAGAGCAAGATAATCCGGCATGACCCCCAATGCAAGTCAATGGGGACGTATCCTCTGTCCTCCTGGTATAGACTGTGTATAATAACAGATATATATAGCTTGAGAAGAAGCGGAGATTGGTGGCACTCACCGTTAGTTGCATTCCTTCTTTATTGGTTCCATAATTTGGATAAAAAAATGCAGGCACTTCATAGGCAGTAGATGGACAATAGTATATGCAGTGCAAAAAAAGTAAGCGGGGATGGCCGTTTCGCGCTTGCAGCTCTTTGTTGGCCCGACAAAGTGATGTAAGCGCGAAACGGCCGTCGCCGCTTACTCTTTTGCACTGCATATACGATTGTCCATCTACTGCCTATGATGATCCTGCATTTTTTTAAATCCAAATTATGGAACCAATAAAGAAGGAATGCAACGAGTGCCACCAATCTCCGCTTCTTCTTAATATAACGTTGTAACCTACATTTTAGAGAAGTGACTATTGCCACGTATATACGTACGCAGAACAGGACCCGTCACCTGAATATGTGGAGGTTGATGTATTGAGGAGAAATGTCAACTTTTTTTTTTTTTGTCTTGGGACCCATTTACACAGGCAGCTAATGAGTGAGCGCGATAATAATAATACTAATATGCTTTAATTCCATGGCGCTGTACATCCAGCTGGGGTTACACAGAAAAAAAAAAGACAGTAAATAAGAAACTATTAACAGACTGGCACAGAGGGGTAGAGGACTCTGCCCACAAGAGCTTACAATCCATAAGGGAAGGGGAGGACACAGTAGGTGAGGGTATAGGCTGCTCAGGGCCGGCCTTAGGTGTTCAGACGCCCTGTGCGAGCTAACCTTGTGGCGCCCCCCCCCCCCAAACAAAACAAAACACTGCTTGTTGCTGGCATCATGGCATAGGCTGGCTGACTATCCAACCAAGTAGTTACCAGCCCACACACCCCAAAGGCCGGTGTAATGTTATACTTCCCTATTTCGTGAGATTTTCCTACCTTCGTCACTTCTGGTCGCACCGGACATGACGTGAGGAGGTGTGCAGCGCCGCGCAGGCGCACAACGACAGGTTAGGGAAGTTTCACAGCAGAGTGCGCATGCGCCGGGAGCCTCGCCGGCGGTTAGGGTAGGGAAAAACTATGGGCCAGTGCGCAGGCGCAGTGATCGGATGGATGTTCTCAGCTGGACACCGGCCGACACTGCGCATGCACCGGGAGCCTCACCAGCGGTTAGGGAAGGGAAAAATTACGTACGGGCCAGTGCTTTTTCCCTACCCTAACCGCTGGTGAGGCTCCCAGCGCATGCGCAGTGTCGGCCGGTGTCCAGCTGAGAACATCCATCCGATCACCGCACCTGTGCACTGGCCCATAATTTTTCCCTACCCTAACCGCCGGCGAGGCTCCCAGCGCATGCGCACTCTGCTGTGAAATTTCCCTAACCCGTCGTTGTGCGCAGTGCGCCCCCCCCAATATAATAAACATTGGTGGCGCAGTGCGCCCCCCCCAACACCCCAGTATAATAAACACTGGTGGCGCAGTGCGCCCCCCCCCCAACACCCCAGTATAATAAACATTGGTGGCGCAGTGCGCCCCCCCCAACACCCCAGTATAATAAACACTGGTGGCGCAGTGCGCCCCCCCCCAACACCCCAGTATAATAAACATTGGTGGCGCAGTGCGCCCCCCCATCACCCCAGTATAATAAACATTGGTGGCGAAGAGCGCCCCCCAACACCCCAGTATAATAAACATTGGTGGCGCAGTGCACCCCCCCAACACCCCAGTATAATAAACATTGGTGGCGCAGTGCGCCCCCCCCAACACCCCAGTATAATAAACATTGGTGGCGCAGTGCGCCCCCCCAACACCCCAGTATAATAAACATTGGTGGCGCAGTGCGCCCCCCCCCCAACACCCCAGTATAATAAACATTGGTGGCGCAGTGCGCCCCCCCAACACCCCAGTATAATAAACATTGGTGGCGCAGTGCGCCCCCCCAACACCCCAGTATAATAAACATTGGTGGCGCAGTGCGCCCCCCCAACACCCCAGTATAATAAACATTGGTGGCACAGTGCGCCCCCCCATCACCCCAGTATAATAAACATTGGTGGCACAGTGCGCCCCCCCAACACCCCAGTATAATAAACATTGGTGGCACAGTGCGCCCCCCCCAACACCCCAGTATAATAAACATTGGTGGCGCAGTGCGCCCCCCCATCACCCCAGTATAATAAACATTGGTGGCGCAGTGCGCCCCCCCTCAATATAATAAACATTGGTGGTGCATTGGGCAGTGCCATTGAGGGTTAAAAAATAATTAACTCGCCTCCTCCAATTGATCGTCTTCTGTTCTTTCTTCATGACCTGTCAAAGGACCTGTGGTGACATCACTGTGCTCATCACATGATCCATCACCATGGTAATGGATCACGTGATGAGCTCAGTGACGTCACCACAGGTCCTGAAGAAAGAAGTAAGAACAGGAGACCGGCAGCTACGCGATCAACTGGAGGAGGTGAGTTAATTTTTTAAATTATTTTTTAACCCTTATTGGCACTTCCCACTGTGCCACCAACGTTTCTTATACAAATACAGGAGGCGGGTGCCGGAATCGAATAGCCGGCACCTGACCTTTGTGACAGGGAGCTGCGATCAGCGGCAGTTAACCCCTCAGGTACCGCACCTGAAGGGTTAACTCAACTGCAGCTGATCGCAGCTCCCTGTCACAGAGGTCGGGTGCCGGCTATTTGATTCCAGCACCCGCCTCCTGTATTTGTATTTCAGGTCAGTTATCTTCGTTGGTGGCGCAGTGGCCACAGCCCCTCCCCTCCTCCTCCCGTCTCTCTTCTTATTGGCAGCGGCGGGGGCAGCAGGCAGGTCAGACAGGGGAGGGGGAGATGGAGGGGGCGCCCCGAGGGAGAACACAAGTGCAGCCTCGCCTGCCGCATATTACATTGCGAGCTGTCGGCCGCCCAGCGCCCCTGTTGCTATGGCGCCCTGTGCGGCCGCACAGCCCACACACCCCAAAGGCCGGCCCTGAGGTGGCTCGTGTGGTGGTAGTATGCTCGTTGCAGATGGTAGGCTTTCCTGAAAAGGTGGGTTTTCAGGTTACTCTTGAAGCTTTGGATGTTGGGGGAGAGCCGGATGTGTTGGGTAGTGAGTTCCAGAGTAGGGGAGAGGCACTTGAGAAATATTTTAGATGATTGTGTGAGGAACAGATGAGGAGAACAGAGGAGTCCTGTGAGGATCTGCGATTACTTGTGGGGATGTATCGAGAAAGCAGGTCTGAGATGTAAGGAGGGGACAGGTTGTGAACGGCCTTATATGTAGTTGTAAGTATTTTAAACTGAATTCGCTGGGCAGTGGGCAGCCAATGGCCGACGGGGATGAGCCTTCCTAGCAAAATCATAGTCACAACCTACAGGGGTCTTGCTTTCTCCAAGAGACATCTGGACATAGCAAGTGGAGTGACATGCCATATGGGCCGTAAGACCCTAAGGTCTGATTTCTTGGGAGGCATGCACTAAAACTGAAGCATGTCACTGTAAGGCTCTGTTCACCTCACATTCGGGGATTATGCTGTGTATTAACTTTTGGAAAGTTAATACACAGCGTATATATCCTCCAGTACAGTACATTTCTGGTAAATAACCTTAAACGGGTATTCCACTTGGTAAAAGAGAACTATCAGATCGGTGGGGGTCCTGCTGCTGGGACCCCCACCGATAACGAAAATGCAGCAATCGCCTCCTCAGTATAGGGAGGAGCGTTATGCCATCACACTTCCCTATACTGAATCAATGTCTGCAAACGATAATTTTTAAACACGTCAAAAGTTTTGAATTGCCCTATGAACGAGATTCATTCATTGCTCGGTCATTGGGTAATCGGCGGCAGTATAACACTGCAAGATATTTGCAGAGTGTTACTACAAACGCTCGTTAACGATCATCTTCGTTGCGTCTAATGCAGGCTTTAAATGGTTAAGGGGGTTGCAGAAGTGTTAGCCCACTGAATGTTATCCAAAACGTTTGTAATATGGCCAGGTCTAATTTGGATTTTTTGAACCCGATTAAGCTTCTGCCTATTACAAAGCATTTGGGCTAATAACTAGGGATGAGCGAAAATCTGTTTTCAAGTTTGGCGTACAAGGTTTGGATTATCTAAGGATTCCGTTATGGATTCCGCTGCCACGGACCATACGTTATCAGAATCCATAACTGAATTCTTATGTCCCGAACCTTGTACGCCGAACTTGAAAACAGAAGTTCGCTCAACACTACTAATAACTTTTCCAGGACGCCCTCCATGACAGGACCACATGGAGGATGTCTCCCCGCCCACTACTGGGACAGGAAGCGGAGAGAGGCTAAAAGTTGTCCCCCCCCCGGGATCTAATAGCACTTAATATTTTTTCTGGGCGCTCGCCCGCAGTGTCCCCCATTAAATTCTTCCGCCCTGTATGCTAATTTTCGCATCGGAACAGGGAGAAGGAGATGATGGATCTCTATAACGGAAAGGGAAAGCGCTGGTGTGAAAGAAGCCTAATAAAGTTTCTTATCCAGAATCATGTAATGATCTTCAGGATGCATTTTTCTATAAGATATATTACAAGGTTTCTTGTATTCGCCTGTACTATTGAAGGTACAGAGACTATTTAATCTCTTATTAACTTATTTGGTTGTTACAATTTTGGATTACCTGCATACCCACCGCTAGACGCAGCCCGTTTTGTATTGCCAACCTGATGATCTTTAGTTTGCCATAAAAATGGCCCCCATTCTTCTGATGAACTGCAGGGCAGTCATCAAGAATGTCATCTTCTAAACATCTGAAAAAATACGTAAGGTGCATGGATCTACACCTGGGATATTCAAAAGACGAGGGAGGGTATGAAAACCACTCGCCTCGAGCCGTTGTGGTAGGTGCACAACCACCTTACATGTCAAATAGGGGTACTTGAAGTTGCTGCCCCATTATCTCGCCAGACAAAATCCGGCTACAGAGTAGCAAAAGAAACAAAGAAAAGGGAGTCTTCTCATGGTTGCTGCTTTCCGAAGAAACTTTCCACTGTGTAGTCTTGGTATATCAGTTTTTGTCCAAAATGCCAACGCATTTTGGGGCTGCACCAGCCCCTTCTCAGGCGTCAGACAAACTTGTTAGGCTTGAGCAGAGTATGCTGCACGGATGTGCTGGGCAAAGGTTTGAGCAGAGCGGGCACAGGCAGTAGAAGTGATGTTTGCTCCTGCCAGTATGATGCTCACTGCAGTGCGTACTGCAGAACACAGAATCTGTACACCACATACATGGTACAGTGTGCGGAAGAATCCGCATAGATTGATACCTTGGACAAAGAGGTACTTCGATTCCATACATCAGAAACAAGGTAATGTTGATGACAAGGCTGATATGGCACGGTACTACATGGTCCTAGTTAGTTGGCAGTAAGGGTCATCAGTGATAGGCTGAGTGCGGTATCATTTTATCTACATACAAGTGATTTGTTAAGTTTTCTGTGGCAGCTATTACGGAGCTGTGTAGACACTGTGTAACTAGCGCCGGTGGTTAATTCATTTTGTTAGTGTATGGCCTCTTTCACACGGGCGTCACGTTTTGGCTCCAGATGCGTCCCGGGTGCATTGCGGCAAACCCGCGCGAATAGGTACGCAATTTCAGTCAGTTTTGCGGGTGCAATGCGTTTTGCACGCGCGTGATAAAAAACTGAATGTGGTACTCATACCTGAACCCTGACTTCACTGAAGTTCAGGTTTGGGTTCAAAGTTGTGTAAATGTAATTATTTTCCCTTCTAACATGGTTATAAGGGAAAATAATAGCATTTTTAATACATAATATATATTAAAAAATTTAACTCCCCTTAATCCACTTGTTCGAGCAGCCCGGCTTCTCTTCTTTCTTCAGGACCTGTGGTGACGTCACTGCGCTCATCACATGGTCTGTCACATGGTGATTGATCATGTGATGGACCATGTGATGAGTGCAGTGACATCACCACAGATCAGCTAAGAAGAAGACAGAAGAGAAGCTGGGCTGCGCGAACAAGTGGATTAAGGTGAGTTAAATTATTATTTATATTTTTTTTTAACCCCCTCCAGTATTAAGAATGCTATTATTTTCCCTTTATAACCATGTTATAAGGAAAAATAATAATGATCAGGTCACCATCCCAATCGTCTCCTAGCAACCGTGCGTGAAAATCGCACCGCATCTGCACTTGCTTGCGATTTTCACGCAGCCCCATTCATTTCATTGGGGCCTGCGTTTTGTGAAAAACGCACAAAATAGAGCATGCTGCGATTTTCACGCAACGCACAAGTGATGCGTGAAAATCACCTTTCATGTGCACAGCACCATAGTAATTAATGGGTCCGGATTCAGCACGGGTGCAATGCGTGAGGTGAACGCTTTGCACCCGCGCGAAAATCTCGCCCGTGTGAAAGAGGCCTATGGGTTTTGTATGCGCTGAAGTTCAGGGCCTGTTTTAGCAGTAAAGCAATAAAATATATTACTAAATATTTCAGGGCATTTGGAACACTTTTTACATGTTTAGGTACACTTAAATTGTACTTTCTAATTGTTTTTTTCTGCTCCACACATTTTCACAGCTGACCATAACCCCCCCCCCCCTGCCTTTAAAAGTAACACCCCACATTTTTAGCACTTTTTTTATTTAGTTTTTACGCGTGGTTTAGGTGATTTTTATTTTTTATTTTTATTTTGTTGGTGTTTTTGTTTCCATGCTCATGTAACTCATCGTTCAGAATATATCTGCCAAAGTCATTCCTGTTGCATTACCTGGCCATTATTCTTTTCTTTGACCACCTTAAATCCATAGTTCTCTAGCATACTTTGATTTCCAGTCATAGCCTTAAAATTTACTTGTAGAAGATTTAGCTTTTTGAAAAAAAGAATTGTTTGTCAGTTAGTTTATTACCCCAACTAATGTGCATCAATAAAGAATTTTTCTATTGCAGAGTGTTGTGTATAAATATCTTGACATCGTATAAATGACAGAAAACAATAATGTGGCATATAACTGTGTCTTGCATCTTATCATGCTGTGCTTTGATTACAGTCCCGGGTGGGTCTTCCTGAAGTACTAATTGGCATTCTGCCAGCAGCCGGAGGAACACAACGCCTACCCCGATTAATTGGTGTTCCTGCAGCTCTAGATGTGATTGTACGAGGTGATTATTTTTTATTTATGCACAATAAAGAAATTAAAAAATACTAGAATAAATCTTCCCAAATTCTCCTATTAAAAGCTGAAAACATGGATAAATTTAACTGCAGAGTTTCCAATTTTTTGGTAAAAACAATACGACTTAATTGAAAAATGTAATAAACCATACCTCCAGTGAAAAATAAAGGCGTCACTGCTTAGATTCTCATGTGACATACATTTGTGAAACCATTCCCTTTTGAAAGCTCAGCCATTTATAATGCAGACGTTTCTTTTCCCATAATGCAGCCCGATCATTGTCACTGTGTCTACAAGCCTGCCAGTGTGGATTATGTTTTCTAGACCTCCTCTTGCCCATACTGCAGAAACTTTAGTCAGTGCCAATGCTGCTGTAATCTCAGGACTTTATTAGCTAGCATGTCCATTCTACAGACATGCTAACAACTTGTAATTTTGTTTGAGTTAAAGCAAGTTATTTTAGCCATCCCTCAGTATCTCTTGCTCTCTGCTGCTGTAGCAGATATTTGCAGGGAGGAAGTAAAGGGCTGCAGTAATTCAAATCTACTTTGCCTCTTATTGAAATGAATGAAGTGTGCCACTTGTGTGTAAATAAAGTTATCAGACTCTGAGCACTACATCTTTAATTCCAGTTTAAAAATGAATTTACACACTGAGGTGCATACCATGTGAGGTTTTTAAATGGATCATTAAAGGTATGCTGTACATTTCTTTTTATGGAGAGGGTTCTCCAGCTAAATAAAGAATTTTGGAGGTCATTTATTAAACAGAAATAATCCAAAATTAGGTGTGTTTCTGGTGCAAATTGGCGACCTCTCCCCGCTCACGCCAGGTCTAAAAAGAAAAAAAGTGGGCGTGGTAAGGGGTGGGCTGGCAGACCCCTATCATTAATCATTGGTTTAGGCGCAGAAAATGGTCAAAATGTAAGACAGCTAGGAAGCTGTCTTACATTTAGAAGCAGAGTTGGAGCTGCAGAGTTTATGAAAAGGCCGGAGCCACTTCATAACTCTGGCGGATCCACCGCCAGTGCAGGGCCTTATTAAGACCAGCGTCTAAAACGCTGGTCTCAATAAATGTTCCCCTTTTGTCTTTAAACTAGAACATATAGCATATAATAATGTACTTGAATTCACCTAGTTCTCCTGAGCTGTCGATAGCCGATCCATTCTCAGCAGACCCACTGCAGTCTGTGCTCCACACAGGGCAGCATTTCCTGTATCGACTCTTGACCAGTGTTGGCTTACTGACTCCTTTAAATAGTTAAAAGGGGTTGTTTCACTTCTGAAAACTGTATTTATCATGTACACAGTGAATCCAAGGCACTTAGTAATGTATTCTTATTATCCTCCTCTGCTGGCTTGATACATTTTTCCATCACATTATACACTGCTCGTATCCTGGTGTTATTAACCACCCTGTAATTCGGCAGCGGTGGCCGCGCTTGCACATTATAGGAAAAGGTGTACATAGGCCAGCACTTTTGCCTATAATGTGCACACATGGCAACCACTGCTTGTTTCAATGGTTACGACCACCCAGCTACTTTGGCCCTGGTATAGGGCAACATGGTTTTTATAGTGAATATTACACATGTAAATTAAATTTAAGACTGGGTTGTTTATATTATTCAGTTCTGCTGGAATAATTGGAGGTCTGTATGTTATTTCCCTGCAGGGAGACACGTTCCTGCTACTGAAGCATTACAGCTGGGCATTGTGGATGAGGTTGTAAAGGGTGATGCTGTTAATGCAGCCATACATCTGGCCCGCAAGGTGATAGGTAAGTGTGTAGACCATTGCACTTCTGTCAACTGTAATAAAAAATAAAGTAATTCTAGAAATGAGCTAATTTACAAGATGTTTGACAGATCCAAGTGTAAATGGGCTTTCTGAGACTTTTATACGGATGATTTATCCTCTGGATAGGTCATCATATCTACTTGGTGGAGCTCCAACACCCAGGACTTCTCACCGCTCACCAAGCACAGCTCCGTACATTGTATAGTGGCTGTGCTTGGTATCACAGCTCGGCCCCATTCACTTCTGTGGGCCTGAACTGTGCCTATGCCACGTGACCCATGAACGTGACGTCATGTGGCCTAGGCTAAGCTACTGCGAGCGCCAATGCCTTCCCAAACAGCTGGTCAGTGGGGGTCCCAGGTGTTGAACACCCGCCAAGAAGATTGGTCATTAGTATAAATGTCTCAGAAAAAACAGTGTTAATAATTTTGTCATTTACCTACTGTTGCAATAAATTGGCCAACAGGATTTTAAGGTCTGAGATTTATTTAATATTTTTTGAGTCTCTTTGAACAATACCTTTTTTTGTTAGAAGGGTCCCTCAGCTGTAATATATGGAGGAACCCCACAGGAAGTGTTCAGCTTCCCTGCAGCACCACCGCAGGGGATATGAAGCATTACACGTATAAAATCAGTGAGTGGTTGGTAATGTACACATCTGTTGGCCTCTACAGAATGAGGATGAAACGAAGGCTCAATTCTAGATTGCATCACATTTAGAGTTCAGAACACACTTGAATAGCGGGGAGGATACTTCAAGCTTCTGTTCACTTTAAAAAAAAAAATAAAAATTCTTCATTGTTTTCTGGTCAGGGATCAGACAAAAACTGCAGAGTAAGAAAAGATGCTGCTGGGGACAAGTAGTGCATAAATGCTAATGAAAGTCATTGTCTTATTTGTAAAGTGATGGGATGGGAGGGGAGGTGAGCACTGATATCTGCGCCACACATGCACAGCTGACGTCTGGGTACCAAGTATCCATAAGTAATTTGGACCTACTCTATATTTCAAACCTGTAATTATGTATGTGTGTTGTTTTTACTTCCACCGACGACGGCACCATGAGAGAGACAGGATCTGTCCCTGCAGAATAAATGGCGGAGACTCTCCTCCCACCTCAGTGTGTGGTTTCCTGTCTGAGGGAAGCCTGCAGGTGAATGACTGACTGAAGACTTGGCTTCTGCCCCTGTGAGCGTTCCTATGCATGTGGCATACCTGCTATCCCTGTAACTGCACAGGCAGCATCACCGATGTGCCCGAAGGGAGCAGAGACGCAGCAGCCTCTGGTGGTAGTCTTGTATGTTGTGCTTGGCGGCATCAGTGGTGCGCTACAGGCACAGTTAGGGGCCTTCTCCGGGGGATGGAAGGACGCTTCTGGATCAGTATGCGACTGGGAGGAAGTGACGTTAGCGCATAATGTTGGAATGTGGTGGACATATTTAAAGTGGGCTTAGTGGTGGTTTTGTGCTGCTGCATTGGATTATCCCGGTATTGAAAAAGGTGCCCCTGGTTGATTACAAAGGACTATTATCCTGACCATGGAGGAACAAAAAGATAATCTTGAGGATTTGGGAGCTACTCCTACGGTGGTACCTCTGAAGGGGGGTGAGTGACCTTGGGCCAAAACTATATATGGTTATTTATGGCTGGTATTTCTGTGGTCTCAGGTTAAGTCCAAGAAGGCTGTCCCTAAGGAAAAATAAGGAATGTGTCCTATGCAGATCCTCTTCACCCCTTGATTATGATAAAAAATTATGTCAACCGTGCAAAACAGTGGAGGAGAAGTCCCCCGCTTTTTATATACAGTATTTTTCGCCCCGTAAGACGCATCCCCCCCCCCCCCCCAAAAGTGTGTGGGGGAAATGCCCCTGCGTATTATGGGGCGAATACTAATGAGCCGCTTTCATTATGGAAGCGCTCCTTAGTACCGGAGGACCGGCAAGCAGTGAAGGCTTTGTACTCACTGCTTCCTGGTCCTTGGTTGTCAGCTGTGCAGGCATGAGGCGCTCTGTGACGTCGCGCTGTGCGCAGCCTTCACAGCACAGCCGACAGCAGGAGGATAGGAGCGGCGGCCTCCAGGAGCAGGAGAGGTAAGTGTTTATTTTAGTTTATATTTGAGGATGATGAACACTTCTGGGGGCTGATGGAGATGCTACTGGTGGCTGCTATGAGGCTACTGAGGGCTGCTATAAGGCTACTGGGGGGATGAGGAAATTGAGGACCTGCTTTTAGTAACATGTATTCGGATATTCCCTCCTTGTCTTCTTCGGATGATGAGGAAGGAAAGACTGTGTGTTTCCCCATAGAAGATACATATAAGTTGATGAAAGCAATCGGGTCAACTATGGGTACTGAAGAAACTAAAGAACGAAGATCTTTACAGGACGTCAGGTTTGTTGGGTTAGAGTTCAGACACCACAGTGCTTTTCCCATGCAAAAAATATATATTAGCCATTATTATGGGTGAATGGAAAAAGGATTGACGTGGCAATATCTAAAGTATCTAGAAAAACAGCCTTGCCCTTTTGAAGACATGGGGATCCCCTAGATAAAAGGGGCTTAGGAGGCATCAACTTCATACTTGAGACCAGGGATTGCCTCTACTTGTACAGCTACATCCCATCTCACCTCTCCCTCTCTGGGCCCATAGGTTCTCCCAGAAGATCTTCAGTTCCAAGGTCCACTTGTGCATCCTCAGGTCAAAAACCTCCATCTGACTGTATGGAATTTGAAAGGGACTTTCTAATCAGAAAGGGGTTTTCGGAAAGTCTGGTATCTACCCTTAAGAGTTAAAAAGGAAAAAAAAAGTTTGGAGAAAATTTGTCGAATTTTCAAGTCTAAATTTTTAAAACATAACTTCACCAGCCCCAATTTAATCAAATATTAGAATTTCTTCAGAAGGAATTAGAACTGGGATTCACCAGTAGGACTATAAGGCCCCTTTAACACAAGCGAGTATTCCGCGCGAATGCGATGCGGGAGGTGAACGCATTGCACCCGCACTGAATACCGACCCATTCATTTCTATGGGGCTGTTCACATGAGCGGTGACTTTCACGCATCACTTGTGCGTTGCGTGAAAATCGCAGCATGCTCCTCTTTGTGCGTTTTTCACGTAACGCAGGCCCCATAGAAATGAATGGGGTTGCGTGAAAATCGCAAGCATCCGCAAGCAAGTGCGGATGCGGTGCGATTTTCACGCACGGTTGCTAGGAGACGATCGGGATGGAGACCCGATCATTATTATTTTCCCTTATAACATGGTTATAAGGGAAAAAAAATAATAGCATTCTGAATACAGAATGCATAGTAAAATAGCTGGAGGGGTTAAAAAAATAAAAAAAAATTTTTTAACTCACCTTAGTCCACTTGTTCGCGTAGCCCAGCATCTCCTTCTGGCTTCTTCTGATCTCTGTGCAGCAACAGGACCTTTGGTGACGTCATTCCGGTCATCACATGATCCATCACCGTGGTAAAAGATCATGTGATGACCAGAATGACGTCACCAAAGGTCCTGTTGCTGCACAGAGATCAGATGAAGCCAGAAGGAGATGCCGGGCTGCGAACAAGTGGACTAAGGTGAGTTAAAAAATTTTTTTTTTTTTTTTTTTTTTAACCCCTCCAGCGATGTTTTACTATGCATTCTGTATTCAGAATGCTATTATTTTCCCTTTATAACCATGTTATAAGGGAAAATTAATACTATTTACAGAACACCGATCCCAAGCCCGAACTTCTGTGAAGAAGTTCGGGTTTGGGTACCAAACACGCACGATTTTTCTCACGCATTACAATGTTTTGCCCTCGCGCGGAAAAATCGCGGGTGTTCCCACAACGCACCCGCACATTTTCCCGCAACGCCCGTGTGAAAGAGGCCTAAGAGTCCAGATTTCAGCTCTGCCTTTTTGATCAAGATATTCCAGCTATCCTATGGGTGTCTAGAAGGGAAAAATGAAGATTACTCTTACCATTAATCAGGGTTTCCAGAACCCCCAACAGCACCCTTATTTTTCCTTCCCTTCTTTCTACGGCTCTACTATTGGTGTATTTCACAGGTGTTGCATATATAAAAAAAATAATAATAAATTGGTTAGGATCAACATAAGGTAAATGTTGGTGGAATTCCTCTCATGCTTCGACTATCACACTGAATTGGGAGGAGAGCTTCTGCCTTTTATTCTGCAGGTTTCCTATCTATGGGGGCAGGTCCTCTCTCTCGTCGTGCTGTCGTGGGTTCTGGAAAATCCAATTAGCGGTAAGAGTAGTCCCTTTTTTTTTTTTTTTTCTTTGGTGCTGAACAGTACAGTGAAGAAACACCTGCAGATTTCTGACAGCCTTATTCTGTTCAGGGTATTGCAGGACTAGGTTCTGGTGCCTTAGACTCTTTAATGCAGTAAGGCACTTTCAGGGTGAGTGAGTACCATGCACATCCAAGAATTTCACGTTGCCACTGTTTGTCTTTGGTTGCCATTAGCAGAGTACCCTGCATTTTTTTTTTTATATGTACACATTAGTGTGTCAGTGATGTTTACTTTTGAAGAGACACAATTTTTAGTATATAATATACACTCACCTAAAGAATTATTAGGAACACCATACTAATACGGTGTTGGACCCCCTTTTGCCTTCAGAACTGCCTTAATTCTACGTGGCATTGATTCAACAAGGTGCTGATAGCATTCTTTAGAAATGTTGGCCCATATTGATAGGATAGCATCTTGCAGTTGATGGAGATTTGAGGGATGCACATCCAGGGCACGAAGCTCCCGTTCCACCACATCCCAAAGATGCTCTATTGGGTTGAGATCTGGTGACTGTGGGGGCCATTTTAGTACAGTGAACTCATTGTCATGTTCAAGAAACCAATTTGAAATGATTCGAGCTTTGTGACATGGTGCATTATCCTGCTGGAAGTAGCCATCAGAGGATGGATACATGTTCTCATTCTGTTTACGCCAAATTCGGACTCTACCATTTGAATGTCTCAACAGAAATCGAGACTCATCAGACCAGGCAATATTTTTCCAGTCTTCAACAGTCCAATTTTGGTGAGCTCGTGCAAATTGTAGCCTCTTTTTTCCTATTTGTAGTGGAGATGAATGGTACCCGGTGGGGTCTTCTGCTGTTGTAGCCCATCCGCCTCAAGGTTGTGCGTGTTGTGGCTTCACAAATGCTTTGCTGCATACCTCGGTTGTAACGAGTGGTTATTTTAGTCAACGTTGCTCTTCTATCAGCTTGAATCAGTCGGCCCATTCTCCTCTGACCTCTAGCATACACAAGGCATTTTTGCCCACAGGACTGCCGCATACTGGAAGTTTTTCCCTTTTCACACCATTCTTTGTAAACCCTAGAAATGGTTCTGCGTTAAAATCCCAGTAACTGAGCAGATTGTGAAATACTCAGACCGGCCCGTCTGGCACCAACAACCATGCCACGCTCAAAATTGCTTAAATCACCTTTCTTTCCCATTCTGACATTGGTTTGGAGTTCAGGAGATTGTCTTGACCAGGACCACCCCCCTAAATGCATTGAAGCAACTGCCATGTGATTGGTATATATATGACCCACCCTTGCAAAAAATCTTCCCATGTAACTGGTTAAAGTCCATTTCTGCTGTATGTGACTTATGCCCTGATAACACAAATTGATCCTGACATCACAAAGTACTTTGGTTTATTGTAATAACCTGTATGACTAGACTGTGTGTGAGTAAGAACATTTGGATGGTCATTTATGATCCAGAAGTACGCCTATATTAGGCGTATTTCTGGTGCGGATTGTGGTGCAGTGGTTAGTTGCTCTGAAATCTGACTTTTCTCAGTTTACTCCAGGTCTAAAAAAGTGGGCGTGACAAGGAAGCGGACGAGCTGTCAGGCCCATTTTTCCCTACGCCTCCACAACGGCAGTAAACATGGAGATTATCCCGCCTTCTCAGGGACAGGAAAACCGCTTTGTGGACCAGCCCATATAAGGCCCCCTCCCTCTTGCCTCTCCAGTTGTTTTTCTGTCCCTCAGAAGGTCAGGACTTGCTGGATGGATCAGTCACGCGCCCAGCCTTTTTGGTTTGTTATCCCGGCTCTGGCCGGAGGGCTGAGGCAGGGGATAGGGTCGCGGAACTCTATTTAAGTTCCTCCTTCCCTGTGGTTTAAGCCCAGCGTTGCTGGCCACCCCGGGCTATGGACCCGCGTCCAGTGCGGACCGGCCCTGTTCTGCGAGCCGGGGGAGCGTTCCTGGGCCTGGGAGCGGTCCCCACATCTTCCCCTATGCGCGCGCGCCGGCGGTTGGATCCTATGTGACGTCGGTGGCCGGCGCGTGACGCGAGGGGGGGCAGAGCATATGTCGTCATCATTGGGAACCAGGAAGTAAAGGAGCGCGGCTGCCAGCGTTCCAATGCAGCTCCTGCGCTCCTCTCCTGAGAAAGATGTCCCAGCAAGCAGACGATTCGCCCAGGCGGCCCACAGATACCTCCAGGCCCTCTAGCCCGGTAAGCCTCCTCCCGTTACTAACCAACAGGTTGCCTTATCCTGTATGGGGGTCTCCTTGGTGGTGGTTCTTTACCCTTTTTTTTTTTTTTAAAGAGACTAAGGATAAACTTTTCCTCTCCAATTTTGTGTCTCTCAGGGTAAAGAATCCTCAAAAAAAGATCCACCTTTTGAAGAAAAAATGCGTTATGTGCAAGAAATCGCTGTCTAGTACATACAAGAAATCCTTGTGCCAGAAGTGTTGTGACAAGGTTGTGTCAGAGGAGACCCCATCTTTAATAGAAAGTCTGAAAACCATAATCAGAGAAGTGGGTGCAGCTGTAGAAGCTAAGTTATCTACATTGTCTCCCAGACCATCTACCTCAGGAGCCATAGTCTCTAATGTGCAGGACTCTGACCTGGATGAAGGTGAAATTTCCTCTGGGTCTGATTCTGATATTTCAGACCAAGCAGGCGGTAAACCTCTCTGTTCAGTTGAGGAGACGGATTCCCTACTGAAAACAATTAGGGCTACAATAAACCTAGAAGAACCCAGAGAACCCCTTTCAGTACAAGACCAATTGTTTGCTGGATTAGGGGACAAGAAAAAACGAGTTTTTCCCGTCCACCCTAACATCCGGGCATTAATACACTCAGAATGGAGAGACCCTGAGAAAAAACAATCCGCCTCTAAGTGGTTAAAAAGAAAATACCCTTTCGCGGAAGAAGATTCTGTGGCCTGGGATAAGACCCCTAAAGTAGATGCCCCAGTAGCAAGAATCTCCAAAAAAACTGCCCTGGCATTTGAAGACCTCGGTCTTCTTAAAGATCCGATGGACAAAAGATGTGAAAGCCTCCTTGAAGGGAGTCTGTCACCACATTTCAGCATATTAGACCGATCAAATAGGGTTATATGATCCACCGAGAACTTAAAAACGGTACCTTTGTTGTAGAAAACTGACTTTTCTTTTAGCCGAAAATGAACTTATAAGGTTATGTTAATGAGCCCTCTCAAGTGCCCAGGGCGGTCTCTCAATCCTCGGAGCCCCAGGCAGCACCTCCTAAACGGCTCATAACCCCGCCCTCCGTGCACCTCTGCCCGCCCGTTTACTCCCCTCCCCTGTCCTTTTCCACTGCGGCTGTGCGGTCCAAATCGTAGCGGGCGCATGCGCAATGCGATGCCCACTCCTGGCAGGGCATCGCAATACCTACTGCGCATGCGCCCGCTACGATTTGGACCGCACAGCCGCAGTGGAAAAGGACAGGGGAGGGGAGTAAACGGGCGGGCAGAGGCGCACGGAGGGCGGGGTTATGAGCCGTTTAGGAGGTGCTGCCTGGGGCTCCGAGGATTGAGAGACCGCCCTGGGCACTTGAGAGGGCTCATTAACATAACCTTATAAGTTCATTTTCGGCTAAAAGAAAAGTCCGTTTTCTACAACAAAGGTACCGTTTTTAAGTTCTGGGTGGATCATATAACCCTATTTGATCGGTCTAATATGCTGAAATGTGGTGACAGACTCCCTTTAAAAAGATGTGGGAATCTTCTACGGCCACTCTAAGACCAGGGATCTCCGCAACTTATACGGCAAGAACCCTGGGCCTTTGGTTGGGGCAATTGGAGGAACATCTAGAGTCAGGCACTCCACGAGAAGACATCTTAGCTTCTATACCAATGCTAAAACAGGCCGCTAATTTTATGGCAGACGCATCAGCAGATATAGTGAAGCTTTCAGCCAGATCTGCTGCCCTCTCTAACTCTGCTAGAAGAGCAGTATTGTTATGCACCTGGTCCGGTGACACAGCCTCCAAAAACAAGCTGTGCACTCTGCCATGTGAGGGGAATAGGGTGTTTGGTACGGCCTTCGACATTCTAGAGAAAGCTTCAGATAGGAAGAAGGGCTTTCCTACAGAATTAAAAAATTTTCAACAAAGGCGGTCCTTTCGGTCCCAGAAGCGAGGTAGGCCGGACCAAAAAAGAAAGGACACTAGACCAGCCTGGCAGTCCAATAGGGGTAAAGGCAGAGGGTTCCTGTTTTACCCTGTCAAATCGGCCCACACCTCTTCTCAATGACGCCAAAGGCATAGTGGGAGGAAGACTGTCCCAATTCTATCCTGCCTGGGTAAATATCCAGGCCTCTCCATGGGTTCTGTCAGTCATAAAGAACGGGTACAGTCTAGAGTTAAAAACCTGCCCACCAGACAGATATATGGAGAACCCTCGTCTGGGGGAAATAAGCCAGCAAACTATGGATCATCAGCTGAGACTTCTGCTGGAGAAAGGGGCCATCATCCCAGTCCCAAAGCAGGAACAGAGGAAAGGGTTTTACTCCCCGATCTTCTTGATAAAGAAACCAAATGGCTCGTTCAGATTAATAATAAACCTGAAGATGTTAAACAAATACATCATATACAAAAAGTTCAAAATGGAAACCATAAAGACAGTCATCAGCCTGATCCCAAAGAACGGCGCCATGGTAACATTAGATTTGGCAGATGCCTACTACCATATACCCATCAGAAAGGAAGATCAGAAATTCCTGAGACTGGCGACATGGTTCAAGGGAGAGCTGTGCCACTTCCAATTCTGGGTACTTCCGTTTGGTCTCAGCTCAGCTCAGCCCCAAGGCTTTTTACAAAGGTCATAAATGAGGTATCAAAGTTCTTTCACCTAAAGGAAATTCAATTTTTTCCGTATCTAGACTATTTCCTAATAGCAGCCCCATCATCGTATCGGTTACTCCTGCAACTCCAGACAATCCGGACCACACTTACCAACCTGGGATGGATAATCAATACGGAAAAATCCTGTCTCCTACC
Organism: Bufo bufo; assembly: GCF_905171765.1. Lineage (NCBI taxonomy): Eukaryota > Metazoa > Chordata > Amphibia > Anura > Bufonidae > Bufo > Bufo bufo. Next base: position 149,462,251 of record NC_053395.1, on the reverse strand, counting down.
CTCAACCCAGATAAGCTTTCTAGGAGTGCTGTTGGACTCGGAGAAAATTATATTTCTTTTCTTCCTCTGCAGAAACAAGATTTCCTGATCACGACAGTGAGAAGATTTCAGAAACAAGGCTCGGTCTTTTTCAGAGATATAATGGTCATCCTGGGTCTAATGACATCCACTATCCCTTCAGTAAAATGGGCACAGTTCCACTCAAGGACCCTCCAATCATTCCTCTTAAGAACCTGGGACAAGAAACAGACATCCTTAAACAAGAAGGTAAAAATCCCTCAGGCAGTAAAGACATCCTTGAATTGGTGGGCAGATCGGAAAAACCTTTTGAAAGGAGTACCTTGGAGACCATCAGACCAGGTAGTTATTACTACAGACGCCAGCCAACAAGGATGGGGAGCCCACATGGAAGGGAAACTAGCTCAAGGCCAGTGGGGTCTCGTTCTGCAAAAAGACTCCTCCAAAAAGAGAGAATTGTCCGCGGTTTGGGAAGCCCTGAAAACATTTGCACCCTCCCTCCTGCAGAGGAATGTAAGGATCTTGTCTGACAACTCTACGACAGTGGCATACCTGAACAAACAGGGCGGCACAAGAAGCCAATCGCTAGCCCTGGTGGTGAGAAAAATCTTCAGTTGGGCGGAAAAAAATATTCAGTCTTTCAGCAGCCCATGTGAGAGGAAAAGAGAATCGGGTGGCGGACTTCCTCAGCCGGGACCAGCTAAACGCAGGAGAGTGGATGCTAAACCCCCAGGTATTCAAGCAGATCTGTTCCAGGTGGGGAACGCCGAAGATCGACCTGTTCGCCAGGAGAAAGAACAGACCGGTTCCGAATTTCTACTCTCTGGCAGTAGAAGATCAACCCTTAAGAGTGGATGCGCTTTCGGTACCCTGGCCACCAATCCTGTTATATGCATTCCCACCATTCTCCCTCATACAGCGGGTCATAGCAAAAATTTTGGAAGAAAGAGTACGAATCATCCTGATCACTCCATTTTGGCCCCGCAGATCATGGTTTCCGATCCTGAAGATTCTGGCAGGAGAAGAATTCTGGATCCTCCCCCCTCGCCCAGACCTTCTACTTCAGGGTCCGGTTTCTCATCCTCAAGTCTCTCAACTCCGTCTGACGGCCTGGAGGCTGAAAGAAATATCCTGAGGAACAAAGGTTTCTCCGGGAAAGTGATCTCCACCTTACTACTTAGTAGGAAACCGGTCACCTCGAAAATATATCTGAGGGCCTGGAAATCCTTTCTACTTTTCGGGGAGAACAAATACGACCCATCAGGAGAACCTCAAATGTCCCTCATACTGGACTTTCTCCAAGCAGGGTTGGATAAAGGCCTCGCAGTAAGTACATTGAAAGTTCAGATAGCAGCCTTGAGTGTATTTATGGACTGTAAACTGGCTAACATGGAAATAATAAAAAGGTTTTTTAAGGCGGCACTCAGGATTCGCCCTAGGTTAAGATCCCTAGTGCCTCCCTGGGACTTAAACTTGGTACTGTCCAAGCTTATGTACCCTCCATTTGAGCCAATTACAGATATACCCTTAAGAATTCTTACTCTTAAGACATCATTCCTGCTAGCAATCACTACGGCCAGAAGAGTAGGCGTAATACAAGCCTTTTCTATCCTGCCTCCATACCTTTCTGTTTCAGACGACAGGATCACGCTAAAACATGCTCCTGAATTCCTTCCGAAAGTAGTCTCTAAATTTCACTGCCAACAGGAAATTATCCTTCCCTCCTTTTGTTCTCAGGCAAAGAACGAAAAAGAGATACTTTTTCATAACCTGGACGTCAGGAGATGTATCCTCCAATACCTGGAAGCCACTAAGGAGATTAGGAAGACTAATCAACTTCTAATTCAATACCTGGGCATGTTGAAGGGGAAAGCTGCCAGCAAGACTTCAATATCAAGATGGATCAAGTCCTGTATCTATCTAGCCTACCAGACAGAGGGTGTTCCTCCTCCACCGTTTCTCAAAGCTCACTCTACCAGGGCCCTAGCCACATCCTGGGCCGAGGGTGCTTCAGCTTCCTTAGAGGACATCTGCCGTGCAGCCACATGGTCCAATCCATGTACATTTTTTAGACATTACAAGTTAGATGTTTCTGCAAATAGGGATTTAGCCTTTGGGCGGAGGGTCCTATCTGCAGTTGTCCCACCCTAGGCTATTCTCCTATGTTATTTCCTCCATGTTTACTGCCGTTGTGGAGGCTAAAGGGGAAAAAACGATTACCGGTAAGAGTAATGTAAGTCTTTCTCATACCGTATATCATTTTCAACGCCTGTTTTAGGCATAGAAAATGGTCTAAATGTAAGCCAGCAAGGAAGCGGTCTTACATTTAGACTGGCACTGGATGCAACAAAGTTATGTAGAGGCCTGCACCTCTTAATAAATTCGGTGGATCCACCGCCAGATATAGGGGTTAAGACCGGCAGTATATGGATTCAAAAGCACTATAGGCACCCGAACGTGGGCTGCTTATTTCTCAAGAAAAAATGAAAAAGTAAGGGGGTTATCCGATGACTGACTAATGAAAATCGGACAACATATAGTACATGATAGTCTTTCTAACAAAGCTAGAACCAGCCCTGTGCCTCACATGGATCCAGAGATCCCCCCATGAATTGCTTTGCTAGATTAATATCAAGCTGAAGGCTCAAGAGGACTGTCCTTTCTTCTGCAGCTCTGGGGTGTGTCGATGCTCTCCCAATCACAATTCAGGAGGCAGTTGAAGGATGAAACTGAGCATGTGCGGCCATCTCGGTGAGCAGGACATAGAAATAAGAAAAAGAACAAACAGCAGGTGGCGCTATACAGATACATTTTATTGAATAACTCTGTGGCTATACTAAATTATTAATTACATGCTATTATAAAAATATTCGGATCCAGGTGCTGGTTTGAAAAGTGTAGAATATTTTTTGGTGGGGCAACCTCTTTAAAACATTTTTGTAATATAAGTTTAGAATAGGTTTTAATAAAGCGTATGTGAAAGGTAAAATAAATGAGCTATGTTTTAAAGTTGTTTTGCATGTATATTTATGTATGTGACGGATTTCCGTTACTGATACAAGTCACACCATGCTTGTTTGTGCATCTTGTCTGTACAATTCAAGATTCAAAAGGTCAGTATTTTTCCCTCTATCTGCCGAAAAGTTAATAATCTAAGAATAAGCTCTTTACTCTAAATCTTCTTAAATCTATATGAAGTAGAATGAGCTCTTGACCCGAGTGTATCTGTAGAGGATCATTAAACAGACAGTTTACTAGCATACCCTCATTAGCACCGATAAGCATTATATCAGTTAGAGGCCTCTCCGACTGGTATAGACTATTTCCACATCTGCTTTGTGGCTTCTGTTTGTAATGGAAACCACATCAATTTGACAGCTCCATCACATGAAGGACGTCATTATTCCCTGATGGACCCCATTGTCTTATAATGGGGTCTGTCAGGTTCCATCATGGTGTCTGTTGTTTGAACAAATAAAATCGTTAGGGGGGAGATTCATGAAAAATGGTGTAAAACAAAACTGTCTTAGTTGCCCACAGCAACCAGATTCCACATTTTACAAGAGCTTTGTAACATGAAAGGTGGAATCTGGTTGCTGTGGGCAACTAAGACCGTTTTTCCTTTGGGGGAGCTTTATCAACTGGTGTAAAGGAAAAACGGTCTTAGTTGCCCACAGCAACCAGATTCCACCTTTCATGTTACAAAGCTCTTGTAAAATGTGGAATCTGGTTGCTGTGGGCAACTAAGACCGTTTTTCCTTTACACCAGTTGATAAAGCTCCCCCAAAGTGTCTGCAGTTTTTCCATGTGTGATGGACTCTGCAGTGGAGTCTCCTTACAGACCCTCTAATGCAGAGTAAACCAGATTCTAAAGTTCTTCTGTCACATCAGGGACGTGGCTTAGGTGGAACTAGAAGTTGATTTTTAACTTTATTTTTTTTCAATCCCTGTCGGCTGAGGAGTCGGAGGGGCGTGGCCTAACCGTATCGGAGGCGGGGTTTCAAGTCCGTCTTTTCTTACCTGCCTCCTGAATTGTGACCTCCACAGCACTCCGCTCCCTTAAGTGTCATCCACAGCTATTACGCCATGGCTTTACTTAGCGTCTAATATACCTGCTACCTGGTCCTCTGATGGTCCCTTTTGCTTGGATTGACCACCAGAGGACACAGCCAGCTCTGTAAGTAGCACCAAACACCACTACACTACACACACACCCACCCCTGTCACTTATTAACCCCTGATCACCCCATATAGACTCCCTGATCACCCCCCTGTCATTGATCACCCCCCTGTAAGGCTCCATTCAGACGTCCGTACGTGTTTTGCGGATCCACAAAACACGGACACCACGGATCCGCAAAACACGGACACCGGCAATGTGCTTTCTGCATTTTGCGGATCAGCACATTGCCAAAACTTTATAGAAAATGCCTTTTCTTTTCCGCAATTGCGGACAAGAATAGGACATGTTCTATAGGCTCTACAAAAAACGCAGTGTTCGCCCGATCAGGCCTGATCTTGTGCGCACAATTGCGTTCAGTCCGCCCCACCGCAGTGACAGAATTTTATTTTTTTCTGATCACTGCAAAAACACAGTAAAATCGCTGTGGCGCTATAAAGATCACTTTTGAGGGGCATGGCGAGTTCATAGAAGATTTTTTATTTTTTTGGCACAAGTTAGCAGGGATTTTTATTTTCTTTTTTTCTTTTTTTTTTCTTACAAAGTCTCATATTCCACTAACTTGTGACAAAAAAAAAATCTTGCATGAACTCGCCATACCCCTCACGGAATCCAAATGGGGTCATTTGTGGGGTGTGTTTACTGTTCTGGCATTTTGGGCGGGGCTAAATTGTGAGCAACCCTGTAAAGCCTAAAGATACTCATTGGAATTTGGGCCCCTTTGCGCACCTAGGCTGCTATAAAAGTGTCACATGTGGTATCGCTGTACTCAGGAGAAGTAGGGCAATGTGTTTTGGGGTGTCTTTTTACATATACCCATGCTGGGTGAGAGAAATTATCTCTGTAAAATGACAACTTTGTATAAAAAAATGGGAAAAGTTGTCTTTTACAGAGATATTTATCTCACCCAGCATGGGTATATGTAAAAAAGACACCCCAAAACACATTGCCCTACTTCTCCTGAGTACGGCGATACCACATGTGTGACACTTTTTTGCAGCCTAGGTGCGCAAAGGGGCCCAAATTCCAAAGAGTATCTTTACGATTTCACAGGGCATTTTTTACGCATTTGGATACCAAACAACTTCTCGCGCTTTAGGTCCCCTAAAATGCCAGGGCAGTATAAATACCCCACAAGTGACCCCATTTTGGAAAGACACCCTAAGGTATTCCGTGAGGGGTATGGTGAGTCCATGTAAAATTTTATTTTTTGTCACAAGTTAGTGGAATATGAGACTTTGTAAGAAAAAAAATAATAATTTTCTGCTAACTTGTGACAAAAAATAAAAACTTCCATGAACTCACTATGCTGATCAGCGAATACCTTAGGGTGTCTACTTTCTGAAATGGGGTCATTTGTGGGGTGTTTCTACTGTCTGGTCATTGTAGAACCTCAGGAAACATGACAGGTGCTCAGAAAGTCAGAGCTGCTTCAAAATGCGGAAATTCAAATTTTTGTACCATAGTTTGTAAACGCTATAACTTTTGCGCAAACCAATAAATTTACACTTATTGCAATTTTTTTTATCAAAGACATGTAGAACAATAAATTTAGAGAAAAATTTATATAGAAATGTAGTTTTGTTTGAAAAATTTTACAACAGAAAGTGAAAAATTTCATTTTTTTTGCACGAATTTTCGATTAATAACAAAAAAAGTAAAAAATTTCAGCAGCAATGAAATGCCACCATATGAGAGCTCCAGGGCTTTTTTTTGGGCGGAACGCACCGGAACGGCATTCTGCCACCTTTTGACATCGCAGCCTGCCATGCTCCAGCATCGCAAGCTGCGATGTATCAGCGGGGAGGGACTGGGAGGAGGAGCTGGGGGCCGATGCGTTCACTGTGTTCCGGCCCCACCGCTCCAGTACAATTATATAAAATGTGTAATTCAATTAATAATGATTCATGCTGCCCCCTCTGTAGTATAACATTCAATATATCCTACTCACAGGGCTACTGTTATATCGTAATGCAGGCCGGCCGGGCAGACGAGCGGCAGAGTGACTGACTGACTGACTGACTGACGTCACGTGCCTGCCCAGCCTACTTTATGAATGAAGCAGGCGGCGCAGGCACGTGACGTCAGTCAGTCACTCTGCCGCTCGTCTGCCCGGCCGGCCTGCATTACGATATAACAGTAGCCCTGTGAGTAGGATATATTGAATGTTATACTACAGAGGAGGCAGCATGAATCATTATTAATTGAATTACACATTTTATAACTGTACTGGAGCGGCAATTGGGGGTCTGTGGATGGCACTGTTAAGGGGTGGGGGGGGGGGGGTGTTTGTGGATGGCACTGTTATAGGATGGGGGATCTGTGGATGCCATCCACAGATCCTCCACCCCATAACAGTGCCATCCCCATCTGGGGTGTTTCTTTGCTGGGCTGGACTTTTATACCCCCCCCCCAAATTTTACTTGCATCCCTGTTCTCCAAAGGGGTGGTTTTAGGGGGCGGTCCTAGGGGTGGGTAGGGGCATGGCCAGGGGAGGGAGGGGGGGGTGAGTTCCGCCACCTTTTCTCTGAGAAAAAAAGCCCTGGAAAGCTCTATTAGTGAGAAGAAAAGGAGGCAAAATTCATTTGGGTGGTAAGTTGTATGACCGCGCAATGAACCGTGAAAGTAGTGTAGTGCATAATTGTAAAAAGTGGTCTGGTCATTAAGGGGGTTTAAGCTAGGGGAGCTGAGATGGTTAAAGCTCACCTACAGCAGTGAAGAAAAATGGCTGGGTTGTTATGGAAACCTAGAGTTAAACTGTGCATGTGGAGGCTAATGGCCTGTGAGATTCTATTGGCTGATGAGGGTTATGTGACCTAGCTTCTATTAGCTAATGCATTTTTGGGGAATATCTCAGGAACGGTACATCCTAGAGAGCTAAAAGTCTAAAACCTTCCCGGACACCTGATGTACCTGTGTGCCAAATTTCGTGATTGTAAATGCGACGGTGCGGATTCCTTTAGCGGACATACATATATACATACACACACACACGCACATATATACTCAGCTTTATATATTATATTGTACAACTCAATTTAAATACAAACTGAAATCTTTTAGGTGGAGGGAAGAAAACAAAAAAAACTAAAATAATGTGGTTGCATAAGTGTGCACACCCTCTTATAACTGGAGATGTAGCTGTGTTCAGAATTAAGCAATCACATTCAAAATCATGTTAAAGTGCTTCTACCACCTATTTAGCTGACTGACACTAGTGATCTGCTAGTGTCAGCAGTTCATAAGTGTTCTTACTCATCATGTGTCTGCTGCCGGTCACCCTAAAAACTTACTTTTATAGATATGCTAATGAGCCTCTAGGTGCTATGTGGGCATCTATTCAGCACCTAGAGGCTCTGTCCACTAACCATTTCAGCCGCCCATCACGTCCTTCCAGCCCGCCCCGCTCCTGTTGATTGACGTGAAACCTTCTTTGTATCTCGTACCAACTCCCGCGCCTGCGCCGTGCGCTTCTGTATTCGGTGCAGGCGCAGTGAGTGAAGGCCGCGCCCATGGTGCCGGCTTCCTCACTGTAACGTAGTTTGCGCAGGCGCAGTAAGGAAGCCGGCGCCAGGAGAATACAGAAGTGCACGGCGCAGGCGCGGGAATTGGTACGAGATACTGAGTAGTTTCACGTCAATCAACAGGAGCGGGGCCGGCTGGAAGGACGCGATGGGCGGATGAAATGGTTAGTGGACCTAGCCTCTAGGTGCTGAATAGACGCCCACATAGCACCTAGAGGCTCATTAGCATATCTATAAAAGTATGTTTTTAAGGTGAACGGCAGCAGACACATGATAAGTAAGAACACTGTTATGGACTGCTGACACTAGCACATCGCTAGTGTCAGTCAGCTAAATAGGACCAAATCTGGTGGTAGAAGCCCTTTAACTAGGAGTCAGCATACACCTGCCATCATTTAAAGTGCCTCTGATTAACCCCAAATAAAGTTCAGCTTCTCTAGTTGGTCTTTCCTGAAATTTTCTTAGTCGCATCCCACAGCAAAAGCCATGGTCCACAGAGAGCTTCCAAAGCATCAGAGGGATCTCATTGTTAAGAGGTATCAGTCAGGCGAAGGGTACAAAAGAATTTCCAAGGCATTAGATATACCATGGAACACAGTGAAGACAGTCATTATCAAGTGGAGAAAATATGGCACTACAGTGCCATTACCAAGAACTGAACGTCCCTCAAATTGATGAAAAGACGAGAAGAAAACTGGTCTGGGAGGCTACCAAGAGGCCTACAGCAACATTAAAGGAGCTGCAGGAATATCTGGCAAGTACTGGCTGTGTGGTACATGTGATAACAATCACCCGTATTCTTTATATGTCTGGGCTATGGGGTAAAGTGGCAAGATGAAAGCCTTTTCTTACGAAGAAAAACATCCAAGCCAGGCTACATTTTGCAAAAACACATCTGAAGTTTCCCAAAAGCATGCGGGAAAAGGTGTTATGGTCTGATGAAACCAAGGTTGAACTTTTTGGCCATAATTCCAAAAGATATGTTTGGCGCAAAAACACTGCACATCACCAAAAGAACACCATCCCCACAGTGAAGCATGGTGGTGGCAGCATCATGCCAAGGGGCTGTTTTTATTCAGCTGGAACTGGGGCCTTAGTTACGCTAAAGGGAATTATGAACTGTTCCAAATACCAGTCAATATTGGCACAAAACCTTCAGGCTTCTGCTAGAAAGCTGAATATAAAGAGGAACTTCATCTTTCAGCATGACAACGACCCAAAGCATACATCCAAATCAACAAAGGAATGGCTTCACCAGAAGAAGATTAAAGTTTAGGAATGGCCAGAGCCCAGACCTGAATCGGATTGAAAATCTGTGGGGTGATCTGAAGAGGGCTGTGCACAGGAGATGCCCTCGCAATCTGACAGATTTGGAGTGTTTTTGCAAAGAGTGGGCAAATCTTGCCAAGTAAAAATGTGCCATGCTGATAGACTCATACCCAAAAAGACTGAGTGCTGTAATAAAATCAAAAGGTGCTTCAACAAAAGTATTAGTTTAAGGGTGTGCATATATATATATATATATATATAATTTCTTAGCTTGACAAAGGCCTCATTGAGCAGGCCGAAACGTTGCTGGGAATAAAGTTTTGGGGTCTTCACCCTGTCACCAAAACCTGGAAGTGCTGCCTCGTTATTTGAAAAGTACGTATCGTGGAGGAGAAGCCGACCTCTGTGAGGAATTGCACCCAGTAAACATGGTCTGACTGTGCTGCTACGGTATTAATGATATATATATATCAGTACAGACCAAAAGTTTGGACACACCTTCTCATTCAAAGAGTTTTCTTTATTTTCATGACTATGAAGGCATCAAAACTATGAATTAACACATGTGGAATTAAATACATAACAAACAAGTGTGAAACAACTGAAAATATGTCATATTCTAGGTTCTTCAAAGTAGCCACCTTTTGCTTTGATTACTGCTTTGCACACTCTTGGCATTCTCTTGATGAGCTTCAAGAGGTAGTCCCCTGAAATGGTCTTCCAACAGTCTTGAAGGAGTTCCCAGAGATGCTTAGCACTTGTTGGCCCTTTTGCCTTTACTCTGCTGTCCAGCTCACCCCAAACCATCTCGATTGGGTTCAGGTCCGGTGACTGTGGAGGCCAGGTTATCTGGCGCAGCACCCCATCACTCTCCTTCATGGTCAAATAGCCCTTACTTTCAAAGTTTTCCCAATTTTTCGGCTGACTGACTGACTTTAAAGTAATGATGGCCACTCGTTTTTCTTTACTTAGCTGCTTTTTTTCTTGCCATAATACAAATTCTAACAGTCTATTCAGTAGGACTATCAGCTGTGTATCCACCTGACTTCTCCTCAATGCAACTGATGGTCCCAACCCCATTTCTAAGGCAAGAAATCCCACTTATTAAACCTGACAGGGCACACCTGTGAAGTGAAAACCATTTCAGGGGTCTACCTCTTGAAGCTCATCAAGAGAATGCCAAGAGTGTGCAAAGCAGTAATCAAAGCAAAAGGTGGCTACTTTGAAGAACCTAGAATATGACATATTTTCAGTTGTTTCACACTTGTTTGTTAGGTATATAATTCCACGTGTTAATTCATAGTTTTGATGCCTTCAGTGTGAATCTACAATTTTCATAGTCATGAAAATAAAGAAAACTCTTTGAATGAGAAGGTGTCCCCAAACTTTTGGTCTGTACTGTGTGTGTGTGTATTTATGTGTGTGTGTGTGTGTGTGTGTATATGTGTATATATATATATATATATATATATATATATATATATATATATGCAGAAGGACCTGGCTTCGCACGGGTAAATTTCATCTATTTCATTTTATGTTTCCGTGTGTCGTAAAAAGATATCGACAGTTTCCCCCATAACAGAGACCTCCACAGTGCCCGCCCCTTTAAAAGTGACTTTCACAGTGGCCGCCCCTTTGACAGTGGCCTTCATAGAGCTGGCCCCTTTAATAACCGTGACCTTCACTCTGCCCACCCCTTTAAAAACATTGACCTCCACAGTACCCGCCCCTTTTAAGCAGTAGAGAAAAATGGCTGGGTTATTATGGAAACCTGGAGTAAAACTGTGTTTATGGCAGTTGGGATTTGAAGAGAAACACTTGCAGGCTTGTATTTGGGGGAGGGGGGCTAATTTTTTTGGAATATTTCAGGAACGGTACGTCCTATAGAGCTGAGACCAGTCCAAAATACGTTCCCGGACACCTGATGTACCTGTGTGCCAAATTTGGAGAAGATCGGTCCAGTCGTTTGGTCGCGCATGAAGAACGTCTAGACAGACAAACTCATTTATATATATATATATATATATATATATATATATTACACTCACCTAAAGAATTATTAGGAACACCTGTTTTATTTCTCATTAATGCAATTATCTAGTCAACCAATCACATGGCAGTTGCTTCAATGCATTTAGGGGTGTGGTCCTGGTCAAGACAATCTCCTGAACTCCAAATTGAATGTCAGAATGGGAAAGAAAGGTGATTTAAGCAATTTTGAGCGTGGCATGGTTGTTGGTGCCAGACGGGCCGGTCTGAGTATTTCACAATCTGCTCAGTTACTGGGATTTTAACGCACAACCATTTCTAGGGTTTACAAAGAATGGTGTGAAAAGGGAAAAACATCCAGTATGCGGCAGCCCTGTGGGAAAAAATGCCTTGTGGATGCTAGAGGTCAGAGGAGAATGGGCCGACTGATTCAAGCTGATAGAAGAGCAACGTTGACTGAAATAACCTTTCGTTACAACCGAGGTATGCAGCAAAGCATTTGTGAAGCCACAACACGCACAACCTTGAGGCGGATGGGCTACAACAGCACAAGACCCCACCGGGTACCTCTCATCTCCACTACAAATAGGAAAAAGAGGCTACAATTTGCACGAGCTCACCAAAATTGGACTGTTGAAGACTGGAAAAATGTTGCCTGGTCTGATGAGTCTCGATTTCTGTTGAGACATTCAAATGGTAGAGTCCGAATTTGGTGTAAACAGAATGAGAACATGTATCCATCCTCTAAAGGCTACTTCCAGCAGAATAATGCACCATGTCACAAAGCTCGAATCATTGCAAATTGGTTTCTTGAACATGACAATGAGTTCACTGTACTAAAATGGCCCCCACAGTCACCAGATCTCAACCCAATAGAGCATCTTTGGGATGTGGTGGAACGGGAGCTTCGTGCCCTGGATGTGCATCCCTCAAATCTCCATCAACTGCACGATGCTATACTATCAATATGGGCCAACATTTCTAAAGAATGCTATCAGCACCTTGTTGAATCAATGCCACGTAGAATTAAGGCAAAAGGGGGTCCAACACCATATTAGTATGGTGTTCCTAATAATTCTTTAGGTGAGTGTATATATATAATTAGTTTTATGGAAAAAGATTCAGTATAACTTGTATTTTAATCATTTAAATTCCTGCTCATTTTGAGCTTAGAACCTCCTCCTTGACTTCAATCAGTGATTGACAGCCTTCCCTTTATGACTGTATACAGAGATAGCTGTCAGTTACTAATAGGACAACCTCCTGGTCTTCAAAGCCTAGAACAAGCAGGAGTTTTACTGAATCGTTCCCGAAAAAAATATATATCAATCTGCTCAGCTCCTCCTGCTCTATAACATGGTGCCTGTAGCTGTTGCATTTTCATGGTCACAGCTTCCCTTTAACAGCTTTTTACATAATATTGGAGACTAGATAGGCAGGTGACACCACTGCCAGTATAAAAGTGAAGACTATTCGTGGGTACTATTGTGGCTGCACTAGAAATCTGTTATATCTTGCACCCAAATCTGACACATTTTTGCAACACAGTGTCACATCTCGTTTCAAACAGACTGAATGAACCAAAAAGAATAATCCGCTGCATCTAGCTCATCAGTTTTGGTTTGCTCAACAAAAGGGGAGGGGGGGGGGGGGGGCTAAGATGTTTTGGCACAAAGTCTGCCAACTAAGAGTTTGTAAAAAAAAAAAAAAAAAAAAAAAGCTATGCATCAGTTTTATCATACAGCTTCAGCCATATCTTTTGACTGCCTAAGTTTCCTCTGTCTACGTTTTTAGACCGGATTGGTGGATCTGTTTGGGTAAGACCACGTAGTGTACCTGAACTTTCGCAGCCAAGCTCCATCCAATGGCTGCACAGTTCTGCAGTAAAAATTTTGCAGCACTGTTTAATCGGCCTGGACGGAGTAGTCTTCCTTTTCATAGATTTATAAGGCCATACAACACTCAGTCCCATTAGTGAAATATATCCAGTAGGGCAAGCGTAGAGTAGCTACGTAGGGTGCCAGGTAATGACTAGACATGTTATCTCCTCTATGCTGGGTGCCCTACCTAATTAAAGAGAATAGGGAAGCTCTCGCCTCTGCACCAGAATCAGAAGCTGGCACTTGTTGGTGGAGGAGGTCAGACCACTAAAGATCATGTATATGTGGCCTTTATGCTGTGGCTGCAATCCATTAAATACATTCAGTTATGGAGCCTGCATTTCTGATACGAGCAAACCATTCTTCTTGTAGTATTTGGTCATTTTATCTACTTTGTATTGTATTTCCACTAAAGGCCTAGGGAGGGCGGTGTTGGAGCATTATTGTATAAAATGAAAACAAATCATTTTTTCTCTTCTTTTTTTAGTATTACATCTGTGGTGGTGTATAAAGTGAAATTGCAGCTTTTAAAGGAGATTTTTGAGAGGTCAGTATTGAATGCCTATCCTCAGGATAGGTCATCAATATCTGATCAGTGGGGTCAACTCCCAGCTCCCAAGAAAGTGAAAACAGTATTCTGGAAATGTTTGCAAATTTTATTATAAAGGGAAAAACTAAGGGGTTCATTTACTAACAGAAATTCACCTATGTTTGGCATATTTCTGGCGCAGTCTGCAACTTCCCCGCTCACCCCAGGTCTAAAAAAGGGGTCACCTCATTTATAATTTTCTACGCCTGTTTAGACGTAGAAAATGGTCTAAATTTAAGCCTGCAAGGAAGCTGACGTAGACCTGTCTTTATAAGGTCCCACAGCTGACTATGCATATCAGAGCCATGAGGAGGAAAGAACTGCCCGTAAAGATCAGAGACAGGATTGTGTTGAGGCACAAATCTGGAGGAGGGTAGAAAAATATTTCTGCTGCACTGGAAGTTCAAAAACACAGAAATATAGTGGCAATACTGGAGGAGCGGCTCAACCCCTAACACTGTAGCGTGTTTTTCATTGGGGGAGCAGCCCCACCGCATGTGGACCGCAGCGAACGACTATCCCCAGCAAAAAATGCATACGGTGGAGGATGTCGGCGCGGTCCACATGCACCACAAGAGCATCCTACACAAAATGGAGCATTGTGCGCATGTAAATACAATCATATAAATAAAAAAATGCACCAAACGGATATGCCACTGACTATACTGGCTAGTCATAAATACAGATATTAAAAGCTGAGACTTTCGCCAATATATTCCTGTCAGGAAAATATCAGAGCCCTTCATGCACCACGTCGCGGTCACTCAGCATGGCAAAGGGTCCTACCACTACGCTAACTATGGTGTGAACAAGGTCTGAAGGTGATGTAATCCAGCTCACAGCACTGGAAGTTCCCAAGAACAGAGTGGCCTCCATAATTCTTAAATGTAAGAAGTTTGGAATAACCAGGACACTTCCTTGAACTGACCATCCCACCAAACTAAGTAATCAGGGGAGAAAGGCCTTGGCAAGCGAGGTGACCAAAAACACAATGGTCACTTTGGCTGAGCTTTAAATGTCCTGTTTGCAGATGGGAGAAAATCACTGCAGCACACCAATACAGAATGGCCAAAAAAGCTTCTCCTCAGTAAGACATGAAAGTTTGCAAAAAAAAAGCACCTAAAGGACACTGACTGTGAAAAACAAGATTCTCTAGTCTAATGAAACTAGGATAGATTTTTTTTTTGGCCTCAATTCTAAGTGTCCTGTCTGCAGGAAACCATGCACAGACCAATACTGTGGTGGTAGGATCATTCTATGGGAGTGTTTTTCAGCGGCTGGGACAGAGACTGGTTTGGTCAGGGTTGAGGAAAGCTTATTGGAGCAAAGTACATGAAAACCTGATCCAGAGTGCTCTTGACCTCAGACTGGGCTGAAGGTTCACCTTTCAACAAGCCAATGGGGAGAATTTATCAAATCCCTGCACTTTAGAATTATGGCTTTAAAAGGTACTTTATAATTTTTTTATTTTATTTTTATACCACGCACTCCAGTTTTGAAATATGGGTGGGAAAGTGGTGTGGTTAGCTATATTAATGAGTTTCACTCCACATTTATTACTGAGACATTATTATATATATATTTTTTTCAAATCTCACTCCAGTAGGAGGGTGTAGGAAAACTGGAGTAGCTTTTCTAGACAAGTGTTAGGTTTAAAGAGGACCTTTTACTACAATAAAAAGTCTAAACTAAGCATACAGACATGGAGAGCTGCGCCCAGGGATCTCCCTGTACTTACTATTATCCCTGGGCGCCGCTCCGTTCTCCCGGTATAGGCTCCGGTAGCTTCAGATTTTTGGCTCAACTGGGAGGAGCCTGCCGGCGTCTCCTTCTCCTAGGCTGTAGCGCTGGCCAATCGCAGCGCTCAGCTCATAGCCTGAGAGAAAAAAAAAACCCTCTCCGGCTATGAGCTGAGCGCTGCGATTGGCCAGCCCTACATCCTGGGAGAAGGAGATTCCGGCAGGCTCCTCCCAGTGGAGCCTAACATATGAAGCTACCGGAGCCTATACCGGGAGAACGGAGCGGCGCCCAGGGATAATAAGTGCAGGGAGATCCCTGGGCGCCACTCTCCATGTCTGTATGCTTAGTTTAGATTTTTTTATTGTAGTAAAAGGTCCTCTTTAACTACTTCATATTCCTCTCATGATAAATTCCTCCCAATGATCGTAAGCAGACAGCCAGGACCACACAGGAGTGGTTTAGGGACAACTCAATGAATGTCCTTGAGTGGCCCAGCCAGAACCCTGACTTGAACCCAATCAAACATCTCTGGAGAGGCCTTAAAATGTCTGTCCACTGTTGGTCCCCATCCAACTTTACAGGGCTTGAGAGGATCTGCAGAGAAAATTGACAGAAGACCCAGATCCAGGTGTGCAAACCTTGTGGCATCATACCCAAGAAGACTGGAGACTGTAATCGCTGCAAAAGGTGCTTCAATTAAGTCTGAATACTTGGGTCAATACTGTTTTTTGAGTTTTTTTCCTTTTCAGTAAAATAGCAAAGATTTCAAACATTCTGTTTTCACTTTGTCATTATAGGGTAATGAGTACAGAATGATGGGGAACAGCTTGAATTTTTTTTTTAAGCACAAAACCGTGACCTAACAAAATGTGAAAGGACGTGAAAACTTTCTAAATGCACTGTATACTATCACAGAGCTCCACTTCTATCCTTCTAGCATATCCTGTTCTCAGATAGGACGTCAGAAAACACCTGACAGGTTTTCTTTTTAAAGGGGTTGTCTGAATCTAGAACATGCCCCCGAATGGTGTAAAATAAAAATGATGGTATGCTTAATACTTCTCCTGATCATCAGTGGTAACATGCTATATGCCTGCATGTCGCCCCTGCAGTCTGTAAACAAGCAATGGCAGGAAGACTGGATAGGCGGTGCAGAGAATAATGCTGGAGAAAGAGGTAAAGTTGACTTCACACTTCAGTTATTTCGATTATGCCTCATTCACACGTCAGTGTTTTGGTCTGTGATTTTCCATATGATTGTGAGACAAAACCAGGTGCGGCTGTAAACAGAACAGGTGAAGATCTTTCCCTTATGCCTTATCTCTGTGGAGGCTCCAATCCTGGTTTTGGGTCACAATCACTGATGGAAATTACTGACCAAAACACTGACGTGTGATCCAAAACCAGTAGTGAACCCTATTGAGAGATCAAGTGTAATGATTTGATGTGCACCTATTCTGTGTTTTTGACCCACACCTGGTTTTGGCTCAAAATAACTGACCAAATAACGGAAGTGTGAACTTGGTCAAAGCATACTATAATTAGTTTTACACTATTCAAGGGCATATTTGAGATAATTAAATATCTCAGAAACCCCACACAAGGCCATTTTACATAGGGCAGTAATCGGCTCAATGAACATTTTATAAGAATGATTGTCTCCAATATGGCAGTGATCAGACAAATGAGTGTCTTATCTTGGTCTAAAAATAATTGTGGGAAATTAATATCCTAGTGTAAACCAGATGTCACGGAAAGTAGGGAACAGCGCACCCCCTAGTTTCCAGCTGCTGTCCCTACCTAGTTGCACAATGCGCTCTAAACAGCGGCCCCCAACTGGACCGCAGTCCCTACTTTGCTAAGTGCATGGGACATAAAGAGAAGGTCAGACAGAACCAGGAGCAACAATAAAGACCAAAGCGAAAGACTAATACTAAACTAGAAACTAGCAGAACCAGAGGGTAATATGCCCACAGCAGTAGCCTGTTTAAATATGCCACATGGGATGGTGGCTCTGAATCCGAGTGACCCAGCATCCCACATGGTCTGGTAGTAATATTAGTTTGCAAGAAATGCTGGTGCTGAATCTGATTTGGCCCGTACACGTAATCCTGCCGTGATATCAGACCCACTACTGCCTAGATGCGTCTTCCTGCCAACACAGCGATGAGGATGCAGCTGCCCAGGGACCAACCCCAACGTGGGAATGTGGACCGGTAAGTACATTATGCCAGATGTGCCGCTGACAAGAAGGGGCAAGTGATTTTTCTAACATTCGCTTGTCCCCCACGCAATTTGCATCCGCTGATTATAAAAGGCCCTTTAAATGAGCAGTGATCTACAGATGTAGCAAATGTTGGCTTGGTACTTAATGCACTAAACACACAGTTGAAGCGGAGATCTGACTTTCAATGGCTTTGTTGTAGTAAGTTTGCTGCAACTGTTAAGTTACCATTTGCTACATCTGTACTTGTTATATTGGGCTGAAACTGGTGTATGTAAAAGGACCCTTAGTGCTTGTACAGTAAGGAAGAGCATCAGGTTCACCCCCTACATAGGCATTGCAAGCTGCTCTCCTTTATTACCATAATTCAAAAGGATAATGCAGTTCTTTTACACTGCTCAAAAAAATAAAGGGAACACAAAAATAACACATCCTAGATCTGAATTAATTAAATATTCTTCTGAAATACTTTGTTCTTTACATAGTTGAATGTGCTGACAACAAAATCACACAAAAAAAAAAATGGAAATCAAATTTTTTAACCCGTGGAGGTCTGGATTTGGAGTCACCCTCAAAATTAAAGTGGAAAAACACACTACAGGCTGATCCAACTTTGATGTAATGTCCTTAAAACAAGTCAAAATGAGGCTCAGTAGTGTGTGTGGCCTCCACGTGCCTGTATGACCTCCCTACAACGCCTGTGCATGCTCCTGATGAGGTGGCGGACGGTCTTCTGAGGGATCTCCTCCCAGACCTGGACTAAAGCATCTGCCAACTCCTGGACAGTCTGTGGTGCAACGTGACGTTGGTGGATAGAGCGAGACGTGATGTCCCAGATGTGCTCAATTGGATTCAGGTCTGGGGAACGGGCGGGCCAGTCCATAGCATCAATGCCTTCGTCTTCCAGGAACTGCTGACACACTCCAGCCACATGAGGTCTAGCATTGTCTTGCATTAGGAGGAACCCAGGGCCAACCGCACCAGCATATGGTCTCACAAGGGGTCTGAGGATCTCATCTCGGTACCTAATGGCAGTCAGGCAACCTCTGGCGAGCACATGGAGGGCTGTGTGGCCCTCCAAAGAAATGCCACCCCACACCATTACTGACTTAATGCCAAACCGGTCATGCTAGAGGATGTTGCAGGCAGCAGAACGTTCTCCACGGCATCTCCAGACTCTGTCACGTCTGTCACATGTGCTCAGTGTGAACCTGCTTTCATCTGTGAAGAGCACAGGGCGCCAGTGGCGAATTTGCCAAACGTCCTGCACGGTGTTGGGCTGTAAGCACAACCCCCACCTGTGGACGTCGGGCCCTCATATCACCCTCATGGAGTCTGTTTCTGACCGTTTGAGCAGACACATGCACATTTGTGGCCTGCTGGAGGTCATTTTGCAGGGCTCTGGCAGTGCTCCTCCTGTTCCTCCTTGCACAAAGGCGGAGGTAGCGGTCCTGCTGCTGGGTTGTTGCCCTCATACGGCCTCCTCCACGTCTCCTGATGTACTGGCCTGTCTCCTGGTAGCGCCTCCATGCTCTGGACACTACGCTGACAGACACAGCAAACCTTCTTGCCACAGCTCGCATTGATGTGCCATCCTGGATAAGCTGCACTACTTGAGCCACTTGTGTGGGTTGTAGACTCTGTCTCATGCTACCACTAGAGTGAAAGCACCGCCAGCATTCAAAAGTGACCAAAACATCAGCCAGGAAGCATAGAAACTGAGAAGTGGTCTGTGGTTACCACCTGCAGAACCACTCCTTTATTGGGGGTGTCTTGCTAATTGCCTATAATTTCCACCTGTTGTCTATCCCATTTGCACAACAGCATGTGAAATTGATTGTCACTCAGTGTTGCTTCCTAAGTGGACAGTTTGATTTCACAGAAGTGTGATTGACTTGGAGTTACATTGTGTTGTTTAAGTGTTCCCTTTATTTTTTTGAGCAGTGTACAATATTGCGAGAGGCTCTAGCTGTGATGTAAAGGAGCGGTTTCACAAAGACCCCTATTTTCAGAAAGAAGCCGCTCGATAACAACAAGTTTGTCTTCATTTAAACCTGCCAAAATCTGGTTTTGCCAGTGGAGTTACTGCCCGCTGTACACTTCTCCAGTGGCCTATGCAGAGGAAATGTATTATTATAAGTGACCATTTATATGAATGGTCGCCCTTGTAAAGGGGTATTCCGGTTCTTTGACATTGTCCCCTATTCTCAGGATAGGGATTAACTATTAGATCGGTGGGTTCTGGGACCCCCACTTATCACGAGAACAGGGGCACCCGTTCTCGGCTATCTCTGGGACTCCCTTAGAAATTAATGGGGCGGCCACGTGCATGTGTGATAAGCTTCTCCGTTCTTTTCAGGGAGGCTGCAGGGGGTAGGGTTCCCTGTTCTTGTGATCAGTGGGGGTCCCTGTGGTATGACCCCCCACCATCTAATAGTTATTAGGGGATAACTTCAACCAACTGGAATACCCCTTTAAGTTACCAGAGGGAGTGCTGTTGTTTAGTGGCTTTCTGCCATGGCTCGTAAAGGGGGAGACCGGTACTCTGACATGCAAGTGTCCTAATAGTGCCTTTGGATAGAGGTTTTTCTTCTTTCTGAGGTTCCGTTTAGGGATGAGCGAATCGACTTCAGATGAAACATCCGAAGTAGATTCGCATAAAACTTCGTTCCAATACTGTACGGAGCAGGAGCTTTGTACAGTATTAGAATGTATTGGCTCCAATGAGACTTCGCGTAATAACTTCATAAATCAACTTGTACTGTAAAAAAACATTTCCCAAACTCTGGTACCACTTGGAACCGAACCCGAAGTAATCACTTCGGCTGATTGGAGCCAATACATTCTAATACTGTACGGAGCTCCTGCTCCGTACAGTATCGGGACGAAGATTTATGCGAATCGACTTCGGATGTTTCATCCGAAGTCTATTCTCTCATCCCTAGTTCTGTTCACATGACAGTCGACCGCACACCTCGAATCTGCAAAACATGGACACCAGCCGTGTGCACCCCGCATTAAAGTGCAGACCCATTGACTTCATCGGGTCTGCAATCTGCATGTTGCAGGCAAAGATAAGACATGTCCTATCTTTTGCATAGAGGCCTCATGGACCTGCACGCCCACAGAAACCCTAAGACAACTCCTTTCAAAGTAATATACATTCCAATGTATTTTAATATATCGCCACCAGTGGGCAGCATGGTGGCTCTGTAGTTAGCGCCCTTACCTTGCAGAACAGGTGCTTTAATCCAGCCAAGAGCAACATCTGCATGGGGTTTGTATGTCTGCCCTGTCCTTGCATGTATTTTCACCGAGTGCTCTGGTTTCCATCTACACACCAAAGCCATACTGGTAGATTAAAAAGAATGTCATCATGTTTTTGCTGGGAAGACCCTGACTTAAACGTAAGGTCACTTTTTTTTGGCCCAGTCATTTTCTAAAATGAATGCAGCTCTTAGACAATATACAGCATTTCCCTCAAGGATGCCTTCTAATGGAAGATATCAGCAGCCATTAACTTTTACATCTCATTGCTGTCCACAGCCCATCTGTGTGGCAAATCACTTTTATTAAAATGTTTACTCTATGTGTAGTAACCATGGAGATGAGTCTGTCTCCTATGTGGCTACATTTTTGGATCTTCGGGCTTCTATAACCCATGAGATCTGACACCTCATAGGATCATACAGTCTTAGCTGTATTCATTGTTTTGTTTAATGACCCTTTTTCTTTTTTTTTTTTTATCCATTTAGTTTCTATAAAAGTTACTTTTGATAAGGAGCAGCTTTACATTCTGCACATCTTTTAGATTTGAGAAGGGATATGATTGAAAATTAGTCAAGGATAATTAAAGGGGGTTTCTGAGAGTACAATTTTGATGACCTGCCCTAAGGATAGGTAATCAATATCAGATCGTTAAAGGTCCACCTGCCGTCATCCCCACCAGCCAGCTATTCGAAGAGGACGTGGCACTCAAGTGAGTGCTGCAGCCTTTTTCTAGGTCGGTGACATTGATCAGTCATGTGGCCCATGTGCAGCTCAATCCTATTCAAGTGCCTGGGCTGCAATACCAACAAAATCCACTATCCATCCTAGCGTGCTGTGCTCAGTATGATGTGAGGAGGCCACAGAGCTGACTGGAGTATCGGGACTTTCAAACAGCTGGATGGCGGGGATGCCGGGAGTCGGACCCCCACCAATCTGATATTGATGACCTATTGTGAGGCTAGGTCATAAATATTGTTCTCCTGCAAAACCCCTTTAAGCCCAGTGCCTTTTTTTGCTTGTATTTTTTTATTTTATTATTTTTTATAGTATTTTGGGACCTCAGATTGACATTTGGAAAATGTTAAAGAGGTTGGCTACCCTAAGTATCAAAAACCCAAAGTGCCCCAGACAATGGCCACAACCATGAAGTATTTATATCATGTGACATATCGGCTATATATCCTCTTTCTAACCTGTTCACCATGACCCACTTCCCTGGAGGAGCTCCTCAGACCGGCTGTGTGGGAGGAGCAGCGGCACAGTGAAAGTAAAAATCCCAGCATGCACTGCAGCAAGCATGTTCAGAGGAGCAGTCACATGACATCCCGGCCGACTTGTTTCCATAGAGACAAGAGCCCCTCAGATAATATCAATAACTCGGTCATCCGTGAATAACTGCTGTACAGACATAGCAATAGAAGGAAGGCCCCAGTCCCAGCAGAACACAGGAATATGATGCTAATGGATCATACATATGTTGCTGGGGGTTCATAAACTTGCTGTGGGGCCTAGTCATTTCTAGTTGCACCATTGGATTTAAGCCATGAACAGAATGAATAGAGTGGGGGAGAGTTATCATTTCCCTTGTTTCTGAAAAGCGGTGTTAACCCCTTAAGGACCCATGACGTACTGGTACGTCATAACTTTAAAACTAGATTGCGGCGGAGGTCATGTGACCCCCCCCCCTTATCGGCGATCGCCGCAAACCGCAGGTCAATTCAGACCTGCGGTTTGCGGCTTTACCTGAAGTTTGCGGCAGCAATCGGCGGTGCCATGGGGACCCGATGGCTTCCTGTGACGTACCTGTGAGATCCAGCCCCCTGGATCTCATAGGCTGGAAGCTGTATGAGTAATACACACAGTATTACTCATACAGCCAATGCATTCCAATACAGAAGTATTAGAATGCATTGTAAAGGGGATTAGACCCCCAAAAGTTCAAGTCCCAAAGTGGGACAAAAAATAAAGTGAAAAAGAAGTTGAAAAAATAGTTTTCCCCCAAAAAAATCAAACGTTTCAAGTAAAAATAAACAAAAACATAATTTTCCCCAAATAAAGTTGAAAAAAAATTGGTGAAAAATGGGGGGGGGAAAGTATACATATTAGGTATCGCCGTGTCCGTATCGACCGGCTCTATAAACATATCACATGACCTAACCCCTCAGATGAACACCATAAAAAATAAAAACTGTGCTAAATAAACAATTTTTTTGTCACCTTACATCACAAAAAGTACAACAGCAAGCGATCAAAAAGGCGTTTGCCCACCAAAATAGTATCAATCTAACCGTCACTTCATCCCGCAAAAAAGGAGCCCCTACCTGAGACAATCGCCCAAAAAATAAAAAAAACTATGGCTCAGAATATGGAGACACTAAAACATCATTTTTTTTGTTTTAAAAAAGCTGTCACTTTTTTGGAGTTTCTACTCTAGGGGTGCATCAGGGGGGCTTCAAATGGGACATGGTGTCAAAAAAACCAGTCCAGCAAAACCTGCCTTCCAAAAACCGTATGGCATTCCTTTCCTTCTGCGGCCTGCCGTGTGCCCGTACAGCGGTTTACAACCACATATGGGGTGTTTCTGTAAACTACAGAATCAGGGCCATAAATATTGAGTTTGGTTTGGCTGTTAACCCTTGCTTTGTAACTGAATTTTTTTTTATTAAAATGGAAAATCTGCCAAAAAAGTGAAATTTTGAAATTGTATCTCCATTTTCCATGAATTCTTGTGCAACACCTAAATGGTAAACAAAGTTTGTAAAATCAGTTTTGAATACCTTGAGGGGTGTAGTTTATAGAATAGGGTCATTTTTGGGTGGTTTCTATTATGTAAGCCTCGGAAAGTGACTTCAGATCTGAACTGGTCCCTATCAGCACTTAAAGTGACACTGGTCAGATTTGCAAAAAATGACCGCTCCCTGCACAGACATCTCCACTGCGCCTGTGCCGATGACCGAGATTTCTGTGCAGGCAGCGGTCAGACATTCACTGTGCCTGCGCCAAATACAGACGCGCACGGCGCAGGCGTGAGAATTCGTCCGCTGGCTCAGATGGAGGATGGCATTCAAGAGGAGATGGGTGGGCTTAACGGACGAGCGAGGCGGCATACAATGTGAGTAGACCGAGCCTCTAGGTGCTAAAAAGACGCCCCCATAGCACCTAGAGGCTCATTAGCATATTAATAAAAGTTCGTTTTTTAGTGAAATGGATCCACACACAGGTCTGAGAATAGCATGGTTAGGTAGATCAGACACTAGCAGATCGCTAGTGTCTGAGAGCTAATTAGGTCCAAATGAGGTGGTAGAAACCCTTTAAGGTGAAATAGGGGTGAGTCCTTAAGGGGTTAAAAAAACTGTAAACTATGTGTTTGCGACTTTTTAACTGTGCCTTTAAAAAAATAAAAATAATAAATAAATAAAAAGTGACAATGGCCAGTCGCCCCAACCAATTTATGTTCATTTTCGCCAGTTTTGTGACTC
Organism: Bufo bufo; assembly: GCF_905171765.1. Taxonomy (NCBI): domain Eukaryota; kingdom Metazoa; phylum Chordata; class Amphibia; order Anura; family Bufonidae; genus Bufo; species Bufo bufo. The sequence goes on along the minus strand of NC_053395.1, from coordinate 149,438,086 downwards.
AAATGAAGCCAGAAATCCACGGCAGCTCTGAGCTGTGATAGATTTCTGTTTAGGTGCATGGACTGCCATAGGAGGGGGCTGTTGAGTGGGGGGGACAGATCTTTGTTGCACAAGAACTCTGTAACGGTCGTGTACACACACACACAGGGGGGAGGGAAGTGACCACTGCGCTCCACCCTTACCCCTGGCCCTGCCTACTTGCCTCGCGAGTCCTAATGACAGGGGACAACTGGACGGCAATCCCTAACTTGGAGTAAGTGCAGGGATGACAGACAGACAAACCACAGCACGTGAACGGACCGAGTCAATACCAGGAAAGCTGCAAAGTACAAATGGAGCAAGCAGAGAATTGTCAGGAGAAGCCGGGGTCATAAATACCAGGAGAGCAGAGAAGTACAAGAGGAGTCATAAGAGAGTAGTCAGGTGGGAGCCGAGGTCACAATACCAGGACGGATGCGCAGTACAGGAGGATCAGGCAAAAGGATGGTCAAGGAACAGGATCAGGTAAGTATTCAGCAGTCCAACAAATACCAGGAACCTAGAAATTAACAGGCAACCTGTAGCCAGCAGGCTGCCTGTATTTATAGTGGGGAGTGAGGGTCATGTGACGTGGCCAGCGTCACATGACCGACAGACCAACCAGTCGAGCACCGAGTGATCAGCTCGGCGCTCAAGGCAGACTTAGGAGCAAGGAGCCACCCAGCTAGTAAAGCCGCCCTGGGAATGAGGTCAAACACAGAACCTCATTCCAAAAGCTAAGCAACAGTTCTGCGGGCAATGGGGGACCGAGTGCACCTTCGGAACCCCGTGACAAACTCTGAGTAAATTTTACACAAATCGATCTGCTCACATAGAGAGGAGCCTCCTGTCTGTCATCACTCGACTAAGGCTACTTTCACACTGGCGTTAGCAGGGTCTGGCAGGCTGTTCCCCTGCCGGATCCGTGCTAATGTTAGCCCACGAGTGCCGCCGGAAGTCCGCTCCAGCCCCATTCACATAAACTGATGCCCAGCAATCTGCGTTTTTTGTCCATCCGCCTCTCGGTATGTTTGCTTTGCTGCGGCCGCATCTCCGACCTGTCCCAATTAAAGTGAATGGAACCGAAGCGGACTTCCGGCGGCACTCGTGGCCAACCGTTAGCACGGATCACTGTATACAGTGTACAGGGGGTCACGGATCTCTATGTGCAGTGGTGTGGGGGTCACATATCACCATATACAGAGTGCAGGAAGGAGAGGGCACACAATTATAGATGGTGAGACCAGTGACTGCTGCTGCTGATATCCCTGACCTCAGCCATACTGACAGCTCACAAGGGGTTAAAGCTCCTGAACTGTTTTTCTGGCTGTAATATTATGTCTGTGATAAGAACACAGTGCAGAGGGGCCCTGAACAGCACAGACACTGGGATTGCTCACAGTTTGTGGTCCATAGCACTTCCCTGGCTCTGCTACATCCTCATATGTTGGCAGGATCCTCTCAGTACAGGGGACACAAAGGGGGCAGAGCCTGTAGTCTGATCAGCCGTCCCAGCTTCTCCTCAGTCTCCCTTCCTCCTGCAAAAGTTTCTTTATTTTAGCTTTTAACATGTGTCCCTGCTAAGCCCCTGCCAGCTCTGCACAGCCAGGAGTGCCAGTCACAGAAGGAAAGCACCTCTGATGCAAAGAAGGGTGCTTTTGGACCCAGACAGCAGCACACTCTTTCAGGAATGGACGAGGTTGCTCCTCCAAGGCATGTGCAGGGAATGGCGAGACGGGCAGGACCACAGTGAATTGGAGTTTAGGTATGCACCCTGCCTCTCCATTCATTATCTACGGGGTTTGTAGAAATGGCTGTGCACCAAGGCAAAAAAATATACAATGCAACAGGACTCTGCAAACCAAATAAAGTACAATAATGCCAAAATAATAGAAAGTATTGTGGTGCAAATGCGACGCAAAAAATTTTGAGATGCTTGGCAAATATATTTTGTACAAAATTATTTGAGCCCGTCTGCCAAACGTCAAGGCGATCTCTGTGAGACGGGACCTGAACACTAAATACCACATTAACGGGTGTCAAACTGACCTCCGTTACATACAAGGAATGCAGGTTCTACATGACCTGACACAGACTCGTTGGTCGCGCACTCCTGATTAACCTGTCTGCCTCATAGGCTGATTTTAATTAGTGTAGCTATAAAGCTGTAGCCTGCTCTCCTTGTATGTATTGGAGGCCATTTGGCACCAGAAAAGGTGGAGTATAGCGTGGGCACAGCATGCTAGTGGAACCTGCATTCCCTGAATAAAATGGAGGCCAGTCGGCATGCATGTGGAGCCTGCATCTCCTGAATATAATGGAGGCCATTTGGCACCATAAGTGGCATAATACGATGTGGGCTCAGCATGCATGTAGAACCTGCATTCCCTGTATGTAACGGAGGCCAGTTTGGCACCAGTTAATGTGGTATTTAGTGTTAGGTTCCCGTCTTACTGAGATCGCCTTGACGTTGGCAGATGGGCCCAAATAATTTTGTACAAAATATATTTGCCAAGCATCTCAAATTTTATTAGCGTAGCATTTGGACTAGAATACTTTCTATTATTTTGGCATTATTGTACTTTAGTTGGTTTGCAGAGTGCTGTTGCATTGTATATTTTTTTGCCTTTGTGCTTTCTGCCATGGCAACGCGCACCTGCGCACTGGATGTGCTGGCTGACCCCCAATTATTTTTTTTTGCAAACTGCTGTGCACAGTGCTATGCTATCTTTGTCAATCCGCACATTGCTTGACCACTGCTCCATTTAAACGCTTCCTCCCTGTTGTCATGCATTGAGAAGGAATAGGTAACTTGGGACTTTATTTGAGTGGTCAGTCGGGTCCTAGTGATGAGACCGCCAGCAACCACAGTTAGCATAACTAAAGAAAATGGCAAATACAAGTATACCGCCATCCCCTTTCAAAATACATGTTGCAGCGGCATAAATTGGCGTAAGGTTTTAGCATTAAAAAAAACTTCATCTGACTGCAGGAGTAATTGCAAATAATATTGAGAGGCTCAATAGAAAGTTGGCACTGGTGAGACAGGCAGCAGATGATGCCACTTATGTAAAAAGTACAGCTTACTTAGGAATTTCCACAATGCAGCAGAGTGAATGTGTAAGAAGTCTACATCTCTCCTTTTCTGCCAGAGGGGACAGAAAACTAAAGCACATCGCAGCTGTGATCGCGTTTGAGGAACGGACTGAGACCATCTTGTTTGGAACATTCATTTTTCCTCAGGACAGGAGACTGAAATGAACTGCTTAGCAGCTACCAACGTGCAACCTGCTCTCCTTTCCCAGCAGAACATATCATGAGATGCTGTCATTTTTCTGCCTCCCGAAATTGTGGGAGATGAAAGAGATGTTTCCATCTGTCACCACCCTGCTTCAGGGGTGAAGGAGCATCCGATTACTTGTATTACACCAGTGCTTTATACAGCCTGCAGCAAAGAGAATAACTGAAAGACCAGGCGAGAGAGGGACCAAGTGAAGAAGAGAAGACTTATCCAGCAAAAAAAAAAAACTTTCTAGATGCAGCGGTTGTGTCTGCGCTCATCCAAGAAGTGGATCAGCACTCGCTTTTTGATGCTAATAAATCTTGACTTTATTGCCATAAACAAAGTACAGGCAGATTTCTTATAAGAAAGTAAATATGCATATAAAAAAAGGGCCATATCATAACTTTTAGGACTTCTTGTTCTTTACTCTGAAGATAGTTCTTAATGACATACACTTGCAAGAAAAAGTATGTGAACCCTTTGGAATGATATGGATTTCTGCACAAATTGGTCATAAAATGTGATCTGATCTTCATCTAAGTCACAACAATAGACAATCACAGTCTGCTTAAACTGATAACACACAAATAATTAAATGTTACCATGTTTTTATTGAACACACCATGTAAACATTCACAGTACAGGTGGAAAAAGTATGTGAACCCCTAGACTAATGACATCTCCAAGAGCTAATTGAAGTGAGGTGTCAGCCAACTGGAGTCCAATCAATGAGTTGAGATTGGAGGTGTTGGTTACAGCTGCCCTGCCCTATAAAAACACACACCAGTTCTGGGTTTGCTTTTCACAAGAAGCATTGCCTGATGTGAATGATGCCTCGCACAAAAGAGCTCTCAGAAAACCTACGATTAAGAATTGTTGACTTGCATAAAGCTGGAAAGGGTTATAAAAGTATCTCCAAAAGCCTTTCTGTTCATCAGTCCACGGTAAGACAAATTGTCTATAAATGGAGAAAGTTCAGCATTGCTGCTACTCTCCCTAGGCATGGCCGTCCTGTAAATATGACTGCAAGAGCACAGCACGGACTGCTCATTGAGGTGAAGAAGAATCCTAGAGTGTCAGCTAAAGACTTACAAAGTCTTACAAACATCCCTGTTAGCGAATCTACGATACGTAAAACACCAAACAAGAATGTATTTCATGGGAGGATACCACAGAGGAAGCCACTGCGGTCCAAAAAAAACATTGCTGCACGTTTACAGTTTGCACCTGGATGTTCCACAGCAGTACTGGCAAAATATTCTGTGGACAGATGAAACCAAAGTTGAGTTGTTTGAAAGAAACACACAACACTATGTGTGGAGAAAAAGAGGCACAGCACACCAACATCAAAACCTCATCCCAACTGTGAAGTATGGTGGTGGGGGCATCATGGTTTGGGGCTGCTTTGCTGCGTCAGGGCCTGGACGGATTGCTATTATCGAAGGAAAAATAAATTCCCAAGTTTATCAAGACATTTTGCAGGAGAACTTAAGGCCATCTGTCCACCAGCTGAAGCTCAACAGAAGATGGGTGTTGCAACAGGACAACGACCCAAAGCATAGAAGTAAATCGACAACAGAATGGCTTAAACAGAAGAAAATACGCCTTCTGGAGTTGCCCAGTCAGAGTCCTGACCTCAACCCAATTGAGATGCTGTGGCATGACCTCAAGAAAGCGATTCACACCAGACATCCCAAGAATATTGCTGAACTGAAACAGTTCTGTAAAGAGGAATGGTCAAGAATTACTCCTGACCGTTGTGCACGTCTGATCTGCAACTACAGGAAACGTTTGGTTGAAGTAATTGCTGCCAAAGGAGGTTCAACCAGTTATTAAATCCAAGGGTTCACATACTTTTTCCACCTGCACTGTAAATGTTTACATGGTGTGTTCAATAAAAACATGGTAACATTTAATTCTTTGTGTGTTATTAGTTTAAGCAGACTGTGATTGTCTATTGTTGTGACTTAGATGGAGATCAGATCACATTTTATGACCAATTTGTGCAGAAATCCATATCATTCCAAAGGGTTCACATACTTTTTCCTGCAACTGTATTTGGGGTCGTTCTCCTGCTGCAGAATAGCTTTTGAACCAATCGGATGCCTTCCTGCTTGATAGATGAGAACAAAATTACATTTTGCTTTCTTTATTTCAGGAAGTGATTTGAGCAAGCGGAGACTCAGCACCAACCATTTACCTTCCAATCCCAACATGGACGACTTCTTGGACATCACCATAGAGAAAGCGAAGAAGCAGTATCGTGGTGCCCAGGCTCCCATAGCCTGTATAGAGGCTGTAAAAGCTGCTGTCCAGAAACCATACCAACGAGGTATAGAGAAAGAGAGACAACTGTTCCATTCTCTCTGGGCCACTGGCCAGCCTCAAGCACAGCAGTATGCTTTCTTCTCCGAGAGAAACGTTGGGAAGTGGACACATCCCTCAGGTGGTAGATGGGACATTGTTGCACCTAAACCTGTCCACACCGCTGCTGTTATAGGTAGGTTTTAGTCACTAAATTGATTTTATATATCTATATCTATATCTTTGTGTTTTTTCATTAATGTTATACTATTATTGATTTTGGCAAACACAGCAGTTCTCACAGTAGCTCATGGCCAAGGCATTTCAAGTAAAATTAGCACATAGTGACCTAAAGGGGTTGTGTCACTTCAGCAAATAGCATTTATCATGTAATCCAGCAGCAGTGACCAAGCTTGCACACTACAGGAAGGTGTGCCAGCCTGTCTGGTGGCAGGACCATAGGTGCCATTTTCTGTAGTGTGCAAGCACGGCCACCTCTGCTGGATTGCAGAGTGGTCATAACCATGGAGACGAGCAGTGTATAATGTGATGGAAAAATTTATCCAGCCAGCAAAGGACCAGCAAAGGAGACAATATGGACAATCACAATACATTAGTAAGTGCCTTGTATTAACTTTTTCTACATGATAAATGCCGTTTGCTGAAGTGACACAACCCTTTTAACTTTAAAGGCTGGGCACGCCTTCAGAGGCAATTTCTTTTTATGATAGCATTTTATTTTGGGCTAAAAAAATATTTTTTTCAGTTGGCTTTTATTAAAAATAAAGGGTTAACAGTTTTTCTAGCTGTGTGAATCTAAATTACCAAGAGGTCATAAACACCTATTTAAAGGGGCTGTCTCACTTCAGCAAAATGGCATTTATCATGTACGGAATGTTAATACAAGGCACTTACTAATGTATTGTGATTATCCATATTGCCTCCTTTGCTGGCTTGATTCATTTTCCCATAATATTATACACTGCTCATTTCCATGGTTATAACCACCCTGCAATCCAGCAGCAATGGTCGTGCTAGCACACTATAGAAAAAAAAGCGCTTGCCTCTCTGGTGGCCAGGACCATAGGAGTGCACCTAGCCCTGTGCTTTTTCCTATGGAAACGAGCAGTGTATAATGTGATGGAAAAATGAGTCAAGCCAGCAAAGGAGGCAATATGGACAGTCACAATACATTAGTAAATGCCTTGTATTATCTTCCTCTACATGATAAATGCCATTGGCTGAAGTGAGACAACCCCTTTAAGCCACATTCTTATCAGTAAGATAAGGATTCAGCTTTATTGAGTGTTTATTAGGTCAGAGAGCAGAGATAAGGAGTCTGTCAGCTCCATGCCTGACGGAAGAGAGAAAACTAAGATCCTGCTAATAGAGCATCTCGGCTCTGTACATTGAAAGGGGCTCCATATTTTTAATAAAGACTAATTGAAAAAAGTTTTTTTTTCACCTTTTATGAGTACAATGCAATAATAAAAAAATATATAAAATTGCCCCCAACGGTGTCCATAGCCTTTAAGCAATAACTAGCAAACCATTAGACCATTGCAATCAACGTACTAACCATACTATCTGTATGCACAGTCATACAGAGAAGGTTGTCAGTTGCTGATTAGGATCGCTCACTGGACACCAAAGCATAGAAAGAGCAGCAATGAGTCTTTTCCCACAAAACTATATCTATCAATCTGCTCAGCTCCTCCTGCTCTATAACCTGCTCCCTGCAGAGCAGACACCATGTTCAACGTGACAGGTTCCCTTTACTTTGTACTTTTTCTACCACAAATAAGTCATCTAAAAATTCTCGTTTCACTAGTATTTTATTTATTTTAAATACAAACTTTGTCCAGATGCTCGCCATAAATGTTAGGGTAACAGAAGCCTACAATTCCCCTCTGTTAAGAAGAAAAAAGAAAATCAAGCCCGTGTGACCTGATGACTGTAGGCTTTTTCCATCTCTGAAGTTACCATCTCTGGGTTGCTATTCTAAGTAATTGTAATCCTGCTGTAGTGTACGTGAGCAGGCTTTGAAGTCCACTGCCTTTTACCCAGAAGATCATCTGAACCTGCAGGTGAAATGGCAGGGAAATAATCACTCTATTGAACAGTTTCCTCTTATGATTAACTGGAGACTACAAAATCAATTTATATCTAGCAAAGCAAAATGTCTAAAACATACTGTATCATATTTGTGTTCATATGGAAGTAAGAAAGTGAGTATTTTAAAGGGGTTATTCAATTGCTAAACATTAGCGAAACACCTTCACCCCCTCCCCTCTTTCAGCCATGTGTACTTCTCCTTTTCCATAAAATTTTGCCTTTGGTCTTACTAACCCCCAGTATTGAAACTGAGCTGCTCTTTTACTTCTACTTCTCTGTCAAGGCTTAGTTTCGTTGCTTGCTGAAAAACTCTGACCGCAAGGGGCTCCTACAGTCACTCTACTCATTGGCAAAGCCAGCCCTTTGCTTCACGGGATTGGTTACATGCCAACATAAACTGATGGCGAAGGAAGCCCTCTGTCATGAGCTGCAATGTCAATATGTCACTGTGCAGGAAGGAGCTTCCTTTATCATGTGACTTGAAATAGAGGATCAAAGGAGCTTTGCTAATACAACTATTTTAGTAAGTGCTTTATTTTTAAATTGTAAAATCAGCAGTAATTTTTATTTTATTTTTTTGCCACTGAGTAACCCCTTTAAGACCACATGGCAAAACTACCTAATAACAAAACTAAGAAAAATGTTGGACCTTGCTTTTCTAATCTTCCCTGAATTACTCTGCTCTATTGACTAAGTTGTTGAGCGGATTCCATCATCAAGTAAACAATAAGTATTTTTTCCGTACGCCTCCCCAATGGCACTAAGCAGGAGGTTATCCCGCCTCCCAGGGACAGAAAACAACGTGGAGAACAAAGATTTAAAAGCCTCCTCCCCTTTACCTTCTCCAGTTGTTTCCTGTCCCTCGGGACAAAGTGGAGAACTAGCAGGAGTTCCCTCCTGCTTAAGGATATCGCTCAGCCTTTGGTAAGTATTCCCTGATCTTCAGGAGGGCTGAAGCAGAGCAGCGGGATCCGGGACCAGATACCGATCCTTCCGCTTGTTTTGGCATAAACCCTGCGCTTCGGGCAGCCCCGGGCTATTGCGCTCCTGTGGAGCTTTGCAGGAAGACATGCTGGTGGCACGAGGATCTCAAAAGGCCGAAGTCCTGCGAGAGGTGGTCACGTGATCGTGGCTGGGAGAATTTGCGCTGGCGTGGTGTGCGGCTGCGGACCACGTGACCCGGAAGTTAGTTTAAAAAATGCCAGCATAGAATCAGGATGGCGTGCGCAGTACAGATCGCATCCTGCACCCTGAGGAAAGCATGTTGCTGCCTCCTGAAAAGTCTTCCAACATTCCTAAGGCCCTCAGTCCAGTAAGCCTCATCTGGGGAGAAATATTTTTATATTATACACTTGGGATGTTGCTTTTTCCTGGTGGAGGTTCCCCACATTAAATCATTACTCCATAGTAAGGGGAAATTCTAACATTTTCAGGGCAGAGATGCCAGGAAAAGTGGGGAACCTACATTAAAGAAGTGTGCTATCTGTAAAATACAGTTAGCAGGTCACAGTAAAAAGTCACTTTGTCAAAAGTGTACAGAAAAAATCATGTCAGAAGAGGCCCCTTCTCTGATGGATAGCTTGAAAACTCTGATTAAAGAGGAGGTTAGCTCAGCCATTGAATCTAAGATGGGTGCTATACCACAGAAACCATCTATATCCAGATCAAATCCGGAATCTCATATGGATTTGGATTTTGATGAAGACAATGATTCTTCAGATTCTGATTCCATCTCTTCTGAAGATGAAGCAGGTAGAACCCTATGTTCCATCGAGGAGACAGATTCGCTCCTTAAGGCCATTAGAGCCACCATGAACTTTGAAGAATCAAAGGAAGCCCAAACAATTCAAGATCAAATGTTTAAAGGGCTAGGAGATAGCCAGTTGGTGGAACGTTTGATTTTAGGCACCCCTAGAGAATATATTTTATCTTCCCTGCCGGTATTTAACAAGCCTCAAAATTTTTGGCTTCCGTGGACCTAGTGAAGTTGTCCGCTAGATCTGCGGCTCTTTCAAATACCGCCAGAAGGTCTGTCTGGTTAAGATCAAATTCCAAGAGCAGACTTTGTGGTATCCCTTGTGAAGGAAACAGACTCTTTGGTTCGGTATTGGATAACATATTGGGAAAAAGCTTCCGACCGAAGAAAGGGGTTCCCTTCTGAAACAAAGTTCTTTCAGCAGTGACTTTCCTTTCGTAGTCAGAAAAGGGGCAGGTCGGATCAAAAGAAAAGATAGTTCGGGCTCTTGGCAGTCCTCTAGAGGTAGAGGTGTAGGGGGTTCCTCTTTAACCAAGATAAATTCTCAAAGCAGTCCAGTTTATGACGCCAGAGATCCTGTGGGGGGAAGGTTAAAAGGGTTCATCACAGCCTGGGAAGAAATCACAGATTCTATTTGGATCCTGGATATAATTCGGCAAGGATACGGGCTAGAGTTCTCTCCCCCCCCAAAAAAAACTAAATAAAAAAAATAAAGTAAAAGAATTCTAATAAACAAAAAGCTAAAAAAGGAAGATAATCATCTGCTAGCAGTTCAGATTCTACTTTTGTTAGAAAAGGAAGTATATATCCCAGTGCCACAAGACCAGACAGGGAGGGGATTCTATTCCCCAGTGTTCCCGGTGAAAAAAACTAACGGCTCCTTCCGAGCTATTATCAATCTGAAACATATCAACAAATTCATCCAATACAAGAAGTTCAAGATGGAGACAGTAAAATCAACCATCAACTTGCTGACCCAGGATTGCTACATGCAGTAAAAAAGAGAGGGGTCCAGCTTCCAAATAACGTGGATTCTTTTAATAATTCAGTGCAAAAAAAACCATCTACATCCAGGTCTATGCGTTTCGGATCTTTAACAATATAGATCCTTACTCATGACAAGAAATGGATAATGTGAACCAAGACTAAATAGTGGCCAGCTGAAAACAAACAGGTGGCCACAATTAGTCATAGCCACACCCTCATACCATAGAGTTAACTAAAATACATCAAGGCAGATAAAAAAAACTTTTGTAAAACAAATGGTATATAACCATAAATACAAAATGAAAACAAAGATGAGCAGGATTAATAGTGTAGTATTAAATTGTGTCTTTAAACCATTCTGGATACAGGAGCCCATCCGAAAAATCTAATACGATTCTCTGTTCAGCAGTTTTTTCCTGTAATCCCCTCCTCTGACCGGAGGATTAACTCTTTCCAAGCCATGAACTTTCCTTCCCCTTGTGTTGCCTCCGTGAACTTCCGCATAGTGTGAACTAGCTGCAGAGACGTTTCTGGTCAGGGCATGTGGTATATCAGAAACGTGTCTGCAGACTCTAGTTTTTAGACTGTTAGAAGTGCAGCCAATGTATTGGAGGCAGCACAAAGTACAGGTTATGCAATACACTACAAATGTAGTATTGCAATTAATGTATTGTTTAATGTGGAAGGTTTTATTGAAAGCAGTGGAACAAATATGGTCACCAATCTGCATAAATGTACAGCAGGTACATATTTTGTGACCACACTTGAAACTGCCAATGAATCTCAACCAGGTTGATTGTGTAGCGTTAGCCTCAGTAAACCTAGAGGGACTCACACTATTGCCTAGGGTGGTCGCCTTTCGTGCTACGCATTTAGTACCCCGCCAATGATGTTAGACCATTGACTATCGGTGTGCAGGACTGACAAATGTTTAGTCACAATCTGGCAAATGCGTGGAAATTCAATTGTTTTCAGCTGGCCACTATTTAGTCTTGGTTCACATTATCCTTTTCTTGTCATGAGTAAGGATCTATATTGTTAAAGATTCGAAACGTGTAGACCTGGATGTACATGGTTTTATTGCACTGAATTATTAAAAGATTCCACGTTATTTGGAAGCTGGACCCCCCTCTCTTTTTTACTGGATATACACCTTTATGCCAAGGTTCCTTGGTCCGTGCATCCTCTATTTGCCTCAGGTGAGCACACCACTTTTGCTTCTTTCTGTCCAGGATTGCTACATGGTAACCCTAGATCTGGCAGATGCATACTATCATGTGCCCATTTACCGAAAGTATCTTCGGTTTGCAATCTTTGGAAAACCAACTTGTCCATCTGCAGTTCCAGGTCTTACCCTTTGTCCTCTCGTCAGCCCCGAGGATTTTACCAAGTTAGTGGCAGAAATTTCAAGCGTCTTTCATCAAAAAGAGATAATATTTATTCCGTACCTGGACGATTTTCTCATCTCGGCGTCATCAGAGATTCTACTACGAGAACACCTACAGGTAGTGCTGAGCACCCTCCAGTCGCTGGGCTGGAAGCTAAATCTGGACAAATCAGATCTGACTCCGAGCAGGAGAAAAATCTTTCTGTTGGATCCCATCAGATGACGTCCTTCCTTCCACAACAAAAGAACAAGGATGTTCTAGCAAGAATCTCATCATTTTGTCTGTTCAAGAAGGTATCCTTTCGAAAAATCATGGAAATTCTAGGGTTGATGACTTTGACAATGCCAGCAGTCAAATGGACTCAATTCCACAGAATTATTCTTCAAAACTTCCTCCTGAAGTCCTGGAACCGAAGTGCTTTTTTACTAGACAAGACTCTTCCCTCTCGAGTAAAGAACTCTCTATGGTGGTGGTTAAACCCACAGAATCTGAACCAGGGGGTACAATGGCGGTCACCAGATCAAGTTATCATCAAAACGGATGCAAGCGGTTACGTTTGGGGAGCCCACTGCAAGAATCAGCTAGTACAGCGAGTCTGGGATCCAGATCTCCTCCCTCTATCCTCAAATTCAAGAGTTGCTAGCAGTGCTTCTGGCACTGAAAGCGCTTTCCCCAACCATCCACTCACAAAATGTCAAAATCCTGTCGAACAGGACCACAGTAGCATATCTAAACAAGCAAGGGGGCACAAAGAAAACCTCTGGCAGATTGCGGTCCAGATCTTCTCCTGGGCAGAGATGCACATAAGATCAATCTCCGCAGTCCATCTAAAAGGAGAAGAAAAAACTCTAGTGGATTTTTTGAGCAGAGAAAAACTGAATCCAGGGAAGTGGCGTCTCAACAAGTCGATCTTTCTGGAAATTTGCAGGAGATAGTCCTCCAAGCTTAAATCTCTTTGCTTCCAAGAAAAACAAGTAGACAGATCAATTTTATTCCCTCTCGTTCAAAGACAATCTGAGTGGATGCATTTTCGGGTCCCTGGCCAGCGGGACTTCTATACGCCTTCCCTCCAATCCAACTGATCCCAAGTGTCCTGATGAAGGTAGCAGAAGAGGGCTCTCATGTGATTTCTAATAGCCCCATATTGGCCAAGGAGATCGTGGTTTCCCCTGCTTCTAAGTCTCTCCAAAGGGGATTTCTGGGTCCTTCCTCAGATCCCGGACCTTCTCTTACAGGGTCCGGCCCGGCACCCAATGATCAACCATTTAAATCTTACTGCCTGGAATTTGAACGATCTATCCTGAAATCAAAGGGGTTATCTGATGCTGTCATAAACGCCCTTTTATCCAGCAGAAAACAAGTCACGTCTAAGATCTATCTTAGAACATGGAGTTTGTCGGGAATTCTTGGAATCCCACCTTACCACCTGACATCAAGGTAATTTTAGACTTTTTGCAAAAAGGTCTGAATAAGGGGTTAAGAGTGAGTACCCTTAAAGTCCAAATAGCAGTCCATAAAAAAAACTATTTTCTAATAGCCATCACCTCGGCTAGAAAAGAATAGGAGAAATACAAGCATTGTCCTGTAGACCTCCTTATCTTAATATTCTGGATGATAGAATACCTGAAAAATGAGCGCTCTTTCTTACCAAAGGTATTCTCAAAATTTCACTGCCAGCAAGAAATATCATTGCCCTCCTTTTGCCCTCAGGCTAAATTGGCTGCCGAAAAGAAGTTTCACCACCTGGATGTCCGGAGATGTGTCCTGAGTTATCTGGAGGCCACAAAAAATCTGAGGAAGTCTGATCATCTTCTAGTCCAATACGCAGGGCAAAACAAGGGTCAAGGGGCCTCAAAAACTACCATCTCTCGCTGGATAAAAATGACAATTTCTATGGCCTATAAAGGAAAAGGTCTCTCTCCACCTTCAAGTTTGAAAGCACATTCAACTAGAGCAATGTCAACTTCATGGGCAGAAAATGCCTCCGCTTCTCATTGTCCCAGATCTGCTAGGCGGCAACCTGGTCCAGTCCATCAACTTTCTTTAATCATTATAGACTCGATGTTTTGGCTAACAGGGACTTGTCCTTCGGACGAAAAGTCTTGTCTGCAGCAGTCCCTCCCTAGTCTTGTTCCTTTGTTAATCCTCCTGCTTAGTGCCGTTGGGGAGGCGTACAGAAAAGATAATTACTGTTACCGGTAATTGGATTTTCCGTATTGCCTCCACAACGGCACTGGGATTTCCCACCCTAATTATCTTGACTGTATCTTTTCTGATTAAAATTTTATTCATGTATTTGTTTTTTCCCAAATTAAAATTCTTTCAGAGTCATCCGAGGTTCTTGAATATTTACTGGGAGGCTGGGTAACCTCCTGCTTAGTGCTGTTGTGGAGGCTATAAATCCGATTACCGGTAAGAGTAATTATCATCTTTTTTTATTTTTAAGTTTCTTATCGGACATATTAAAGGTGATTGTGTAGGGGGCGTTGCCTATTGAGTGGTGCGAGCGGACGTGCAGTGAGCAGCTCCTGCCGCATATATCCTGCAAAATAGCCTTGTATTACCCTGACACTAACCGCAGTCGATAGCTGGAGCAGTTCCCTGCATGTACTGGAGCACCTGGGTCCGTGGGGCTGCACTTGAAATATGGCCAAGGGAAGGAATTGCCCAAGATGGGGAGAAGGAGGCAGTGGGGCAGAATACCAAGATGGTGCCGATACTGTGACGTACACTGAGGGAGACATGGAGCGGCAACATTCAGTGGCCTCCAAGCTGGAGCTGTTTGCTAGAAACCCCGTCACCCCTGTGCTGGTTGCTGATAACTTTCATCTGGAAGGGACAACAATATATGCAGCCAGAGGTGCCCAGGACGGTATGCCTGACTTGTCTGTGGAATCCCCTGCATTGGACTTTGCTGAGCTGGAGGTGGAAGCCCCTGATGTATGAAGAGCAGGGGACGCCTTTGCAATCCTACTTATGATGATAATGATCTTCATTGATATCTGAATAATATTAGCCTACGGTCACTGTCAGCGGAAGAGAGAGTGGCTTCATGTTCCTATAATGTTAGAGGAATTGCAGTTGGTGGTGGGGATTGCCAATGAAAAGGCAATGAGTCCAGATAGACTTTGGATAGATATTTATAAACAACTGGTGGACGGCCTGCTACCCAAATAATTGTAGGTGTACAATGAAGCGCATGTCAATGGTCGCCTACCCACTTGTCTTTATGACACAATGGTAGTTGTCCTCCCTAAACCAGGAAAGGATCCCACCCTTCCCGAATCCTATCTGCCGATCTCGTTGCTCACCGCCGGCGTGAAGGTTCTAGCAGACAGGCTGGCTGGGGTTGTCACATCAGTGATCCATCCGGATCAGTCTGGATTTATGCCGTCCAAATCCACGGCAGTTAATCTGTGGCGGCTATTTCCTCATCTCCAGGCGGTCCCCGGTGGTCTTGCCATCACAAAAGTAATGTCATCAGATGCTGCAAAAGCTTTTGACCGTGTCGAGTGGGGCTACCTGTAGGCTGTCCTGGAGAAATTTAACAATTTGGGAAATACATGGGTCTCAGAATCAATTGGACCAAATCTGCACTATTAGGCTGGGTTCACACGGGCGTTGCGGGAAAATGTGCGGGTGCGTTGCGGGAACACCCGCGATTTTTCCGCGCAAGCTCAAAACATTGTAATGCATTTTGCACTCGCGTGAGAAAAATCGCGCATGTTTGGTACCCAAACCCGAACTTCTTCACAGAAGTTCGGGCTTGGGATCGGTGTTCTGTAGATTGTATTATTTCCCCTTATAACATAGTTATAAGGGAAAATAATAGCATTCTGAATACAGAATGCATAGTAAACTAGCGCTGGAGGGGTTAAAATAAAAAAATAAAAAATTTAACTCCCCTTAGTCCACTTGATCGCGTAGCCCGGCATCTCCTTCTGTCTCCTTTGCTGAACAGGACCTGTGGTGAGCTTTCATTACAGGTAAAGGACCTTTGGTGACATCACTCCGGTCATCACATGATCCATCACCATGGTAAAAGATCATGTGACGTACCATGTGATGACCGGAGTGACGTCACCAAAGGTCCTTTACCTGTAATTAATACTCACCACAGGTCCTGTTCAGCAAAGGAGACAGAAGGAGATGCCAGGCTAAGCGATCAAGTGGATTAAGGTAAGTTAAATAATTTATTTTTTTATTTTTTAACCCCTCCAGCCCTAGTTTACTATGCATTCTGTATTCAGAATGCTATTATTTTCCCTTATAACCATGTTATAAGGGAAAATAATAATGATCGGGTCTCCATCCCGATCGTCTCCTAGCAACTGTGCGTGAAAATCGCACCGCATCCGCACTTGCTTGCGGATGCTTGCGATTTTCACGCAACACCATTCACTTCTATGGGGCCTGCGTTGCGTGAAAAACGCAGAATATAGAGCATGCTGCGATTTTCACGCAACGCAGAAGTGATGCGTGAAAATCACCGCTCATCTGAACAGCCCCATTGAAATGAATGGGTCAGGATTCAGTGCGGGTGCAATACGTTCACCTACCGCATTGCACCCGCGCGGAATTCTCGCTCGTGTGAACGCAGCCTTACTCTTATCACCCCAGGAGGATGGGAGGCACTTAGAGAATATGCTGGTTCCATGTGTAGATAAGTTGAGGCTATGGATTACTCGTGCAGTGACTGATTTATAGTGCACTGAATCTTTTGCCTATGTTGGAACGAATAAAGCGCAAGGTGGAGACCTGGATTGAGTTACCATTACCTAATATGGGGCGGGCAAACTTAGGTAAAATGATTTTAATGCCTCAGTTACTGTATGTTTTACAGAATGCTCCAGCCTGGCTTCCGAGGCCTGTATTTAAAAGGATGGAGGGCATTTTCAGAGATTTCGTATGTCAAAAAACAAAACATAATAGCACTGGCAAAATGTAAACTTTCTAAGTTCCAACAGATGCAGGGCTGGGAAGCTGAGGGTAATATTACTTTCCCTAACTCTAGACAGCTGAATTTGCAGGCATATGGTACAGATATGCCAGTCCAAGGGGCTTTAGAAGCGCAAAAAATTTGGTTAATATCCCCCGCGGTACCTACCTTGCTGCTTCTACAGCTGTTGGTGATAGAGGGCTGACCAAAGTAAACTCCTATTTGGAATAATGCTCATCTATGGGAAGTATTTAAATTGGACGTTTGGGGACAACGGGCACAAGTGCAGGATTTGCTCCCCTATATATATGCACAACTGCATGTGGGTTTGAAGCACCTCCTGCTAATGCCAACCTGTCTTCTTAGTTTGGACAACGGGGACTCCATTACGTTTTTCAATGATATAATGAAGGGACACTTAAGTCTTTTCAACAGCTACAAATGGAATTCCAGTTATGTCATACAGTATTTTATCAGTATTTTGTAGCTGAGACACGCTGCAGTGTCAGGAACGGGAGATGGTCATGACGATCGATTGCATCTGCAGGCCTTCAGAGGCTTTATTTTCTGAGGAGTCTGAAGAAAGCACAACTCCCAAAACAGCTGCTAGTCAATTTTTACAGGTGCACTATAGAATCTGTTATCACATACTGCATTACAGTGTGGTACTCCGGCTGCTCTTCTGAGGACAAGACCCTCAAGCGCATCATCAGAATGGCTGGCAGAATCACTGGTACTCAGCTACCATCACTGGAGGACATCTTCACTGCTCGCTGCAGCAACAGGGCAAAAATTATCTGCGGGGATCCAACTCACCCCGGCCACAGCCTTTTCATTCCCCTACCCTCTGGTAGGCGTCTTAGAGCCCTACATGCCCGCACCACTAGGCTGAAGAACATCTTTTACCCCAAAACAATCAGTCTCCTAAATGCTCAGAGATTATTGCCCCTTCCTAGGATAGAAACTACCACAGACTGAAAGTGACTGCTGCATTCATGAACCCATGATTATCTCTTGTCTGCAGTAGTGTCTGATCAGTGTGTATATATACTCATAAGCACTTCCTACTTTGCTCTTGCTATATACAGTATATATGCTGTAAACTGTGAATAGTAATGTTTTCTAGTGCAATGTTTTGTTTTGTTTTCTAGTGTAATACTTTTAGTTTAAATGTCAGTTCTTGTTCCTCTGTCCATGGCATCTAGGATTGCTCCAAACAACATTACATTGTATTGTACAGTGACAATAAAGGGATCTTATCTTATCTTACATCACTGTTCGACTTAGTGGTTCAAGCACGGTCCTCATGTACCTAAGGGTCCATTCACACGTCCGCAATTTCGTTCCGCATTTTGCGGAACGGAATTGCGGACCCATTCATTTCTATGGGACCTGGAATTGCGGATCCGCACTTCCGGGTCCGCATTTCCGTTCCCGAAAAATATAGAACATGTCCTATTCTTGTCCGCATTTGCGGACAAGAATAGTCATTTTCTATTAAGTGCTGGCGATGTGCGGACCGCAAAATGCGGAATGCACATCGCCGATGTCCGTTTTTTGCGGATCCACACACACGGACGTGTGAATGGACCCTTAATATGTACTGCCTATAGTATTTTACTTTATAAGTGTCTGAAGGATACACCTGCAGGGCTCAGAGGAAAATGGTAAAAGGTTGTCGGGCCGCTTTTGGATGATGAATGGCATGCTGTTTTGGGGGCAGTACCCACATTGTCTCTGTGTGGCCCAACACTACTCACTACTATCTCCGATACACTGGGTCTATAAAACGCCACAGCTTATGTATAGAATGGGTTTGCGTGCAGACTTAGTGCCAATGGTGCACTGCCCCAGATGCCGACTTGATTCATATGTTCTGGACTTGTAAAGAGTTGGAGGGATTTTGGGCAGGAGTCTGCGAGCTGTTGAAAGAGATGTATGGGGGTGAGTTTGCCACAGGCTACATTGACTGGATTTTTGGGTTATGTGGATGATCTACCTACCTCTGCAGAGTATAAGCTGGCTATCACAAAATTACAGTGAGGTTTAATAAGGCCAGCTTAGGATTCTTCTTATTAGTCTGGACATGAGGATATGTTTAGGTTAGAGGATGTGATGGAGGGTAGTTGGCAATAATTCATATGCAGATCCTGAAGATGGACAGCACCACGTGCAGGCACCTTTTAGTAGTTCTACTGCACAGTCCAGTCACATTATGACCACCAGCCAATATCCAGAGTAATCACTGTGTGCAGCTACCAGCTCAGGGACAACTGATAATTAGAGATGTAGCCTGCAGATGGGAAAGCTGCCCAAAAAAATTCCAGTTAAGTCATGTAACGATCAAAAATATCCTATTACTCCTCATGTATATACACAGTGCAGCTTAGTCTGAAAAGTCATCTGAAAGTGTAGGTATGCTTTTAAAGCAGTGTTTCTCAACACCAGTCCTCACAACTCCCCAGCATGTCATGTTTTCAGGATTTCCTTAGTATTGAGGTTGTAGTTATTATCAATGTATCAGAGCTTACCACAGGTATTTATTGGGATATAAAGGGGATTTCCAGGTTTAACTCCTATTTTGATTACACCCTGTAATGTGGTCCATATAACATAAGAAATGCACTGACCTTCTCCCCACTGCTCAGTTCCACCATTGATGCTGTTTTCAGTTATGTTTCTGTTCCCTGGCCTGTAAACTTCTGAATGGGGTCACATGTGCTGCCACAGCAATTCACTGGCCTCAGCCGTGATGTGTCCTCAAGTGGCATATAACCCGCATGAGTCCCTGTTTGGAAGTTTACAGTCCCAGTACCAAAAGCATTGCTGAACGAAGTCTTGTCATTGGAACTGAACATGAGCGCTATGTGGACTACATTTCTGGGGCAACGCCTTTTAAGCTGGATATTCACATTAGATAAATTTCGAGCAAACCCACTGGCAGAACCAGCCGATGATATGATGTGTATGAGGGCCTCCCAACTCTTTCCAATGGCAGAAGTCAGTCATTAAAGGAGTTATCCAACCCCTATAATGCCCCCCAAAATGCCTGGGCACTGAATAAAGGTTATACTT
This sequence comes from Bufo bufo, assembly GCF_905171765.1. Classification (NCBI taxonomy): domain Eukaryota; kingdom Metazoa; phylum Chordata; class Amphibia; order Anura; family Bufonidae; genus Bufo; species Bufo bufo. Next base: position 149,418,221 of record NC_053395.1, on the reverse strand, counting down.
ACCCCGGTCCCCGGCACCCACGTCACTCCTGATGCCCGCATGGCCGCCGCTGCATCGCCCCATTGCATGGATCAAAACACCCGGACGGGGCACCCGCAATGCTAGGAAGGCCCGTTCTCATCGCAGCCTGCTATTGGCTGCCCCCTACGTCGCTGGATGTTTTGATCCGTGTGACGGGAAGATGCAGCGGCGGCCGTGTGGGCATCAGAAGCGATGTGGGTGCCGGGGAGCAGGGTAAGGATTACCTGTATGCGGTGCCCGGTCATTTTGGGGGTCGTTATAACCCCTTTAAGTTTAGATTTCAGCTGCCCTATCCTTTTATTCTTGGAGAGGTAAGCTGCTACCAGAGTAGTCTGACAGGTGCTTTCTCCCCATTCATAACACATACATGTGTGCCTGAGCTTTGCATGCATTTGTATGTAGGGTTCAGAAGAGACAGCTGTCCATTGAACATCATCTAATGTGTATAACCAGCCTTAGGTCATGTTTAGATCTTAGAATGATTTAAAGTGAATGTTTCATCAGAAATTGACCTTATTGTTTAAATAGCATTTTATGTTAATCATTATTTTTTTATTTTTTTATTTGTATGATATATATAGTTGCTTGTCATTTTAATACTGCCTGCGGTGATGATGGTAATAGCTACTGAAAAGTGGCCTGTACAGAACAGGAAATTATGACCTATTACTGTCACGCCATGCCCTGTGGGTGGTTTGAGGAGATCTGTCAGAATTGCTGCACGTGACTCGACTTGATAGTTTGTTGTGGGTTTGAGAACAGTTCCACCTTCTCCCAGGTGGTGTTCTTTTGGTGATTAGTGAAGCTATTTGTACCTCCCTTTTTCCCTATAGCCTTTGCAGGTTATAGTTCTACCTTGTGTGAGCTTTGGATGCTTGGTGGATCGTCTGCTCCTTCTCGTATCAGATAAGTCTTTTCCCTTCTCTTTTCCCTTTTAGTTTCTGTTTTGTCTAGGCCTCTAGTGGGGACACTAGCGCCTTCAGTGGTAGAAGGCGCTGGGTGTCTCTTGCCATTTTTCCCTATTGCTGAGGGTCTGTTTAATGTGTTATAGTCTATAGGCATGGGGATCTACCATTGAGGTATGCACATGGGCTTAGCAGCCTAGGGAAAGTGTGTCAGGGATTGCTAGGAGGTGACCTTGTTTTTCCCTAGCTTGTGGGTCCTAGTCCGTTGTTTAGTTTGTCTTTCAGTTTGCTGTTCCCTTCCCTACCTATCGTGACAATTACAGGGATCAGCAACCTTCGGCACTCCAGCTGCTGTGAAACTACAACTGCCAGCATGCACACCTATTTGGCTGTTCTTGTAACTCTCATACAAGTGAAATGAGGATTCTGGGAGTTGTATTTTCGGAACAGCTGGAGTGCCGGAGGTTGCTGATCCCTGACCTATTATTAGGCCTAGTGGTCAGTGTGAATTGAAGGATTATACATATTATTTTAAAAATATAGTGACATGGAAAAATAAAAAACATACCAAAAATAAAAAAAATAATAATATAAAAACGTGATTTAAAAGTCTGTCACAAAAATTGGATGTTACACACTGCTTACATGTGGGTCTAGCACAACTATCCATGATTCAAATAGTACCTTTCCTCTTTTTTGTTGTGACTTTCAGCAGGTGAAAAAACGCAGTTTAATCCATATTTTGCATCCATCACCCCTGGGTAGATTTTTCACAAAGTCCCCCTCCTCCATGGAAGTCACCTCCAGCGGCTTCCCTTGGAGCTAGGAAGCCCAAACTTTCAGGGCTTGTTTAGGGCTTTTTTTCAAATTTCTCCTCCCCAGCCTCTTGCTTGTCCCACGCTGTAAGTCCGTTGCGTCATCTCCAATACCGGCCAAGATCCCGCACGTGAGCAGTTCGCCCGGCCCGGGCATGCGCTCTGGCGCATGTGCACTAGATGTATCGATGCCGCTGACCACAGTGGGCATCACAGTGCTCATGCCCTGAGTCGGGAGGTGAATTGGGTATGCGCGGGATCTCAGTTGGTACTGGGGATGACGCAACGGACTTACAGGGCGGGACAAGCAAGAGGCTGGAGAGGAGTAAAGTGAAAAAAAGGCAGAGCGGCCTGGGCACCTACAATACGAACCCCGCCCCTGGGCACTTGCGAGCTCCATTTGCATATGGATTAAACAGCGTTTTTTTTTCAGCTGCTGAAAGGAACAACAAAGGTACCATTGGAATCACGGGTAGTTGAGCTAGAGCCACATGTAAGCAGTGTGTAACGTCCAATTTTGGTGGCAGACTCTCTTTAAACAATAGGTCATTTTCTGATGACACATTCCCTTTTAATCATTTTTCAAAGAATGATGATTAAAAAAAACTGCAATCTCTGCATATTCAATTCACATGCGAACAGATCATTCGTAAAAATTTTTAATTTTAATTAGTTCTTCATTCACATACAATATATATATTTATTTATTTTTTAGATATGTTTGTAGTCTTACAAGAAGTGATCCTATGTGAATGGGTCTGTGGAGGATACCCTATACCCGACAGCACCCAGGACCCAGTTTTTCTAGTTGGTAGTGTTGTGATTTTCGGATACAAAATTGTCGAACAAATCAATGCAAAAATAGGATAATTAAAGGGGGTTTTCCTCGATTAGAATATAGAGGTCTGCTTCCCCACCACCACCACCAGTAACATCACTACTCGTGCCCATAGCATCAGAAACCCCCACCCTTGCTTGTGAGGAGGTGAAGATTGCTGCCTGTTGTGTGTAGTGATAATAATAAGCCTTCAGTTTCAATACTCGGGACCAGGAGAGACTGCAAGGCTCTCAATAGAGTGTAGATAATCTATTCTTTTCTCATCCACTTTTATCCATCAGTTGTCGAGAATGCTCTGAATAATCTGAGACATGTCTGTGAAAATAATTGAGCTGTGGAGGCACCACCCTTCCCCCGTGCTTCATGAAAAGAGCACCCTGTGCAGCTTGAGGATTGTTAGTGGGAATTATTAAACATTATGGAGCATTTATTAGAATGATTGCACATTTTGTTACAGATGCATACGTGATCAGAATAGTTTCCTGTTATAATTACATTCGCATATGGTGTTGCTCAGAATAACCAAAGGTTAAGTCTGTAACAAAAAAATAAAAATTCTAGACAGACCTTTTTAAGAGTCTTTTTTTTATTCTGTACATTGTGTTCTGATTGGAGGTTGAAAGGTACAAGAGGTGAGTGAAAAGTCTGGAGTGTGTGGAATAGGTTCAGACTTCTGCAGTCGTGATTGCAGCTCATTGATCTGGGGCTGTAAACAACTGGTAGACAATCAGTACGTAAGAGCCTTCACTTTAGATGCTTAAAAGAACAGCAAGCTGTGGGCTCGGTAAATGGACCTTCTCTAGAACTGTGCTACATGTATATTTACACAGCCTGCACTTTTTAGGCTACACAAGGACATTTTGGTTGCCTGTACAAGGTGCGTGTAGCCACGGGATGCACATGCGGATTACTACTATTGGTTAGGGGATTACACGTGATGGACGGTAGTTGGTGTGAATCCACATGCGGATCCTGAAGATGGACTGCACCACGTAAGGCATCTTTTAGTAGTTCTACTACTCAGTCGAGTCACATTATGACCACCAGCAAATATCCAGAATAATCACTGTGTGTAGTACAGGCAGGAACTAGACAGAGTAGGTTGTCACAGGTATCTGGAGCCGTGCAGACTGCAATGCATCCCACAGCCGCTGGAGGGGGCATGGAGGAGATCTATAGCTTGTCTCAGATCTGTCTACACCCCCTTCTGCTGCTTTGCCTGGCTTCTGGAGCAGAAACAGATAAAGTTGTTACAGAATCTTGAGGTGATTTGTCATGACACCAAATACAGAGATATGAACGTGGGGAAGAAGATTAAAATAAACTTGTGGATGATCAGTGCGGCCTAGACTGTATGGTGAAGAATTTTTATAGAGGTCTCAACAAGGGAGACCTGTAGACTGCCTTAGCTATGGTGACACAACAGTGTTGGCAAAGAGAGATAAAGGTCTTTTTTCCATTGGTGTATAAACTTGAGTTTGGCATCCTGGAGGGAGCAAGTAGTCTAGGCAAGATATAATCCTTGGCTGAGATAAAAAAATAAATATATACAACCTTCTCCCCTGCAGAGAATATATATGTTTCTTGAAACTGATCTTGTTTTATTAGTTTAGAAAAAGGTGTACAGTTACCCAACTGTGATTTAAGTTTTGCTGGATCCAACTTAAAATGGCCATTGTCAGAACTGCTTGGAAGATTGGGATTTTTTTAATACAGAGATCATAGTTTTCTGTAGTTGATTTTGTAAACCTAACAGCAAAGCACATTTATCCGATAAGTTTGTCGCTGGGTTTATATTCTTTGATACCTACAGACAGACCTGCTATTGACCCACCTCTCTGGGTGGGACCTGATATGATTGGTTAACAGATCCATTGCAATGGGACAGATCTGCATGGGATATTAATTGTATAAACCTTGTGGTTACCAGAAATGTTTGTTTTGAAAGCAGGTCATCAGTATCTGATTGGCAGGACTCTCAGGACCTCTGCCAATCGGCTGCGGCGCTCTGTGAGTGCTTAGGCCTCTTCCTAGTCCAGTGATGTCGCCATACATCGGTCACATGGCCTAGACGCAGCTCTGTTCCATTCAGTTGAATTGGGCTGAGCTGCAATACCAAGCAGAGCCACTCTATAACGTACAGCACTGTGCTTGGCTCTAAAGAGACCACATCACTCATCGGAGTTCCCGTGAGCGCAGTGGCCTCTTTAAACAGCTGACCAGCAGTGATGCCGGGAGTTAGGTCCCTGCCAATCTGATATTGCCTACCTATCCTGAGGATAAGCCATCAATATCAGCTTCCTGGATAACCCCCTTTAATGTGATTTATTAATGAGATTATGTTCTACCTGCTGTATATTGCTCCCCAGTTGTCTGAATATGTTGCATCACTTGACTGTCAGTATAACATGAAACTAATTCCTGCGTACAAGCAGTTACAATACTCTCATTTCATGACTGACAAAGCTACAACAACCTTAGAATTAATCCACCTCTTATCTCGTCAGTACAAAGAAGACAACGCAGAAAATAAGTTTTTTGTTGATACCTGAAAATAAAAAAAATAAAAAAGCTTTAGGCCTTCTGCCTCCAGATGTAATGGAGATATTAAATTTTCATAGACTACAATAAATGAGTTTTACAGCAATATGGCTGGTCTGTGAAAGCCTTTATGTATATTAATGCGATAAATCACTAGATATGTTTCTTCTCCTTGCTAGAACTGCCCTCCTCGCTGCCTTAGTCAAAACTCCTCTTTCTTCAGGCAGTGCAAGAGAAAAAACAGCCCCGTGCTGCAGGGATTTCTAGGGTTTCACAGGAAATTAGTAGATTAAAAAAAAAAAAAAATTCTCCACTATGCATATTCCCTATATTAATTAACCCACTTTATGCAGGGATCTGTGATCTGTACACATGGGGCCAGATTTATCATTACTCTGACAGCTCACTTCACTTTCACATATGGTTAAGTCAGTTTTAGCCAAGTCAGATTTATGATCGGCCCTTTAAGACAGTAATAAATGTGGTTTGACGGTAGTAGTTTATCCGTCAGTAAGCAGCTTTACAAAAGTCGCACAGCTTTACAAAAAAAGTCGCATGTTCTATTAAAAATTGTCATAAGATAAGCATGGTCCTCACTGGAGTGAAATTGCGCATTTTTTTTGCGACTTTTTTGCGACTTTTTAAATAGTCCCAATAGTAAATCTGTCTAGAGATTCATTTACATAAGAAAACACGCCCACTTTCAGAAAACTGGCGAGCATAGTGCAGAGCAGAAAAAAGTCGCAAATTTGTGCGCAGTTTTAGCGTTTGCGCATTTTTTTGTGACTTTTTCACTCCATTATTCTGACTTGAGCTAACGATAAATCTGGCCCATAGATTATACATAATGGCAGCCATGTACATGAGGTTTTATTTTGAAGCTTGTAGAGAGAGAGACATTACTTTCTTACATTGTCGAAGACCTTATCTACATTATATCTACCTCAGATTCCTTACCTTTCAACGACTCCAGTGTTATATACAGTGGATATAAAAGTCTACACACCCCTGTTAAAATGTCAGGTTTCTGTGATGTAAAAAATTAGACAAAGATAAATAACTTCAGAACTTTTTCCACCTTTAATGTGACCTATAAACTGTACCATTAAATTGAAAAACAAACGGAAATCATTTAGGTGGAGGGAAGAAAACCAAAAAACCTAACATAATGTGGTTGCATAAGTGTGCACACCCTCTTATAACTGGGGATGTAGCTGTGTTCAGAATTAAGCAATCGCCTTCAAAATCATGTTAACTAGGAGTTAGCCAGTCGTCATCATCAAGTGGAGAAAATATGGCACAACAGTGACATTACCAAGAACTGGACATCCCTCCAAAATTGATGAAACGACGAGAAGAAAACTGGTCCGGGAGGCTACAAAGAGGCCTACAACAACATTAAAGGAGCTGCAGGAATATCTGGCAAGTACTGGCTGTGTGGTACATGTGATAACAATCTCCCGTATTCTTCATATGTCTGGGCTATGGGGTAGAGTGGCAAGACGAAAGCCTTTTCTTACGAAGAAAAACATCCAAGCCAGGCTACATTTTGCAAAAACACATCTGAAGTCTCCGAAAAGCATGTGGGAAAAGGTGTTATGGTCTGATGAAACCAAGGTTGAACTTTTTGGGCATAATTCCAAAAGATATGTTTGGCGCAAAAACAACACTGCACATCACCAAAAGAACATCATCCCCACAGTGAAGCATGGTGGTGGCAGCATCATGCCAAGGGGATGTTTTTCTTCAGCTGGAACTGGGGACTTAGTTTAGCTAGAGGGAATTATGAACAGTTCCAAATACCAGTCAATATTGGCACAAAACCTTCAGGCTTCTGCTAGAAAGCTGAACATGAAGATGAACTTCATCTTTCAGCATGACCATGACCCAAAGCCTACATCCAAATCAACAAAGGAATGGCTTCACCAGAAGAAGATTAAAGTTTTGGAATGGCCCAGCCAGAGCCCAGACCTTAATCCGATTGAAAATCTGTGGGGTGATCTAAAGAGGGCTGTGCACAGGAGATGCCCTCACAATCTGACAGATTTGGAGTGTTTTTGCAAAGAAGAGTGGGCAAATCTTGCCAAGTCAAAATGTGCCATGCTGATAGACTCCTACCCAAAAAGACTGAGTGCTGTAATAAAATCAAAAGGTGCTTCAACAAAGTATTAGTTTAAGGGTGTGCACACTTATGCAACCATATTTTATTTTTATATTTTTCTTCCCTCTACCTAAAAGATTTCAGTTTGTTTTTCAATTGAGTTGTACAGTTTATAGGTCACATTAAAGTGGAAAAAGTTCTGAAATGATTTATCTTTCTCATTTTTTTTATATCACAGAAACCTGACATTTTAACAGGGGTGTGTAGACTTTTTATATCCACTGTATATCTGTATATAGAATTCAGTTCCTTAGCAATGCAGATTTATACAACCCTTGTGGGCCCTGGATTGACTGCAGTAAATGATTGTTATACAGCATCTGTTGGAAGTGGAGCATCAGAGACTTGCACTAAATGTTAAAGGGATTTTCTGAGGTCCTAATACCGATGTTGACCTATCCTGAGGATAGATCAGTATTTGATCAGTGGGGGTCTGACACCCGGGACCACCACCGATCAGCTGTTTTGAGAATGCAGTTTTTCCTAGACCAGTGACGACGCATTCATCGTTCCCGTGGTCTAGAAGCAGCTCAGCCCCATAGAAGTGAATGGGGCTGAGCCCGATACCAAGCACAGCCGCTATACAATGTACAGCACTTTGCTTGGTAAGCATGGAGAAGGCCACAGCGCTCCTGAGGATAGGTCATCAGTTAAAATATCTCGGAAAAAATATAAAGTGAATGAACAAAAGAGAAATCTAAATGAAATCAATATTTGGCGTCACCGTCCTTGTGCTTTCAAAGCGGCATCAATATTTTCAAGGTATACTTGCACATAGATTCGGATACAGGGCTACTATTTCTTGCAGAGAGCATCTGTGAGTTGTGAGGAGTCTTATAGGCCATTATCTCTCCTTCCAAAAGGAAAAGAAAGCTGAGCCTCTAATGCCATCTGGTGTTTTGCAACTATCAAATAAGTTAGTGTTCAAACTTTTAAACAGGCCTTAAGACATAATTTAGGATTAATTTAGGATTATAGCTAAGCCAGTACCTCATCTGGAGACAGTTTTTTTGGGATGATTGCCCCTGATTTATGATGAGCATTGCATGGTCCATGACACTCTCTCTACAAGGATAAATGGTACCCCCACACACACACACACACACACGCACACACACACACACACACACACACACACACACACACACACACACACACACACACACACACACACACACACACACACACACACACACACACACACAGACACCTGAATTCTGACAAAGGACTTTCACCCACTTAAGCCAGTTCTGACTGCTCTTCACTGATGAGGGGCAATTGCCCTGAACAGCTGTCAGCAGATCAGGTGCTGTCTTATCCCTAATCCTAAATTATGTCTCAAGGCCTGTTTAAAAGGTCAAGCATTGACCTACTGGTTTAACTACCTTATATCTAGTGGCACTAGAGGCCCAGTTTTATTTTTATTTTTGGAAGAGGTAATTTGCATAAGCATGTAAATGCCCTGATCCTTATCTGTGTTTGTCTGTCTTTGTCGTACCTTTTACTTGTTTTGCTTTTCATGTATACTTAAATAGAGAATATTTGTAGGTTTTATAATCTGCCATCATAGTTTCAGAAGCATGTGGATACCCAAGTAAAATAAAGGCACCCATATACAATTTTTTATTTTTTTTTCCCAATAAATCTAAATTGAAAAGTTAAGCAACTTTGCTGTAAGTCTTAAACATTTCCTATAGTTTTTTTTTTTTTTCTACATCTCCTATGCAGACTCTGGTAACAGACACAAGCAAGTTCTGTGTAGAATAATCTTGCAGTCTTGGGCGTCATGTACGTGGCTATTTCTCTTTTTTTTTTTCTTCATTAAAAATAGGATCCTTCTGTGTGTATTCCATTCCCATCTCCCTTCCATCAACAGAAAGGGCTATTACCACCCGCAAATGTGGAAAGGAATAGGACATGCACTGACATTTTTGGATTGGGCACATGGACCTGCTTAAAAAAAGGATTGTTGGAAATATAAATCAAATTTTTTATATAGAAGATAGGGTCAAAGGAAAAATTTCAAGGGGAATTGATCCTAGAGGTGGACATATAAAACACCCCAAAGAATTGTTAATTTAATTATGTTGTGCAATCGGTAAAACACTGTGCAGGCGTTTATGCAAAAATATAAATAATTTATTATACAATAACTCAAGATACAATCAAAGCTTAATGAATATAAAACTCCATAATATGCAATAACACGCAGTGATATGCAGTACCCTAAATTCGCCACTAGGTGGCTCTAACACGAATACCAGCGTTTCATATTGCCTCTCAAACCTAAAATTGAATACAAATGTCCCAATGACAATTTTGAGATATACTAACAGTTAATTTACATAATAAACGCAATAGCGATTAAGTAGATACAAACCCTTGCTCTGCTCAAACTATGACAAATCTCTGATATCTGGTAGAATCGCTACGCAAATTAATAAATTATTAGGCTTGATTATTACTATGGAATGAGAAGATTCCAGTTTCTCCGATATCAATATTAGGTCTTTTATTCAGTAATATGCATCTTTACTGAATAGTGGTAATATATCCGCACTAAAGCGGGGAGTTACTAAATATCAAGCCAATTAGTTCAATCAATACTACACATAATAAACTTATACGTTACCCGAGAATGCAAATGATATGCAGAGTCTATGGGAAGTCAGCTCTCAAGTCTGTTCTGATCACTGGGATTTTCCTCCTCGGGTAGAGACACCTTTGTCCTTTTTCTTTTCTTCTTTCTTTTCTGTGTTCTCTCCATGAACCTATTTCGGCCAAAATACATACACAATGGTGAATATAGCACAATATGGCCTAGTATATATAATCAAATCCACTATAATGAGGATATTTAGATATAAATGTTATACACCTATGAAAAAGCACAACAGGATGTGTGCTATTCATAAAAATAAAAAAGGGAAGAAAAAAATTTGCTGTGTGCATGAGACCTCATAAATTCTTCGATTTGTCCCGTACATGCATTTGGTAGGTTAGTCAGAATTAGAAGACCTATAGAGGAAAATATGAGCAGCATCATACTACAAAGTGGTTACACGTAGGTACTATAAAAATGAAACAATAGGATAATTAAAAGACTTTTTTTTAAGTTGCTTCAGTTTTCATATTATGCACTGAGAGCATACAAAAAATGTTTAAAGGTGGCCATAGACTTTACATGGCTGTTCTGGGACTTAAAACACTGGTGTCCTTTTAAGGCTACTTTCACACCTGCGTTAGGCGCCGATCCGTCTGGTATCTGCACACACGGATCCGCACCTATAATGCAAATGCACGGATCATTTTGCATTATTCTTTTAAAAAAAAAAAAAGTCTAAGTCAAAACAGATCCGTCCTGACTTACATTGAAAGTCAATGGGGCATGGACCCGTTTTCAATTGCACCATATTGTGTCAGTGAAAACGGATCCGTCCCCATTTACTTGAATTGTAAGTCAGGACGGATTCGTTTGGCTCCGCATCGCCAGGCGGACACCAAAACGCTGCAAGCAGCGTTTTGGTGTCCACCTCCAGAGCGGAATGGAGGCGGAACGGAGCCAAGCCGATGCATTCTGAACGGATCCTTATCCATTCAGAATGCATTGGGGCTGAACTGATCCGTTTTGAACAGTTTGTAAGATCCCTGAAACTGATCCCACAGGCCGACCCAGAAATGCCAGTGTGAAAGTAGCCTTACTCTGTTAATTGTGAAATGTTTGCAGGTTTTTATGTTTAAAGGATAACCTATGTTGACTGTTTGTTTGTTTTTTTGCTGTTTTACTTAGTTTGTGGGGTCTTATTTTACTTGACTATATACACAGGTTGATGATGATGTATGTTATTGTGTTTGACAATTATTATTCATACTTCTTTCTTAACAGGACTGGGAACGATGGGAAGAGGGATCGCCACCTCATTAGCTAAGGCAAATATTCCTGTTGTTGCATTAGAACAGGATGCACAACAATTGGAAATTGGTAAGAAGGCAGTGAATGGTCTATTGGAACGTGAAGCTGAGAAGTTAATAAAGCAGGGGTTATCTCCAGGTAGCACTTTGGCCTCTGTGCGTTTCACACTTGACTTTGCAGATCTCCGTGACATAGATTTAGTTATTGAGGCAGTTTATGAAAACATGGAGCTAAAAAAGGAAATCTTTCGTAAGCTTGCATCTGTTTGTAAGCCAGATGCCTTCCTGTGCACCAACACGTCAGGTCTTAATATTGATGAAATTGCATCTGTCGCAAAAAACCCTCACCTAGTTATTGGCACTCATTTCTTTTCCCCTGCCAACATCATGAAACTCCTTGAAGTGGTGAGAGGTCATCACACTTCACTGACAACCATTGCCACTGCTATGAACCTAGGCAAAACCTTGGGAAAGGTGGCAGTACTTGTGGGAAACTGTCCATCATTTGTTGGGAATCGACTCTTAGGCCCATATCTTGATCAGGCAAGTTACCTCCTAGAGGAAGGATACTATCCTGAAGATGTAGACAAAGCTCTTGAAGATTTTGGCTTTGCAATGGGCCCTTTTCGTATGATGGACCTGGCTGGTTTGGATATTGGCTGGAGGTCTAGAATGGAAAGAGGTATAGCCGGTAATAAAGTTCCCCTGGGAACTCCTGCAAGACAAAGAGAAGGTAGGAGGTACTGTCCACTTGCTGACCTGCTATGTGAAAATGGAAGACTTGGACAAAAAACTGGTAAAGGCTGGTACCAATATGAGAAACCCGGTGGCAGAATTGCCCAACCTGATCCATGGGTGAAAGATTTTCTCCAAAAATATAGAAACACCCACCAAATAAAACAGCGACCTTCAACCCCAGAAATGATTCTTGAATGTTGCCTGTATGCTCTTGTCAATGAAGGATTCCGTGTCCTAGAAGATGGTATAGCCTCTGGTCCAGAGGATATTGATGTTATCTACAACAATGGTTATGGCTGGCCTAAGTATAGAGGAGGTCCAATGTATTATGCCTCCACCGTTGGCTTAACTAAAGTGTTGGACGTGCTGGATACATATTATAAAGAAAATCCTGATGTCCCAAGTATGAAGCCTGCCTTTTTATTGAAGAAATTGGCTATGGTAGGGGAACCTCCATTGAAAGAGTGGAGAACACAGGTTGGAAATCTTGTTAACAAGCTTTGAAATGTTCTCATTAAACAGTGCTTTATTGCATTGTGAAAAACAAAGGCATATACAAATCATTGAGAAGATATGTACCACATAGACTGGAATCTAATCTGAAAATCCTGGTGTAAAATGAAGGGTTTAGAGCAGAGCATTCTTCTACAAGATTTTATGTATGATTCTCCAAATCATTAGCATTCCAAATGATGTATCATACCAGAATCATGTTTATGACTCTGGACTAGATAAACTTTGATTTTCTAAAAATGTTTTTGAATTGTTCAAAAATACAATTGTTTCAGTGCAAGATATACTATAAAATAAATCCAATGCAATTTAATGTGTCTGAATATTTATACTGTACATTTAAAGTATAAGGGTCCATTCACATGTTCCAGGTTTGACGTACTGTACATTGTGTAAAAAAAAAAGTAAATTATTATGTTTAACATCTGTTGCCTGGTCTACAATACTGCACACACATATCATACCAGGCGCATTGCCTGGCCTACAGTACTGCACATATGTACTTGGCATAGTGAGGGCATTGTCTGGCCTACAATACTGCACACAGCATACCATGTGCTCTCCATATTGGAGAAAGAGTATCATTTAGACTATATATATATATATATATATATATATATATAGAAAATAATGGCGGCACTGGAGACAAGCAATATGGGTGCTAGGTCCAGGGATGTAGCTGCTTACCCCAGATGAACAATGACGGAAAAAGGACAGCACTCCAGGTAAAAAAGCAGTGGTGTTTAATCACCCATGTGGATGGCAACGTTTCAGCTCGAACAAGAGCCTTTTTCAAAAAGGCTCTTGTTTGAGCTGAAACGTTGCCATCCACATGGGTGATTAACCACCACTGCTTTTTTACCTGGAGTGCTGTCCTTTTTTCGTCATTATATAGATAGATATATATATATATTTAGTTGAAAACACATATTTGTCTACTAGTGTGTGTCTGTTTCTCTCTGTCTCTCTGTCTCTATCTATCTATCTATCTATCTATCTATCTATCTATCTATCTATCTATCTCTGTCTGTCTCTCCCTCTCATCTCATTCTCCAGTATTTAAAGTATCTCACAAAAGTGAGTACTCAACTCACATTTTTGTAAATATTTTATTATCTCTTTATGGGACAACACTGTTATGCCACTTTGAATGTAAAGTAGTCAGTGTACAGCTTGTATAACAGTGTCAATTTTTGGCGTGCCCTTAAAATAACTCAACACACAGCCATTAATGTCTAAACTGCTGGCAACAAATGTGAGTACACCCCTAAGTGAAAATGGCCAAATTGTGCCTGAAGTGCCTCAATATTTTGTGTGGCCACCATTATTTTCCAGCATTGCCTAAACTTTTTGGCATGGAGTTCAGTAGAGCTCCACAGGTTGCCACTGGAATCCTCTTCCACTCCTCCGTGATGACATCACGGATCTGGTGGATGTTAGAGACCTTGTGCTCCTCCACCTTCTGTTTTGAGGATGTCCCACAGATGCTCAGTATGGTTTAGGTCTGGAGACATGCCTGGCCAGTCCAGCACCTTTACCCTCACTTTCTTTAACAAGGCAGTGGTCGTCTTGGAGGTGTGTTTGGGGACACTATCATTTTGGAATACTGCCCTGCAGCCCAGTTTCCGAAGGGAGGGGATCATGCTCTGGTTCAGTATCTCACAGAACATATTGGCATTCATGGTTTCCTTAATGAACTGTAGCTCCCAACAGCCGGCAGCACTCATGCAGCCCCAAACCATGACACTCCCACCACCATGCATGACTGTAGGCAAGACACACTTGTCTTTGTACTCCTCACCTGGTTGTCGCCACACATGCTTGACACTATCTGAACCAATTAAGTTTATCTTGTCTCATCAGACCACTGGACGTGGTTCCAGTAATCCATGTCCTTAGTCTGCTTGTCTTCAGTAAACTGTTTGCGGGCTTTCTTGTGGTTCATTTTTAGAAGACGCTTCCTTGTGGGACGACAGCCATGCAGACCAATTTGATGCAGTTTGTGGTGTATGGTCTGAGCACTGACAGGCTGACCGCCCACCGCTTTAACCTCTGCAGCAATGCTGGCGGCACTCATACGTCTATTTTGAAAAGCCAACCTCTGAATATGATGCTGAGCATGTGCACTCAACTACTTAGACCATGGCGAGGACTGTTCTGAGTGGAATCTGTCTTGTTAAACCACTGTATGGTCTTGGCCACCGTACTGAGAGTCTGAGAGCGATAATGCCAAATTTAACACACCTGCTCCCCATTCCCACCTGGGAACTTGGAACACTAATAACATCTGGGAGGGAAAATGGCTAACGGCACAATTTGGCCATTTTCACTTAGTGGTGTACTCCCTTTTGTTGTGTTGAGTTATTTTGAGGGCACACCAAATTTACTCTATTATACAAGCTATACACTGACTACTTTACATTTTCACATCTTCAGTGTTGTCCCATGAAAAGATATAATAAAATATTTACAAAAAATATGAGGGATGTACTCACTTTTGTGATATACTGTACATATTGATGACCTATCCCTGGAATAGGTTATCAATATGACTTGAATGGGAGTGAGCTGTGCCTAGGCTATGTGATTGATGACCCTAGGAAGATCACGTAGCGCCACTACCTCCATACAGCTGATTGTCAGGGGTCACAGGAGACGGACCATCTTCCAATCTCATATTGATAACCTATCCTGAGGACATGCAATCGGTATGTAAATCCTGGAAAACCACTTTAATATTCTCTCCTTACTGCTTTCAAATACACCATTTCCATCTTTTTATTGGTAGGTAATCGGGGCCTTTGAAGTTGTGTGTCACGTCCATGTCTACATTTCTGGTATGCTTTGTCATGCTCCACCCATTTATGCAGTAAACACTGCACATAACATTCTTTACAAAAACTGAATAATAACAATCTACATCTCCCAGCAAACATCAGTGAATAACACACTGCATGCCTTCTGTTTTTCACATAAGCCCCTTTCACTTCTAGAAGGGCCAGGGCTGCACAAAACTACACAGTATAGAAGATGCTGCAATAATTTTTATTTTATTTTTGTCCAGATGATGTGTGATAAACGACTGAAATGAATGGGTTCAGTTCAGATGCTATATATTTGCTACACAGATTTCCATCCGGATGGAAATCTTTCTCATGTGAAAGAGCCCTAATAGCTCTGATCAAGATTTACTGATCTGAGTGACCAATGAAAGGGCAAAAAAAAATAAGTTAACACAAGAACATTGAGACAAATGCCTATGAGAAGGCAGTTTTCCCGATTCTGTGTTGAAGGTAATGGCAACATCTACTAATTCTTGCTCTGAGGTGTACTTGAAGACTACAATTAAAGACTTGGGTGCACATTTATTAAGACCGTCGTTTTAGAGGTTGGTCTTAATAAGCCCCTGCGCTGGCGGTGGATCACCGAAGTTATGTAGGCGCCAGCCTCTACATAACTTGGGCATATCCACTAAACGTAAGACAGCTTCCTTGATGTTCTACATTTAAAACCTTTTCTACACCTAAACCAGGCATAGAAAATGATGAGACAGGCCTACCGGCTGTCCCCTTCCCCGAAGCCACCTCCCCTTTTTTTTTAAAGATCTGGCTTAAGCAAGAAAGATTCTGCTGCCACAAAAGTGGCGTATATCTGTTAATAAATGACCCCCTTGGCCTTCACTGCTCTATATTATAAAAGTCACGTCCAAGTATAAAGCTGGACATAAACATACAAACACCTATGATGAACCTACTATTCATTCAGTTCTGTTTGCCTTATGTTGCCGAAAGTCACAGGACTTTTGATGCTAGCCTACTAAAGCTGGAACTAATCACTTACTCTCTTTTAGTCTCCTAAATAGAGTATAAAAAGGCATTCAATGTTCATCAATTTTTTTTTTACTATGAGCAATTACTGCTTTCTCATTCATTGGTTTTCATAAATGTATGTCTGCACTTGCTGCTATTATTCCTCATTCTGCACAAATGTGTTTAAAAAAAATAGAATAAAATGCCAGTGGAGCACATATTCATAAGTGAAACCCATGAGTGCAGCAGAGGACTTGTTTTTCTGTTAAAAACATTAACCCAGAAATATTTCTGAAACCGAGATTCAAGCTGGATGTGGTTTATATTTGGTTATTTTGCTAGGGAGAAAAAAGGAAGCTGTTCAGACACAAGCAGGTGCTCAGCAAGGCTGAACTGCAACAAACACAAGCCAGGAAAATCTGTGAAACAGTCGCATAACATGTACAGCATCTAACGTGGCGGTTATAGGCAAAGAACTAAAGCTGGCCATACATTCAGTAATGAAACAAAAATATTTGCTCTGAAAATCAAACATGACCCCTACATAGGCCATCAGCCAGCAGGAATTCAACAGCTCTCCATGCATTTGAGGTTTCTTCCAAAAATCGTACAATGTGCTGAAAGGAAACGGATGGCAATGGACAATTTCAGCACAAGGTTAGTAGCAAAACAAAACGCACACGATCTACTATATATAAATTCTGCTTGCAGATATTGATCAGGAGGTATTGGATGATCAGATAAAAACCTCCATAACCTTTTGTTCACAGGGAGTTACATTTACCTGAAGTTGAACTACTAACAATTATAAAATCATTCAACACTAACTACTTTCACACTAGTGTTTTTGCTGGATCCGACAGGGTTCAGCAAAAACGCTTCCGTTACGGATAATACAACCATCTGCATCCGTTGTGAACGGATCCGGTTGTATTATCTTGAACCCCTTAAGGACATTGCCATTTTTTGAAAATCTGACATGTCACTTTATGTGGTAATAACTTTGAAACGCTTTTCAAGGGTTTCTACCACTTCGTTTTCACATAATTAGCTTTCAGACACTAGCGATCCGCTAGT
This sequence comes from Bufo bufo, assembly GCF_905171765.1. Lineage (NCBI taxonomy): Eukaryota > Metazoa > Chordata > Amphibia > Anura > Bufonidae > Bufo > Bufo bufo. The sequence continues at coordinate 149,400,891 of NC_053395.1, read as the reverse complement.
GTCTGCTCTACCAAACCATCCTAATATAATTGCTTTTGGGGCAGCCGTTTCGCTAAAAAAAGAACTTTTATTGATATGCTAATGAGCCTCTAGGTGCTATTGGGGCGTCATTAGCACCTAGAGGCTCGGTCTACCTTCACAAACTGCCGCCGCCCAGCGCGTCCCTCCAGCCCGCCCATCTCCTCCGGAATGCGATCCTCCCTGTGAGCGTATATTCGGCGCATGCGCAGTGAATGTCTGACCGCTTTCTACACAGACATCTCCACTGCGCCTGCGCCGATGACGTCATAGTGCTCCGAGGAACAGGCGCAGTGGAGATGTCTGTGCAGAAAGCGGTCAGACATTCACTGCGCATGTGCCGAATACATACGCTCACAGGGAGGATCGCATTCAGGAGGAGATGGGTGGGCTGGAGGGACCCGCTGGGCGGCGGCAGTTTGTGAAGGTAGACCGAGCCTCTAGGTGCTAATGACGCCCCCATAGCACCTAGAGGCTCATTAGCATATCAATAAAAGTTCTTTTTTTTAGCGAAACGGCTGTCCCAAAAGCAATTATATTAGGATGGTTTGGTAGAGCAGACACTAGCGGATCGCTAGTGTCTGAAAGCTAATTATGTGAAAACGAAGTGGTAGAAACCCTTTAATTATCCAAGCCATTCTGTGATTGTTTTCTCGTCACATATTGTACTTCATGGTAGTGGTAAAATTGAGTAAAAAAATGTCATTTTTTATTTATTAAAAAAACCCACCAAATTTACCCAAAATTTGGAAAACGTTGCAAATTTCCAAATTTCAATTTCTCTACTTTTATAATAGATAGTGATAACTACAAAAATAGTTATTACTTTACATTCCCCATATGTCTTACTTCATGTTTGGATCATTTTGTGAATGCCATTTTATTTTTTGGGGACGTTGGACGTTTAGAAGCAAATCTTGAAATTTTGCAGAAAATTTCCAAAACCCACTTTTTAAGGTCTGAAGTCACTTTGTGAGGCTTACATAATAGAAACTATGACGAATACCACACCTCATGCCCGCTTGACGTCACCTACGTCGAGCTCACGAGAAGCGGTATGGTCACGGGTTACCAAAGCGTGACGTTACGCCCTCCAGAGGAGCGGGTAAGGTCAGCTTGGTACAGTTTACACAGACTCCTCCTGTCCACGCGGGCACAGAGAGGCAACAAGATGAGAGAGACTTTTTATTGCCGCAGTGAAAACAGCTCTGTCTCAGCCCGGGTATCTGCCACCAGCTTTTCGTTTGATATAAGCCCGGTCCGCTAGCGGGATTATATAGGGTGAGAAACCAATCCGCGTTAGCTTATAACTAGGCCAAAACACGGACGTGGGGATCGTGATAGAGATACAAGATAGCACAAGATTAAATTATATATTTAATCACCTTAAGGGCACACTAGATGACACAATATACACAGAGAATATATATATACAGCGGTCTGAGGTTACAGATACAGGAAATTTAGGTACAACAGGGTTAAGCAGAGCAAAAGTCAGTTACCGGGTAGTTGAAAGTTCTATGATGGTGGAATAGTCCTTAGCTGCAGTCACATGGGGGGCGATGATGTCAGTGGTTTCCAGGTCTCTCCAAACACATTTGCATGATGTGACCCTCTTTCAGAGAAAGACGCCGCCCTGCTGGCTTGCATGGGCTTATGACATGTAGCCGGCTGCTCCCCTCCCCGTCTATGGGTAGGGTCCACCCCTCCTACTCTGGTGCTGGCAGCAAATGACCCATAAAACACCTTAGGGCTCATAGCCCCAGACCAGAATGTTGCAGGAAGATGGTTCCGGGCCCAATTGATCCGCCTGGGTTCCAGCTACAACTAGAGTCCAAACATGGCATTGTTAGTTGGTTTCTGTGGGGAGATATGGATATCTCCCTTCCCTGGCATCCCCTCCTCAAACAAAGTCCATGGGCACGTTCATCGTGGCCACCGGGACGCACATATGTATCCGTTTTGCGCCTGCGATGGCCGGGCGATTCATAATTCCTTATGAAATGTAGGTGCCAACATGTCTGGGAGGTATCATTGATCCTGGCAAGTGTAATCAAATGTGGCCTGCTAGGAGTTTTCTGCTATCTGGCTGCGGCTTTGAAGCAGAGCCCCCCCTGTGGAGCTTGATTTCCTCTGCCACCTTTTAGCAAATGGTGGGTGTGAGGACATGGCTGACAATAAATATTAATTCATATTCCTGACATCTCCCCCCTTTAGAGGGCGCCAGGGGGCAGCATATTCCTGTGGTCCCCTGTGCGCCCATCCGCACTTTCTCCTTGCCGGGATAGCCCATCGGCATTCCCGTGGTCACGGCCCTTCTTGTGGCGAATGGTCAAGTGATACTGCTGGAGAGCTAGGCTCCAGCGTAGCAGCCTCTCATTCGTCCTGGATACGGTTTTTAACCAGCTGAGGGGGTTGTGGTCGGTCTCCACTGTGAAGCGGCGCCCGTATAAATACGGATGCAACCGATGCAGTGCCCAGACAATGGCTAGGCACTCCTTCTCCATTGTGGAGTACGCCACCTCCCTCGGCAGGAGCTTCCGACTCAGGTACAGAACGGGGGTGTTCCTGGCCCGTAGTATCGACATGGCAGAGTACGGCACCGAGGCCAAAATCACTGGCATCGGTCTGTACTATAAATGGCCGCGTGAAGTCGGCTGCCTGTAGTACAGGAAAGCTTCTTCTTGGTGAGGTCCGTCAAAGGCCTCGCCAGGCTACTATAGTGGGGGACGAACCTCCTATAGTACCCGGCGGTGCCCAGGAATCACATCACCTGGGGGTGGGGCAGGATGCGATAGCATCCACTTTCCCAGGCTCTGGCTTCAGGGTCCCCCTGCCTACCCAGTGCCCCAGGTAGTTGACCTCACTCATGCCCAGCTGGCACTTTTTCGGCTTGATGGTCAAGCCTTCCTGGTGGATCCGCCCCAGCACCTGCGTCAGGTGCTGTAGGTGATCCTCCCATGTGGGACTGAAGATGGCAATGTCATCCAAGGTACGCGGCCGTGTACTCTTCAAGTCCCTTAACCCCTTAAGGACCGGGATCATTTTCACCTTAACCACTTAAGGACACAGCCATATTTCACCTTAAGGACCAGGCCATTTTTTGCAAATCTGACCAGTGTCGCTTTATGTGGTGATAACTTTAAAACACTTTTACTTATCCAGGCCATTCTGAGATTGTTTTTTCATCACATATGGGACTTCATGACACTGGTAAAATGAAGTAAAAAAAATAAATACACAATTTACCAAATTTTATAAAAATTAGCAAATTTCCAAGTTTCAATTTCTCAACTTCTCTATTACATAGTAATACCTCCAAAAATAGTTATTACTTTACATTCCCTATATGTCTACTTCATGTTTGGATCATTTTGGGAATGCCATTTTAGTTTTTGGGGACGTTACAAGGCTTAGAAGATTAGAAGCAAATCTTGAAAATTTTCAGTAATTTTCAAAAACCCTATTTTTAAGGACCAGTTCAGGTCTGAAGTCACTTTGTGAGGCTTACATAATAGAAACCACCCAAAAATGACCCCATTCTAGAAACGACTCCCCTCAAGGTATTCAAAACTGATTTTACAAACATCATTAATCCTTTAGGTGCAACACAAGAGTCATTGGCAAATGAAGATGAAATTTCAGAATTTAAATTTTTTGCCAAATTTTCAATTTTAATCCATTTTATCCACTAACAAAGCAAGGGTTAACAGCCAAACAAAACTCTATATTTATTGCCCTGACTCTGCGGTTTACAGAAATAACCCATATGTGGTCGTACACTACTGTACGGCCACACGGCAGGGCGTAGAGCGAAAGGGGCGCCGTGTGGTTTTTGGAAGGCAGATTTTGATGGACTGGTTAATTTACACCATGTCCCATTTGAAGCCCCCCTGATGCAGCCCTACAGTATAAACTCCTTAAAAGTGACCCCATTTTGGAAACTACGGGATAAGGTGGCGGTTTTGTTGGGACTATTTTAAGGGTACATATGATTTTTAGTTGCTCTATATTACATTTTTGTGAGCTAAGATTACCAAAAATAGAAATTCTGAAATGTCATCCATTTGCCATAAACTGTTGAGGAACACCTAAAGGGTTAATAAAGTTTGTAAAATCAGTTTTGCATACCTTGAGGGGTGTAGTTTCTTAGATGAGGTCACTTTTATGGAGTTTCTACTCTAGGGGTGCATCAGGGGTTCTTCAAATGGGACATGGTGTAAAAAAAAAAAGGTTATCAAAATCTGCCTTCCAGAAACCATATGTCATTCCTTTCCTTTTGCGCCCTGCCGTTTGGTCATATAGCAGTTTACGACCACATATGGGGTGTTTCTGTAATCTGAAGAATCAGGGTAATAAATATTAAGTTTTGTTTGGCTGTTAACCCTTGCTTTGTTACCGGAAAAAATGGATTAAAATGGAAAATGTGCCAAAAATAGTTGTTTTGGCACCGTTTTTAATATTTATTTTTTTTGGACCGTGTTAATCTGGGGGGTTAGGTCATGGGGTATTTTTATAGAGGAGATTCTTACAGACGCGGCGATACCTAATATGTCTACTTTTTTTTAATTTATTTTAGTTTTACTAAATATCATTTTTGGAAAAAAGAATTCGATAGTCAGTGGCTAAATTTGGGAAGGGGATTATAAATTTAGTACTCCATGGAAGTGTGGTATTCCCTGAAGCAACTAATAATGCAGAGGCCCGGATGATCAGGGCACGTGTCACACAGTGGTGGTGTCCTTTCGTATCCCCTTCCTGTGACACACTCTGCACCTTTTTTTGGGTCCGTCCCTTCTTTCCAGTATGGGGGACCACACCTGGAAAGTGTTGGCCAGGGACGATCCGGGCGCCTCCAGTTCCCGAGGTACTCTGGCCTGCTCTTTCCCGGTCAGAAAAAAACAGGGCCTTGAGGACTGCCTCATAGAACTGAAGGAATTTTCCTGTGTTGCCAGCGCTCTGGGACAGTACAAAAGAGTTGTACAGGGCAACCTGCACCAAGTAGACCGCAACTTTTTTGTACCACGCCTGGGTTTTGCGCATGGCGTTATATGGCTTGAGGACTTGATCAGAGAGATCAACTCATACCATATTGTAGTCGACGATACAATCGTGCTTGAGGACCGTTGCCGCGGTACCTCGCACAGGGACAGGGTTGATGCCATTACCGTGAATTGTGGACAGTACAAGGACATCCCTCTTGTCCTTATATCTGACCAGCAGCAGGTTTCCACTGGTAAGGGCACGGGTCTCACCCCCTAGGGATAGGTACCTGGAGGGGGTAGGTAGGGAGGCCGCGTTGATTTTTCTGCATGGTCCCACAAGCGGACGTGGATCTGGCGGCGAGGGACTGGAACAAGGAGATACTAGTATAAAAGTTATCCACGTACAGATGTAACCCTTATCTAGCAATGGGTGAATAAGGTCCCACACAAGTTTCCCGCTAACACCCAGAGTGGGGGGACATTCTGGGAGTTGAATACGGGAATCTCGCCCCTCGTACACCCAAAACTTGTAAGTGTACCCTGAGGTACTCTCACACAGTTTGTACAGCTTCACGCGATACCTCGCCCGCTTAGAGGGAAAATGAGTCTCCCCTTGAAAGCAATGAGAGACTCCTCAACCGCGACCTCCCTTCCAGGTACATAGGCCTCCACAAATTTGGCCTCAAAGTGATCGATGACCAGCCTGATTTTGTACAGGCGGTCATAGGCAGGATCACCTTGGGGGGACATGCTGCATTATCTGCATAATGCAGGCATTTCCAGATGGCCTCAAACCGGGTACGTGTCATGGCCATACTGTAGAGTGGGGTCTGGTAGAGGACATCCCCACTCCAGCACTGCCTGACACAGTTTTGTTTTTGAATAGGCCCATGTGCAGCACGAGGCCCCAAAACGTCCTCATCTCGGCTGCACTGATCGGAGTCCAGCCATCGGCCCTAGCCAAAAGGGAGCCCGGGTGTTGAGCAACGAACTGTTGGGCATACAGGTTCGTTTGCTCCACCATCAGATTTACAAAGTGGTCACTGAAAAGAAGACTTAAGTAGTCATATTCAGTGAAGCCCACTGTGGAAATCTGGATTCCTGGTTGGCCAACAAAATCAGGAATCGCGGGGTCAAAATTCTCTGGGGTACACCAGACAAGTTCACCGGCAGGGGGGCTCAAGTGGACTGATCTGGTGGGCCGAAAAACTAGCCTTGGGGGCTCATCATCATCGCTAGATGATGAGGAGGACGCGGATGACAAGAGGAAAGTGGGGTCATCCTCGTCCTCACTGGGACTCTTGGATTCGGAGGCAAGCTGGGCGTATGCCTCCTTGGCCGAGAACGTCCGGCGGGCCATAAGGGAGTGTGTGTGTGTGCGCGTGTGTGGAAAACTTTATTCAGCGTGCGTGTGTGTGGGGGACAGGTGTTTGCGTACTTTGCCCTACACTTAACAGAAAGAAAGAAAAACTAACTAAAAAAATGTGAAAATCCCAAAAAGTGTCCAAAAACGGCATCACGGTGGACTCGTACAATCCAAAGGGGGTTATAAAGGCAGAGCGTTCCAGCGCCTCACGAGTCAGGAGAATCTGCCAGTACCCCTGGCTCAGATCCATGATGGTCAGGTACTGGGCCCCAGCCAACTGATCGAGCAGGTCATCTATGTGTGGAATAGGGTACGCATCAGTGACCGAGACAGCGTTGAGTCCCCTGTAGTCTACGCAGAACTGGGTGGTCCGGTCCATCTTTGGGATGAGGACCACAGGCGAGGCCCAAGCGCTGTTGGATGCCTGGATGACCCCCAGCTTCAGCATCTCGTCAATCTCCTGGCGCATGTGCTGCTGCACCTTCAAGGAAACCTGATATGCTGAACGCCGGATTGGGGGGGTGATCCCTAGTGTCCACGTGATGGACGGCCAACTCCGTCCTTCCGGGCTTGTTGCTGAACAACTCCCGGAAGGGGTGAAGGGTGGCCCATAGCTGGGACCGTTGGTCCTTAAAGAGCTGTTGGCCCACCTCCACATCCTCGATGGACCCACCCGCCTTCACCTGGGCGAGGCCTTCTGCCTTTCTCAGGCGTGGTCCAGGGTGACAAGGTACGTCACGGCATTGAGGCGCTGATGCACATGGTATGGGCCTTCCCAGGCCGCCTGAAGCTTGTCCTGGGGTACGGGGACCAGTACCCATACCTTTTGGCCAACCTGGTAGGTCCTCTCGCAAGCGTTTTGGTCATACCATCGCTTCTGGTCGGCCTGGGCCCGCTCCATACTATCGTGCACCAGCTGCGACAAGGCCTGCATCTTGTCCCGGGAGCGCATGACCTACTCAACGACCGACACTCCAGGTGTGGCTACATCTCCCTCCCAGGCCTCTTTCACCAGAGCCATGGGCCCCCACACACGTCGCCCATACAGGAGCTCAAAGGGGGAGAACCCCGTGGAGGCCTGTGGGACCTCTCGGTAGGCAAACAGTAGATGTGGGAGGTACTGCTCCCAGTCACGCCTGTGGGAGTCGACCAACATCTTAAGCATCTACTTTAAGGTGCCATTAAACCGTTCGCACAGGCCAGTCACCAGATGTTGCACCTGTGTTTGACTACAGAGGGACTCCATCAATTGCGACATGAACTGGGTCCCCTGGTCGGTGAGCATTTCCTGGGGAAAGCCCACTCTGGAGAAAATCTCCAGCAAGGCGGTGGCCACCTTGTCGGCCCGAATGGATGACAAGGCTACCGCCTCCGTGTGGCATAGTCTACTACTGTCAATATGAAGCGTTTCCCGGAGCTGCTGGGAATGAACAGCGGTCCCTATCTTTGGCCAATAGAAATGGGTTTAGCGACCCCTAGGTGTCCAGCCATCGGAATCTCATGCGGAACCCGTAACAACGCCGTCCTGAACCTATAGGGTACCACTAGCTGTCGGTCCCTAGGCCACGCCTCCAGTGAGCCCTGCTGGACCGTGACCCGATACAGCCGTCCTTGGTCCCAGACCATCAGCTCGAGGCCTGAGTCCGAGGGGGGCTGCTCCACTCGCTCCTTGAGAGAGTTCAGGCTGGTGTCAGCCACTAACGCTGCCTGAAACTCCTGACTGGACGTAGCCAGAATAGACGAGACTGCCACGTCCCCTGTCAGGTCCCCGGGACCTGTCTCCTGGCCTCCATCTGACTTGGCAGCCACTTGGTCTGAAGAGGGAAAGCCATCAGACCCCTGAGGGGCCCCAGCACTACCACTGCGCGTGACAGCAACTATGGCCACTGCCACCGCTGGTAGTGCCTGCTTCCCCTTAGCTCCCGACCAAGTCGCCAGTCCAGATGGACTAGCCTGGCCCTCTGACATCCCAGTTGTGGAGGAACCCTGCACTGAGGCTCTACCTGGCAGCCCTACTTCTCCTGGAGCAGCCCTGACCTCATTTGCATCCTCCTCCCCCCGCAGCTGTTCCAGCAGGCTTGCTGGCCACACCCTAGGGATTCAGCACAGCTGGCAGGAATAACCTCCTCCCCACTGAGGGGAGAGGTACACATTACATCCACATCCCCATCAACAGGCATGTTAGGTACATTCACAGAATCATCTGGGGGGGTCATTACATCACATTCTGGGGAATCTGACCTCGGGGTAGGGCCACAAGCCGCCCCAGGTCCGTCCCCAGCAAAACACTGGCGGGGATATTTGCAGATACCCCCACCTCCCTTACTCCTCGACCGGCGCCCCAGTCCAAATAGACCTTGGTGACAGGCAGCACCGGTTCTACTCCTCCAATCCCGGAGACAGTAAGGGATCTCCCAGGCAATAAATCATGGGGTGTCACCAGTTCAGGCCGTACCAGTGTCATCTCAGCGCCGGTGTCTCTAAGTCCTATGGCCACGGCCTGGCCCACGGTGACTGGTTGAAAATTGTCAAGGGACCTCCCACCACCCCCACCCACACACAACACAGTGGACGGTTTCCAGCTTGATGACTGGGACAGATCCCTCGGGCGCCTGGGGCACATGGCTTTGAAGTGTCCTGGCTGCCTACAGAGGTGGCACAGTCGGGGTTCCCCCACTGACGTTGAAAGTGTAGCAGGGGCTGGTGCCCACTTGGGCCTAGGGGCAGGGGTAGCAGATGCAGCGTGCGTCTTACCCCCTCTCCAGCTGACAGGTTTCTGGGCCTCTGAAGTCCTGTTGTTGTTGTATTCATCGGCCAGGGCTGCTGTTGCGGAGACCCCTTTTGGCTTCCGGTCGCGGAGGTACTGCTGCAGGTCCTCTGGGCAATTCCACAAGAACTGTTCTGTGGCGATGAGCTCCTTCAGCTGCTGGATGGTGATGAGCTCCAATCCATTGGTCGACCGCTCTCAGCAAGGCCCGCATGTGATCGGTCCAGCTCTGGGTAGAACCCTGCTGCAAATTCCTGAGCTTTTTCCGGTACGACTCAGAGCCTGTTTGATGTCCTCATAGCTCAGGATGGTCTCGCTGCGCAGGTACCCGAAGATTTCAAGGGCTTTTTCCCTGAGACGTGGCATGAGGAATCTGACCCACTGGTCCTCCGGCAGCTGGTACTGATGGCAGGCTGTCTCAAATGCCAACAAGAAAGTGTCCAAGTCCTTATCTTTGTCCTCCAGGGGAAAGTCCTCCACCTGCAGTTTGGGAATTCGCATCTCTGGAAACTCACATCGGGCTGGAGAGGGCTGCTGGAGTTGGAGCTGGAGCACTTGTAGCTGGTGCTCACGCTCGGCCTGCTAGTGACGTTCTGCAGCTGCCATGAGGACCTCGTAGGAAGCCTGGTCTCTGGCCTGGAGTCGGTCTAGGGCAGCCTGTAAGAGAGCGGCCAAGCCCACCTGGGCAGGTGGAGTGAGGCCCAGCGCGGACCTCACCCAGGCAACTGGCTCCTTGGGGAGCTTTGGCTGTGTTCCCCCTTGCTTTGAAGAAAGTTGCCTTCCACCTCCTCTCTGCCCCCTATCTGAACTGCATCCTCCCCGCCATAATTCATAGCCTCAACCATCTCCTTAGCCTTGCTTCTTGTGTAACTGGCCATCATTGCCACGGATGGTCACTGACACAGACTGCAACCTGATGCACACACACACACACACCTTATGTATTTTCACTCAGATTGTCTAGTGTTGAGCTGATCTTAAGACTCCAGCGGCAAAAGCTACTGCTGGTCGTCTTTAGTGTCTGGGAGTATGGGTCTCACACTCCCACACACTAGTATCTCGATCCCACTTTGCTGCCAACAATATGTGACGAATACCAGGCCTCGTGCCCGCTTGACGCCACCCACGTCAAGCTCACTAGATGCAGTATGGTCACTTGTTACCAAAGCGTGACGTTACACCCTCCAGAGGAGCAGGTAAGGTCAACTTGGTACAGTTTACACAGACACCTCCTGTCCACGCGGGCACTGAGAGGCAACAAGCTGAGAGAGTCTTTTCACTGCCGCAGTGAAAACAGCGCTGTCTCAGCCCGGGTATCTGCCACCAGCTTCTCGTTTGATATAAGCCCGGTCCGCTAACGGGATTATATAGAGTGAGAAACCAATCCGCGGTAGCTTATAGCTAGGCCAAAACACGGACGTGGAGATTCGTGATAGAGATACAAGATAGCACAAAATTTAATTATATATTTAATCACCTTAAGAGTGCACTAGATGACCCAATATACACAGAGAATATATACAGTGGTCTGAGGTTACAGATACAGGTGATATAGGTACAACGGGGTAAAGCAGAGCAAAAGTCAGTTACCGGGTAGTTGAAAGTTCTATGATGGTGGAATAGTCCTTAGCTGCAGTCACGTGGGGGGCAATGATGGCAGCGGTTTCCAGGTCTCTCCAAACACATTTGCATGATATGACCCCCTGTTAGAGAAAGACGCCACCCGCTGGCTTGCATGGGCTTATGACCTGTAGGCGGCCGCTCCCCTCCCCGCCTATGGGTAGGGTCCACCCCTCCTACTCCTACTCTGGTGCTGGCAGCAAATGACCCATAAAACACCTTAGGGCTCATACCCCCAGACCAGAATGTCGCAGGAAGTTGGTACCGGGCCCAATTGATCCGCCTGGGTTCTGGCTGCAACTAGAGTCCAAACATGGCACCGTTAGTTGATTTCTGTGGGGAGATATGGATATCTCCCTTCCCTGGCATCCCCTCCTCAAACAAAGACCATGGGCACGTTCATCGTGGCCACCGGGACTCAAATATGTATCCGTTTTGTGCCTGCGATGGCCGGGCGATTCATAATTCCTTATGAAATGTAGGTGCCAACTTGATTTCCTCTGCCATCTTTCAGCAAATGGTGGGTGTGAGGACATGGTTGACAGTAAATATTAATCCATATTCCTGACAGAAACCACCCATAAATGACCCCATTTTAGAAACTACACCCCTTAAGGTATTCAACGCTGATTTTACAAACTTTGTTAACCCTTTAGGTGTTCCACAAGAATTAATAGAGAATTTCACTTTTTTGGCAGATTTTCCATTTTGAATTTTTTATTTTTTTTGCTAACAAAGCAAGGGTTAACAGCCAAATACAACTCAATATTTATTACCCTGATTCTGTAGTTTACAGAAACACCCCATATGTGGTCATAAACTGCTGTACGGCCACACGACAGGGCGCAGAAGGAAAGGAATGCCATATGGTTTTTGGAAGGCAGATTTCACTGAGCTACCGAGTCACATTTGAAGATCCCCTGATGCACCCCTAGAGTAGAAACTCCAAAAAAGTGACCCCATTTAAGAAACAACACATCTCAAGGTATTCAAAACTGATTTTACAAACTTTGTTAACCCTTTAGGTGATCTGCAAGAATTAATGGAATATGGAGATAAAATTTCTGAATTTCACTTTTTTGGCAGATTTTCCATTTTAATCCATTTTTTCCAGTAACAAAGCAAGGGTTAACAGCCAAACACAACTCAATATTTATTACCCTGATTCTGTAGTTTACAGAAACACCCCATATGTGATTGTAAACTGCTGTACCGCCACACGGCAGGGCGCAGAAGGAAAGGAATGCCTTATAGTTTTTGGGAGGCAGATTTCACTGCCTCCCAAAAACCATATGGCATTCCTTTCCTTCTGCGCCCTGCTGCACCCCTAGAGTAGAAACTCAAAAAAAAGACCCTATTTTGGAAAGTATGGGATAAGGTGGCAGTTTTGTTGGTACTATTTTAGGGTACATATCATTTTTGGTTGCACTATATTACACTTTAAGGAAAAAAATAAGGGGTTGGGTCAGCACAACCTGCCTGTAGGTGCAGATCACTATGGCAAAATACATATATAAACGGAAAATGCAAATGTGATCGCACACTACATCCAGCACTCTGCCCTCCATGCTGGATGAGACATTGGTTTATATTTTGGCCAAAGCATAGTAAGCCACTCACCGCGTCAAGGTCGTCTCATGAGTGGTCCCTAACTCTTGTTCCTACCTGTTCATGGGCCATGACAGCCACATAAAATCCAGGGAATGCAGGTCAGCATGCAAGCCAAGTACACTTTGCTTGTAACCCCGTCCGGTGCCATTACAGCTTTCATCGGATCCAGGGATGCAAGTACCAACATGCATGCTGAACCCACCATACACTTTTCCTGGAGCCAGATGGCTAATGGTAGGTTCTATACAAGCAGACTCAGTTTTATACTGACTTTAAAACCAGCCTCAAGGACAGATTAACTGGTCAGGTGTGCAATGACTCCAAGGAGATCGCCACGCCTCCAATATATACTACAAAGAAAAAAATAAGGGGTTGGGTCAGCACAACCTGCCTGTAGGTGCAGATCACTATGGCGAAATACATATATAAACGGAAAATGCAAATGTGATCGCACACTACATCCAGCACTCTGCCCTCCATGCTGGATGAGACATTGGTTTATATTTTGGCCAAAGCATAGTAAGCCACTCACTGCGTCAAGGTCGTCTCATGAGTGGTCCCTAACTCTTGTTCCTACCTGTTCATGGGCCATGACAGCCACATAAAATCCAGGGAATGCAGGTCAGCATGCAAGCCAAGTACACTTTGCTTGTAACCCCGTCCGGTGCTATTACAGCTTTCATCGGATCCAGGGATGCAAGTACCAACATGCATGCTGAACCCACCATACACTTCTCCTGGAGCCAGATGGCTAATGGTAGGTTCTATACAAGCAGACTCAGTTTTATACTGACTTTAAAACCAGCCTCAAGGACAGATTAACTGGTCAGGTGTGCAATGACTCCAAGGAGATCGCCACGCCTCCAATATATACTACAAAGAAAAAAATAAGGGGTTGGGTCAGCACAACCTGCCTGTAGGTGCAGATCACTATGGCGAAATACATATATAAACGGAAAATGCAAATGTGATCGCACACTACATCCAGCACTCTGACCTCCATGCTGGATGAGACATTGGTTTATATTTTGGCCAAAGCATAGTAAGCCACTCACCGCGTCAAGGTCGTCTCATGAGTGGTCCCTAACTCTTGTTCCTACCTGTTCATGGGCCATGACAGCCACATAAAATCCAGGGAATGCAGGTCAGCATGCAAGCATGAGACGACCTTGACGCGGTGAGTGGCTTACTATGCTTTGGCCAAAATATAAACCAATGTCTCATCCAGCATGGAGGGCAGAGTGCTGGATGTAGTGTGCGATCACATTTGCATTTTCCGTTTATATATGTATTTCGCCATAGTGATCTGCACCTACAGGCAGGTTGTGCTGACCCAACCCCTTATTTTTTTCTTTGTAGTATATATTGGAGGCGTGGCGATCTCCTTGGAGTCATTGCACACCTGACCAGTTAATCTGTCCTTGAGGCTGGTTTTAAAGTCAGTATAAAACTGAGTCTGCTTGTATAGAACCTACCATTAGCCATCTGGCTCCAGGAGAAGTGTATGGTGGGTTCAGCATGCATGTTGGTACTTGCATCCCTGGATCCGATGAAAGCTGTAATGGCACCGGACGGGGTTACAAGCAAAGTGTACTTGGCTTGCATGCTGACCTGCATTCCCTGGATTTTATGTGGCTGTCATGGCCCATGAACAGGTAGGAACAAGAGTTAGGGACCACTCATGAGACGACCTTGACGCGGTGAGTGGCTTACTATGCTTTGGCCAAAATATAAACCAATGTCTCATCCAGCATGGAGGGCAGAGTGCTGGATGTAGTGTGCGATTATATTACACTTTAGTGTCTCCATATTCTGAAAGCCATAGTTTTTTTAAATTTTGGGCGACTGTCTTATGTAGGGGCTCATTTTTTTCAGTATGAGATGACTGTTTGATTGGTACTATTTTAGGGTGCATATGACTTTTTGTGATGTAAGGTGACAATGGCTTTTTTGACACTTTAAAAAAATATATTTTTTACAGTGTCCACCTGAGGGGTTAGGTCAAGTGATGTTCTTATACAGCAGGTTCTTATGGACGTGGCAATACCGAATATGTATACTTTTTTATTTATTTATTCAAGTTTTACACAATAAAAGCATTTTTGAAACAAAAAAAATCATGTTTTAGTGTCTCCATATTCTGAAAGCCATAGTTTTTTTTTATTTTTTGGGCGACTGTCTTTGTAAGGGTATAATTTTTTTGTGGGATGAGATGACTGTTTGATTGGCACTATTTTAGGGTGCATATGACTTTTTGATCGCTTGCTATTACCTTTTTTGTGATGTAAGGTGACAAAAAAACTGACTATTTTAGCACAGTTTTTATTTTTATTTTTTTGACGGTGTTCACCGGAGGTAGTTAGTTCATGTAATATTTTTATAGATCTGGTCGATGCGGACGTGGCGATACCTAATATGTCTACTTTTCTTTTTTTCCCTAATTTTTACGAATTTGTTTACTTTATTTTGGAAAAAAGACACTTTTTTTTAAACTTTAAAGTTTTTTTTGTAAAACGTTATTTTTTTTACTTTTTTTTTTTTTTTCACTTCATTATTTATCCCACTCTGGGACTTCAACATTACAGGGTCAGATCCCTGTTTCAATGCAGCACAATACATCTGTATTGTGCTGTATTGAACTGTTAATGTCTTACACTATAAGATGCTAACAGTTGCCTAGTAGACCCAGTCTGGGGGCTGGGTCTCTTAGGCCTCCATTAATGCCAGGCCCCAAGTCTTGGAATGGCTTGGGGCTGCCATGGCAACCGAGTCCCTGCCACAGCAGCGCAGGGACCCGATGGATGAGGTGAGGGAGCGCTAACCTCCCATATGCAGCCGTCAGCGCTGACCGCGGCATATGAGGGGTTAATCCACCGGCATTGGCGTTATCACCGATGCTGGTGGATGCAGCAGGGATCCAGCTGTCAGTAACAGTCGGATCTCTTTAGGACGAGCATTCTTGTCCTGGGTCCTTAATGTATTAACATAGCCAAGACGGATCCGTCATGAACTCCATTGAAAGTCAATGGGGGAAGGATCCGTTTCGATTTTATCAGAGAAAACTGATCCGTCCACATTGACTTGCATTGTGGTTCATGACAGATCTGTCTTGCTCCGCATCTCAGGACGGAAAGGAAACAGCAGCATGCTGCGGTTTGCTCTCCAGTATGAGAACGGAATGGAATGCATTTTGAAGCAGTCCGTTCTGCTCAGTTATTGTCAATGGGGACAAAATGGAAGAGTTTTTTCCCCGCTATTGAGACCCTATGACGGATCTCAATACTGGAAAACATTACCGCTAGTGTGAAAATAGCCTAATGCTCTGTCCATACTGGTGTCATGTGCAAGAGCTATAATACATACTTTATGATCCTGTGATAATCTGGTTCAGCAACAGGGCCGGTGCAAGGATTTTTGCCAACACAAGCAAAGCTACAGCTGCAGCAGCTGGCTTCTCCTCTGTGTGGTCCTGGTATCTTCTCTCTGCTTTAGACAATCGCTGGTTTGAGCACCGTATTTTTCACCCTCTAAGACGCACCGACCCATAAGACGCACCTAGGTTTTAGAGGAGGATAATAAGAAAAAGATATTTTCCATTGCACCTCAGGTCAGACCAGCAATCAGACCCCCAATGTTAATCAGACCTCAGATCGGACCCCCATGTCAGCCATCCTGCCCCCATGTCAGCCATCCTGCCCCCATGTCAGCCATCAGTCCCCCATGTCAGCCATCATGCCCCCATGTCAGCCATCATGCCCCCATGTCAGCCATCAGCGCTAATAAAATAAAATAAAAATAACTTACCTCTCCTGCTCCTGGACTCCCCCACTCCTCACCACCAGCGCTCTCTCTCTTCTTCCTGGTTCTTGGCTGTCAGCTGTGAAGGCTGCGCACAGTGAGGTCACATGGTGCGCAGCCCTTTACAGCAGACAGCCGAGCGGAGGACCAGGAAGCAGTGAGTACAGATCCTTCACAGCTTCCCGGTCCTCCGGTACTAATGAAGTGTTTCATTAGTACTCGCCCCATAAGACCCAGGGGCGAAAAATACAGGGTATTTATAAAAAAAAAAGTTCATTTTTTCCGCCCTCCCCTGTCTCTGCGCCCTAAGGCAGCCGCTTGGTCTGCCTTATTATAGCACCAGCCCTGTTCAGCGATACCCAGAGGAAGAGCCAACCAGACAAAACTATTTCAACAATTGAACCTCCTTTTCCCATAGCATCTCCAATCCCCACAAGACCGCTTACTTTTTTTTTTTCTCCTCTTCATCTACAGGATTCTTCCTGTGCATCTCCCATGCTCTGGAACTCACTACCCCAACACATCAAACCCTCCCCTAACTTACCTCTTCAGCAAAGCCTCCTGCCACTGCACTGCCACATGACCTCACTTTCTGCCTCCTTCGTACTTTTCTTTATAGATGGTCATTCCTCATGGGTAGTGTCACGGTCCCTCAGGTGACTGATGTTAGGCAATCAAGGAGATTGGCTGAGCGTGGAGGAATCTAACAGCCTCTTTGATTTCTCTTGATTTAGTATTGATTGGGTTAATGACCACTTCCCTTTTCTCAGCTGTTGCTCAGTGGTCATCACTTCTACCCTTTATAGTCTGACCCCACCCTTCTGACTGTGCAGTAGATAGCTTCATTTGGATTTGGCAGCTGGGTTGTTCTTTGTAAAAAAAAAAAGAAAAGAAAAGAAAAAAAGATGGTACCGTTAGACCATGTCTGGACTTCTGTGAGCTCAACCGTATTTCCGTCCGTGATCCTTACCCCCTTCCTTTGATTTAATTTGTTTAGTCAGATTGTCTGTGCCAAGGTGTTTTCTAAATTGGATTTGAGGGGGGCATATAATCTGGTAAGGATTAGGGAGGCGGATGAGTGGAAGACGGCATTTAATACCCATGAGGGTCATTTTAAAAACCTGGTCATGCCCTTTGGGTTAAAAAACGCTCCAGCGGTTTTTCAACGCTTTATCAATTACATCTTTCATCATCTGGTGGGGAGATTTGTTGTGGTATATCTGGATGACATACTAATTTATTCAGCAGACATGGAGACTCATAAGGATCATGTGAGACAGGTGTTGCAGATCCTAAGAGAGAATAAATTGTATGCGAAGATGGAAAAATGTGTTTTTGCTGTTCAGGAAGTGCAATTTCTGGGTTACCTGCTCTCACACTCAGGTTTTCGTATGGATCCCGAGAAAGTGTCACAACCAGACAGCTGAGAAGCTCTGACAGAAGCCTTTCAGAACCTCTTCCTTGAGTTTTCTTTGTTTTGGTTTCAGTTCCTCATCTCGTTAGCCTCTCTCAGCTGACATGCAGTTGGACTGATTGCTTCCCTTTAAATTCCTCCCCATAATGCAGTAGTGTGCGGCTTATACAACTTCCTGGAGTGTGTGTGCATGCTGTTCCTATATCCCAGTCTTCTGCAAGATAAGTGCTGTATATTTATTTGTGATTTTCTGTTTGCTGGATCTTAGGAGACCCTGACTCCCTCCGTGTCTAGTGTAGGGAGCCGGTGGTCGTGTCCCCTCACTATTGTAGGGTCTTCAGGCGTTAGATAGTCGAGGTACGTGGATATGCGACCATCCACCTTTGGGGTGTTCGCATAGGCTGAGCAGTCAGGGAGAGTGTGTCAGGTCTCATGCAGGGGTCTCCCTTTTGTTCCTTAGTTGTGGATCCAGTGAGTCATAGATTATTTTGCATTGTCTTGTTTCCTGTACACCATCCGTGACATTATAAGCCGCCAAAACCGTCTTAAGCATGGATCCGGTTTCACTTTTGGCTGAACGCTTCCAGGGTCTTTCATTGGAGGTAGCTGATCTCCGTAAGACTTTTTCTCAGTTTCAAGTGACCGGTTCAGCTTGCGTTCATGGAGTTTGTTCTGAACCTAAGATCTCGCTCCCGGATACGTTCTCCGGGGGTAGTGAGAATTTTGTGCGTTTTAGAGAGGCTTGCAAACTCCATTTTCGCCTTCTTCCCCATTCCTCTGGCGATGAGGAACGGAGGGTGGGGATCATTATATCGCTGCTCAGGGGTAACGCTCAGTCCTGGGCCTTTTCGCTGCCGGAGGGGGCACGGCCCCTCTGTTCAGTGGATGAATTCTTTTTAGCCCTGGGTCAGATATATGATGATCCGGAATGTATTGCTCTGGCTGAGTCTAGACTACGTCTGTTATGCCAGGGTAAACAATCCGCAGAGATATACTGCTCAGAATTTCGGAGATGGGCAGCTGATACTGGTTGGAATGATGCTGCACTCCGAAGTCAATTTTGCCATGGTCTTTCAGAGGGATTGAAAGATGCATTTGCCTTTCATGAGAGGCCTATCTCCTTGGACTCTGCTATGTCTCAGGCCGTTCGTATTGACAGGCGTCTTAGAGAGAGAGGAGAGATCTCTCCTTCCTGTCATACTCAGCCCCGGGACAGTGCAGCGGTCTCATTCTGTGCGCAAGGGTCTCAGTCGCTGTCAGCCCCTTCTGAGCAGGAGCCCATGCAGCTGGGGTTGATTGCCTCTGACAATAGAAGATTCAGCCCGCATGGCAGGGTTTGTTTTTGTTGTGGAGGTATAAATCATTTGGCAAATGTTTGTCCCTCTAGGAGATTCAGGCAGTTTTCTGGGAGTAATAAAGAAACAAAAAGGAAAAAATCTTTTAAAAATGTTCCGTCTGTTACTATTGGCAGGGTTGAGGCGGAAATTGAAGGTTTTCTGTTTGCTTGTAGTTCCCGTTTTGTCCTGCCTGCTAGGGCGGCGCTAGAGAGCAAGAGCATTTTTTTGTGGATAGTGGAGCAGCTGTCAATCTCATTGATAGTCAATTTGCAATAACTTATGGTTTCCAGGTATGCACTTTGGGAAAGGATATTCCTGTTTTTGCTATTGATTCCGCACCACTTTCTCAGAGATCATTAAAGGGCATAGTTCACAATATCCGTTTAATTGTGAGTGATACTCATGTTGAGGATGTGTCATGTTTCGTCCTTAGCGGTTTGCCTACTCCTCTAGTGTTGGGGCTACCCTGGCTCACTAAACATAACCCCACCATTGATTGGCAAGCGAGGCAAATAAATGGTTGGAGTGACTTTTGCAGAGAGAATTGCCTCACGACATCTGTTTCTGAGGTTTCTACTAAGATTGTACCACCTTTCCTCTCTGAATTTTCGGATGTCTTCTCTGAGAGTGGAGTTCAGGATTTGCCCCCGCACAGGGAGTACGATTGCCCTATTAATCTCATCCCAGGCGCCAAACTGCCTAAATCTCGTTTATACAATCTTTCCCAACCTGAGAGGGTCGCTATGCGTACTTATATCTCTGAGAGTCTGAGAAAAGGACACATACGACCCTCGAAGTCACCTGTTGCCGCTGTTTTTTTCTTTGTTAAGAAAAAAGATGGTTCTTTAAGACCTTGTCTGGATTTCAGGGAGCTGAACAGTATCACTATTCGTGACCCTTATCCGCTTCCTCTGATCCCGGACCTGTTTAACCAGGTTGTTGGGGCTAAAGTCTTTTCCAAATTAGACCTAAGAGGGGCATACAACCTGGTCAGGGTCAGAGAAGGAGACGAATGGAAGACGGCTTTCAATACCCCTGAGGGCCATTTTGAGAATTTGGTTATGCCTTTTGGTTTGATGAATGCCCCAGCCGTTTTTCAGCATTTGGTAAATAGGATTTTTTATCATTTAATGGGAAAATTTGTATTAGTGTATTTGGATGACATTTTGATTTTTTCTCCTGATTTCAAAACTCATAAGGAACACTTACGTCAGGTCTTCCTCATCCTGCGGGAGAATAAATTATACGCAAAACTGGAAAAATGTGTGTTTACAGTTCCAGAAATTCAATTTCTGGGGTTTCTTCTCTCCGCTTCTGGTTTTCGCATGGACCCCGAGAAGGTCCGCGCTGTGCTTGAGTGGGAGCTTCCTGAGAATCAGAAGGCGCTGATGCGTTTTTTGGGCTTTGCCAATTATTACAGGAAGTTTATTTTGAATTATTCCTCTGTTGTTAAACCACTCACTGATATGACCAGAAAGGGGGTAGATTTTTCTTCCTGGTCGGTAGAGGCGCGTAAGGCTTTTTATAATATCAAGGAGAGTTTTGCTTCCGCTCCCATCCTGGTACAACCTGATATTTCTTTACCCTTCATAGTTGAGGTTGATGCTTCTGAGGTAGGTGTGGGTGCGGTCTTGTCTCAGGGTTCCTCTCCTGCCAAATGGCAACCGTGTGCCTTTTTCTCGAAGAAACTCTCCTCCGCAGAGAGAAATTACGATGTGGGAGATAGGGAATTGTTGGCCATCAAGTTGGCTTTTGAGGAATGGCGCCATTGGCTAGAGGGAGCCAGACACCCTATTACCGTGTTTACTGACCATAAAAATCTGACCTACTTGGAGTCAGCCAAGCGTCTGAACCCGAGACAGGCCAGATGGTCTTTGTTCTTTTCAAGGTTTGATTTTGTTGTTACGTTCCGCCCTGGGGTTAAGAATGTGAAGGCAGATGCCCTGTCACGTTGTTTTCCGGGAGGTGGGAATTTTGAAGACCCGGGTCCCATTTTGGCTGAAGGTGTGGTGGTCTCTGCTCTTTTTCCTGAATTGGAGGCAGAGGTGCAGGCAGCCCAGTCAGAGGCTCCTGATCTTTGTCCTCCTGGGAGGTTGTTTGTGCCTCTCGCTTTGAGACACAAGATTTTTAAGGAACACCACGATACAGTCCTTGCTGGGCACCCGGGGGCAAGAGCCACACTGGATCTCATCGCTCGGAGATTCTGGTGGCCTGCGCTTCGTAAGTCGGTTGAGGGTTTTGTGGCAGCCTGTGAGACTTGCGCTCGTGCCAAAGTCCCTCATTCACGGCCATCAGGTCCTCTCCTTCCCTTACCCATTCCTTCCCGTCCTTGGACACATCTGTCAATGGACTTCATAACGGACCTGCCTCGTTCCTCGGGGAAGACTGTGATTCTGGTGGTGGTGGACCGTTTTAGCAAAATGGTGCATTTCATCCCTTTTCCGGGTTTGCCCAATGCAAAGACGCTGGCGCAGGCATTCATTGACCACATTGTCAAATTGCATGGGATTCCTTCAGACATAGTCTCTGATAGGGGCACGCAGTTTGTTTCCAGATTCTGGAAGGCTTTCTGTTCTCGCTTGGGGGTTCGGTTGTCATTCTCTTCTGCTTTCCACCCGCAGTCGAATGGCCAGACGGAGCGCGTCAATCAGAATCTGGAGACATATCTGCGCTGTTTTGTGGCGGAGAATCAGGAGGATTGGTGTTCTTTTTTGTCCCTTGCTGAGTTTGCTTTAAATAACCATCGTCAGGAGTCCTCTGATAAGTCACCATTTTTTGGTGCATATGGGTTTCATCCGCAGTTTGGGACTTTCTCGGGAGAGGGGTCTTCTGGTTTACCTGATGAGGACAGATTCTCCTCGTCTTTGTCATCTATTTGGCAAAAGATTCAGGATAATCTAAAGAGCATGAGTGAGAGATATAAGCGTGTGGCAGATAAGAGACGTGTGCCTGGTCCGGACCTGAATGTTGGTGATCTGGTGTGGTTGTCTACCAAGAATATCAAATTGAAGGTTCCCTCCTGGAAGTTGGGTCCTAGGTTTATTGGGCCTTACAAGATCCTGTCTGTCATCAATCCTGTTGCCTACCGTCTTGATCTTCCTCAGACTTGGAAGATCCATAATGTTTTTCATAAGTCCTTATTGAAACCTTATGTTCAACCCATTGTACCCTCGCCTTTGCCTCCTCCTCCGATTATGGTTGATGGGAATATTGAATTTCAGGTCTCTAGGATTGTGGATTCTCGTCTTGTCCGCGGTTCTCTCCAGTACCTCGTTCATTGGGAGGGTTATGGTCCTGAGGAGAGGATGTGGGTCCCAGTGACGGACATTAAGGCCACTTGTCTCATCAGGGCTTTCCATAGGTCCCATCCTGAGAAGGTGGGCTCTGAGTGTCCGGAGTCCACTCGTAGAGGGAGGGGTACTGTCACAACCAGACAGCTGAGAAGCTCTGACAGAAGCCTTTCAGAACCTCCTCCTTGAGTTTTCTTTGTTTTGGTTTCAGTTCCTCATCTCGTTAGCCTCTCTCAGCTGACATGCAGTTGGACTGATTGCTTCCCTTTAAATTCCTCCCCATAATGCAGTAGTGTGCGGCTTATACAACTTCCTGGAGTGTGTGTGCATGCTGTTCCTATATCCCAGTCTTCTGCAAGATAAGTGCTGTATATTTATTAGTGATTTTCTGTTTGCTGGATCTTAGGAGACCCTGACTCCCTCCGTGTCTAGTGTAGGGAGCCGGTGGTCGTGTCCCCTCACTATTGTAGGGTCTTCAGGCGTTAGATAGTCGAGGTACGTGGATATGCGACCATCCACCTTTGGGGTGTTCGCATAGGCTGAGCAGTCAGGGAGAGTGTGTCAGGTCTCATGCAGGGGTCTCCCTTTTGTTCCTTAGTTGTGGATCCAGTGAGTCATAGATTATTTTGCATTGTCTTGTTTCCTGTACACCATCCATGACAGAAAGTCTGTGCGGTGTTGAACTGGGATCGACCTGAAAATCTGAAAGCGCTTATGCGGTTTTTGGTCGGAGGCGGCATTACAAGCCTTTTCTGCTGTGAAGGAATGTTTTGCTTCAGTCCCTATTCTGGTGCAAACGGACATGCCATTCATTGTAGAGGTTGACGCATCTGAGGTAGGGGTGGGAGCAATTTTGTCGCAAGGTCCCTCACCAAGTAAATGCCGCCCATGTGCTTTTTTCTAAAAAAAAAACTCGACTGCTGAAAGAAATTATGATGTGGGTAATAGGGAATTGCTGGCCATTAAGTTGGCTTTTGAAGAATGGCGCCATTGGTTGGAAGGAGCAATTCATCCTATTACGGTAATTACTGATCGCAAAAATCTTGCTTACCTTTAGTCGGCTAAATGACTGAATCCAAGACAGGCCAGATGGTCGCTGTTTTTCACCAGATTTAACTTCATTGTCACATACCGCCCTGGGGTTAAGAATGTCAAGGCGGATGCTTTTTCGCGCAGCTTTCGTGGGGGGGGGGGGGGTTGATTCTAAAGATCCTAGTCCTATTTTGTCTGAAAGGGTAGTCATATCTGCCCTATATCCTGATCTTGAGGCTAAGGTGTTGGAGGCCCAAGAGGATGCACTGGACTCTTGTCCTCCAGGGAAATTGTTCCTTCAGACTTACGTCATAACGTATTTGAGGAACATCACTGTACTGTCTTGGCTGGACACCCTGGGAGTAGATCCACTGTCGATCTCATCTCGCGCAGATTTTGGTGGCCAGGGCTGCGTAAGTGTGTTGAGGACTAAGTGTCAGCCTGTTGTACCTGTGCTCATGCTAAGGTGACACATACTTGGCCTTCTGGATCTCGTCCTCTGTTACCCATCCGGTCCAGACCTTGGACGCGTTTGTCCATGGACTTTATCACGGATTTACAGAATTCTTTGGGAAAAAACGTGATCCTGGTGGTAGTTGATCGGTTTAGCAAAATGGCGCATTTTATAGCATTGCCGGCTCTACCTAATGCCAAGACTCTTGCACAAGTGTTTGTCGATAACATCATGAAACTACATGGCATTCCCTCTGATGTGGTGTCTGATCGGGGGACTCAGTTTGTTTCCAGATTCTGGAAACCGTTCTGTACTCTACTGTGGGTACAATTGTCTTTTTCTTCAGCTTTTCATCCTCAGTCAAATGGACAGATGGAGCGCACCAATCAGAATCTGGAGATTTACTTGAGATGTTTTGTTTCGGAGAACCAGGAGGAGTGGTCTTCATTCTCGTTGTTAGCGGAGTTTGCCATTAATAATCGTAGACAGGAGTCCACTGATAATTCGCAGTTTTTGGGGGGCATATGGATTCCATCCTCAGTTTGTCACATTTTCTGGTTCTCAAACTTCCGGTATTCCTGAGGAGGAAAGATTTTCCTCTTCTTTGTCTTCGATTAGGTGTAAAATTCAAAATCACCTGAAAAAGATGGGCAACAGGTACAAGCGTGTGGCTGACCGGAGACGTATGAATGGTCCGGACCTGAGAGTGGGTGTTTCTGTGTGGCTGTCCACAAGAAACATTAAGCTTAAGGTACCTTCTTGGAAGTTGGGCTCAAGATTTATTGGTCCATATAAGATCACTGCCATTGTTAACCCTGTAGCCTTCCATCTTCAACTTCCTCAGGCTTTGAAAATTCATAACGTATTTCATAAGTCGTTGTTGAAGAGATGTGTCGAACCTGTTGAGCCGTCCTCCTTGCCTCCCGCTCCTGTAATGAAGGACGGTAATTTAGAATTTTAAATCAGCAGGATTGTGGACTCCTGAGTTCTCCGTAGATCCCTCCAGTATCTCGTCCACTGGAAGGGTTACAGACCAGAGGAGAGGATGTGGGTTCCAGCGGCCGATGTTAATGCGAATCGTCTAGTGAAGGCCTTTCACAGAGACCATCCTGATAAGGTCGGTCCTGGGTGCCTGGAGGTCACCCGTAGAAGGGGGGTACTGTCACGGTCCCTCAGGTGACTGATGTCAGGAAATCAAGGAGATTGGCTGAGCGCGGAGGAATCTAACAGTCTCCTTGATTTCTCTTGATTCAGTGTTGATAGGGTTAATGACCACTTCCCTTTTCTCAGCTGTTGCTCAGTGGTCATCCCTTCTACCATTTATAGTTTAACCCCACCCTTCTGACTGTGTGGTAGATAGCTTAATTTGGGTTTGGCTGAGCTGGTGTGAGTTTGTCTCTGGTGTTCCTGCTCGTCCGTCTCTACAGAAGTTAAGTGTCACGTTTGTTTGTGTTTGTTATATTCCCTGTTGTTTGTATCTGGGCCTGAGACAGAGACTTCCATTTGTCCATTTGGGGAGAAATGGGTTGTGTCTGGTCCTAACCTTTTCCAGGGCCTTATAGGGATATAAAGTCCTAGGTATACTGCATATGATATGAATATTCCTACCTTCAAGGTCTATTCATATTGATAGATAGTTAGGGCCCGGATTATGGTCGTCTAGGAGGTGACCTGTTTCTTCCCTAGATTCCAGGCCCAGTTACTGTTCCCCCTCCCTCCTGTGTTCAGTTCCCCCACACTGATCGTAACAGGCAGGGTCCTCTTCTCTATACCAGTCTGTTAATAAGTACATACGGTACTTATTGTACTTGTTTTATATTATGCATGTATACATCTTTCTAGATGTAAAGCATTCTGGAATGAATGGTGCTTATAAATAATAACTTAGGGAAGGGTTGAAGTACACAGCTTGTCCCATGACTTAGATTCCCCTAGTTCAGGGTTTCTGAACTCTGGTCCTCGGGACCCACCTAACGGTCAGGATTTGAGAATATCCCACAGAATGAATACCTGTGGTAAGTCCTGATGCATGGACACTAATTATATCACCTGCTCAATACTAAGAAAATCCTGAAAACATGACTGGTAGGTGGGTCCCGAGGACCGGAGTTGAGAAACCCTGGTCTAGTTGATCCTGTGGTTCAGTCTGGATAATATTAGCAGGAGGGAATCTTTCCCACTGGAAAACTTTTTATGGGCATAGCTATTGGGAGTGAAGAGCTACCACTCTCATCCAGGGCTAGCTGAAAAGGGGGGCCTAAAGACTCCTTGGCCACAAAAGAAGACACTTGTATTATCAATAGAAAATTGTGGGGGTTTGCTGCAGATTCTGCACTAAAGCCCAGGAGCTTAAAAACAAAAGTATAACAAGAGTACAAAAGTGTGATCAGGTAGTCCAGAAGTTGTAAAGCCTCTATAGAACAGATAAAACAGAACACCATATGGGATGATACCTGTGTGAAAGAGAATAAGTGAAAGTGCAAATGGCTGCCCAGCTGATGTGCAAAGTCACAACAATTATGCACTCCTGGATATAAATGAAGGTCTTCTGTGGGCTTGCTGCTGAAATTTGAAATAAATCGCCAAGGCCGTTGCCCAAGAAGGTAGCCAGACGTGCAGTATCTCACAAAAGCGAGTACACCCCTCACAAGTTTTGTAAATATTTTATTATATCCTTTCATGGGACAATGCTGAAGATATGACACTTTGATACAGTGTAAAGTAGTCTGTGTACAGCTTGTATAAAAGTGTAAATTTGGTGTGCCCTCAAAATAACACACAACCATTAATGTCTAAACCGCTGCCAACAAAAGTGAGTACCCCCATAAGTAAAAATGGCCAAATTGTTCCCAATTAGCCATTTTCCCTCCCCAGGGTCATGTGACTCGTTAGTGTTACAAGGTCTCAGGTGTGAATGGGGAGCTGTTAAATTTGGTGTTGTGGCTCTCACACTCTTATACTGGTCACTGGAAGTTCAACATGGCACCTCATGGCAAAAAACTCTTTGAACATCTGAAAAAAAGAATTGTTGCTCTACATAAAGATGGCCTAGGCTATAATAAGATTGCCAACACTCTGAAACTGAGCTGCAGCATGGCGGCCAAGACCATACAGTCGTTTAACAAGACAGGTTCCACTCAGAACGGGCCTCGCCATGGTCAACCAAAGAAGTTGACGGCATATGCTCAGTGTCATATCTAGAGGTTGTCTTTTCAAAATAGACATATGAGCAGAACGAGCGTCATAGCTGCTGGGCGCCTGCTGCTTTAGGCTAGGTCTACATGACGACATTTGTCGCGCAACATTTTGTTGCACCAATGTCGCGCGACAATTTTTATAACGGCAGTCTATGGTGTCGCACTGCAACATGCGACATGCTGCGACGCAACAGTCGCAGAAAATCCATTCGAGATGGATTTTTCTGCGACTGTCGCAGTCGCAGCATGTCGCATGTTGCAGTGCGACACCATAGACTGCCATTATAAAAATTGTCACGCGACATTGGTGCAACAAATGTTGCAGTGTAGTTGTGCCCTATCTGTGTTGCGACTTATTGTTGCACGACAAATGTCGTCGTGTAGACCTAGCCTTAGGGCTCTTTCACACTTGCGCTGTTCTTTTCCGGCATAGAGTTCCGTTGTCGGGGCTCTATGCCGGAAAAATCCTGATCAGGATTATCCCAATGCATTCTGAATGGAGAGAAATCCATTCAGGATGCATCAGGATGTCTTCAGTTCAGGACAGGAACGTTTTTTGGCCGGAGAAAATACAGCAGCATGCTGCGCTTTTTGCTCCGGCCAAAAATCCTGAAAACTTGCCGCAAGGCCGGATCCGGAATTAATGCCTATTGAAAGGCATTAATCCGGATCCGGCCTTAAGCTAAATGTCGTTTCGGCGCATTACCGGATCCGACGTTTAGCTTTTTCTGAATGGTTACCATGGCTGCCAGGACGCTAAAGTCCTGTTTGCCATGGTAAAGTGTTGTGGGGAGCGGGGGAGCAGTATACTTACCGTCTGTGCGGCTCCCGGGGCGCTTCAGAGTGACGTCAGGGCGCCCCACGCGCATGGATGACGTGATCGCATGGATCACGTCATCCATGCGCATGGGGCGCTCTGACGTCATTCTGGAGCGCCCCGGGAGCCGCACAGACGGTAAGTATTACTGCTCCCCCGCTCCCCACTACTACTATGGCAACCAGGACTTTAATAGTGTCCTGGCTGCCATAGTAACACTGAACGCATTTTGAAGACGGATCAGTCTTCAAATGCTTTCAGTTCACTTCCGGCAAATGGAGTACACGACGGATCCGGACAACGCAAGTGTGAAAGCAGCCTTAGAAATAACTGAGCAAACACTGACTGTGTGAATGAAGCCTATCAGTGATTTTGAGCCAAAACCAGGTGCGGGTCTAACCACAGAACAGGTGCAGATCTTTCCCTTATACCTTATGTCTGTGGAGGCTTCATTTCTGGTTTTGGCTCACAATCACTGATGGAAATCACTGACCAAACACTGATGTGTGAATGAGGCCTTACACAGTAACGCGGTAATGCCGATCACTGACATTTAACTCCTCAGATGCGATGGTCAAATGTGACCATGGCATCTGGAAGACTGAAAACCCGGAAGTGCGTGCTTCCCAGCTGAAATTGGGAAGGCGTTCCATTGAAGTATTAATCCAGAGTCATATATACCAAAATGCAGGTGGCAGCACTGAATTGTAATATACTGATCTTTGCATGTGTTAACTGATAAAATTTCATTACTTTATACAAATTGCAATCTGATGATTTCATGTCGAGGGCCTAATAAAAGCTAAATTAAAATAATAAAAAAAAATATTTAAATATAAAAGAAATATAAAAATTCAAATCATCCCTATTTCCCCAAATAAAAAAACAAACATGGTAGGGATGGGTGTGTCTGAAAATGCCTGTACTATTAAAATATAAAAATCGTATCCCATACGGTGAATAGTGTAACGGGAAAAAAAAATCCAAAATGGTATGAATAGAAACTACAGATTGTCCTGCAAAAAATTGGCCCTCACACAACTCCTAGACGTTACTATATAAAAAAAAAAAAAGTTATGGGGGTCAAGATATGGCGATGAACGTTTACATTTTTTTCAGTATTAAAACTCAAGAAAAACTATGCCAATCTGGTATTGCCGTAATCCTACTGACCCAGAGAATGAAAAGCACAAGTCAGTTTCTGCAGTGAACACCGTAAAAACAATATTCATAAAACTGTGGTGGAATTGCATTTTTTTCCAATTTGGAATTTTATTCCAGCTTCCCTCTACATCCTATGCAATATTTTATAGTGCCATTAGAAAGTACAACTTGTCCCGCAAAAAAAAAAATCCTCATATGTGGAAAAAAAAAAAGCTATGGTTCCAAGAAGGCAGGGAATAAAAAATGAAAACACAAGAACAGAAAATCTGTCTGTCTTTTTTTTGTGCCGGCCTTGCTTTCTAGCGGACATTTTCAGTGCAAAGCATAAAGTGTATATACACTCACCTAAAGAATTATTAGGAACACCATACTAATTCTGTGTTGGACCCCCTTTTGCCTTCAGAACTGCCTTAATTCTACGTGGCATTGATTCAACAAGGTGCTGATAGCATTCTTTAGAAATGTTGGCCCATATTGATAGGATAGCATCTTGCAGTTGATGGAGATTTGAGGGATGCACATCCAGGGCACGAAGCTTCCGTTCCACCACATCCCAAAGATGCTCCATTGGGTTGAGATCTGGTGACTGTGGGGGCCATTTTAGTACAGTGAACTCATTGTCATGTTCAAGAAACCAATTTGAAATTATTCGAGCTTTGTGACATGGTGAATTCTCCTGCTGGAAGTAGCCATCAGAGGATGGGTACATGTTCTCATTCTATTTACGCCAAATTCGGACTCTACCATTTGAATGTCTCAACAGAAATCGAGACTCCTCAGACCAGGCAACATTTTTCCAGTCTTCAACAGTCCAATTTTGGTGAGCTCGTGCAAATTATAGCCTCTTTTTCCTATTTGTAGTGGAGATGAGTGGTACCCGGTGGGGTCTTCTGCTGTTGTAGCCCATCCGCCTCAAGGTTGTGCGTGTTGTGGCTTCACAAATGCTTTTCTGCATACCTCGGTTGTAACGAGTGGTTATTTCAGTCAACGTTGCTCTTCTATCAGCTTGAATCAGTCGGCCCATTCTCCTCTGACCTCTAGCATCCACAAGGCATTTTTGCCCACAGGACTGCCGCATACAGGATGTTTTTCCCTTTTCACACCATTCTTTGTAAACCCTAGAAATGGTTGTGCGTGAAAATCCCAGTAACTGAGCAGATTGTGAAATACTCAGACCGGCCCGTCTGGCACCAACAACCATGCCACGCTCAAAATTGCTTAAATCACCTTTCTTTCCCATTCTGACATTCAGTTTGGAGTTCAGGAGATTGTCTTGACCAGGACCACCCCCCTAAATGCATTGAAGCAACTGCCATGTGATTGGTTGACTAGATAATTGCATTAATGAGAAATAGAACAGGTGTTCCTAATAATTCTTTAGGTGAGTGTAATGTATATATACAATGTGAGTTCATATCAATTTTGCCAACGCTCAATCTCATCGACACAAATAATCCGTCAGTTTTTTTTGTACTAAATAAAATAGTGCAACAGGCTATGCTATTCTGAAAACCTAATGGTTAACAAAAATGGATGTTGAAGCAGAACCATGGTTTGCCAGCCAAATTGTATAGATGGCCTGGTTAGTAAAGCAAAACTTAAGTTAAAAAAAAAAATATGTTTCTGTTCAAGTGTACCATTCTTGTCATTTTCTGTGAAAATGACTGCTAGAGCAAAAGAGGAAACTTCCAATCTCTCTAAAACAAATATAATTTCCAACTTACGTATTAATGCTTAGTTATTGTGTATGGGCATTTATTATGTCTTGGTTGGAAACAAGTCAGTAAAATAATGTGTAGGGAAGCAGGCACTTTATTTTTAACTGCAGTAATGTACAGACTGCGCCATTCTAAATATATAGAATGTAGGCTTGACATTAAAGTTAGTTTACTGTATATACTGTTCAGAAGAAGCCATCTGCCAGCCACAGATGGACCTTTGTTTTTCGCAGCAATATGAGCTGTGTTTTTTTCCCCTAAGATTTTTGATGTCTGCTAAAACTCAGCAGTAAACTTTAACATGTTATATCGCCAGTATGTGCATCCACTACAGTCAGATAGCTACGATCACAAAAGTTCAGACTCTTATGATGAACATTTGAACCCAAGAAAAAAAAAACTTGTCTGTGTACTAGCCATGACATAAGATTTAGCAGACAAGCATCTTTTTCAGCTCCTCCAGAGGTGTAGCAAGCATTGTGTGGTACAGTGTTAGCCAGAAAAAAAACCTATGTGATGTAGACCACCTCTATGTTAACCCTTTCGCATACATTTACAGCCCTGATCAAGTCTTTAAAAATGGCGCCTGCTCTGCTCCAGGTGCTGCCTGTTTCACATCCCTGCTGTTTCACACAGCAAACACCCAGGGATAATATCTGCGATCTGCGATAACGACGATCGCAGACATTTAACCCCTCAGATGCCATAGAAACTTGTGTTCACGGCATCTGAGAGCTGAAAACACGGGAACGCTGCACACCCAAGCCCTCAACGGCTCCCCTACTCAGCATTCAGGGGAGTCGTTGGCTGTTTCTAATACATTTTGTCTTGCTGAAGAAACCCATGGTATCAGAGCTATAGTTCCTATGGAGGCATGCAGGTGGCAGGGCTCCATAGGAAAAAACTGAATTCATCATAATCTGCTGTGTAAAATTACAGCAGAATATGAAAAATGCAATCTAAAGATTGCATATTCAGGAGCCCTAAAGGTTAAAAAAAAATAAAAATAAAAAAATAAAGTTTTTAAAAGTACCAAAAAATATAAAGATTCAAGTCACCCCCTTTTCCTATAATAAATGTAAAATATATATATATATAATATATGCATTGCCATGTCTCAAAATTATTTATCCTGTAAGGTGAATGGGAAATCAAAACTACATTTGTGCCGGATCAGGCAGTCGGATCTGCTTTAATGGAGAAGTGAACAAGGGCTTTGACACTAGGATGCACCAGGAGGGCTTCTGTCTTTTAGAAGATGTAGAACAAAATAATGACGTGGTACATTCATTTCATATGAACAGGAAGAACTGCAGTTCTAGCAAAGCAAGCAGTCTGGTGTTTCTTATTTGTAGTGTTGGGCGCGAATATTCGAATCGCGAATATCGCCACTTCGAGAATTCGCGAAGATTTAGAATATAGTGGCATATATTTGTATTCGCGAATATTCTAGATTTTATTTTCACCTGAACCCATGATCCCTCCCTTCTTCTTGCTTATGGGCCAATGAGAAGGCTGCAATGTCTTTGTCTGAGCTTAGCAACATCCCTAGCAACCAATAGGAAGTTGCCTACCCCTTACTATATAAGAACCTCCCCAGCAGCCCTTGTATGCAGTATTTTGCAGTTCTGAGAGAGAGAGAAGTGTCATTGCTGTGCTCTCTGCTTTACTGTTTAACCCCTTAAGGACCGGGCTCATTTTCACCTTAAGGACCAGGCCATTTTTTGCAAATCTGACCAGTGTCACTTTAAGTGCTCATAACTTTAAAACGCTTTGACTTACCCAGGCCGTTCTGAGATTGTTTTTTCGTCACATATTGTACTTCATGACACTGCTAAAATTGGGTCAAAAAAGTTAATTTTTTTCCATAAAAAAATACAATTTTTACCAAAAATTTTGAAAAATTAGCAAATTTCAAAGTTTCAGTTTCTCTACTTCTGTAATACATAGTAATACCCCCAAAAATTGTGATGACTTTACATTCCCCATATGTCTACTTCATGTTTGTAGCATTTTGGGAATGATATTTTTTTTTTTGGGGATGTTACAAGGCTTAGAAGTTTAGAAGCAAATTTTGAAATTTTTCAGAAATCTTCAAAATCACACTTTTTATGGACCAGTTCAGGTTTGAAGTCATATTGTGAGGCTTAGATAATATAAACCTCCCAAAAATGACCCCATTCTAGAAACTACACCCCTCAAGGTACTCAAAACTGGGTTTACAAACTTTGGTAACCCTTTAGGTGTTCCACAAGAGTTAATGGCAGATGGAGAAACAATTTAGAAATTTCTATTTTTTGGAAAATTTTCCAATATAATCAATTTTTTCCAGGAGGAAAACAAAGGTTAACTGCCGAACAACACTCAAAATGGGTTGCCCTGATTCTGTAGTTTGCAAAAACACCCCATATGTGGTCGTAAACTACTGTTTGGCCGAACGGTAACACATAGAAGGAGGGGAACACCATATGGGTTTTGGAAGGCAGATTTGGCAGGACTGGTTTTGTTTATACCATGTCCCATTTGAAGCCCCCTGTTGCACCCCTAGAATAGAAATTTCAAAAAAGTGACTCCATCTAAGAAAGTACACCCCTCAAGGTATTCAAAACTGGGTTTACAAACTTTGTTAACCCTTTAGGTGTTCCACAAGAGTTAATGGCAGATGGAGAAACAATTTTGAAATTTCTATTTTTTGGAAAATTTTCCAATATAATCAATTTTTTCCAGGAGGAAAACAAGGGTTAACTGCCAAACAACACTCAAAATGGGTTGCCCTGATTCTGTAGTTTGCAGAAACACCCCATATGTGGTCGTAAACTACTGTTTGGCCGAACGGTAGCACATAGAAGGAGGGGAACACCATATGGGTTTTGGAAGGCAGATTTGGCAGGACTGGTTTTGTTTATACCATGTCCCATTTGAAGCCCCCTGTTGCACCCCTAGAATAGAAATTTCAAAAAAGTGACTCCATCTAAGAAAGTACACCCCTCAAGGTATTCAAAACTGGGTTTACAAACTTTGTTAACCCTTTAGGTGTTCCACAAGAGTTAATGGCAGATGGAGAAACAATTTTGAAATTTCTATTTTTTGGAAAATTTTCCAATATAATCAATTTTTTCCAGGAGTAAAACAAGGGTTAACTGCCAAACAACACTCAAAATGGGTTGCCCTGATTCTGTAGTTTGCAAAAACACCCCATATGTGGTCGTAAACGACTATTTGGCTAAACGGCAGGACATAGAAGAAGGGGAACGTCATATGGTTTTTGGAAGGCAGATTTTGCTGGACTGGTTTATTGACACCATGTACCCTTTCAAGCCCCCTGATGCACCCCTAGAGTAGAAACTCCATAAAAGTGACCCCATCTAGGAAACTACGGGATAAGGTGGTTGTTGTTTTGGGACTATTTTTGGGGTAAATTTGATTTTTGGTTGCTCTATATTACTCTTTTTTGAGGCAATGTAACAAAAAAATTAAATTCTAAAATTGTTTCTACATTCACTATTTGGTTTTGTGGAACACCTAAAGGGTTAACATAGTTTGTAAAGTAACTTTTGAATACCTTGAGGGGTGTAGTTTCTTAGATGGGGTCACTTTTTTGGAGTTTCTAGTCTAGGCTACATCAAAGGGGGCTTCTAATGGGACATGGTGTAAAAAAAAAAAACTGTCCATCAAAATCTGCCTTCCAGAAACCATATGGAGTTCCCTTCGTTCTATGCCCTGCCGTGTGGCTATATAACCATTTACGACCACATATGGGGTGTTTCTGCAAACTACAGAATCGGGACAATAAATATTTAGTTTTGTTTGGCTGTTAACCCTTGCTTTATTACCGGCAAAATGGATTCAAATTGAAATTTTGCCCAAAAATGTGTGTTTTGGCACAGTTTTTATTTTATATTTTTAACACCGTTCATCCGAGGCGTTTGGTCAAAAGTTATTTTTATAGCGACGACTTTTACGCATGCGACGATGCCCAATATGTATGGCTCTCAGTCTTTGGAGAAACTAAGCAGGCATCCTAAAACTGCGGCCCTCCAGATGCTGTAAAACTACAATTCCCACCATGCCCTGCTGATGGCTGTAGGTTGTCTGGGCATGCTGGGAGTTATAGTTTTACAACATCTGGAGGGCCGCAGTTTGAGGATGCCTGCACTAAAACTAATATTTTTTGGGGAAAGAAAAATTGTTTCCGTGTCTCCAAAGTCTGAGAGCCATAGTGTTTTATGTTCTCTAGTGGACTGTTGAGGATTATAAAAATTTAGTACTCCATGGAAGTGTGATACTCCCTGAAGCAATTGATAATGCAGAGGCCCGGATGATCGGGGCAAGTGTCACATTGAGTAGTGGTGTCCTTCTGTATCCCCCTCTTGTGACACACGCTGCACTTTTTTTGGGTTCGTCCCTTCTTTCCAGTATGGGGGACCACACCTGGAAAGTGTTGGCCAGGGACGATCCGGGCGCCTCCAGTTCCCGAGGTACTCCGGCCTGCTCTTTCCCGGTCCGAAAAGATCAGGTCCTTGAGGACTGCCTCATAGAACTGGAGGAATGTCCCTGTGCTGCCAGCGCTTCGGGATAGTACAAAAGAGTTGTACATGGCAACCTGTACCAAGTAGACCGCAACTTTTTTGTACCATGCCCGGGTTTTGCGCATGGCGTTATATGGCGTGAGGAAGTGGCAGGGGGGGTCTGGGTTAGGGTTAGATGGAAGTTTGGAATAAACTTTTTTTTTTTTTCCTAACTTACTTTTCCCTTCTTTCCCTGCCTAACGGTGCCTCTCCCTCACTGACCCTAACCTACCTGGGTGGCGATGGGTGCAGGAGGGTGATGGATTCCGATTAGGGGGACACAGGAGCTGGTGCTGGACGATGCTGCACGGTCAGGGTGCTGGACAGGAAGAGGAGGGGAGAGAGGAGCGCAGGAAGTTTGAATCTCGCGCCTCTCTCCCCTACACCAATCAGCACCCTGGACAGCGGCATTCAGCACCAGAGCCAGCACCGCCTCTTCAAATCCTCGGACTGCGATAGGTGGTGTATAATTACGCCACCGATCGCAGTCTTTTTCCGGTTCATCGGGTCACAGGACCCCCGAATGGACCGGAAACGCAGAAAACCGCAGGTCTGAATTGACCTGCGGTTTTCTGCGATCGCCGATACGGGGGGGTCAAATGACCCCCCCCCCTGCATTGTTACGGGATGCCGGCTGAATGATTTCAGCCGAAATCCCGTTCCGATTAACCCCTGCGGCGCCGGAATTCCGATTTTAAGTCAGGACGTACCGGTACGTCCTGGGTCCTTAAGGACTCGGGAAATAGGGCGTACCGGTACGTCCTAGGTCCTTAAGGGGTTAATTACATTAGATAGTTAGTTAGCTTATATATATATTACAGATAGTTAGTGGGAGATGTCAGTGTAGATTATATCCTTATATAGTGTAGCTGTTGCAGTGCAGGGTGTTAGGTAGTGTGATAGGTTCTGCTGTCCATACATACATGCTACAGACATAGTGCTGTGATGTCACAAGTTCACAACAATACTTAGTGCACCAATCAGTAATATGTAGTCAGACCTGCTAAAATGTAAAGTTGCACGTATTGCGCCAAAATATGCGCATCATTAATTGCCGATTTGCGCAATGGTGAATATATTGGAGCACTCTATCTGCATATAAAGCTATTGTAATGTTCTGCCGTGCCAACTATTTTCTCCAGTCTCAGGAAACTTCTAACAGCTTGAAAAATGTAGCAAAAGTGACCCACAACTGTATTGCACACGCAATACGGGCATATTACATTGCTGATTTTCGCAATCAAGAAAATAATGGTGAATTTACAAATTCATGCCCAAATATTCGCGAAATATCGCAAATTCGAATATTGCCCCTGCAGCTCATCACTTTTACAAACCCTTGTGTTCTGTGCACCTGCCATTACAGATAAAATGACAATATGGAATGTATATTATGCAAGGTTATGAACCAGCAGACACTGGCCCAGATTCAGGTAGATTTGCCCATTACTTACACCTGAGCCGCTCAGCTGAATTTCTCTGCGCTGGAGCAATTTTGCCAAATTGCCACCTGATTCAGGAATCGTTTGTTCATTTAATTTGCTCCTGTTTAAGGCAAAGCTGAGGGCGCAAGGCCGTGCAAGTCAAAGTGGGTGTGCCCCTATGTAAATGAGGAATTTTCGGCTCAGCAGAGGTTTGCTAGCATAATTTCAGGGCAAATCCTGCTCAGCTGCTTGCACTGAGCAAATAAATAGGAGCAGACTTGCGCAGGTTCTTTGCTGAATTTCATCCTGCTTTTTCCTACCCCCCCTGAGCAAGGAAATTCAGCCCTTTTGCAAGACATGGCACCTCCCAAAGGGACCAAAAAAAGGAAGCCCAACTTTGTGGCTGCAGAGATGGACATCCTGATTGCTGCACTCCAGCAGCATAAGGAAGTCCTATATGGTGCCCAGCGGGCAAACACCACCATTGCCCAAAGGAGGGCTATATATGAAGCCATTGCCCTGGACATCAATGCCCTGGGTAATGAAGTGCGTACCTGGGATGACATCCAGAAGAAATTAAATGATATGAGGCGCAGGGTCCGTGAAAAACTGGCTCTTATCAGGAAGCATACCGGTGGCACGGGAGGTGGTCCGCGATGTATGATCCGGCTCAATCAGGAGGAGCAGCTTATTGCACAAACGTTCGTGCAGGAGCAGGTGGAGGGACTTGAAGGGTACGACTCCACTGTTGGGAACTTGGGGACTGGTAAGTTATTTTTCTTTCATATCTGCTGTGCATCATGGGAGGGGGTACAAGTGAACATATGAGAAGTGTGTTGCACCAGCAAAATATGTCGTTTTGGTGTCATCCACAGGTGGTGATGAGGAAGAAGAAGCTGGGCCGTCTTCGGCTGCGGCTCGACCCAGCCCATCCAGACCAGAGCCAGGGGTCCAGTCAGGCCCCATGGACATTCTGGCTATGCTGGTCCAGGAGGAGATCATACCGGGGCCAAGTATGGAGGAGCAAGTGGTATTGGAGGAGGATTCCTTTTTCCTCATCCAGGAGGACTCTGGCTCCCTCCAGGAGGATACCACCATCCCTGTGCAACCTCCAGGGCAAGCCCCTCCCTTGTGGACCCCTCCCCTTCTCCCTCTGTCCGTGGCCGAGCCTCTCCTCCCAGGAAGGCTCTGTCCAAAACGAGGCATATATCCTCCAGCCTCCGTGACGGTCTGCTGGAGGAGCAGGCCCTGCAGACCCGCCATATAGGGGCCATGGTGGGAGAGGTGCGTCGTCTGGCGGACAGCATGGCATCCACCTCCACCTCTATGCAGCATGCCCTCACCCTGCATGAGGACCGGGACAAACATGTGGCACAGAGCCTGGGGGAAATTAGTGGCAACTCTAAGGCCATAGTCACCTGCTTGGTGGCTCTGGAGACCACACCAGCTTTGTTAAGCAGGATGACAGCTGCGGTGCAGGCCAACACCGCTGCAGTGCAGGAGGAGGCGAGAGTTACCCGCCGGCATCAGCGGGATACCACCACCCGCCAAATGCGGATGTTGGCCCAGACCAACACCATCCTTGCCCGCCTGGCCAACGCCATGGAGGGCATGCAGCCACCACCTGCAAGGAGTGTGGAAGTAGGGGTTGATGCTCCCCCCCCCCCCTCCTCCCCCCACCCCTCCATCCCCACCCCATGCCTCCTCCGCACCACGGAGATTGAGGAGCCAGAGCCGGGGCACCCTTGGCCCAAAGAAAAAAACAAAAAAATAATTTTATGTCTACATTTTTTTGCTCAACACAATATGATTTTTTTTATTATTTTTCTATATGCTCAGGGTATGAGATTATTTTTTTTTTATATGCTCAGGATATGAGTTTTTATATTTATTTGTAGTCCCTACACACGGTGAGGAGTGTATACTACAGTGTGACTGGTGTGTGAATGGGGGGGGGGTGGCACTCCTGCTGGAAAAGGGGTGTCACCCTCTGCCATGTGAAAGGTGTATGAATGGACAGCAACATAATTGGAGCCTTGACGCGGCGTTGCTGCTCCCTAATACCATGGGGTATTGTTGGGTCTAATCCAATTGGGGGTGTATGTGTCGGGTGTGTGCTAGGGACTACAGTGGTGTACATACATGCATTATACTTGTGACAAGATCAGGGTGTGTTTAATGTGCAAAGAGACGTTCCACAAGACCATTCCGGATTGCTCTTCCCTCAGAAGATCCGGTAGTGTTTCTTGGGGGGGGGGGGGGGGGTTGCGTGGTTCGGGGGTAAGGTCATTGCGTAGCTCAATGTGCATGCCCCTTCTTTGAGCTAAATTGTGGAGAATACTACATGCCCCTACGATTTGGCATACAAAGTTGGGTGAATACAATAGGGTCCCCCCTGATTTATCCAGACATCTGAATCGAGATTTAAGGATGCCAAATGTGCGCTCCACCACCGCACGGGTACGTGCATGGGCTTCGTTATATCTTTCCTCTCCTGGTGTTTGAGGGTTACGAAATGGGGTCATCATGTGAGGTCCCAGGGCATAGGCAGAGTCACCTGGAAGGGAAAAGACAGGAGGATGTTAGTCGTGCATGTGCCCCTTGTGATGTGTGCATCATGGGGGGGGGCAGTCATACCTGACACCCATGTCACTCACCAATCAGCCAGCTGTCTCCATACATGTTCTGGTCAAACTCGGTTGGGATGGGGCTGTGTCGGTAAATAAAACTGTCATGGCTTGACCCTGGGTGTTTGGCACGGACATGCCATATGAGGCCATGTGCATCCACAATCATCTGCACATTTATCGAATGCCAATGTTTCCTGTTGCAGTAGATATGCTCGAGGTGCCGGGGGGGGGGGGGGGGGGGGGCGTAGTGCCACATGGGTACAATCTATTGCACCCACAGTGCGTGGAAATCTGGCTAATAAATAAAAATCACTGATTGCCTTCTGCCGCACGTCAGCCGTGGTTGGTTTGATAAATTGTGTGCCCATTCGTCTGAGTATTGCAGGGATCACTTGGTGCACACACCTGCTCATGCTGGATTGGGACATCCCCGCCACCAGTCCACCTGTGCGCTGAAATGAGCCAGTTGCCAAAAAATGAAGGGTTGCCACTACCTTCACCAGTGGCTGCACTGCCTGTCCCCGATGGGTCGGGCTGCTGATGTCATCCTGCAGGATTGTTACCAACTCAAGGATGACTTCAGGGCTAAAGCGAAACATGCGATACACCTCAGTATCAGTCATCTGAAAAAGGTTGTAGCGCCCTCTGTAAATCCTCTCCCGTGCCCTCCTACGAGTCGGCTCAGTCAATAGAATATCAAGAACCATAGCTGCCCCTGGCATGTTGGTGCACAGATGTGAGGTCCCGAAA
This sequence comes from Bufo bufo, assembly GCF_905171765.1. Taxonomy (NCBI): domain Eukaryota; kingdom Metazoa; phylum Chordata; class Amphibia; order Anura; family Bufonidae; genus Bufo; species Bufo bufo. The sequence continues at coordinate 149,360,931 of NC_053395.1, read as the reverse complement.
ATGTGGGTGCTCTGCTTGTTCAGATCGTCTGTCTAGGTGCTGCTGAAGTTGCGCGCTCCTTCAGATGACATTTGGCCATCTTTTGCTAACTTGCCCCTGCTTTTAACAGGAGCAAGTTTGCCCAGGGAAAAAAGCTTGCACGCTTCCAGCGCAAGATGCGCATCACACGCGCATGTTTCTGAATCATCGGCAGTACCTAATTTGCATATTCGCTGAGGGAATTCCATGAAGGCGCAACTTACACCCCGCGCAAAATTGCACGAAAATTGCGCAGGAACAGCTAGGCTCCGTGCGCGGGAAAATGGCCGCATTTCAGGCTTAACTGGTTTACAGAATCAGCCGCAAATTTGCATAGGAGCAAATCAGTACTTGCGCGGCGCAAATCACACTTGTTCCCGCGCAAGTGCTTCTTGAATCTGGGCCACTGATGGGAATACACTTACATGTTTATCCGCAGTACATATGCTTAATTACCCATGTGCTCATTTAATAAGCAGCTCATTAGAACAAGATTCCCACTGGTGTCAGCTGTTTGTTAATGTCTGGCCTTGTAAGAGTACATATTAGTCATCAGACAATGCTTTCCAGTGGTTTTGACCCAGTTGATAACTGAATGGCTGTAAAAGCTCTGACTTGGTGCAGTGTAAGGCCTCATGCAAACAGACGTTTTTTTTTTTTGCAGTCCGCAAAACGGATTTCCGTTGTTCCGTGATCGTGACCATTTTTTCGTCCGTGGGTCTTCCTTGATTTTTGGAGGATCCACGGACATGAAAAAAAAGTCATTTTGGTGTCCGCCTGGCCGAGCGGAGCCAAACGGATCCGTCCTGACTTACAATGCAAGTCAACGGGGACGGATCCGTTTGACGTTGACACAATATGGTGCAATTGCAAACGGATCCGTCCCCATTGACTTTCAATGTAAAGTCAGGAGTCCCTATTATACCATCGGATCGGAGTTTTCTCCAATCCGATGGTATATTTTAACTTGAAGCGTCCCCATCACCATGGGAACGCCTCTATGTTAGAATATACCATCGGATTTGAGTTAGGTTGTGAAACTCAGATCCGACAGTATATTCTAACACAGAGGCGTTCCCATGGTGATGGGGACGCTTCAGGTTAGAATATACTAAAAGAACTGTGTACATGACTTTCCCCTGCTGCCTGGCAGGTGCTGCCAGGCAGCAGGGGGCAGACCCCCCCTCCCTCTCCCCCCTGTATTTAACTCATTGGTGGCCAGTGCGGCCCCCCTCCCTCCCCTGTATTTAACTCATTGGTGGCCAGTGCGGCTGGCCCCCCCTCCCTCCCTCCCTTGTATTTAACACATTGGTGGCCAGTGCGGCCACCCCCCCTAATTAAAATGACCGACCCCCCCATAATTGGTGGCAACGGAGAGTTCCGATCGGAGTCCCAGTTTAATCGCTGGGACTCCGATCGGTAACCATGGCAACCAGGACGCTACTGCAGTCCTGGCTGCCATGGTTACTTAGCAATTTTAGAAGCATTATACTTACCTGCGATGTCTGTGACCGGCCGGGTGCTCCTCCTACTGGTAAGTGAAAGGTCTGTGCTATAAGCAATGCGCCGCACAGACCTTTCACTTACCAGTAGGAGGAGCGCCCGGCCGGTCACAGACATCGCAGGTAAGTATAATGCTTCTAAAATGGCTAAATAATCATGGCAGCCAGGACTGCAGTAGCGTCTTGGCTGCCATGGTAACCGATCGGAGCCGATGGGGTGTCGGTCATTTTAATTAGGGGGGAGGGAGGGGGGCCGGGGCGCACTGGCCACCAATGTGTTAAATACAAGGGAGGGAGGGGGGGCCGGCTGCACTGGCCACCAATGTGTTAAATATAAGGGAGGGAGGGGGGCCGGCCGCACTGGCCACCAATGAGTTAAATACAGGGGAGGGAGGGGGGGCCGCACTGGCCACCAATGAGTTAAATACAGGGGGGGAGGGAGGGGGGGCCGCACTGGCCACCAATGAGTTAAATACAGGGGGGGAGGGAGGGGGGGTCTGCCCCCTGCTGCCTGGCAGCACCTGCCAGGCAGCAGGGGGCAGTCATGTACACAGTTATTTTAGTATATTCTAACCTGAAGCGTCCCCATCACCATGGGAACACCTCTGTGTTAGAATATACTGTCGGATTTGAGTTTTCACGAAGTGAAAAATCAGATCAAAAAAGCTTTTATGCAGACGGATCAGCGGATCCGTCTGGGTGAAAGTAGCCTACGGACAAGGATGATGGACGCGGATGGCAATCTTGTGTGCATCCGTGTTTTTTCACGGACCCATTGACTTGAATGGGTCCGTGAACCGTTGTCCGTCAAAAAAATAGGACAGGTCCTATTTTTTTGACGGACAGGAAACACGGATCACGGATGCGGGTGCAAAACGGTGCATTTTCTGATTTTTCCACGTTCCCATTGAAAGTCAATGGGTCCACGAAAAAAAACGGAAGACGGAACAACGGCCGCGGATGCACACAATGGTCGTGTGCATGAGGCCTAAGTCTGTCATCTGTCAGGCTCCTTTCACAGTAGTGTTTTTGCTGGATCAGGAAAAACTCTTCCGTTACTGATAATACAACCATCTGCATCCGTTATGAACAGATCCGGCTGTATTATCTTTAACATAGCCAAGATGGATCTGTCATGAACTCCATTGAAAGTCAGTGGGGAACGGATCCGTTTTCTATTGTGTCAGATTGTATCAGAGAAAACGGATCCGTCTTGCTCTGCATCCCAGGACGGAAAGCAAACTTTGCTCTCTGGTATGAGAACGGAATGCATTTTGGAACATTCCGTTCTGTTCAGTTACGTTTTGTCCCCATTGACAATGAATGGGGACAAAACAGAATCTTTTTTCCTGGTATTAAGACCCTATGACTGATCTCAATACTGGAAAATATTAATGCTAGTGTGAAAGTAGCCAAAATCCGTAACCTCACAGTCAATGGCTGCTCAAAATTTCCTCCCAAAAAAATGAATAGTAGAAAAGCTTTGTTCCAGCATCCTCTTGTTTATTCTCTGATGCATTTCTACATTTCTGGTTATTGTGTCTACATTTTGGCTTTTATAATATACTAGTCCTAAAATTACCCTAAATCTGATGCACTTTGGGCCTAGTGGTTGAGCAGGGAACTAGAGAGGGCTTAGCTTAGAGCTTCCCTTTTTCAGGCTAGAAACATAAAATCCAAGGCTTCTCAATGTAAACAGTGTTGAGAGCGAATATTCGAATAGCGAATTTTAATCGGGAATATCGGCACTTCGATAATTCGGGAATATTTAGAATGTAGCGCTATATATTCGTAAAATTTAATATTCGTTTTTTTTACCACAGTACACATCAGGTGATCATCCCTCCCTTCTTCTACCTTGTGGGCCAATGAGAAGGCTTTGTCACAGCTTAGCAACATCCCTAGCAACCAATAGAAAAGTTGTTTACCCCTTACTATTGCCGATAATTCGCAAGCGCAAATATATTGGAGCACTCTATCTGCATATAAAGCTATTGTAATGTTCTGCCGTGCAAACCATTTTCTCCAGTCTCAGGAAACTTGTACCATCTTTAAAAATGTAGCATAAGTGACCCACACCCGTATTTCGCGAGCATTACGCAAATTTTACATTGCCGATTTTCACAATCAAGAATATAATCTCGAATTCACGAATATATGACGAATATTCTACAAAATATTCGCGAAATATCGCTAATTCGAATATTGACCCTGCCACTCATCACTAAACGTAATCAGTTTGGTCATTTGTGCTTTGAACCTCCTGATATTCGTAAATCGCTATGGATTCATGTCTAACACTACAGTTGGTACAGGGTTTGATTATTGCATGCCTGTGGTTTCAAGAAAGGTGTGGGCAGTGAAATGAAAATATTGTAGATGGAAGCTGTCCAAATCTTCTCATTTTCTTCTTGTAAAAAGTACCAAGTGATACACAATATGCACTGCCTGGCCCATCATAGAAGAGTTTGTGCCAGTGATCGTATACTACCAGTTAAGAAACATAAGGTGGAATATGCTCTGTCACATAGAAGACCATAATTATTGTCAGTAGTACAGTTAATGTGCTGTCCCTGGTGCTCAATGATATAGTAAGAACATGTTGACAGGTTGGTAGTGGTCCAGCAAATGTTCTGGTGCTTTGGACTCTATGGAGTATTAAGGCTCGTTTCCATTTGTGGAGGTCAATGACCTTTGTAACTTGGTTACTAGTTAAATTCCCATTGGAGTAGGAACTCTGGCATGTGCTTCCTATCTCCTCTCTGTCTGGACACAAACTCCGCCTCCTGGCAGGAAGTAGGACCAGCCCACTCCTACCAAGAGGGGAGGAACAGGGTGGTTACCACTGTTCCTGCCAACCACACCTCTTACTCTGGAATGCTGGGCATAACAAACAACAATACATAATAAAACATTTGCAGATACACCCAGGTGTGGGGTACTGTATAAGCATTGTTAGTGAGTAAATTAGCATTATATTGTTATGTTTACATATAATAATACCATTGTGAATGTTATTGCATTTTTGCTGCTACAAAACAAAAATCCTATTTTTAGATTTTCCTCCTACTCCATTTCTGCTCACTGTTTAAGTTGCTGCCACTTGCTTCTTACATTATGTACAGTTACTTGGTTTGGTAAGTTTTGCATATTTGTGCAAGTAAACCTGACGGCCCCTTTTATAATCAGTAGGGTCTGTCAGTTGCTGCTGTGCATGATTTTTGTACTCCTATGGTGGAACAGAAGAACAGAATTCCCCATGGATATGTGAATGAAGCCTAAAACACAAGTATTTGTTTTTCTGCATTATATGGAGATGGCTAATTTATTGTTTGCTCCTTGGTTTAGTTTGTACATAACATTTCCCTGAGCCTGTTATCTGCTAATTATTACACACTGCAGTCTGAATATACCTTTCTTGAAATGCACATCACTGTGAAGGCCATCCCAAGTCATTATGTTGTGTCTTGTAGAATTGTTTCAAATGTCTCAAATTATTTTTTTAAACGATAGCCAAGGAGGTTCAAAAGCTACCCCTTTTTAATTGGCAAGCAAAGAAAAGAGAAGACTGGTAGGATACCTTATAGATCCTGCCAACATATTCAGTAAAGTTAACATCATTATTTCTTTATCTAGAAGGTAAAAAGAGGACCAATATGATGGGATCTCTGTATTCCTGATCATCCAGGTGTCGTGACTTTGACCCATTAACAGAAGTGGATGAATTTATTTTTCCATTAAGATGTAGAGAAAAATAGTCATAATGAATCATAATGAATCTGATTATGGACTTTGTAACAGATCTACTGTAAAGACTGTAGGTAGGGACAGACAAAGAAAGTGAGCCCTAAGGCTAGTACCCAGCCTGCTTTCCCTACCTTTTTGCAGTACAAGCCCTAGATAGATAGACTGTAACTGGTCAACGGTCTCTACACTATATGCAGTTGCAAGAAAAAGTATGTGAACTCTTTGGAATGATATGGATTTCTGCACAAATTGGTCATAAAATGTGATCTGATCTTCATCTAAGTCACAACAATAGACAATCACAGTCTGCTTAAACTAATAACACACAAATAATTAAATGTTACCATGTTTTTATTGAACACACCATGTAAACATTCACAGTGCAGGTAGAAAAAGTATGTGAACCCTTGGATTTAATAAGTGTGTTGGCAGCAATAACTTCAACAAAGCGTTTCCTGTAGTTGCAGATCAGACATGCACAACGGTTAGGAGTAATTCTTGACCATTCCTCTTTACAGAACTGTTTCAGTTCAGCAATATTCTTGGGATGTCTGGTGTGAATCGCTTTCTTGAGGTCATGCCACAGCATCTCAATCGGGTTGAGGTCAGGACTCTGACTGGGCCACTCCAGAAGGCGTATTTTCTTCTGTTCAAGCCATTCTGTTGTTGATTTACTTCTATGCTTTGGGTCGTTGTCCTGTTGCAACACCCATCTTCTGTTGACCTTCAGCTGGTGGACAGATGGCCTTAAGTTCTCCTGCAAAATGTCTTGATAAACTTAGGAATTTATTTTTCCTTCGATGATAGCAATCCGTCCAGGCCCTGACGCAGCAAAGCAGCCCCAAACCATGATGCCCCCACCACCATACTTCACAGTTAGGATGAGGTTTTGATGTTGGTGTGCTGTGCCTCTTTTTCTCCACACATAGTATTGTGTGTTTCTTCCAAACAACTCAACTTTGGTTTCATCTTTCCACAGAATATTTTGCCAGTACTGCTGTGGAACATCCAGGTGCTCTTGTGCAAACTGTAAACATGCAGCAATGTTTTTTTTGGACAGCAGTGGCTTCCTCTGTGGTATCCTCCCATGAAATCCATTCTTGTTTAGTGTTTTACGTATCGTAGATTCGCTAACAGAGATGTTAGCATATGCCAGAGACTTTTGTAAGTCTTTAGCTGACACTCTAGGATTCTTCTTCACCTCATTAAGCAGTCTGCACTGTGCTCTTGTAGTCATCTTTACAGGACGGCCACTCCTAGGGAGAGTAGCAGCAGTGCTGAACTTTCTCCATTTATAGACAATTTGTCTTACCGTGGACTGATAAACAGCAAGGCTTTTGGAGTTACTTTTATAACCCTTTTCGAGCTTTATGCAAGTCAACAATTCTTAATCGTAGGTCTTCTGAGAGCTCTTTTGTGCGAGGCATCATTCAGATCAGGCAATGCTTCTTGTGAAAAGTGTGTGTTTTTTATAGGGCAGGGCAGCTGTAACCAACACCTCCAATCTCATCTCATTGATTGGACTCCAGTTGACTGACACCTCACTCCAATTAGCTCTTGGAGATGTCATTAGTCTAGGGGTTCACATACTTTTCCCACCTGCACTGTGAATGTTTACATGGTGTGTTCAATAAAAACATAGTAACATTTAATTCTTTGTGTGTTATTAGTTTAAGCAGACTGTGATTGTCTATTGTTGTGACTTAGATGAAGATCAGATCACATTTTATGACCAATTTGTGCAGAAATCCATATCATTCCAAAGGGTTCACATACTTTTTCTTGCAACTGTAAGTGCAGAGATGGACTAACCAACAAAGACAGACAAACACAATACAGAGTAGTATGTTAATGGATCAAAATCAATCTGGCTACGCAGTACCAAACGAGAGACAGAGAGTGGTCAGAAGACAAGCCGGGGTCAGAAGCACAAGCCATCCAAATATGCACAGGAGCAAGAACCAGGAACACAGCAAGTGAGTCAAAAGACTATCACTGGCACTGGTGTATGGCCAGGAAGGAATTTAAATAGAACACAAGTCCCTAGATCAGAACCTGATGGGTCCATGACTTGGTGCTCCATTAGGCAGAAACACTAACACACAGTAATAGTACTGAGTAATCAGCCCACTGCTGATCTCTCCCACCGCACTCCCACTGTGGGGAGAAGCAGAACATTGCATCCTGTTGCTAAGGATGCGGTCATGTCTCCACGGGGCATGGCTCAGCAGCACGTCTCTCCCAGCACGGCCATGTCAAGGCTGAGGATCACACCGCTGAGCAGGAAAGTTTGTTACATCTACTTTATTTGTTCTAGTTCTAACCAAACAGTAGTAAATTTCTGTTATTGACCCCCAAAAAATCTGCCCACCCACAAATAATGATGTAAGCATTGGCTTTGGGGACTTGTTGTGATGAGCAGTCATGGATCAGTAGGAGGAACAGACAGTCAGGTCAGGTAGCCAAGGGTCAAATCCAGAAACAGGCAGAGATCGATACACAAAACAGCAATTGCACACCTTAGGAGGAAATGGACTACTACACCTTATTGCTCAAGTACCTTCCCGAAGGGGAAGGTGCCTAATATATCCTTAGGTAGTGAGCCAATGGCTGGGGAAGACTGAGGTGCAGGTACTCTGGCACATTAAGAGACAGAGGAGGTGCATGCATGCACACAATGGGTGGAGGGAGGCATAGCAGACGAGAAGCAGGACCTAGCCTGCAGGGAGAGGATGGAGCTCCACTGCTCCGGCTGAACATGCATGGAGGAAGCAAAGTTGCACCAGTAGACATGGACCTCCAGATGTAGATCACAGGAGTGATGGTTAGAGCTTCCGGGACAAGAGGTATGGCAGTGTACATGGGCCACCAGCCTAATAGCTGGTTTCTCACCCAGTGCAGTGTACTGCAATGATTCATTTCCTGGTGATGAATCTGCTGAAGAATTGGTTGCCTCAGTAGAGTAGTGGAGGACAACTGTAATAACTCTGACTCTGAAGCCCCCTCGCAGCTCAGATGCTATGTGAATATGGCATTGACCCCAAATGTTAAAACATTTGAGACATTGTTGTAACACAGCGTTAAGGCCCCTTTACACTGTCCGAGCATCGGCCAGATAATCGCTAACAAGCATTTGTAGGAACGCTCATTAGCAATAATCTGCCAGTGTACAGATGCCACCGATTACCCGATGAACTAGCGAAACGGTCATTCATCAGGTAATAAGATCATTTGTGCAGACACCTAATCATCGTTTGCCGGCAGCAGGTCGTGCCCTCTAAGCAGCACTATGTTGTCTGCAAATAAGGATTCTGTATGGGGACGAGCGATTGTATTAGTGTGGAGGAGATCTCTACATGTAAATGCAGCAGTCTCTTTCACTGACGAGGTGGCGATTGTCAGAAAGGATTGATTACTTCCTGACAATCTTCTGCTAAAGGAACCTTTTACTTTCCACAATTGTTGTTGCACACAGCTTTACACATTGAGCAGGATATCTATTGCTTGCCCTTATCAACTACTTTTGCTGTCCTAATTGAACTATACTGTCCCATGAAGTGCTTTGCGGTTTTGGCCTTCTCTACAAAAAGATGTCCAGAAGCTAAAAGGGGGTGCACTATATAGCTGGATTTACACGGGAAGAGTCTACAGTCTATTTTTTGGGGAAGAAACGCTTCCTTCCCGACAGTCGGCTGCTCGCACAGTGAAGAAGACCGCTGCATTTACATGCAGCAATCTCATACAAATGCATGGTTTCTGAGCAGCAGATCGCTGTCTAAACCACATGATCTGCTGCCCAGAAACTATGATCGTTGGTGCCTGCGTGAACAACAGGATCACCTAATGATCGGCGGCATACTTACATAGGCAGATTGTATGGATGATTATTGGCTTGTGTAAATGCAGCTTAAGAAGAAATTAATACAAATATAAAGATAATATATGCCCAAGCATATCTGTCATTTAACAGCTCTACATGTTTGGAAAAGAGAAGAAGAGACCTTTATAAATCTATCAGGGGTTATGTTGCGGGGTACTGCCCTATATTTCCTTTTTGCAATTTATATGCATTTTTCACATATAGGATCCTTCAGATATCAAGACTTGCCATTTTCGTACAATGACATGTTACCCTTTAAACTATCTATTTTTGTCTACAATCTTTTTTATCTCTGATAAGGAGTAGCAGTTCAGCATATTGTAGTTGACGTGAAATGTTAATAGTGAGGGTTAATGTTATAAAGTCATACAGAAGAAAATCTGGAAATTCAAACTGATAACAGTCTTCATTACTTTGAAACCAGTGACCAATCTAAAGTTTATCAGGGCAGTGGAGTCATTTAAAGGGAATCTGTCAGCAGTTTTGGCCATGCTAAACTGCTGACAGAACTAGCTAGCGACTGTGGAGAGCAGGACAAACCTGTCTTTTGTGGAACTTTAATTAAGAGTAGTGAACTTTTACTCCTGGAGATTAAAGGGCTTCTGTCAGCCCACTAAACCTTTTTTTTTTTTTTTTGCTTACTTATAATCCCCACACTGCGATTTATGCCTACATAATCAAATTAATCATTTTGGTCCTGTAGATTTTGTTTGAAACATGCTTTTAAAATATGCAAATTACCTTGCTACCAGCAAGTAGGGCGGCTACTTGCTGGTAGCAGCCGCATCCTCCGATCCTAAAGACGCCCCCTCCGCATTGTGATTGACAGGGCCAGGGAACGTAATCGTTCTCTGCTGGCCCTGCCTGTGTCACTACCAGAGCTTTGGGACGTTCTCACAGCTCTGTTTCTCCACCCCTGTGATGATGTCACTACTAGAGCTGGGAGGAGTTCTCACTACTCTGTTTACTTTTGGTTTCTTTCACCACAGCTGTTCTTCATGTGTTTGATTTCCCTCTCTTTATATCACCCCTCCTCCTTTGATAGGATGTGGATTACAGTTCTCACTTCAGTTGTAGCTCTTGCTTTAGTTTCTTCACTTGTGGCTATCAGTTCACTGGACCTGTGTTCTGCTGCAGCTAGCACTCCGGATATTGCCAGCCTGTCCTTGGATCCGTCTTCTCTGCCGCTGCAACACCTCCAGCTAAGTGTGCAGACATTGTTGTGTTCCTGTTTATTTCTGACTGGATCTGAGGTGGCCACGGTTCCCTCCATATACTGAGTAGGGCACTGGTGGCCGTGCCCCTTCCACTATTGTAGGGGTTACAGTGGTCATTAGTCTTAGGCACGTGGGCATGCCTCGTTCCGCCATTGGGATCCGGGCATGTACTTTAGCAGAATAGGGAGAGCGTTGAGGGTCGGACAGGGGTCACCCTTTATCCTCCCTAGTTCTGGGTCCAGTCAGTAGCTCTGTACTGTGTATTACTATTGTTGCTCACATACAGCCGTGACAGCCTGTTAGCATTCAAAATCTGGCGCCTGCGCCGCGGCCGTACCTGTCTTCAATCGGCGCAGGCGCACTGAGAGGCCATTCCCTGGCCCTGTCAATCACAATGCGGAGGGGGCGTCTTTAGGATCGGAGGATGCGGCTGCTACCAGCAAGTAGCCGCCCTACTTGCTGGTAGCAAGGTAATTTGCATATTTTAAAAGCATGTTTTAAACAAAATCTACAGGACCAAAATGATTAATTTGATTATGTAGGCATAAATCGCAGTGTGGGGATTATAAGTAAGCAAAAAAAAAAAAAAGGTTTAGTGGGCTGACAGAAGCCCTTTAAAAACTCCCAGTGAGTTGGAAATGCTTAAGCGGTTCTGTCATTTGTGCACACCATGATTTTAAAGTTTCTACAATAACGCAACTTTGATTTTATCCACGTACAATTGCTTGATTCTTGGATTTGAACTTTTATTCTGCCAGGTTCTGCTCTTTAACTGCACTGGAGGTTGAGCTTCACTGGAAAGTGCTTTCTGTATTGAGCTGTTTCAAAGCCCCTCTGCACGGAGCAGCAGCTGTAGCATTCAGCCAGGAGACCACTACAGCTGTCTGCTGGCAGAGGCGAGGTGCGGCAAAGCAACTCAGAGCCGAGAACACTTCACAGTCAAGCACCGCCTCCATTGCACTTGCAGGAGCAGAATCTGGCAGAATAAAGTTTCATACTACCTCTGATAATAAAATCTCCACAAAAGGCATGCCTGTACTGCTCTCACCAGCCCTTACCTAGTGCTGTCACCAGCTTAGCATGGTCAAAACTGCTGACAGTTTCCCATTAAATTGGGCATACATGTTAGATAACATTGACCAAAACCAGCAATTTTGGCGTGACTGTCCTACCATCTAATGTGTATTGAGGTTCAGAATTTCCTCCGACAGCAGATGTCTGGGAAAGATGGACTGGGTTTTCAATATGCCCAATCATTTTGTTTTCAGTGGCCATAAGCTACTGTCAGAGGTATCTGGCAGCAGTTTACTCCATTCTCCCCATTCAAATGCATGCTCTGCCGTGTATGTGTATATGGTGGGAACTCTAGAAGAGAAAAAAGTTTATGGCGGAGGTCAGTTTGGTTAGCTAATAATATGGTAACAGGCTGCCTGATCATAGCAGTGATATGGTACCTCAATGGCACCTCCAGGTTGGCATAACATAGTTTTAAGCATCAGTACAGACCAGCAGAGCAGTGTTGAGAGGGAGAGCACAATATAGTGCGTTCATACAGTGCCATAAATATTGCAAGTATGTGACATTCTTCATAAATTGTTGCACTTGACTCAATTACATGCAGCGTCCCACTAGTGTACGTGGGCACTGCAAGGGCTTGTTGTGTCACATGTTATATCATGCTATATTTCATCCTTATGTGAAATCCCTGTTACCAGGCTGTCAGGTGCACTACATACATTCCACCACTAGATGGGGATAGCACCACAGTATATATAGCACAGTGCAGGCCTAGTTTGGGGAGTGTTTAGAGTGTGGGAGTTGAAGAAGGAGGTGGAGTGAGGAGCTAGGGGGAAGGAGAGGTCCCCTCTCCTCTCAGCTCTCTCTTGGGCTCCACGGCTCCACTTGTATCTCAGTATCAAGCCAGTAAGATAGGCAGAGGTGAAGTCTGTACTCTACCATTCACTCTTCCGGAGTAGCAAGTGGATTTTGTCAAGTTTATTGTGGATAAAGACAAAGGAAGGACAAAGCCATTATTCTGGGCTCTAGGCACCTTTGTATATAGGTGAAGGCTTTATTAGCTTCTGGCAGCCTCACCGTTATTTTTAAGGACAGATAAGATTTCTGTTGCATCACTTGTGTGTAGAAGACTAAGACTCGAACTACCTCAACTGAATATCAGTGAGTACATGAGTAACTAAAAAATGTGGGGGGTTGAGTCCGCACAACCTGTCTGTAGGTGCAGATCACTATGGCGAAATACATATACAAACGGAAAATGCAAATGTGATCGCACACTACATCCAGCATTATGCCCTGCCTCCATGCTGGATGAGACATTGGTGTACATTTTGGCCAAAGCGTAATAAGCCACTCACCGCGTCAAGGTCGTCTCATTTGAGTGGTCCCTAACGCTATTTCCTACCTGTTTATGGGCCATGACAGCCACACAAAGTCTTTTTTCTTTGTAGCATATATTGGAGGCGTGGCGATCTCCTTTGAGTCATGCACACCTGGCCAGTCAATCTGTCCTAGAGGCTGGTTTTAAAGTCAGTATAAAACTGAGTCTGCTTGTATAGAACCTACCAGTAGCCATTTGGCTCCAGGAGAAGTATATGGTGGGCTCAGCATGCATGTTGGTACTTGCATCCCTGGATCCGATGAAAGCTGTAATGGCACCGGACGGGGTTAAAAGCAGAGTGTGCTTGGCTTGCATGCTGACCTGCATTCCCTGGACTTTGTGTGGCTGTCATGGCCCATAAACAGGTAGGAAATAGCGTTAGGGACCACTCAAATGAGACGACCTTGACGCGGTGAGTGGCTTATTACGCTTTGGCCAAAATGTACACCAATGTCTCATCCAGCATGGAGGCAGGGCATAAGGCTGGATGTAGTGTGCGATCACATTTGCATTTTCCGTTTGTATACATGAGTAACTACCCTAGCCTGAGACATAATTGCAAGCACAGCCTGTTACTGGGATTCATTACATCCAACTTGCATGTGTATCATAGAAACATAGAATGTGTCGGCACCTCCCTCTTTCTACTGGTAATGCCTCTCCCTATACACCCAAGCATTCTGCTAGCATTTCCTGCTGCTCTATGACATTGTCTGCCTACCTTTAAGTCTTCTGAAATAATGACCCCTAAATCCCTTTCCCCAGATACTGAGGTTAGGACTGTATCACTGATTTTATATTCTGCTCTTGGGTTTTTACGCCCCAGGTGCATTATCTTGCACTTATCAACATTAAATTTCAGATGCCAGATTTTTGACCATTCCTCTAGTTTTCCTAAATCCCTTTCCATTTGGTGTATCCCTCCAGGAACATCAACCCTGTTACAAATCTTTGTGTCATCAGCAAAAAGACACACCTTACCATTGAGGCCTTCTGCTGATAAAGATATTAAACAATATGGGTCCCAGAACAGATCCCTGAGGTACCCCATTGGTAACAAGACCATGGTCTGAATATACTCCATTGACTACAAGCCTCTGTTGTCTGTCCCTCAGCCACTGCCTAATCCATTCAACAATATGGGAGTCCACGCACAAAGACTGCAATTTATTGATAAGCCTTCTATGTGGGACAGTATCAAAAGCCTTACTAAAGTCTAGATAAGCGATGTCTACTGCACTTCAGCCATCTATTTTAGTCACCCAATCAAAAAAATCAATAAGATTAGTTTGACATGATCTCCCTGAAATAAACCCATGCTGTTTTTTATCTTTCAATCCATGGGATTTTAGATGTTCGACAATCCTCTCCTTAAGTATGGTTTCCATTAATTTCCCCACTATTGATGTCAGGCTTACTGGCCTATAGTTGCCCGATTCCTCCCTACTACCTTTCTTGTGAATGGGCACAATATTTGCCAATTTCCAATCTTCTGGGACGACTCCTGTTGCCAGTGATTGGTTAAATAAATCTGTTAATGGTTTTGCTAGTTCACCACTGAGCTCTTTTAATAGCTTTGGGTGTATCCCATCAGGCCCCTGTGACTTATTTGTATTAATTTTTGACAGCTGACTTAGAACCTCTTCCTCTGTAAAGACACATGCATCAAAAGATTCATTAGTCTTCTTTCCTAACTGAGGTCCTTTTCCTTCATTTTCCTTCGTAAAGACTGAACAGAAGTATTCATTGAGGCAGTCAGCTAGTTCTTTATCTTCTTCCATATACCTTCCTTCTTTTGTTTTTAATTTGGTAATTCCTTGTTTTAGTTTCCTTTTTTCATTTATGTATCTGAGACTGAGACTGTTTTATTACTGGATGCAAATTGTTATCAAGTATCTGGTTATAGTAAAGTTTTCAGTTGGATTCAAACCTGCCTCATTCTTCTAAATCCATACTACTACCACTCTCAACATTTTTTACCATCAAGGTGCTGGCGTCATGACATTACCTAAGTTAGGGGCCCAGCCGCACAAGCACTCAGAAATCCAATCACCATCAAGGGCACCTCCATCACCACCTGGCCGGTGTCCCCTGTAAAAGAGTGTGCCCCAGAGAATCCAGTGCTGTTCTCCACTTCACTGCACTGCTGGCCCAGGGAAGTGTCTGAGTACCAGATTAACTGTTTTTACACTTCGGCCCACCGTCTAACTCACGTGTTCTACCCCTGCGGACTGGCACGTTGCATACACATATCACATATATTTGATGGTAATGTATATTCCAGAGAGCAGTGGACTGAGAGTGATCCAAGATCCTGGTCATTAGATCATGAAACCTTTAACAACCACTATAACCAGGATACGCTTGGTTTGGGTGAATACATTAGATTTGATGACCACTTGCCATGATGTTTGTAATTTATTACGGGTCTGTGGGCCCTCTCTGCCTCTGGCTTTAAGTCCTCATGTGCTGTCCTAATGCCTCAATGGTGAGGGGGCTTCTGATTTTTTATTTTTTTATTTTATTATAACAATTCTTTTCTTATTTAAAGCCTAAATATTCCTAAGCTCAGTTAAGCAAAAATAAACTATAAAAAACAGTTTAATTAATAAGTTCATGAGATGAATATGGCATACAAAGAAATATTGTGTCTTTTCTTTTAAATATATTGTTTTTCATTATTGTGGAGAGTGAAAAATGTTAAGCAAAGATTTGATAAAGTGTTTCCTTTGTCTGAAAATTTATTTCATCCTTGTCTGCAAGCATTCCCTCAAAGTAATTGAATTTATACTCGCGAAACGAAGAAGTGTATTTAAGAATAGCATTCATTATGGTGACTTTCAGCACCCAACCTGGTGCTTCTTGTCGTACCGTCTCCTAGAAAAAGTACTAACATTTCTTATTGTCTTGTAAAGATTTGTAGTCATGAAGGCTCGTAAAGCTTGGGCTTCATAATGACTTTCATTCCCGTAACTGATGCTAATAGTCTTAGGCTGGGTTCACACGGGCGTCACGTTTTGGCTCAGGATGCATTCCGGGTGCATTGCGGCAAACCCGCGTGAGTAGGTACCCAATTGCAGTCAGTTTTGACTGCGATTGCGTTCCGTTGTTTAGTTTTTATTGCGCGGGTGCAATGCGTTTTGCACGCGCGTGATAAAAAACTGAATGTGGTACCCAGACCCGAACTTCTTCACTGAAGTTCAGGTTTGGGTTCAAGATTGTGTAGATGTAATTATTTTCCCTTATAACATGGTTATAAGGGAAAATAATAGCATTCTTTAATACAGAATGCTTAGTAGAAGGTCAATTGAGGGTTAAAAAAATAACTCACCTCCTCCAATTGATCGCGTAGCTGCCGGTCTCCTGTTCTTTCTTCAGGACCTGTCAAAGGACCTGTGGTGACGTCACTGAGCTCATCACATGGTCCAATCACATTGATTGGACCATGTGATGTGATGTCACCACAGGTCCTTTAGCCGGCAGCTCATGATTAAAGAAGTAAGAAGAGATCGGCAACTACGCGATCAAGAGGAGGAGGTGAGTTAATTATTATTATTTTTTTGACCCTCAATTGACCTTCTACTAAGCATTCTGTATTAAAGAATGCTATTATTTTCCCTTATAACCATGTTATAAGGGAAAATAATACAGTGAATAGACTGTCATCTTAGCAAACATGCGTGAAAATCGCACCGCATCCGCACTTGCTTGCGGATGCTTGCGATTTTCACGCAGCCCCATTCACTTCTATGGGGCCTGCGTTGCGTGCTAAACGCACAATATAGAGCATGCTGCGATTTTCACACAATGCACAAGTGATGCGTGAAAATCACCGCTCATGTGCACAGCCCCATAGAAGTGAATGGGTCCGGATTCAGTGCGGGTGCAATGCGTTCACCTCTCGCCTGTGTGAACCCAGCCTTACTGTGGTTTTTAACTGTTTGTTAAAGGGGTTATTCCATGAATATTGTAAAAAATTAAAATTGTACATAATCTAGTTCTTGACAACCTCGTTTTAACAAAGCTAGAGCCAGCCCTGTACCTCATTTGGATCCAGAGATCTCCCCGTTCATTGCACCAATTGTTCTGCTAGATTTATTTTAAGATGGCAGTTTAGGGACATGTCCTTTCAGCTGCAGCTGGTGGCAGTTGAAGGATGGAAATGAGCATGTACTTCTGTCTCCATGAGCAGGACAGAGAAATTAGAAGAAGAGCAAACAGCAGGTAGCGCTGGACAGATACATTTGAAAAACTGTAGAATATTTTTCGTGGCACAACCCCTTTAAACCCCTTGATGGCATAACCCCAGGATCATCAGAACTAGGGGAATGCTTAAAGGGGTATTAATCCTTGATAATATTCTGGACCTCCTTATTGGCCTGATCATATGTACCTATAATTCGGATTTTATTGCCATTATAACCCATTCAATTGGGTCAAGGATCTTAACTTATTTATAAGGAAATTGAAATGGCGCAAATTTTTCCTTACGAACGGCAAAGAACAATGTCATAAATTGGGCATTGAACCTGATCTCCTGATCCCTAAACAATGGACAACGGGCAATAAAATCAGAATAATATGTCCGATCACAACGGACAATAAAATCCGAATTATAGGTACATATGATCAGGCCAATAAGGAGGTCCGGAATATTATCAGGGAGAACTGGGGGATCCTGAAATCAGATCCGGTGATTGGACATCTTGTGGGTGAATCTCCACTTATTACGTATAGAAGAGGGAGTAATTTGAGAGATCAACTGGTGCATAGTTTGTATAGTCCCCCAATACAGTTCACTTGGTTACCCAATAGACCACCCGGTACGTTCATGCGGTAAATGTGTTGCATGTAAGGCCATTAAAAAGGGCAATATAGTAAAATGCACAACAACAGGATGGAACTTTGTCATCAGGTCCTTCATTAACTGCAAAACGGTAGGGGTGGTCTATGTGGCTACATGTATCTGCCAAAAACAATATGTGGGTAAAACCAAGAGGGAATTTAGGATACGGATTGGAGAACACTTGCTGAGCATTAGCAATGAGGATGATACTCCAATTGCCCAACATGTTATGGAATGTATTTCCTTTCAGGGTATTGAACATGTTAGAGGCTCTCCGAGAGGTGGGGACCTAGACAATCTGCTGCTGCGGAAAGAGGCGCAGTGGACATTTACATTGAGAACTATAAAACCCTTTGGTCTAAATGACTTTATCTCCTATACATGTTTCATTTAAAAGGAGAATTCCCATTGATTTTATAAAGTTGGGCATCCCAACGCTATAGGGATGTATACCACAGTGACCCACTGGTTGCTAATGGTGATCCCAGACATAAACTGATGTGAGTACATGATTGAATTTAAAACATCTCACATATATCCCTTTAAAGACTCTGGTCTATATGTGGGAGTCAGTTGTGGTATATAACCATTATTTTATTATATAGATTCATACCATTCAGCGGATCACTGAATAAAACAAATGTGTTAATTAGTCACAATTAATATATATATATATATATATATATATATATATATATCCTCCTATAGTTGGGAGGAAATTCAAACTTGCATAGAGATTGTAAAAAAGGACCTACTAATGCAGGTGATCAGTCTGCATGTAGGTGCTGCATAAGTGTACACTATAGGTAAAAAGAATTAAAAAGGTAAAAGTTAGCACTGGTGTGCAGTCGGCTTTTGTCCCAAGGAGCGGTCTCCTTAAGAGGAGGGGGAGAAAACAAATAGTCTTACCCCGTATAGCCAAGTTCCAGGAGGCTATTGTAAGGGGATGTCTTTCTCAGGGAGCGCTCCGATCCTGTATGTCGTTGGTGCGCACGTGTTCCTCGGCGTCCTCGGCGTGTTCCTCTGTTACCGCTGTGCTGTCCGCAATACAGGAAGTTACAGATTCTGAAATCGGAAGTGACGATCTGTTCCTCCGGTCAGCTGACTAGTTTCGTCATCAGATTATATGATGAATATTCGCCTGTAATTCCTATCTGTATGGGCGATCTTTATTGGGTCCAGAGTCCATGTACTATTCCTTTATACCAAACGCGTTTCGGTGCACTCTTGCACCTTCATCAGTGGTGAATAGTACAACTGATCTCCTTCCTTTTATAGGGGAGGGATCATTGAAGATTTTGGATCAGACTAAAAACATGGGATGGATGCACCTCAAAGCCACTGGGACTTATCTCGTTTGTTTTCATAGTAATTGTATGGTTACTAAAGTGCAGATATAGGTTCAACTAATGTACATAATTTCAAAAGATTTTGGATATCTTAATTAATTATAAAACTTATGAGATAGAACTATAATATATTAGTAAAAACTCGTCACCATGGTAAAAGCATAGTCATCATAAGATGCCAATATGGCGAATACATAATGGGGTAAAAGGATATGGTTAATGTCGCATAATGATAAGTTAATAATATATTGATAAGTTAATAATATATTGATGAGGGCACATAATGACACTATAAAAATGTAAATATAAAATGGACAAAAGCCGACTGCACACCAGTGCTAACTTTTACCTTTTTAATTCTTTTTACCTATAGTGTACACTTATGCAGCACCTACATGCAGACTGATCACCTGCATTAGTAGGTCTTTTTTTACAATCTCTATGCAAGTTTGAATTTCCTCCCAACTATAGGAGGATATATATATATTAATTGTGACTAATTAACACATTTGTTTTATTCAGTGATCTGCTGAATGGTATGAATCTATATAATAAAATAATGGTTATATACCACAACTGACTCCCATATATATATACCCATCTATTTAAGTGCCCTCCATCTTTTGACTATATACAGTATACCCAATATTTTTGGCAATTGGTACTGCCATATTGGAGAGAGCACCTATCTGCGATTTGCTGTCAGTAGAGTCTCTGAAACTTGCTCTTTCCCTCTGGTCTATATGTGTCTAATGGGATGGGGACTATTGTACCTTCGAACACATCATATCTCCATTAAAATATGTCACTTGCTATCTGGGTGACTTTGCTGTGTATTGGGGATATGGTTAATAACCGTAAATGTTAGGTTGTTGTGATTCTTTTCCATTTACCTCCAGGGCGATGCTGCACCTTTCAGTACATCCTCTGGTATGGTAGGCAATTTTTCTGCCAAATAAAATAATACCCACTGTAGCGGTCAGCACAACTAGAATGGGCATAGCGCAGGAAGATGATTTTCCACTCCCCCAAGTGACGTATCCGCATGCCGACTAGCTCCGCCTAGTGGGAGTGGCTACCTTGATATGAGAGCGGCTTTGAGCGGCCGCGCTACGGCCGTAATAGAGCCGGAGACTGTGTATTTGTGTGCTGCACGCACGCCAACAGGAGCATGCAGCGTTCATTACCTGCAGGCAGAGTGGCGGTATTCGCTTAATACACTCACCTAAAGAATTATTAGGAACACCTGTTCTATTTCTCATTAATGCAATTATCTAGTCAACCAATCACATGGCAGTTGCTTCAATGCATTTAGGGGGGTGGTCCTGGTCAAGACAATCTCCTGAACTCCAAACTGAATGTCAGAATGGGAAAGAAAGGTGATTTAAGCAATTTTGAGCGTGGCATGGTTGTTGGTGCCAGACGGGCCGGTCTGAGTATTTCACAATCTGCTCAGTTACTGGGATTTTCGCGCCCAACCATTTCTAGGGTCTACAAAGAATGGTGTGAAAAGGGAAAAACATCCAGTATGTGGCAGTCCTGTGGGCAAAAATGCCTTGTGGATGCTAGAGGTCAGAGGAGAATGGGCCGACTGATTCAAGCTGATAGAAGAGCAACGTTGACTGAAATAACCACTCGTTACAACCGAGGTATGCAGCAAAGCATTTGTGAAGCCACAACACGCACAACCTTGAGGCGGATGGGCTACAACAGCAGAAGACCCCACCGGGTACCACTCATCTCCACTACAAATAGGAAAAAGAGGCTACAATTTGCACGAGCTCACCAAAATTGGACTGTTGAAGACTGGAAAAATGTTGCCTGGTCTGATGAGTCTCGATTTCTGTTGAGACATTCAAATGGTAGAGTCCGAATTTGGCGTCAACAGAATGAGAACATGTATCCATCCTCTGATGGCTACTTCCAGCAGGATAATGCACCATGTCACAAAGCTCGAATCATTTCAAATTGGTTTCTTGAACATGACAATGAGTTCATTGTACTAAAATGGCCCCCACAGTCACCAGATCTCAACCCAATAGAGCATCTTTGGGATGTGGTGGAACGGGAGCTTCGTGCCCTGGATGTGCATCCCTCAAATCTCCATCAACTGCAAGATGCTATCCTATCAATATGGGCCAACATTTCTAAAGAATGCTATCAGCACCTTGTTGAATCAATGCCACGTAGAATTAAGGCAGTTCTGAAGGCAAAAGGGGGTCCAACACCGTATTAGTATGGTGTTCCTAATAATTCTTTAGGTGAGTGTAGATGGGGCGAACTGCACTCATGCCAACATACTACTCTGCTCCTGAGGACATATCACTGTCACCAAAGTGATATAGAAACGCGTCGAGCAGACGCATGAATAGGCAGGGACAGTTCATGTTCATGTAAATAGCAATCGGATTACACTAAGGTGGGATTGGGAAAGCAGGCTAAAGGGTAGAGCTTTATTAACTTAGCTCTCGCCTGCATTATATCCATGCTATTATATCTACTCGCCTGCATTATAGCTCTCGCCTGCATTATATCTACTTTGCTATTTACATATGTTGCTGGTGTGATACACTGTTGCAACAAAGTTATTAGTTGCATCTTAGTGTACAGCTGTTTTAAAAGTGTATTCAGTGCACCTTTGAGCAACTATTACAGGGTGTTTGGATATCTGGGCAGGGTACTATTCAAACCCTGACATATCCAGTTAAACACACTGTTTTATTTAGTGTGGAGGATTAGGCTGTACCCATACAATTGTGGTGGGAGCCATTCCTCCAGACTTAGCCTGATGAGTAATTCATGTGGTGGGTCGCCACTATTTGAATAAAGATATCAATAAAGTTATTTTAAGCGTTTATTCAGGCAGTAAAATCATACAATAATATATACGCAAACTATTCCTTACAGTTAACCCTGCGGCCAAAGTAGCAGTATTTTCTGCTACACTATGTATTAGGTTGAGCAGTACTGCTTGGGCAGTATTTTGTTCTGCACTACAGTACTGTTGGCCCTGCCCACTTATAATGCCCCTTCTCTCTGTCAGTTTGGACCCACCTACATCATGGGGCCCACTCTTAGCTGGTTTTCCAGGGCTACTTTAAGTTCCTAGTCCTCCCCCGGCTGCAGTAACTCAGCATGGCCTCTACACCTTGAACAGCGCTTTGCTTCCAGTTTCGTTCATCATGGAAGTTCCGGTGCTGGCGGCTGTGGTATTGGGTGTCGATGACAGATGTCAGAGACCCGACGATCTGATGATGATGTATCCTGGGGACAGGTTATTGATATTGTTAGCCATAGGCGTGCGCAGCCTATTGCATTAGGGTGCGCACCCTAAAGCACAAACACACATGCCGCGCGGGCATGTATGTATGTATAAATATGTATGTATGTTGAAATATAATATATATGTATATATATATATATATATATACACAAACACATATATATATATATATACACAAATACACTCTGCATACATACATACACACCCGCACTCATATAATTATCAATATAAACAAAAATAAAAGTTATATAACCCCTGTATAATAATGTACCCTGATACCCCTAGTTATATTACCCCCTGTATAATTTACCCATCGTGAGGGGCACTTCCAGATTATTTTGTGGCGGCAGACAGAAAATAATGTGGTGCTTACTTTTTTTTTTTTTTACAATGTGCAGATAGTATTGTACCCCTCTGTGCCTCAGCCTCCCCCCAATAGGCCTCTCAGCCCAATTTATACCTCAGCCCCCCATTTTGTCTCTCAGCCCAATTTATGCCTCAGCATCCACCACCATATTATGCCTCTCAGCCCCCAGCAGCCTCAGATAAAAAAACATAAAACACTTACCTCTCCTGCTCCTGGGCGCCGTCGCTCCTCACAAGTTATTCCCGCAATCTTCTTCCTCCTGATGTCGGCTGGCGCGCACAGCGTGACGTCACAGAGCGACTCACGCTGAGCTCAGCCCTGCACAGCAGACAGCCGAGGACCAGGAAGCGGTGAGTACAGATCCTTCACCGCTTCCCGGTCCTCCGGTACTAATCAGTGCTTCCAAAATGGAATCGCTGATTAGTATTCACATCGTTAAAGGGGAATCAGCACGGAAGTGACAGGCTTGATTAGGGTGTGCCTGGGCACCCTGTGTGCACGCTTATGTTGTTAGCCCTGAAACCACTTTTAAGGAAGAAACTTAAATGTTTTAACCCTGGAAAACTTATTTAAGTCTGTCTTTTCATCATTTCTCCTGCCTTCAACAACCACCTTTGTCAGCCATATTAGTTGCCTAGGGCTAATTTCTCAGTCACTCACAAGGTCTCCCTCACTCCCTTTGCTCTCCCTGGTAGTCAATCACAGTGAAAGAATGCTTCTATCCATTTCACTGAGCAGAAGACACGCTTCGCTGATTCTATGAAGATAATTTGATACTAGTGACAGAATATATATTATATCAGGCATGTGTCACACAGACCAGAACATCCATCTTAGTTTATAGCCGATGAGATTCTAAGAATATTAGAATTTAAAAAATACATGGACCCGTTGGGAAAATGAGAGAAAGCTTCTCCTGATATTGATCTGCTTTTTACAAATGGGTGCAGCAGTTTTATTATTGACTTGAGGCACAGTTTGGGTATGTCCAGATTGAGTTTTTTTGGTGAGAATTCCGTGTCGAACACCAGGCCGAATCTGCACGGAAACCGCGTCCCATTGTGTGCTGCAGTTACGGGTTTTTGCCAAGAGGATTTCCAGACCATGCCCAGAATGTACAGGTCCGTACAGGTTAACGCATAGGCCCCTCACAAAGCCACAAATAGGATCCTGCTTAGCTTCATTCAATGCATCTAAACCAAGAGCGGGTCTGCACCATTCAAAATGAAAACCTGCAGTTTCTGTCATGGAATATGAAGTAGATTTTGTTGCAAATAAAATCCATTGTCTGAATCTACCTTTTGTGTTCAAATCCTTGGAAATGTACTTAAAGAGGACCTGTCACAATGAAAACTCTATGCAATCTACCGGTATCATGTTATGAGCTGAAGGAGCTGAGCAGATGGATTTATTGCTGTGGGAAAAGATTCAGTATAACTTGTAACTTATTTAATGACTTGTGAAATCCCTGCACGTTCCATATCTAAAAGTCCAAGGGGCAGTCTTAATATTTGGCAGCCTTCGTTGTATGAGCATGCATTCAGATAGCTCTCAATCACTACTAGGACTGCCTACTAGACTCCTAAACATGGAAAGAGCATAGATTTCCATCAATAAGTTGCAAGTAATACAGAATATTTTCCCACCAAACTATAAAACAATTTACTCATCTCCTCTACAACATGCTGCTGGCAGATCTAACTGCATGTTGCATATGAAAGGCTCCCTTTAAAGGGGTATTCCAAAAATACACATTTATGACCTAACCATACAATATGCTACTGATAATACACAGTCAAACCACATTATTATGACCACTTCCTACTTTCGGCAGTGTGTGGGTCATGAAGGAAGTCAGGTGTGGTGAGCTGGCTTGGTGGGTATATATGGTGTGTGATAGGCTGGCTGCATACATATCCTTCATAGCTGTTATGGGTAAAAGGGGCGATTTATCAAAGTTGCAAAAAGGGATGATTATTAGCTTTCAGGCCAAGGGTGGCAGTATTTCTGAAACTGCGCAGTTTGTGTACTTTTAGCTTTCTGCTGTCGTGAA
The DNA here is from genome assembly GCF_905171765.1 of Bufo bufo. Taxonomy (NCBI): domain Eukaryota; kingdom Metazoa; phylum Chordata; class Amphibia; order Anura; family Bufonidae; genus Bufo; species Bufo bufo. The sequence continues at coordinate 149,336,271 of NC_053395.1, read as the reverse complement.
AGTGTATCCTGAGTGGACAAATGGCACCATTGCGGAAGAACAATGTGGGAACTGTGGAGCCCAACGTGCTATTGATGTGAGAGATGAATGTTGGCTACGAAGATGTACAAGTGCAGACTAATGTGTCACCGTAGAGAAGGTCACCACCAAAATGAACCAGGGGGCTACCAGATGTGTGTGTAACAGTTCAGCGAGCCCTACTGTGTATGGGGCTTTGAAAAAGAAGGATGGTCATTGGACCTCCACTGATTGGCAAAGGGTTGCCATCTCCGACGAGTCACGTTTTCTGCTTCATTGAAAGGATGGACATTGGTGTGTCAGGCGAGAAACATCAGAAGGCAAACACCCTGTAACCATTGCTGAAAGAACACAAGCTCGTGGTGGCAATGTTATGGTCTGGGGAATGTATTTGTGGCATTCTCTGGGCCCACTCATCCAAACGGAAGGCAGCCTCAGCCGATTTGGATATAATCCATCCTTGCAGATCATGTCACCCATACATGCTGATTGTCTTCCCTGGGGCAGATAGAATCTTCCAGCAAGACAATGAGACATGTCACACGGCTAGAAATGTCCAACATTGGTTGGAAGAGCATGACCAAGACTTTCAATACTACCCTCGCTCCCTAATCCCCCAATGGTGCACCCAATGGTGCATCTGTGGAACCACCTTGATCATTGTGTTTGCAGCTGTGGGATGCACTGCATTCAGCATGGTTCCAGATACCTGCGAAAAACCTACCAGGACCTTACTGAGTCACTCCCAGCCCATTTAGCTGCTGTCTGTGCTGCACATGGCGGTCAGTGATCAGCGGCAGGGGCAATATTCAAATTTGCCATATTTTGCGAATATTTGGGCGAACATTCGTCATATATTTGCGAATTCGCGATCTCCAGTCATTATTTTCTTAATTGCGGAAATCAGCAATCGGAAAATTTGCAATAAAAATTTGCGATACGAAAATTTGCGATCAACACTATTCCTAAAGTCAAAGATATTGCAGCCTTCTCATTGGCCCACAAGCAAGAAGCAGTGAGGGATCATGGGTACTGATGAGAAAAAATCTAGAATATTCACGATTACGAAGATATAGCACTATATTCTAGATATTCGTGAATTCTCGAAGTGCCAATATTCGCGATAAAAATTCACGATTAGAATATTCGCGATCAACACTAACGGCGGTTACTCTGGATATTAGCTGGTGGTCATAATATTGTGACTCGACCGTGTAGTAAGGAATGTATTACTGCATACCTTGGTGGATGTCTGGAATAGTTGGGCAACAACTGTGGGCTATAATAACATTCATGTTAATTGCTATCTAAATTTCCCAGAAGGAGATAGGACCTAAGCATTTTTTTAACCAGAAATTGGAGGTTGTCACACCTTATGGAATCGAAGGAACTGTGTATACCCTAATAGGATATAGCACCAATAGATAAATGTGCCTAATCCTGTAATAAAAAGCGTGTCTTCATTATAATTCAAGTTGGCGTAGCAGCAATGTTTCTGTGGTGTGTCTGAATTAATTGGTTGTCATTGTTAGCCATTTTCTGGAACACACACTTGTACTCTTGTTAATTATTCTGCTGAGAACACTTCGCATTAATCCACAGTAAATGGCATTTTTTGTCTACAGTGAATGGCACTTTAAGAGGAATTTATGCCTAGTAAATATTTCCCATCACACAGCAAAGATCTGACGCTGAAAAGAATGTATCCATTCTGATTTCCTTGCCATCTATCTCAGGTTTTGGCTGGGAGACATAGGAAATAAATGATTCCCTTTGTCTGAAGACGTTATCCAGTTGTGCTGGTACCTGCGTAGCTCAGTCCCATTGTGCATGTCACAATCAATCCTTGTTACCTTCTGTTTCACAAGGGGTTGTCAGATGCAGTAAATAACCAGATCTGGGACCTAGCTGAGAGCATCAGAAAACAATACAGAGGTAAGTCACATACAAACACCAGAAGAAGCATGTATGAAAGAGGGGTCTCCACAGTAAAAATCCAAAAGGCACCACTACCCTTCTGTAGGTTTCCACTAAAGATTAGTGATGAGCGCACATGCTCAGCCGAACTGCTGTTCAGCTCAAATGCTCGGCCGAATAATTTGGGTGCTCGAATGCAATTTAATACAATGAAAGATCCGAATGCTCGGCCGAATAATTTGGGTGCTCGAATGCAATTTAATACAATGAAAGTCAATAGGAGAACCCCAAGCACCCTCTGCTCGGAAGTGAAGAGGGTGTCTGGTTCATAAAAAAAGGGTTAGAAATTAATGGAAACCCCATCAAAAAGGTTTGGCAACAACATTAAGAGGATAGCTGGATGCGTCTTAGACTCCTATTATGTTTGACATACAATAGACAACCACACAAAGGCTGTATGCCAAAAGCCAGTCTGTACAAGCCATCCATCTATCCATGAGACAGATAACAGCCAGCATACCTTACAATGGCAACCTTGTGCACTGTGAGATATTCCAAACCAGCTCTTATCTGACTGAGAACCAGTAAACCTCAAAGTTATTTTGCATCTGTTGGATGGCTTGGGTGGACCTGTGCTCCTAGATCAATATCATTAGGACGACAAAGAGTTTTCCAATTGTCCTAACATAATATTCAATAACCTTTTTATACAGTTTTGTCATGTAAAAATGAATTTGCATAAACATGGAAATTTGGGAAAGACATGCAAATGAGCAGAATCTGCCTTGTTTTTCAGCTGTCATGACTATGAAAACCAATAGATGGCACTCAGTTATGAACAGCGCCCTCTATTGGTTTCACAGTCTTATGACTAGACAAATATTCTTGTCAGAAAACGATGAAACCAATAGAGGGCGCTGTTCATAACTCAATAGCGCCATCTATTGTTTCATAGTCTTCTGACAAGAATATTAGACTGAGTCTTATGAAAAGCCTATTATTGTAGCCTTTTGCATGGAAAATTCGCAATTAGAATATTCACAATTAGAATATTCGTGATCTACACTAGGATGATATCTGACACTGGGGAAGCTGGGTAATAACTCAGCGATAAAATCTGACACTGGGAAAGCTGGGTAATAGCTCGCAATCTACACTGAGTTATTACCCAGCTTTTCCAGAGTCAGATATTATCACTGACTTACTACATAACTATTACATAATATTCGCTATATTGCTATATATTCGTTTTTTAGAATATTCGTAATATGTAGATTGCGAGTTATTACCCAGCTTTCCCAGTGTCAGATTTTATCATGGAGTTATTAACCAGCTTTCCCAATGACAGATATCATCCCAGTGTAGATTGCGAATATTCTAATCGCAAATTTTTCATGCAAAAGGCTACACTAATAAGCTTGTCATAAGACTCAGTCTAATATTCTTGTCAGAAGACTATAAAACCAATAGATAGCGCTATTGAGTTATGAACAGCGCCCTCTATTGGTTTCATAGTTTTCTGACAAGAATATTTGTCTTGTTATAAGACTGTGAAACCAATAGAGGGAGCTGTTCATAACTCAATAGCGCCATCTATTGGTTTTCATAGTCTTATGACAGCCGAAAAACAAGGTAGATTCCTCTCATTTGAATGTCTTTCCCATATGCCCATGTTTATGCAAATGAGTTTTTACATGACAAAACTGTATAGAAAGGTTATTGAATATTATGTTAGTACAATTGGAAAACTTTTTGTCGCCCTAATGATATTGATCTAGGTGTGCAGGTCCACCCAAGCCATCCAACAGATGCAAAATAACTTAGAGGTTTACTGGTTATCTCATAGTGCACAAGGTTGCCATTGTAAGGTATGCTGACTAAGCCTGTCCTCTGTCTCATGGATAGATTGATGACTTGCACATAGCTGGCTTTTGGCATACAGCCTTTGTGTGGTTATCTATTGTATGTCAAACATAATAGGAGTCTAAGACGCATCCAGATATCCTCTTAACGCTGTTTCCAAACCATTTTGATGGGGTTTCCATAAATTTCTAACTTTTTTTTAATGAACCAGACACCATCTTCTCTTCTAAGCAGGGGGTGCCTGGTTGTCTCCTATTTACTGTTATGGCTGAGGATGGGGAAAACTCTCAGCAGTGCGATGCCAGAAGATGTTGGTCGCTGCATAGCCAGGACAGAGCTCAGGGAGCAAGTCACCTCCTATCATATCCCTAACTCTGACCCTGTCTCCTAGCCGTATGAGCCGACCCTGATGGTAGGAGGGCTCATACACCGGAACCTAAAGATTACTACTAGCCCTCAGGGTGGCCCTCAACTAGGAGCAGGGTAAGACGACCTGTTCCTCCTAGGCATAGAGGAACAGGAGTCTCACTGGCCAAGCTACAAGGACACCTACCTGCCACAGCCTTGCTGACTAGATCCCTGTGCTGACACGCTGACGTCCACACCATACTTAAAAGGACACAGCCAACACACATACAGACAGGAACCCAGATCCATAGCTGCATTAAATAACAGAAGGAAAACAACATCAACTAAACATCACATAACATTTGCTATGACCACAAGGGTGGCCCTCACTGGCAGATGGTATTAGGAATGAGGATGACTCCAGCAGACCATGGCTGAAGTACCCCTCTGACTACTTCTCTCAGCAGAGGCTATATAGGCCCAAGTAGCCACACCCACACAGACACACCCAGTGCTCACATACTAGGAAGGAAGTTAACCCTTCCAACACAAGGCAAGGGAAGGCGGCCACTTAAAGGGGAAGTACACACATAAACACAGACTTCACCTGTTGCCGCGGGCAACGGCATGCGTGGAAACCATGTCCTGGGGATCAGCCAGAAGGCCGAGACACTGCCACCACATGCATACAACACCAAACATAGTCACGGGCAACCAAGTGAAGGAAAATGTCACTAAGGACACCAAAGGCCGTGACATTTACTTCCATTATACTCTGGTGCTCGGCTGAGCACACGAATATAGCAATGTGTTCGGGCCGAATACTTTGGTGCTCGCTCATCACTACTAAAGATGATTTTGCAATACAGCAACAAACTCTTGTACTTGTAAAACCATACCTCCCAACCGTCCCGGATCCTGCGAGACAGTTCCGGATTTCAGTGGCTGTCCCGGTACAGATGAGTTATGTCCCTCTCTCTGGCAGCTGTCCCTGCGTCCATATGAAGCAGAGACAGTTGCCTGTAATGATGAAGCAGAGAGCCGTCCTTCTGCTCCCTGCTCCATCATTCCTCCCCTGTCTGCGCTCCACACTACAGGTCTGGGCAGGGGGTGGGGCCAGTCGGGAGCTCCGTGTATCATCCTGCTGCTGGGGCACAAGGTTTTTTTTGTTGTTGTTTTTCTTTACTGCCTGTGAAGGGGGCACAGCTGGGCATATTACTTTACTGTGAGGGGGCACAGCTGAGCATATTACTGTGATGGGGCACAACTGGGCATATTACTGGGAGGGGGCACAACTGGGCATATTATTGTGAGGGGGCACATAACTGGGCATATTATTCCTGTGAGGGGGCACACCTGGGCATATTACTGTGAGGGGGCACAGCTCTAGGCATGACTACTGTGAGGGCAAAAATATCCGGGCATTGCTTCTGTGAGGGGACACATCTGGGCATCGCTACTGTGTGGGGGCACATATTTGGGCATCGCTACTGTGATGGGCACATATCCCTATATTCAATAAGGAAGCTGTCTCTTTAAGAAACTAAGTTGATAGCAGGGAGAGAGTAACTACAGTCTCTCTGGAATAGCTTTATACAGTCTCTCAGGGGCCACACTTGTTGTTCCTGCTAGTGGGCGAGGGAGCCTCCAAGTGTTCAATCTCTATCTCTCTAAGGCAGGACCTTTCTCTTTGCTGCAGTGGAGAATCTTGCTGGGCACTTCTGAGGCCTTGCTTGTCTGACACTTGTACTCCACAATCTGCTCCCTTGCTCTGGTCGGTGTTGCACTCTTCCTCCCACAGCCTCTCTGTACCTGTCAGGGCTGCACTGCTTTACCTGGGTGGCCACATCACACCACTCATGAGCACTGGTAACGGACCCTGCTTAGGATCCCCTGCACTGCACTCCTCTCCTTCTCCAGGCCCTGGCTGAACTGCTCTTCCTGTGTATCAGGCTTTGTCTTCCCCTGTTATCTCTAGCTGGGAACTGGCACCCTCTGCTGGACTGGAATCATGACATCAAGTCTTTATGTCCCAGCACGCAACTGCTCCTACACTACACGTGCACCTGGTGTAAAAACTTCTCTAGCCCTTGGCTGGAGTAGTTTTTCTCCAACATTTACACCTGTTTCCAGGCATAAATATTAGTACATTTTCCCCAGCACAGTCCGTGCCGCCCAACTGCCAAACACAGCATAAAACCAGCTGTGCGACTAAATATCTGCCAGTCAAAAAAGCGACTATTTTCATGACTAAAATAGTCGCAAGTCCCTTAATGAATGACCCCCAATGCCTGGGGTGGAGTATGGGAGTGACACTCTCAACCAGGCAAATCAGCATGGCCACTTTCACACAGTCAATGTTCAGTCAGTGTTTTCATCAGTGATTTGGAGCCAAAACTGGATGAGGGTTAAAAACTCAGAACAGGTCCATATCTTTCCATTAATAGCTTATCTCTATGTAGACCGATCTCCTGTCCGCATGAGCGAACCCTGAAGGTGGGAGGGCTCATGCACTGGAAACTGGATCCGGCTGCCCCTGACGGTCCCTGGCATAGGGATCAGGAATAGGAGACGATCGGTTCCTCAGGCGAACCGGAGTCTCCAGCTGCCTAGTAACAAGGGAAAAGGAAAGACCATATGCAGCAACTGGATCGGCAGGTAAGAACACTGGAAAACTCACTTACCTGCCACTGCCACCACGACTGGAGTCCATGCATACGAACCAGAGCCCACACACCAAACAGGGCACAACACAAACAACGCAAACAGGAAATCAGCATACCAGTTACTGCCTGGACCCCCATGTAGCAAGGTGAACGGCAGCCCCAGGCAGCACTGCATACAGGGTTATGGTTCACCCCTCCGGGAAACCAGCCCCCTCACTGAGGTACAACATACAGCAGGGGTATTTCTAGCAGACATGCTGGACACAACATAAACAGACCAGACAGTCACAACACACTAGACATAAATACACCCTGGACAAAAACCCACACCAAACAACAAAGGGTAGGATGGGAAGGAGAAACTGGGAAGACCTTGATGACCTCAAGGGTGGCCCTCACTGGACAGATGGTAAAGCCAGGAGCAGTGAACTAACAGAACACACCAAGCCTGGAGGAACACTGAGCTACAGGCATCCAGCAGAAGCTAAATAGCCCAAAGCGACCACACAAACACCAATAACACACATTAACCCCAAGTTAACCAAACACAAGGAAGAAGCAACTGAAGGGGAATTGCACACACCAGCAAAAGGCATCAGGCTGCCACAGGCAACAGCATGAGTGAGAAGCAAGTCACGGCACACACAGCAAAACCTGTGACACTGCCACAACATGTTAAAACAGCAACACGTGGCCACCGGCAACAGCAAGTGTGGCAACTGTGTCACAGCGTACACCATAGGCCATGACAGTAATACAGCTAGTTTAATGTACGACATACAACCGTGCCTGAAAAATGCAGAAACCAAAAATATCGGCGTTCACTCCAGCCTCACTGCTCTTGCCCCTCACTGCTCTTGTCCGCATCCTCCACCAATTGTAGGGACTCGCTCTGGACAGAATTAGCAACGCAGTATAGAGGCAACAACAAGTTCTTTGGATCAAACAGTTCAGTATTTTATTAACACTTTAGGCAAGTGACAAAACAAGCAGTCATATTCAAACAAAAAGTCACCTTGCGGTGTTGGTGGTATTTCACACCATGCGGCAATTCCGCCTCAAAGAGTCCTTGCTCATAGAAGCACCAACCTGTTTTCACTCCAAGTCACACATCTATGCGTCATCTCGCGAGACGCGAGATTTCCTGTGAACGCGCGCACACAGGCGCGTGCGTTCACAGGATCGGAAGGTAAGCGAGTGGATCTCCAGCCTGCCAGCGGCGATCGTTCGCTGGCAGGCTGTAGATGCGATTTTTTTAACCCCTAACAGGTATATTAGATGCTGTTTTGATAACAGCGTCTAATATACCTGCTACCTGGTCCTCTGGTGGTCCCTTTTGCTTGGATCAACCACCAGAGGACACACGCAGCTCAGTAATAAGTAGCACCAAACACCACTACACTACCCCCCCCCTGTCACTTATTAACCCCTTATTAAACCCTGATCACCCCTGATCACCCCATATAGACTCCCTGATCACCCCCTGTCATTGATCACCCCCTGTCATTGATCACCCCCTTGTAAGGCTCCATTCAGACATCCGTATGTTTTTTACGGATCCACGGATACATGGATCGGATCCGCAAAACACATACGGACATCTGAATGGAGCCTTACAGGGGGGTGATCAATGACAGGGGGGTGATCACCTCATATAGACTCCCCGATCACCCCCCTGTCATTGATCACCCCCCTGTAACGCTCCATTCAGACGTCCGTATGTTTTTTACGGATCCACGGATACATGGATCGGATCCGCAAAACACATACGGACGTCTGAATGGAGCCTTACAGGGGGGTGATCACCCAATATAGACTCCCTGATCACCCCCCTGTCATTGATCCCCCCCCAGTAAGGCTCAATTCAGACGTCCGTATGTTTTTTACGGATCCACGGATACATGGATCGGATCCGCAAAACACATATGGACGTCTGAATGGAGCCTTACAGGGGGGTGATCAATGACAGGGGGGTGATCACCCCATATAGACTCCCTGATCACCTTCCTGTCATTGATCATCCCCCTGTCATTGATCACCCCCCTGTAAGGCTCCATTCAGACGTCCGTATGTTTTTACGGATCCACGGATACATGGATCGGATCCGCAAAACACATACGGACGTCTGAATGGAGCCTTACAGGGGGTGATCAATGACAGGGGGGTGATCACCCCATATAGACTCCCTGATCACCCCCCTGTCATTGATCACCCCCCTGTCATTGATCACCCCCCTGTAAGGCTCCATTCAGACTTCCGTATGTTTTTTTACGGATCCACGGATACATAGATCGGATCCGCAAAACACATACGGACGTCTGAATGGAGCCTTACAGGGGGGTGATCAATGACAGGGGGGTGATCACCCCATATAGACTCCCTGATCACCCCCCTATCATTGATCACCCCCCTGTAAGGCTCTATTCAGACGTCTGTATGTTTTTTTACGGATCCACGGATACATGGATCGGATCCGCAAAACACATACGGACGTCTGAATGGAGCCTTACAGGGGGTGATCAATGACAGGGGGGTGATCACCCCATATAGACTCCCTGATCACCCCCCTGTCATTGATCACCCCCCTGTAAGGCTCCATTCAGATGTCCGTATGTTTTTTACAGATCCACGGATACATGGATCAGATCCGCAAAACACATACGGACGTCTGAATGGAGCCTTACAGGGGGGTGATCAATGACAGGGGGGTGAACAGGGAGTCTATATGGGGTGATCACCCCCCTGTCATTGATCCCCCCACTGTAAGGCTCCATTCAGATGTCCGTATGTATTTTGCGGATCCGATCCATGTATCCGTGGATCTGTAAAAAACATACGGATGTCTGAATGGAGCCTTACAGGGGGGGTGATCAATGACAGGGGGTGATCAATGACAGGGGGGTGATCAGGGAGTCTATATGGGGTGATCACATCCCTGTCATTGATCACCCCCCTGTAAGGCTCCATTCAGACGTCCGTATGTGTTTTGCGGATCCGTGGATCCGCAAAACATGGACACCGCGAGTCCGCAAAACACATACGGACGTCTGAATGGAGCCTTACAGGGGGGTGATCAATGACAGGGGGGTGATAACCCCATATAAACTCCCTGATCACCCCCCTGTCATTGATCACCCCCCTGTAAGGCTCCAGTCAGACATTTTTTTGACCCAAGTTAGCGGAATTTTTTTTTTTTTTTTTTTTTTTTCTTACAAAGTCTCATATTCCACTAACTTGTGTCAAAAAATATAATCTCACATGAACTCACCATACCCCTCACGGAATCCAAATGCGTAAATTTTTTTAGACATTTATATTCCAGACTTCTTCTCACACTTTAGGGCCCCTAAAATGCCAGGGCAGTATAAATACCCCACATGTGACCCCATTTCGGAAAGAAGACACCCCAAAGTATTCCGTGAGGGGCATATTGAGTCCATGAAAGATTGAAATTTTTGTCCTAAGTTAGCGGAATGGGAGACTTTGTGAGAAAAAACAAAAAAAAAATCAATTTCCGCTAACTTGTGCCAAAAAAAATAAAATTCTATGAACTCACCATGCCCCTCATTGAATACCTTGGGGTGTCTTCTTTCCAAAATGGGGTCACATGTGGGGTATTTATACTGCCCTGGCATTTTAGGGGCCCTAAAGCGTGAGAAGAAGTCTGGGATCCAAATGTCTAAAAATGCCCTCATAAAAGGAATTTGGGGCCCCTTTTCCCATCTAGGCTGCAAAAAAGTGTCACACATGTGGTATATCCATACTCAGGAGAAGTTGGGCAATGTGTTTTGGGGTGTCATTTTACATATTCCCATGCTGGGTGAGATAAATATCTTGGTCAAATGCCAACTTTGTATAAAAAAATGGGAAAAGTTGTCTTTTGCCGAGATATTTCTCTCACCCAGCATGGGTATATGTAAAAAGACACCCCAAAACACATTGCCCTACTTCTTCTGAGTACGGCGATACCAGATGTGTGACATTTTTTTGCAGCCTAGGTGGGCAAAGGGGCCCACATTCCAAAGAGCAGCTTTTGGATTTCACAGGGCATTTTTTACAGATTTTGATTTCAAACTACTTCTCACGCATTCGGGCCCCTAAAATGCCAGGGCAGTATAACTACCCCACAATTGACCCCATTTTGGAAAGAAGACACCCAAAGGTATTCCGTGAGGGGCATGGCGAGTTCCTAGAATTTTTATTTTTGTCACAAGTTAGCGGAAAATTATGATTTTTTTATATTTTACTTTTCTTACAAAGTCTCATATTCCACTAACTTGTGACAAAAAATAAAAACTTCCATGAACTCACTATGCCCATCAAGAAATACCTTAGGGTGTCTTCTTTCCAAAATGGGGTCACTTGTGGGGTAGTTATACTGCCCTGGCATTCTAGGGGCCCTAATGTGTGGTAAGTAATTTGAAATCAAAATGTGTAAAAAATGACCTGTGAAATCCTAAAGGTGCTCTTTGGAATGTGGGTCCCTTTGCCCACCTAGGCTGCAAAAAAGTGTCACACATCTGGTATCGCCGTACTCAGGAGAAGTTGGGCAATGTGTTTTGGGGTGTCATTTTACATATACCCATGCTGGGTTAGATAAATATCTCGGCAAAAAACAACTTTTCCCATTTTTTTATACAAAGTTGGCATTTGACCGAGATATTTCTCTCACCCAGCATGGGTATATGTAAAATGACACCCCAAAACACATTGCCCAACTTCTCCTGAGTACGGCGATACCAGATGTGTGACACTTTTTTGCAGCCTAGGTGGGCAAAGGGACCCACATTCCAAAGAGCACCTTTAGGATTTCACAGGTCATTTTTTACACATTTTGATTTCAAAATACTTCCCACACATTAGGGCCCCTAAATTGCCAGGGCAGTATAACTACCCCACAAGTGACCCCATTTTGGAAAGAAGACACCCCAAGGTATTCCGTGAGGGGCATGGCGAGTTCCTAGAATTTTTTATTTTTTTTGTGACAAAAAATAAAAACTTCCATGAACTCACTATGCCTATCACGAAATACCTTGGGGTGTCTTCTTTCCAAAATGGGGTCACTTGTGGGGTAGTTATACTGCCCTGGCATTCTAGGGGCCCTAATGTGTGGTAAGTAGTTTGAAATCAAAATGTGTAAAAAATGACCTGTGAAATCCTAAAGGTGCTCCTTGGAATGTGGGCCCCTTTGCCCACCTAGGCTGCAAAAAATTGTCACACATCTGGTATCGCTGTACTCAGGAGAAGTTGGGCAATGTGTTTTGGGGTGTCATTTTACATATACCCATGCTGGGTGAGAGAAATATCTCGGTCAAATGCCAACTTTGTATAAAAAAAATGGGATAAGTTGTCTTTTGCTGAGATATTTATCTAACCCAGCATGGGTATATGTAAAATGACACCCCAAAACACATTGCCCAACTTCTCCTGAGTACGGCGATACCAGATGTGTGACACTTTTTTGCAGCCTAGGTGGGCAAAGGGGCCCAAATTCCAAAGAGCACCTATAGGATTTCACAGGTAATTTTTTTACACATTTTGATTTCAAACTACTTACCACACATTAGGGCCCCTAGAATGCCAGGGCAGTATAACTACCTTACAAGTGACCCCATTTTGGAAAGAAGACACCCCAAGGTATTTCTTGATCGTCATATTGAGTTCATGGAAGTTTTTATTTTTTGTCACAAGTTAGTGGAATATGAGACTTTGTAAGGAAAAAAATAATAAAATAAAAATCATCATTTTTCGCTAACTTGTGACAAAAAATAAAAAGTTCTATGAACTCACTATGCCCATCAGCGAATACCTTAGGGTGTCTACTTTCCGAAATGGGGTTATTTGTGGGGTGTTTGTACTGTCTGGCCATTGTAGAACCTCAGGAAACATGACAGGTGCTCAGAAAGTCAGAGCTGCTTCAAAAAGCGGAAATTCACATTTTTGTACCATATATTTGTAAACGTTATAATTTTTACCCAAACCATTTTTTTTTACCCAAACATTTTTTTTATCAAAGACATGTAGAACAATAAATTTAGAGAAAAATTTATATATGGATGTCTTTTTTAAAAAAAATTTACAACTGAAAGTCAAAAATATCTTTTTTTTGCAAAAATTTCGTTAAATTTCGATTAATAACAAAAAAAGTAAAAATGTCATCAGCAATGAAATACCACCAAATGAAAGCTCTGTTAGTGAGAAGAAAAGGAGGTAAAATTCATTTGGGTGGTAAGTTGCATGACCGAGCAATAAACAGTGAAAGTAGTGTAGTGCAGAAGTGTAAAAAGTGGCCTGGTCATTAAGGGTGTTTAAGCTAGGGGGGCTGAAGTGGTTAAAGAGGACCTTTCACCTTGAAAAACATTGTGAACTAAGTATGCTGCCATGGAGAGAGGCGCCCAGGGATCTCCCTGCACTTACTATTACCTCTGGGCGCCGCTCCGTTCTCCCGTTATGCCCTCCGGTATCTTCACTCACTAAGTTATAGTAGGCGGTGTCTTCCCTTGTCCTGTGGGCATCTCCTTCTCCTAGGCTGTAGCGCTGGCCAATCGCAGCGCACAGCTCACAGCCTGGGAGGTTTTTTTTAATTTCAATGTAAAAAAAATTAATTTTATTAAACAAAATATTAGTATTATAAAAGTAATAAAAAGTGATTCAATTTTTTACTTAAATATATCATTTTAATTTATTAAATATATTCTATTATATTTTTCATAATACATAATAAAAATATAATATAAATAATAAAAATTTAAAATAATATAAAAATAAAAAAATTAAATAAAATTTATATGTAATATTAATAAATATATTATAAAAAATAAAAATTATTTTTCTAAAGATTATTAAATTTTATATTTTTTTAAATAATTAATAATAAAAAATAAAAATTTTGGTCAGCATATACAAATAGAATTTTTTTTCTGTTTACATTAAAAAAATAAAGTATAAAAATATATTGATATATATATATATTGATATATAAATATATTGATATATACATACATATATATATATATATCCACATTTTTTTCACTCAAATTTTATACACAGATGTGAATGTATTTTATACAAAACACAACTTTTGGGAAATTTATGTCAGAGTTTATATATTTATTTATAATAGTATTTTTAGATAAGTATTTATAAATTTATATATTAAATTAACTGCTATATATTTATTTAAGATTTTAGATAAATATAGATAGATAGATATTATCTATATCTATGTATTTATATATACTCCTATTATATCATCAATATATATATATATATATATATATTTTAATATATATGCCCCTTTAATATTTAGATCGTTGGTGGTAAAGTGGTTTATAAAAAAAAAAAATCAAAGATTTCATTATAGTTTTTTTATTTAAAATAGCTTTATTAATATTAATAATATCTCTCATTCAATCGTTGGTGGTATAAGTGGAAATTATCACTAAATAATTACCTAATCCGAAGATCCAGCGACGATCGTACACAATGCTTCCTCCTCTGCTTGCTGCCGGGCGTCGTCTGTCCCTCGGAGCACTGTGACATCATCGGCACATGCGCATTGGAGATGTCTGAGCTGGGAGCGGTCAGACATTCACTGCGCATGCGCCGAATACAGCCGCAGAATTTGTCCGCTGCGTCACACGGAGGATCGCATTCCGGAGGACATGGGCAGGCTGGAGGGACGCGCTGGGCGGCGGCTGTTTATGAAGGTAGACGGAGCCTCTAGGTGCTAATGACGCCCACATAGCACCTAGAGGCTCATTAGCATATTTATAAAAGTCCTTTTTTTAGCAAAACCGCTGCCCCAAAAGCTATTATAGTAGGATGGTTGGCCAGAGCAGACACTAGCAGATCGCTAGTGTCTGACTGCAAATTAGGTGATCCGAAGTGATAGAAACCCTTTAAGTTCGTCTTTTGAGGGTGGCCTGAATGGGCACCCTACCTGCCCCCTTAACTGTGACCTCCACAGCACTCCGCTCCCGTAACAGTGTCATCCACAGTGTCTCTAAAGCTGACCTACAACAGTGAAGAAAAATAGCTGGGTTGTTATGGAAACCTGGTGTAAAACTGTGTGCATGTCGAAACTGAAGGACCTGGGAGCTTCTATTGGCTGATAAGGGTCATGTGACTGTGTTTATGACAGTTGGGATATGAGGAAAAAGACCTGTAGGCTTCTATTGGCTAATGTAGGTCATGTGATGTGTCATGTTTGCATTTTTTGGGAATATCTCAGGAACGGTATGTCCTAGAGAGCTGAGACCTGATCTAAAACCTTCCCAGACACCTGATGTACCTGTGTGGCAAATTTTGTGATTGTAAATGCGACGGTGCGGATTCCTTTAGTGGACATACATACATACATACAGCTTTATATATTAGACTAGCTGAAGGACCCGACCTCCACAGCAGCCCACCCCCTTAACTTTGACCTTTACAGAAGCCTTCCCCTTTAACAGTGAGTTTCACAGCACACCACCCCCTTGACAGTGACCTCCACAGGGGCCCGCCCCCTTAACAGTGGCCTTTACAGCAATCTGCCCCTTAACACTGACCTCCATAGCGGACCGTCCCTTTAACTGTGACCTCCACAGCAGCTTGCCCCTAGAGTGGCTAGAGGTCCAGTTTTAGGCCGGACAGTCTGGCTTTCAGACTCCTGACACATGGATATCCTTTTGAACATCTCACTCTTAGACAGCAGCACTGTGCTGTCTGAGTGTGAGCTGCAGGAAGAAATTCACCGTCCCTCCCACCCCTGCAGCTGACAGAAGTGGATTTTTTAACTGGGAGGGGGTGTGGCCTAAACAGATTGGGGCGTGGCTTAGCAGGTTGCCCTCCCGGGCAGATTTTCTGGGGTAGTGACAATTTCATTTGGTTCAGGGAATCGTGTAAATTGTACTTTAAGCTGCGTCCATACACTTCTGGGGATGAATGTCAACGGGTGGGTATGATCATTTCTTTGCTTAAGGACGATGCAGTCTTGGGGGGCATTTTCTCTGCCGACCGGATCACCGCCCGTCCAGTCTGTAGATTAATGTTTTAGAGCCTTGGGTCTTATTTATGATGACTCGGATCGGATCTCTCAGGCTGAGACCAAGTTATGTAGTTTACGGCAGGGAGAACGCTCCGCAGAGATCTGTTGCTCTGAATTTAGGAGATGGGCTATGGATACGGAGTGGAATGATCCTGCTCTCCGTAGCCAGTTCTGTCAGGGTCTATCTGAGAGGCGTTGGCCTTTCATGAAAAACCTGAGTCATTGGAGACAGCCATGTCCCTTGCTGTACGTCTGGATAGACGCCTGAGGGGGAGAGCTAAGGGTCCTCATCCTCAGGACGTACTGTCAACTAAGGTGGAGGCTTCCTTTGACACTTATGGTAAAGAGACACCTGTGGTTACGCCTTGTGAGGAGCTTATGCAGTTGGGGGGAGCTACTCCTGGGACTGCTGGTAAGAGCTCTGGTCATATGAAGGGAGTCTGTTTTTGTTGTGGAAAGAAGGGACATTTCGTGAATATTTGTCCTTACATTCAGCGTCAAGGTGTAAACAAAAAAAAAAACGCTTAATCCCCAAATTACTATTGGTGGTGTGGGTGGGGACAAGAAAACTTACTTTTGTCATTTACTGGTAGTACCCGATTTCTCCTGTCCGAGGTGGCACTAGAGTTCAAAACTGTGTAGATTGAGGTATTTTTCGACAGTGGGGCTGGGGTTAACCTGATTAATGGACAGTTTGTATGTATTTATGGGTTGACTACTAGTGCACTAGAAAGAAGCATTTCTGTTTTTGCAATTCATTCTGCACCTCTTACCCAAAAATGACTGTCGCAGATGGTAAATGACATCCATTTAAGAGTGGGTGATTTCCATCAGGAATCTGTCTCATGTTATGTGTTGGAGGGTCTGCCTGCTCCGATGGTTTTGGGCTTACCATGGTTAAGCAAACATAACCCTACCATCGACTGGTCTTAATGCGTCTTTCTCTGTGGTCACCACTAAAACTGTACCCTCGTTCATATCCAAATTTTCTGATGTGTTTTCTGAGAGTGGTAACCAGGAGTTACCCCTGCATCGGGAGTATGATTGTCCCGTCAATCTTATTCCCGAGCTAAACTGCCCAAATCTCGGTTGTATAATCTTTCGGAGCCCGAAAGAAAGGCTATGCGAGAGTATATCACCAAGAGCTTGGCGAAGGGTCATATCAGACCATCCAAATCCCCAGTGGCTGCTGGGTTATTCTTTGTAAAAAAAAAAGATGGTACCCTTAGACCATGTCTGGACTTACGTGAGCTCAACCATATTTTCGTCCGTGATCTTTACCCCCTTCCTTTGATTCTGGATTTGTTTAGTCAGATTGCCTCTGCAAAGGTGTGCTATAAATTGGATCTGAGGGGGGCATATAATCTGGTAAGGATCAGGGAGGGGGATGAGTGGAGGACCGCATTTAATACCTCTGAGCAGTGGCGTCGCCAAGGGGGGGCTAGAGGGGGCCCACTACATCACGCTGTGCCCCCCATGTGCCCCCCAACTGAAATGCCACCCCAACTGAGCAGCTCGGGGGAGCGGCGGCCGCAGGGCTTCCATTGCGCTCATCTCCATAGTCATCTGTATCGCCGTCCTCAGGACAGCGATACAGATGCCTGTGCTAGTGCGGCGGGGCAGGGGAGGGAGAGGCGTGTCCCTTCCCCTTTCTCTGATAGGCTGCCAGCCTAGTTCCTGCAGCCTATCAGAGGCCGGCACAGGTGGCGCGATGACGTCATCGCGCCGCCTGAGCCATACAGCGCAGGACACAGGCCTGAAAAGGCCTGCATCGCATCGCTGACATGGAGGTAAGTATTAGTGGTTTTTTTTTTTTTTTATATGTACAATAGTTTTACAGGCACATTAGGGGGGCTCTTGTTACTGGCACATTGGGGGGGCTCTAAGCTCTTGTTACTGGGCTGGCGCATGATGGGGGGGCTCTTACTGGCACATGGGGGGCTCCTACTGGCACATGGGGGGCTCTTGTTACTGGCACATAATGGGGGGGCTCTTTTCACTGGCACATGGAGGGGCTCTTGTTACTGGCACATGATTGGGGGGCTCTTATTACTGGCACATGATGGGGGGGGGCTAATTACTGGCACATAATGGGGGGCTTATTACGGGCACATGATGGGAGGCTTATTACTGGCACATGATGGGGGCTCTTGTTACTGGCACATAATGGGGGGCTTATTATTGGCACATGATGGGGGGGCTTATTACTGGCACATGATGGGGGCCTATTACTGGCACATGATGGGGGGGGCTCTTGTTACTGGCACATTGGGGGGGCTCTTATTACTGCCACATGATGGGGGGCTTATTGCTGTCACATGATGGGGGCTCTTACTGGCACATGGGAGGCTCTTGTTACTGGCATGTGATGGGGGCTCTTGTTACTGGCACGTAATGGGGGGCTCTTGTTACTGGCACGTGATTGTGGGCACTTATTAAAGGCACATTATTGGGGGCACTTATTACTGGCACATTATTGGTGGGCACTATAGGGGCATCTACTGAGGCCACAAAGAAGGGGTATTTTATATGGGGGGCTCTGTACAGTAGCATTTTATACTGGGACACATTATGGTGGGTACTATGGGGAAGGGGAGAGGATTACTATGGGGTCATCTATGGGGGGCACTAAAAAGGAGTATTTTATACTTGCAAATTATGGTGGACACTGAGGGCATCTACTGGGGCACTATATATGGGGCATTTTATACTGGTACATTAGGGGGGGGCACTAGGAGGAAGGGGGAGAGGAGCACTATGGGGCATTTACTGGGGGCACTATATAGTGTTTTTTTTCTACTGGCACATTATGGGGGCACTATGGGGACTTTAGCTCAACTGGGGGCATTACAAGGGGGTATTTTTTAGACTGTCGCATTATAAGGAGAATTATTTCTACCGGGGGCATTATGTTGGGTTTTATTACTCCCCTATGGTATGCCCCCCTAGTAGCAGCACCAGCCTCTCCCTGCTCTGCTATCCCTCTGCCCCTTCTCCAAATCCTTATTATGAAATCTTTCTCATTAGGATAAAACACAACATCAGCTCCACCAAGCCCCCCAGCCAAAGTGTTGAAGTGGTGTCCGGGATCCCCAAGGGCCAAGCCAAGTAATTGTAAGTTTTCATATGAAATATGTTTATGTTATACACATATAGCATACACTGTGCCACACAATATACAGTATACCTCTACACTGTGTAGTCTGTTCTATAAGTACCAGTGTTTTGTGGCGGCAGACCAGGCTCTGAATCCGCCACTGGTCTGGACCGCTCACAGGAGTGTACATTTCTTCTAAACTGTAATCCGTATCCTCTGACCTGCAGAAATCAGCGTTCGCTCGGTAACAACTA